>NC_091979.1:215079546-215703789 GCF_044704955.1 Pristiophorus japonicus | reverse complement strand
CCCCCCACACACACACCCCCCCCCACACACACACTCCCCCCCCCACACACACACCCCCCCCCACACACACACTCCCCCCCCACACACACACTCCCCCCCCACACACACACCCCCCCCAACCCACACACACACTCCCCCCCAACCACACCCCACCCCCCAACCCTCCTCCCCCTCCCCCCTCCCCACCCCCCTCCTCCCCCCTTCTCCCCTCCTCCCCCCTCTCCCCCCCTTCCCCTCTCACTCCTCCCCCCTCCCCTCTCACTCCTCCCCCCCCTCCCCCCCCACTCCTCCCCCCTCCCCCCCCCACTCCTCCCCCCTCCCCCCCCCACTCCTCCCCCCTCTCCCCCCCTTCCCCTCTCTCCTCCCCCCTCCCCCCCCACTCCTCCCCCCTCCCCCCCCCCACTCCTCCCCCCTCTTCCCCCCCCCCCACTCCTCCCCCCTCCTCTCCCCCCCCCACTCCTCCCCCTCTCCCCCCCCCCCCTCTCCCCCCTCTCCCCCCCCCCCTCTCCCCCTCCTCTCCCCCCCCCCCACTCCTCCCCCCTCTCCCCCCCCCCTCTCTCCCCCCTCCTCTCCCCCCCCCCCACTCCTCCCCCCTCCCTCTCCCCCCTCCTCTCCCCCCCCCCCCACTCCTCCCCCCTCTCCCCCCCCCCTCTCCCCCCCCACTCCTCCCCCCTCCCCCCCACCTCTCCCCCCCCACTCCCCCCCCTCTCCCCCCCCACTCCTCCCCCCTCCCCCCCCACTCCTCCCCCCCCACTCCTCCCCCCTCCCCCCTCCCCCCCCACTCCTCCCCCCTCTCCCCCCCCACTCCTCCCCCCTCTCCCCCCACTTCCCCCCCCCCACTCCTCCCCCCTCAACCACACACCCCCACTCCCCCCCACACACACCCCCACTCCCACCCCCCCCCACACACAGCCCCACTCCTCCCCCACACACACCCCCCACCCGCCCCCACCCCACCCCCCCCAAACACACCCCCACCCCCACACCCCCTTTTGAAAAAAAAGTACCTTACCTAAAGCCAACATAAACTAACTCACTAGAACTGGAGCAAACTAATATCCGAGAATTGCAATTTCTAACATACTCCAAACTAAACTAGTTGCTCCAAAAAACTAGGAGCAACTCCAGCCGAAACTTGGGCCCCTAGTTTCCAAATTAACTGTGTCACTCTCCATCTTAATAAAAAATTCTACCATATTATGGTCACTCTTCCCCAAGGGGCCTCGCACAAGATTGCTAATTAGTCCCTTCTCATTACACATCGCCCAGTCGAGGATGACCAGCTCTCTAGTTGGTTCCTCGACATATTGATCTAGAAAACCATCCCTAATACACTCCAGGAAATCCTCCTCCACCCCATTGCTACCAGTTTGGTTAGCCCAATCAATATGTAGATTAAAGTCGCCCATGATAACTCCATTTCTTCCTCATTCTCACTATTTTCATTACATTATTTCAAATATGTCCAATTCTGTCTAATCTAAACAAAAATGTAAAGTTAAAATAATTAATTTTTGCTTCCCAGGTCACATTGTCCATTTTGGAGGGGGAGCAATATTGAAAAATCATCGCCCTGAAGGCTAGATTTCTAGCCAGTCAAAGCCTAGAACTGCAATGATTGACATAGGTTGAGGACAAATATCTTCTTAGGCGGTCCCTTGAATTGAGAATGACTTGTTTCCACGCCAAAAAGGGATGAGTTCACAGGTGTTTCAATGAAGGACCCAATATTCCATGTCCTGAACTACATGTTGAAGGGTGGAAGATGCCTGTGCGAGGATTTTTTTTTACGTGCAGTGGCCATTGCACACCAGTCACCACACAGGCTTGACAGAGCTAGGTCTTGGTCCAGTGGCCAGGATTAACCAAGACGACTGGAAACCAGCTCTACTATACAGACCTAGTGCACACACATAATGCAGTATGGGCTGGCCCATGCTGTCCCTGCACCCACGCCTCTTCTGGGCCCCGTAACTCACTCCTCTCCTGGGCACTGATCTTTCCTGCTACGTTCCCAACATTTTGACTAGAATGAGCTAGGGTATGAGGACAAATATAGTCCCCAGATAACAGTGAGCAATTTTCATAAACAATCTTTGGGAATGGAAGAATATCTGAAAAGTAGTGCATTAACAGTTTAATGCAAAGTGTGAATTCTTCCATCTTAAAACAAATTGGTCACTGTGGTGGTGGTGGTGGGGGGGAGAAGAGTTTAAAGCAGGCAAGTTATATATTTCACACCATCTACATTAGTCATCTTGACAAAGCATGAAAAAGCCAAAATCACTAAAATAGCCACCACACATTTTCACCGCATCATGGAACAGGGAAATGACAATAACAATGTGGTTTATGTAACATGGTGCTCAAAGTCAAAGTATCAAACCATTGTGCAAGAAGAAAACATTTTAATTTTATTTTGCTTCCATTAACAGATTATTTTGAAAATTCATTTTCTTCGCATAGGTAATATACTTCACTATAAACTCAATACCACTTTGCACAGAATGCAGAACAGAAACCAAATTCCTATATCATGTAGTTAAGAACTCAGATTTCAGTGCTGAAGATTGAAAAACTAAGCTTTACGATGGTCTTTTAATTGCTTTGCAAAGCATGCAAAAGCACTAACATTTAACTGTCAACCAACAGGCAGCAAATCAAACAGGTATATTTATGGTAAGCTTGATATGATTATTATGGAAAGAACAGCAGGATGAACAAGAACAGTAGTTACTGGAACACTACAAGCCAACAAAGATTTGTTACCTGCTATATTTTCAATGCCAATTTTAAGATAAAATGAAAACTTATCACAACTTCAGAAAATCTTTCAAAAATTCTATGCAGATAACTGAATTGATGATAACCAGTGAGGTGTTTTTTTTATATTATACTTTTTCACATCGAGTACAATTAACATTTTGGAAAATAAACGTTCAACGTGCCTTGGTTTTGAATGACTAGGCCCACCACAAAGACCTATCCTATCAGACAATCGTCCCACAAAAAGGATTTAAATGCTGCCCTGCAAGAACCAGTATAATCAAATAGTGGTAAAGATACTTTATAAAGAAAAAACAGAATTCTAAGCACATTCATTGCTATTTTATGTTTACTTCCCGATAAACCAGTCAATTAACAATTAGAAAAATGGTTTACTGCAGAGTATTGGCAGGACTGTTTATGTGTCATACATTTACTGTGAAGCAATCTTTGGGTGCTCATGGCATCTGCAGCTGCACAAGTTATTTGGTTTCAGAAATAAAAGCCTTGCACGAGGTTTACAATGTAATCATACACCCAAGGCACTGCTTGCTGGTACAGAACAAAAGATTTCTTTCACTGACATCATTCTTACAATATTGTAATTTTTAAGCCACCCAAAAGCCTCAGATACTGGAATGTAGCACTTACTGGAGTAGGAGTGCTACTGGTAGGTTAAGTGCAGTTACTCATCACAAACAACCTCTCCATCAGCATCTTCTTCTGTATCCATAGGCCAAAACAGAAACATGCATTAGTTACTTTAATGGAGAAAGCAGTGTGCACGATACCATGTTTGAATTACACTTCAAACGCAGGGAACTTCGCCTTTGTGGGCTGCAGCAAGTCAGCAAGGAAGTAAATAGTTCCTGCCATCCCTTAAATTAAATTAACAAAGAGATTATTTAAGATTAAGCATTGACAATCACAAAAAAATGTATACATTTACTGTCTTTGTACTCTTGGTCTTTGCCACTCAAGACTTGAGTTTACCAAAACCACTTGCAAAAATGAGCGAAAGAAAACATTCATTTCTCAATTTCTTGGACTATAGTTGAACTCAGTTTTGTCTCACTGACTCTCTCTCGTGTAAGTGGTTCACATTGTAAACTGTATTGAAAACCGTCAGCTCTGTCTTTGGCAAAAACATTTTATAAAGTGTCAGCATTTACCTGCAGTAGCTGTTACATCTGTTAGTGGTGCTGGAATTGCTATTTATAGGGCTGTTTTTTCGGGATTTTGTGGTTTCGCCCGTTTCCGGGCGCAAATCGCGGACATTTTTTTTTAGCGGCGGGTTAGTGTTAGCGCCAGAGCGCACAACTTTCGCCAAATGAAACTTGCTGACAAGCGTTAGTGCTAACAATTTTTTTGTTTTTTTGTTACTTCCCGCGCTTCTGGTCAACTGTCTGATCGCAATGCAGGCAGGGAGCGATTGCGTGCATGCGCAGTACACCTGGGGCTGAATCAGCCATATTATTTTTGAATTTGATAATGGAGGAACAGATGATGATTGAGGAGTCCAGACAGCGTGCGAGGAGATTCATACCAGAGGTAAATGAGACTCTAGTTGGGGCTGTGGAGGAGATGGGATCAGTTGTATAGGAGGAGTGGATCTAGACCCCTCCCAGCAATGTTTAAGAACATCTGGAGGAAAATAGTTGAGGAAGTCTCTGTCTCCGACACTGTGATTCAAAGTGGCACCCAGTGTCGAAAGAAATTTAACGATCTCACCAGGGTCGTCAGAGTGAGCACCATTTTCATTCATGCACTCCATTATTGAAATTATAAATCTGACACTATTTGTTCTGATGCTGTTGCTATCTCTCAGCACCGTGGGTTGTCTCCTAAAATGCATGACACATAGGGTGCCAAACTAAGCCTACCTATTTGCCACGAATGATTTTTACACATTATTAAGATTGCTTTCTGAGATCTCACAAGATGTTTCCGCACTTGGATGTCCTCCTGATGCAGCTTCCAAGGCATTAAACAGAGGACTATTACACTCACATAGTTTGGTATAAGTACTCTGGTGGCTGTGTGTGCCACAAGAGCAGATGGACCCTCTGGTAATCATTCGCATTTTCATCTTTGCAGGCAAAGAAGGTGCACAATCGTCGGGAGCAGCTGCGCACAGGCGGTGGTCCGGTTCATACTCTGCCACTCACCGACGTCGAGGAGCAAGTGGCAGGCCTCATCGGCTTCTCCGGTTCGGCAACTGCCGGTGTGGGTGCTGACCCCCGATTGGAAAGTGAGGGGAAGTCCTGCAAACTCCCTGGGCTGGGTTGGGGCAATGTGATGCACTGTCTGTGGATATATGGAGTAGCGGCGGTCCTTCAAATGAGCCTGTGCTATGTGACCTTCCTGATGTCACTCTGCCTCCTGCCCTGCTGCTAACGACTCGTCAGTTGCTTTCTATTTCCAGATAACCAGACACAGACACCACATCCCTCTCATGAACCCTCCACATCAAGCCATCACGTGGTGGGGGGAGGAGGAAGAGACAACCAGTGATGAGCTGACCGCAAGAGTAGGGGCGGGGGCGGGGGCGGGGGGGAATGAAGGGACAGATGTACTCGACACCTCGTCCGGCAAACACATCTTCTGAGGATGATCTCTCATTCTTTGACACATCAGAGGCTCCTAGGACTAGTGGCATGCAGCAACGCAGGTCTGGGGTCGAATCCCGCATGCCATCTCTCCAGAGGGTGAGTCGGCAAAGCCGGTCTGCTGACAGACAGGCAGATGCTGAACTGGGCATGGTGGGACTATCCAGGGAGAGAGTCCAGCTCACCTGATAGCTCCTTGATGTCCTGGGTAGGATTCCCGCAAGCATCGAGAAGCTCATTGCAATGATTACGGAGGTAGGGTTGCAGATTGTCGGTGTTAGCCGTGAAACCTGCGAGGCCATCAGTGCCCACACGAGGCTGGTGGCCTCCACCAGTGACACAGGAGTCCCCGGTGTCACACCACCAGTCAAAAACTGGGCCATTCATACCACGAGCTGCTCCAATTCATCCCCAGATGGCGTCTCCAATGTCTCTTCCCCCAATACAGCAGGACTCTGGCCACCTTGCTGCACAAATTCTTGGTGTCACTTTGGATAGGGGCATCAGGCGAGGGAGGAGGCCAAGGGTCGGGGGGGCGGGGGGGGGGGAAGACAGACACTGGGGCAGGGGTTGTTGTTATTTTATTAAAGTTTTAAACGTTTCCCAATTATGTTTATATAAAGTTATAAAAGTTCAGAATATTTATTAAAGTTTCAAAATAATGTTTACAAAGTTCTAAAAGTTTACATTTTTCAAAAATTGGGTTCACCTTAACGATTCCTATGTAGTGTCTCATTTGCAGAATAAAAGGGAAAATAATCAACATTGTGTGATAGAGTGGTCAGGCAACAGTCAAACGTGTCGTTCACTTTTCAAGCAAAGTGTTCAATTCTGAGCTGCTGACGTAAAGCTTTTTCAGCGGCAGAATTTCCATGATGCCTCCCCTGTGGTTGTGGGGGGTGGTGGTGGGGGGGGGTGGTGGTGGTGGCATGGGTTCCTCGCCAGGCTCTTCGTCCTTCACCCCACCGCCCCCCCCCCCCCCCACCACTCCTGAGGTGGCTCTGCAATCCCCATTGGCAATTCTTGTTCTTTCATGATGGCTAAATCGTGTGGACATACCTCTTGATCCCTTTGGCCGTAAGGGCCATATCTAACTCCCTTTTGAATATATCTAACGAAGTGGCCTCAACAACACTCAGCAGTAGAGAATTCCAAAGGTTAACCACTCTGAGTGAAGAGGTTTCTCCTCATCTCGGTCCTAAATGGCTTACCTCTTATTCTTAGACTGTGACCCCTGGTTCTCCCTTTTTCCAAATCTGTCACCATTCAGATAATATTCTGTCGTCTTGTTTTTGCCACCAAAGTGGATAACCTCACATTTATCCACATTATACTGCATCTGTCATGCATTTGCCCACTCACCTAACCTCACCCTGCAGCCTCTTAGCATCCACCTCACAACGCCATCAAGCTTAGTGTTATCTGCAAACTTGGAGATATTACATTCAACTCCTTCATCTAAATCATTGATGTATATTGTAAATAGCTGGGGTCCCAGCACTGAACCCTGCGGCACCACACTGGTCACTGCCTGCCATTCTGAAAAGGACCCGTTTATTCCGACTCTCTGCTTCCTGTCTGCCAACCAATTCTCTATCCACGTCAGTACATTACCCCCAATACCATGTGCTTTAATTTTGCACACTAATCTCTTGTGTGGGACCTTGTCAAAAGCCTTTTCAAAGTCCAAATACACCACATCCACCTGCTCTCCCTTGTCCACTTTACGAGTTACATACTCAAAAAATTCTAGGAGATTTGTCAAGCATTATCTCCCTTTCATAAATCCATGCTGACTAGGACCGATCCTGTCACTGCTTTCCAAATGCGCTGCTATTTCATCTTTAATAATTGATTCCAACATTATCCCCACCACCGATGTCAGGCTAACCGGTCTATAATTCCCTGTTTTCTCTCTCCCTCCTTTCTTAAAAGTGGTGTTACATTAGCTACCCTCCAGTCCATAGGAACTGATCCAGAGTTAATAGAATGTTGTAAAATGATCACCAATGCATCCGCTATTTCTAGGGCCACTTCCTTAAGTATTCTGGGATGCAGCCTATCAGGCCCTGGGGATTTATCGGCCTTCAATCCCATCAATTTCCCTAACACAATTTCCTGACTAAATAAGGATTTCCCTTAAGTTCCTCCTTTTCGCTAGACCCTCGAATCCCTAGTATTTCCGGAAGGTTATTTGTATCTTCCTTAGTGAAGACAGATCCAAAGTATTTGTTCAATTGGTCTGCCATTTCTTTCTTCCCCATTATAAATTCACCTGATTCTGACTGCAAAGTACCTATGTTGGTCTTCACTAATCTTTTTCTCTTCACATATCTATAGAAGCTTTTGCAGTCAGTTTTTATGTTCCCTGCAAGCTTACTCTCATACTCTATTTTCCCTCTCCTAATTAAACCCTTTGTCCTCCTCTGCTGAATTCTAAATTTCTCCCAGTCCTCAGGATTGCTGCTTTTTCTGGCCAATTTATATGCCTATTCCTTGGATTTAACACTATCCCTAATTTCCCTTGTTAGCCATGGTTGAGCTACCTTCCCCGTTTTATTTTTATTCCAGACAGGGATGTACAATTGTTGAAGTTCATCCATGTAATCTATAAATGTCTGCCATTGCCTATCCACTGTCAACCCTTTAAGTATCATTTGCCAGTTTATCCTATCCAATTCACGTCTCATACCATCGAAGTTACCTTTCCTTAAGTTCAGGACCCTAGTCTCTGAAATAACACTGTCACTCTTCATCTTAATAAAGAATTCTACCATATTATGGTCACTCTTCCCCAAGGGGCCTCGCACAACAAGATTGCTAATTAGTCCCCTCTCATTACACAACACCCAGGCTAGGATGGCCAGCTCTCTAGTTGGTTCTTCGACATATTGGTATAGAAAGCCATTCCTAATACACTCCAGGAAATCCTCCTCCACCACATTGCTACCAGCTTGGTTCGCCCAATCTATATGTAGATTAAAGTCTCCATGATAACTGCTGTACCTTTATTGCATGCACCCCTAATTTCCTGTTTGAGGCCATCCCCAACCTCACTACTACTGTTTGGTGGTCTGTGTAGCATGCAGCATACCACAATGAACTCAGAGACCTGCTGAGGGGAATATTGCAGGCAGCCTCCAGAGTGGTCCAGGCATTGGAAGCGTTGTTTGAGAACTCCAATTGTCTGTTCGACGATGTTGCGTGTGGCTGCATAGCTCTCATTATAGCGATGCTCGGCTTCTGTCTGAGGGGGGTCATGAGCCAGGTGGCGAGGGCATAACCTTTATCCCCCAGCATCCAGCTAGGCCTTTTGGTTGCCGGTGGAACATGCCTTAGACAGTGCTCTCATGCAAGATGAAAGCATCATGGATGCTCCCTGGATATTGGGCATTGACTGCCATGATGTGCCGAGTATGGTCGCAGATGATCTGTACCGTTTGGTTTCGGTAAACTTCTGGATTGTGTAAAGTTGCTTGCAGGGCGATGTGCGTACAGTCAAGGGCACTCGTAACCTTGGGAAAGCCAACAAATCATCCAAACTTAGACCTTTCATTCTGGGTCTTCTTGGTCACTGGGAAGTTTATGAAGTCCATCCTGCCTGCGTACAGTGCAGTAGTCATCTGGCGAATGCAGCAATGGGTAGCATGCTGTGAGATGGAGCACATGTCCCCCGCTGATGCCTGAAAGGAGCCGGAGGTATAGAAGGCAAGTGCCGCAGTCACTATCACCTCGACAGGCAGTGCAGTACTGTTGGTGCTGGTCCTGTAGGCTGCAGGTCTGCCTTTAGGAGCTGACATATCTCTGTCAGCACTTCTTTTCGGAAGCGCAGCCTTCTAACGCACTGTGCCTCAGAGAGCTGCAGATATGAGCGATGTTCCCCATATACTCGTGGTGAATAAGGCCACCTCCCCATATGTCTGTGACCTCTTCGATTACGTTGAAAATGCTCATCAATAAGCCTTCTTTCAGCTCGATGCCATATAAATATAACAGCCAGCATCAATCACTGTCATATTATGGCCCCGTCTTTTAAAATTTCCTTAAATGTCCTTTAAAACAAACTATAAACTCACATAAAACTTCATTATGAAAAACATAGTCTTCTTCTCCCAATCCTTTTCAATAGTGAATTAGTCAAGACAGCAATGGCCACTCACTATATAATTGGCTTATGTCGCAAGACAATGACAGATGGTTTAGTGACCCTTCTGGAAAGTGCACATGTATGAATGCTGAGTGAGAACAGGCTGCACCTGGCCGTGCCTTTCCCTACCCATTCTTAAATAGCCTGATCTACGGAGGCTAGGCGAGAGAATGGAAGAAAGCTGAGGAGGATGCAAAAAGGAAATGAAAAAATGGTCAGTGGACAACTGAGATATTTTGCTCTGTAAAATTTAAATAAAATGGACACAATTTATTAGCTGCACAAGACATCGATTGGAAAGGAGTCCTAAGCATTGCCAAACATCACTATAATGTCAGATTGGTGCAGTTATGCAGCACTGGAATAGTGTTTCAAATCAGTCTGACACAAGACCTCGGGATATAAATTCAAGTACCAAGCAGAGCACCAGTAAATGCCATTAAAAACATCATTATTTTTTCTTTAACAAATTACTCAACGGAAGGTTGGATTAGATTTAAAGATGGCGTTTTAAAGATGGCACCGTTAGTGCCAGGTGTGCCCTGGGTCTGACTGCTTTTTGCTGGCGGGTTCCCGGGCAGGCGCTAAATCAGGCAATATGCTCGAAAGTTCTGCCCAGCGCAGCGTTGCATGCCGATTGACGTCATCCAAACGCTGAAAACATCGGGCAGGCGGTAAGTTTTAGTGCCGTCGCAAAACCACTGCCGAAAGTTCCGCCTGGGCGCAACATGTTGTGCACCCCGTTTTGAACCCCCCAAAAAATTGTTTTTGCGCCCTGCCCAGGCGCTAAACTGGGTGCAAATGAGCCGAAAATCCAGCCCATAATGTTAAAATACCAGTCACTATAATAGCTGCAAACACAGCACACTGGAATTGTATCTTAGTCCTTAGTGTCAGCTGTGGCTCAGTGGGTAGCACACTCACCTGAGTCAGAAAGTTGTGGGTTCTAAAATTTAGGGAGCACTAAAATCTAGGCTGACACTCCAGTGCAGTGCTGAGGGAGTGCTGCACTGTCTGAGGTGCTGTCTGCTCTCAGGTGGACGTAAAAGATCCCATGGCACTATTTCGAAGAAGAGCAGGGGATTTATCCCCGGTGTTCTGGCCAATATTTATCCCTCAATCAACATAACAAAAAAAATTTTATCTTGTCATTATCACATTGCTGATTGTGGGAGCTTGCTTGCGCGCAAATTGGCTGCCGCGTTTCCTACATTACAACAGTGCTTACACTCCAAAAGTACTTCACTGGCTGTAAAACTCTTTTGAGACATCTGGTGGTCTTGAAAGGTGCTATTTAAATCAAAGTTTTTCTTTAGAGCCAGCATGTTTTAGTGGCAGTTCTAAAAAAATAACACTGGGTGGCAGTGCAGAATAAGTGTTTGTATTGAGCCATCTCTTCATGGCATCAGGAATTTTAAATCCAGCCTTGGAGAACCTCCTGAGAGGTAACACTCCACTATGAGACCATCCCTTCAGCTCCCACTCCAACCCTGCACCTAGACCTCTATTTCTCTATCCTCTCCCAAAGAAATCACAACTCATCCCCTTCCCCAATTGGGAACTCCACATGCCCAAACAGTAACTTTTTTTCTCCTGAACGCTAATGAGCAATGAATGTGCTTCAGTTATATATTGCCATTTCTCAAGGTCAGAATCACGATTTTGACACGCGACCACTGGCACTGTTAGTATTTGCGAGAGAATCCCCACCGCCTGCCTTGCAAACCCTGCTGCATTTGGCTATGATACCATGTGGTCACACCTCCCCCTGCTAACCAGAGCTATGTACATGTGTTTAGTGTAGTGCAGCATAAAGTGAAAGGATTTCCTCACTACTTCTTCCACTGGGACCTCCCTGAGCTATTTGACTAACACTATGTGGAACAGCCAAACCTATCGGTCATGACATTAGGTTAGTGACTGGTGCTTCAGTCATCCCTACCTGCATTCAACAGCAACAATTACCAGTTTATATATGACATAATACCAAAATAATGAGTATTGTGCAATATTCTAATTACATTTAGCATTAATAATTACTCTTTCACAATGAGTATAAAGTGGTACAGAAGCATTCACTTACAAAGCTGAAGAAAGTAGCAACACACTGTACCCAGTTTAATTCTATCTGTAAACTGGAAAGTGATTTTAAATGCTGATTACCTTCAAAGAGAGAGAAGGGTGTGTCTGGTGTTCTACAGCCATGTTTCCCATAGTCAAGGCACCACTCTGCAAACTTAAAGCCAAATATCATCAGTAACAACAAATCCAACCGTAGAGCTCCATGGGCATATTAGTCTTAAAAAGCTCACAGCTTTAAACGAGAACTAAGGGAATCAGAGGTATACTGGTACCACTCGCAATACTTACCATCTCTTTTAACAATATGTGGGGCAAGTGATTTTTCTGCAAGTGATCTGTTATCTGCTAGATACCAGCATTCTCACTCTCCCAGGACTGGTTAAGGAAAATTGCGGGACTTAGGTAGCAATTCACACTGTGTTCAGCATGTGTAGAGCAGCACAAGATGTGTTGGACAATGTTGTGCTGCACCAAATCACTTGGACGATCACTATGTTACACTCACTTCACTTGTTACTTTAAGTGTACAGATGTAAAGGGAACATTCCAGGCTCAATGAAAAGCAGAACCATACGATGCTTTTAGAACAGACCACATGAAAAGGGCGTCTTTCATTGGTCAATCCTTTTATGAACCAGGATTTAAAGGCACATTATTTTCCCTATTTATGCCTCCTCATACCACACAGTACTCTATGACTGATGGAAACAGGAAAACCTGATCCCAGCCTCTACCAATGCCATCAGAGGCTCAAGGAGGCTGGTTTGCCTGCCCTCTTTCAGAGGAGCATCTAGGCCACCACTCCAAATAGACCCATTCTCACACGTTATGCTCGAGAGAGCTGACCAAAATGTGCCAACTGTACAATGCAGCGACCTGACAATATATTAAGATTGTGACTGCTAATAAGGTCGCCCCACCAAATAGAAAGAAGTGGTCACATACCTTGCAAGCTCTGTACAAATATTTCTTATCTCGAGTAAGATTGTACATGGCTAGAAATCCGTAAGCATTCCCAGCCGGCCCATGGCACAGTCCGTATCCTTTCTTTAACAGCCCTCTGTGCCAAATTACTTCTGCGCAATCAGAAGCATCTTTCATATATTTTTCTTCCTTGAAAATCTAATGCCAACATAAAGAACAGGTTAAACAATAGCACATGGACTCATACAAAGTCTGGTCACATTTATGGCATATGGAGAACTCCCCTGCTCTTCTTCGAAATAGTGCCATGGGTTATTTACATGCACCCGAGACAGCAGGCAAAGCATCAATTTTAACGTCTCATCCAAAAGATGGCACCCCTGACAGTGCAGCACTCCCTCAGTACTACATTAGTGTGTTAACTTAGATTTTTGTGCTCAAATCCTTGGAATGGGATTTGAACTCTCAACCTTCTGACTCAGAGGCAACAGTGCTACCCACTGAGCCACAGCTGACTAAGCAGATAGCATGTAATTCATTTATTCCCCTCCACACCAGCATTCAATTAGTATTTAGATTTGTACTGCCCATTTAGTCTATTAATGTATAAGAATGTATGTAGAAGTGAGCTCAGATCAGAAATTAAATTAAAATGAGAAAATAGATTATGGAGCTGTACAATTACAACTTGCCCTGTCCTTTTTAGTTTGTGAAATCAAATCATATTATTGGTCATTAGTGATTCACAAAAATTACCCGAAACAAAGCCTCCCTATTGAATATCAGTAGGTCTTTGGCAGCGAGTTTGTTCTGCCATAATATCAGATCATGGCTGATCTGTACCTTAATTCCATTTACCCATCTTTGATCCATATCCCTTGTTACCCTTGCTAAACAAAAATATGTCAATCTCAGTCTTGAAAATTTTAATTGACCCAGCAGCCACATCCTTGTGGGAGAGCGTTCCAGATTTCCACTATCTTTGTCAAAAGGAGAGCTTCCTGATTTCACTCCTGAATGGTCTGGCTCTAATTTTAAAAGTGTCCCCCCTTGTGCTGGTTTCCCCCACCAGAGGTAACACCTCAATTAGATCACTCCTCAACCATCTAAACATAAGAGAATACAATCCAAGTATTTGCAACCTGTCCTCATAATGTAACCCTTTATGCCCAGTATCATTCTGGTGAAGCTGCACTAATATATCATTCCTGAGGCCCAAAACTGAATGCAATACTCCAGATGGGGTCAGACTAAGGCTCTGTACAACTAACGCATAACTTCCTTCCCATTGTATTCCGTTAGCCTTTCTGATTACCTTTTTGTACCTGTGTACTAGCTTTTAGCGATTTGTGTACATAGACACCCAAATCCCTTTGCTCCTCCACAGTTGTTAGTTTCTCACCATTAAAATTCCAATTTGTATTTTAACTCCATCAAGGTATCATATGAAAACATCAAATATCACAATGCAGTAGCACATCAGCTAGCAGCATCAATGTTGTACAGCTTTACCATAAATAGTACATGGCACATTCAGCCTAAAGGCTCTATGTGCAGGTGTGACAAGGCTTATTTAGCAAATAAGAACATAATAGGAACAGCAGTAGGCCATACGGCCCCTCGAGCCAGCTCCGCCATTCAATAAGATCATGTTGGTACCAAGTCAGAAAAATTGTCTACAAGATAATATACATCTCTGTGTGGCAATGTGCACCTTTTAGCTTACCCCACCACTATAGTGACATGCAAGTGAAAAAATCTTCTCCAGACACAACCCAAATTTGGACGGTCAAATTCTATAATTGTACTGAAGGTAGTTTATCTATATTCTAGGGATATAGTATGAACATTTGACAAACCCTTTATTGCATTTCACTAAAATCTGAGTGACAACAATGCAATGATGTCTACTCGTTAATGGATTGAATAATGGACTTCAGCTCATTACCACCTGTGTCAGCCAAATGACAATAATACAAGTCAGGTTTAAAAACAAAAAAGAAATATGTTACTGGAAAGGTTTAATTAATTGACCACTTCCCACTAGTAGAATTAAGCAACACCTTTTCGCTGAAGCGGTGTATTTCCAACAATAGAGACTGATATTCATTCTGGATCAGGTTTCTGAGTGAGAAGTGTTTAAGGGGAAACCCACAACCTTTGAGCAGACAGGATGAAACGAATGGGCCTCTTCTGTGCTGTAATTTTCTATGATTCTATCACTCTCCTCTGTTTTTTTTTGTAATGTGTCATTGATCTCTATTGGGCCCACTGACCAACAAGATGAAGGCTGACATCTTGGTCTGCCTTCTATTGACAGCACCATCCTGGATGCTGTTGGAATAGAATCATAGAATGGTTACAGCACGGAAGGCGGCAATTTGGCCCGTCGAGCCCTTGCTGACTCTCAGCTAGCCCCACCCCCCTGCCCTTTCACCGTAGCCCTGCAATTTTGTTTCCTTCAGATACTTATCCAACTCCCTTTTGAAAGATAAAATTGAGCCTTTCAGGCAATGCATTCCAGATCTTAATCACTCACTGCATAAAAATGGTTTTTAATGCGTCGCCTTTGGTTCTTTTGCCAATTACATTAAATCTGTGTCCTCTGGTTCTCAACACGTTCTCCCAGTGGGAACAGTTTCACTCTATCTACTCTGTCCAGACCCCTCATGATTTTGAACACTTCTATCAAATTTCCTCTCAACCTTCTCTGCTCTAAGGAGAACAACCCCAGCTTCTCCAATCTATCCACATAACTGAAGTCCCTCATCCCTGGAATCTTTCTCGTAAATGTTTTCTGCACTTTCTCCAAGGCCTTCACATTCTTCCTAAGTGTGCTGCCCAGAATTGAACACAATATTCCAGTTGGGGCCAAGCGAGTGTTTTATATACAGGTTCATCATAATCTCCACACTTTTGCACTCTAAATCTCTATTTATGAAGCCCAGGATCCCGCAAGCCTTTATAACTGCTTTCTCAACCTGCCCTGCCACCTTCACGATTTATGCACACATACCCCTAGATCTCTCTGTTCATGCACCCCCTTTAGGATTGTACCACTTAGTTTATATGTCCTCTCCTCATTCTATCAAATTTTATCACATTTTTCTGCGTTAAATTTCATCTGCCATGCATCCGCCCATTTTACCAGCTCGTCCATATCTTCCTGAAGTCTATCAATCTCCTCCTCACTGTTCACTATACTTCCAAGTACCACATTCTCACCACTCTCTGGGTAAAGAAGTTTCTTCAGAATTCTTGATTTGATTTCTTTGTGACTATCATAATTTTAAAAGAACTTTATGTCACCCCTTTCCAGCCTTTTCATTCTTTCACATTTCTGCTATAATTCTTGTAAATCTTATCTATGCCATCTCCAGTGCCTCTATATCCTTTCTATAAGATGGTGACCAGAATTGTACACAGTACTCCAAGTATGGTAATAACCAAGGTTCGATAACCTCTCGGCTTTTCAACTCGAGCCCTCCAGAAATAAACTCGTGCTTGATTTGCAGTTTTTCTTTTAAATGGCCTTATTAACCAGGGTCGCTACTTTTAGTGATATGTATTTGTACTCCCAAATCTTTTTGCTCCTCTATCCCATTTAGATTCTTATTTTCCCAGTAATTTGTGTCCTTATTTTTCTTTGAAAATGGAATACCTCACATTTATCTGTGTTGAAATTCATTTGCCAATTATATGCCCATTCTGCAAGTTTATTAATGTCTTCCTGTAATTTGTTGCAGTCCTCCTCAGTATTGACTATCGCCCCCAATTTGGTATCGTCCGCAAAGTTAGATTTTTGATTCCAAAGTCTAAATCGTTAATATAAATTGTGAACAACTGTGGTCCCAGCACTGATCCTTGTGGAACACCACTACCCACCTTCTGCCACTCTGAATAGCTACCGTCTATCCCTACGCTCAGCTTTCTGTCTTGAAGCCAGCTAGCTAGCTAGCCTTTCTGCTACTTGTACCCACACTCTGCATTCTCTGACCTTATTCATTAGTCTATCATGAGGTACCGTAGCGAAGGCATTTTGGAAATCTGGTATCCGTTCGGGCCGCCAGCCCCATCGATGGAGTTGTTGGGCAGAACCCAGCCGCCAAGGAGTTGTTTGGTGGGCCCCGCCCGAACGGCTCCACCTCCGCGGCGGGGCCCCGCTCGAACGGCTCCTCGGCGGCTGGGTTCTGCCCAATGACCTCATCGACGGGGCCGGCGTCCCAAACAGATCGTTGGCGAGCATCCAACCCCCTCCTTTCTAACGTTCAGAAATCCAGAAATACCCGAACCTGGGCTTGGGTGTTTCCGGATCCGTGACGTCAGAAAGACATGCCAAAGTCCAAAAAAACGCAGAATCCAGAACGGCCTCAGTCCCGAGATTCTGATGCTGCACCTACATAATGTCACCTATCCACCAGTCTTCTGGCACTACACCTTTTTCTAACGAATTGTTAAGGATGCCCTTATTTGTACTGCAAAAATGGCCACCATGCTCCACCCTTTGTCTATGATTGGTCCCCTTGGAGGATAAGCCTCACCATGAAGTTTCTTAGGAATGAATAACTGGAACCGCGCATCCCGTCTCACTGACTTTGCAAATTGTAACTCGATCCGAAGTGATAGATGACAGAGCTCCCCAGAAGACAGCAAGGGCCATCCAAAGTGCCTTACCCTAGTCCAAATACATGCCTCCCCCAGCCTAAGTGCCTTACCCCAATCCAAGTGCATCCTTCCCCCAGCAAAAGTGCTTTACCCCAGCACATGTGCATCCTTCCCCCCTCACCCCACCGTAGATGGGGCATTGGACATGGATTGTTAACAGGTTTATTGGGTATGAAGTGAATAGTGACAGTGTCGTGACTTCTGGATATCATCCACTCCAACGATGTCCCTTGTAGGGGGTTGGAAGAACGTGATCTGTCTTCCCCGAGTTCCCTCTCTCACCTCCGACACCGCCCCTCCACCAGTCTCTCTCTCTCTCTCGCCCTCGCCCCACTCTCTCACCCCGCCCCTGACTCTCTCTCTCTCTCTCCCCACCCCCCGCTCTCTGTCTCCCCCCCCACCCCCACTCCCTCTCTCTCCCCCACCCCCCCGCTCTCTTTCCCCCCCCCCACTCCCCCGCTCTCTCTCCACCCCCCCGCTCTCTCTCGCCCCCTCCCCACCCACCCCCACCCTCCCGCCCCCCCGCCCGCTCTCTCTCCCCCCCGCCCGCTCTCTCTCCCCCACCCACCCCCCCGCTCTCTCTCCCCCACCCACCCCCCTCTCTCTCTCCCCCACCCACCCCCCCGCTCTCTCTCCCCCACCCACCCCCCCGCTCTCTCTCCCCCACCCACCATCCTGCCCTCTCCCACCCCGCCTTCCCCCCGACCCCGCTCTCCCACCCCCCCATCCCGCCCTCTCCCACCCCCCCTTCCCACCCTACCCCGCTCTCCCCCCCCCGCTCTCCTGCCCCCCCGCTCCCCCTCTCTCTACCCACCCCCCCGCTCTCTCTCTCCCCCACCCACAACACCCGCTCTCTCCACCCCCCCACACTCAGCCTGCTCTCTCCCCACCCAACTCTCCCGCTCTCTTCCCCCCCCCCACTCCCGCTCTCTACACCCCCACTCCCCCGCTCTCTCCTCCCCCCCACCACCCACCTTTCCCCCCACTCTCTCTCCCCTCCCCCACTCCCCACTCTCTCCCCTCTCCTCCCCCACCCCCCCGTTCTCTCCCCCCGCACCTCCCCCCCCCCACACTCCCCCGCTCTCTCCCCCCCACCACCCACTTTTCCCCCCACTCTCTCTCCCCCCACCCCCCGACCTCACCGCTCCCCCCCCACTCCCTCCCTCCTCACCCCCCCACTCGCCTGTTCTCTCACCCCCCCCACCTCCCCACTCCCCCCCCACTCCCTCCCTCCTCACCCCCCCACTCGCCTGTTCTCTCCCCCCCACCTCCCCGCTCCCCCCACTCTCTCCCCCTCCCACCCCCCCCGCTCTCTCCCCCTCCCACACCCCCGGTCTCTCCCCCTCCCACCCCCCCACCCCATTCCCCCGCTCTCCCCCCACTCCCTCCCCCCCACTCGCCTGTTCTCTCACCCCCCCACCTCCCCGCTCCCCCCCACCTCCCCGCTCCCCCCCCACTCCCTCCCTCCTCACCCCCCCCACTCGCCTGTTCTCTCACCCCCCCACCACCTCGCTCCCCCCCCACAACTCCCCCCACTCCCCCGTTCTCTCCCACCCACTCACCCGTTCTCTCCCCCCACCCCCCTATTCGCCCCCCCACTCCGTTCTCTCCCCCGCCACTCCCCGTTCTCTCCCCCACACCACTCCCCCGTTCTCTCCCCCCCCCACTCCCCGTTCTCTCCCCCACACCACTCCCCCGTTCTCTCCCCTCCCACTCCCCCCTCCCACTCCCCCGTTCTCCCCCCTCCCCTGTTCTCCCCCCCTCCCCCGTTCTCTCCACTCACCACCCCGTTCTCCCCCCCATACCCCCCCGCTCTCTCCCCCACCCCCCGCACTCTCTCCCCTGCTCCCCCCCCCAGCCCCCCCGTTCTCTCCCCCCACCCCCCCGTTCTCTCCCCTCACCCCCCACACTCGCGCTCTCTCGCCCCACCCCCCACTCCCCTCCCCGCTCTCTCCCCCACCCCCCCGCACTCTCTCCCCTGCTCCCCCCCCAGCCCCCCCGTTCGCTCCCCCCCACCTCCCCACTCTCCCCCTCCCACTCCCCCGCTCTCTCCCCCCCACTCGCTCGTTCTCTTCGCCCCCCCCACTCGCCCGCCCCCCCTCTCCCTTCCTCTCACCCCCTCGCCCCCCCACCACTCCCCCGCTCTCACCCACCCCCCCCGTTCTTTTCCCCCCACTCCCCCCCCCCACACACCCCGTTCTCTTCCCCCCACTCCCCCGCTCTCTCCCCCCCCACCCCCCAGCTCTCTCCCCCCCCACCCCCCGGTTCTCTTCCCCCCCCCCCACCTCCCTGCTCCCCCCACCCCTACTCCCTCCACCCCCCCACTCCCCCGTTCTCCCCCCCCCACTCTCCCGTTCTCTCACCCCCCCACTCTCTCCCCCCCACCCCCCCCGCTCTCTCCCCCTCCCACCCCGCCACTCGCCCGTTCTCTTCCCCCCCCACCCGCCCTCTACCTCTCCCCCCACCCACCCCCCTCTGCCCCCCCACTCGTACCCCACTCCCCGTTCTCTCCCCCTCCCACTCCAGGTTCTCTACCCCCCACTCCCCGTTCTCTCGCCCCCCCACTCCCCGTTCTCTCGCCCCCCCACTCCCCGTTCTCTCGCCCCCCCACTCCCCGTTCTCTCGCCCCCCCACTCCCCGTTCTCTCGCCCCCCCACTCCCCGTTCTCTACCCCCCCACTCCCCGTTCTCTTCCCCCCCCCCACTCCTCCACTCCCCGTTCTCATCCCCCCCCCACTCCCCGTTCACTCCCCCACCCCCAATCCCCATTCTCTCCCCCCCACCCCACTCTCCATTCTCTCCCCCCCCACCCCACCCCCACTCCCGCACTACCGGTTCTCTCCCCCCCCCACTCCCCCGTTCTCTTCCCCCCCCTACTCCCGCACTCCCCGTTCTCTCCCCCCCCACTCCCCCGTTCTCTCTCCACCCCACTCCCCCGTTCTCTCCGCCGCCCCCCCACTCCCCCATTCTCTCCCCCGCCCCCCCATTCTCTCTCCCCCCCACTCCCCCGTTCTCTCTCCCCCCCCCACTCCCCTGTTCTCTCTCCCCCCCCCACTCCCCCGTTCTCTCTCCCCCCCCCACTCCCCATTCTCTTCCCCCCCCACTCCCCATTCTCTTCCCCCCCCCACTCCCCGTTCTCTTCCCCCCCCCACTCCCCGTTCTCTTCCCCCCCCCCCCCACTCCCCGTTCTCTCCCCCCCCCCACTTCACGTTCTCTCCCCCCCACACTCCTCCACTCCACGTTCTCTACCCCCCACTCCCCGTTCTCTTCCCCCCCCCCCACTCCCCGTTCTCTCCCCCCCCACCCCACTCTCCATTCTCTCCCCCCCCACCCCACCCCACTCTCCGTTCTCACCCCCCCCACTCCCGCACTACCGGTTCTCTCCCCCCCTACTCCCCCGTTCTCTCCCCCCCCACTCCCGCACTCCCCGTTCTCTCCCCCCCACTCCCCCGTTCTCTCCCCCGCCCCCCCATTCTCTCTCCCCCCCCCACTCCCCCATTCTCTCTCCCCCCCCCCCCACTCCCCCGTTCTCTCTCCCCCCCCACCCCACTCCCCGTTCTCTCCCCCCCCACCCCACTCCCTGTTCTCTCCCACCCCACCCCCCCCCACTCCCCGTTCTCTCCCCCCCCCCACTCCCGCACTCCCCGTTCTCTCCCCCCCACCCCACTCCCCGTTCTCTCCCCCCCACCCCACTACCCGTTCTCTCCCCCCCCACCCCACTCCCCGTTCTCTCCCCCCCCCCACGCCACTCCCTGTTCTCTCCCCCCCACCCCACCCCACTCCCCGTTCTCTCCCCCCCCCACCCCACTCCCTGTTCTCTCCCACCCCACCCCCCCCCACTCCCCGTTCTCTCCCCCCCCCCACTCCCGCACTCCCCGTTCTCTCCCCCCCCACCCCACTCCCCGTTCTCTCCCCCCCACCCCACTCCCCGTTCTCTCCCCCCCCACCCCACTCCCCGTTCTCTCCCCCCCCACCCCACTCCCCGTTCTCTCCCCCCCCCACGCCACTCCCTGTTCTCTCCCCCCCACCCCACCCCACTCCCCGTTCTCTCTCCCCCCCCACTCCCCTGTTCTCTTCCCCGCCCCCCCACTCCCCCGTTCTCTTCCCCGCCCCCCCACTCCCCCGTTCTCTCTCCCCCCCCACTCCCCGTTCTCTCTCCCCCCCCACTCCCCGTTCTCTCTCCCCCCCCACTCCCCCGTTCTCTCTCCCCCCCCACTCTCCCGTTCTCTTCCCCGCCCCCCCACTCCCCTCCCCGCCCCCCACTCACCCGTTCTCTCTCCCCCCCCACTCCCCCGTTCTCTTCCCCGCCCCCCCACTCCCCCGTTCTCTCTCCCCCCCCACTCCCCTGTTCTCTTCCCCGCCCCCCCACTCCCCCGTTCTCTTCCCCGCCCCCACTCCCCCGTTCTCTTCCCCGCCCCCCCACTCCCCCGTTCTCTTCCCCGCCCTCCCACTCCCCCGTTCTCTCTCCCCCCCCCACTCCCCCGTTCTCTTCCCCGCCCCACCACTCCCCCGTTCTCTCTCCCCCCCCCACTCCCCCGTTCTCTCTCTCCCCCCCCCCCCCCCACTCCCCCGTTCCCTCTCTCCCCCCCCCCCCCACTCCCCCGTTCCCTCTCCCCCCCCCACTCCTCCGTTCCCTCTCCCCCCCCCACTCCTCCGTTCCCTCTCCCCCCCCCCATTCCTCCGTTCCCTCTCCCCCCCCCCATTCCTCCGTTCCCTCTCCCCCCCCCCATTCCTCCGTTCTCTCTCCCCCCCCCCCCACTCCCCCATTTTCTCTCCCCCCCCATTCCCCCGTTCTCTTCCCCCCCCACTCCCCCGTTCGCCTCTCCCCCCACTCCCCCCAACCACTCCCCCGTACTCTCCCCCCCACCACCTCACTCCCTACCCCCTACTCCCCCGCTCTCTCCCCCCCACCACCCCACTCCCTTCCCCCCACTCACCCGCTCTCTCCCCCCCACCACCCCACTCCCTCCCCCCCACAACCCCACTCCCTCCCCACGCACTCCCCCGCTCTCTCCCATCCCTCCACTCCCCCGCTCTCTCCCCCACCCCCCCCCACACACTCTCTCTTCCCTCAATCTCTTCCTCCCCCACTCCTCCACTCTCTCCCCCCCCTCCGTTCCCTCCCCCCACCCCCACTCCCCGCTCTCTCCCCCACCCCCCCGCACTCTCTCCCCTGCTCCCCCCCCAGCCCCCCCGTTCGCTCCCCCCCACCTCCCCACTCTCCCGCTCTCTCTCCCCCACTCGCCCGTTCTCTTCGCCCCCCCCACTCGCCGGCCCCCCCCTCCCCCCCACTCACCCCCTCACCACTCCCCCACTCTCTCCCCCCCAGCACCCCCGTTCTTTTCACCCCACTGCCCCGCTCTCTCCCACACCCCCCGTTCTCTTCCCCCCACTCCCCCGTTCTCTTCCCCGCCCCCCACTCCCCGTTCTCTCTCCCCACCCCACTCCCCCGTTCTCTCTCCCCCCCCATTCCCCCGTTCTCTCCCCCCCCCACTCCCCCGTTCTCTCCCCCCCCCCCATTCCCCCGTTCTCTCTCCCCCCCTCACTCCCCCGTTCTCTCTCCCCCCCCCACTCCCCCGTTCTCTCTCCACCCCCCACTCCCCCGTTCTCTCTCCCCCCCCCACTCCCCCGTTCTCTCTCCCCCCCCATTCCCCCGTTCTCTCCCCCCCCCATTCTCTTCCCCCCCACTCCCCCCTCCCCGTTCGCCTCCCCCCCCACTCCCCCCAACCACTCCCCCGTTCTCTCCCCCCACCACCTCACTCCTACCCCCCACTCCCCCGCTCTCTCCCCCCCACCACCCCCTCCCGCCCACAACCCCACTCCCTCCCCCCCTACTCCCCCGCTCTCTCCCCACTCCCCCCCATCCCTCCACTCCCCCGCTCTCTCCCCCACCACCCCCACACACTCTCTCTCCCCTCAATCTCTTCCTCCCCCACTCCTCCACTCTCTCTCTCCCCCCCCCCGTTCTCTCCCCACTCCCGCACTCCCCGCTCTCTCCCCCACCCCCCCGCACTCTCTCCCCTGCTCCCCCCTCAGCCCCCCCGTTCGCTCCCCCCCACCTCCCCACTCTCCCCCTCCCACTCCACCGCTCTCTCCCCCCCAGTCGCCCGTTCTCTTCGCCCCCCCCACTCGCCAGCCCCCCCTCTCCCCTCCACTCACCCCCTCGCCCCCCCACCATTCCCCCGCTCTCTCTCCCCCAGCTCCCCCGTTCTTTTCCCCCCACTCCCCCGCTCTCTCCCCCCCCACACTCTTCCCCTCCACTCCCCCGCTCTCTCTTCCCCCCCCCACCCCCCGGTTCTCTTCCCCCACCCCCACCTCCCTGCTCCCCCCACCCCTACTCCCTCCACCCCCCACTCCCCCGTTCTCCCACCCACCCCCACTCTCTTGTTCTCTCACCCCACCACTCTCTCCCCCCCCCGCTCTCTCCCCCTCCCACCCCGCCACTCGCCCGTTCTCTTCCCCCCCCCACCCCCCCCTCTACACCTCCCCCCACCCACCCCCTCTGCTCCCCCCACTCGCCTCCCACTCCACGTTCTCTCCCCCCCCACTCCACGTTCTCTCCCCCCCCCCCCACTCCACGTTCTCTCCCCCCCCCCCACTCCACGTTCTCTCCCCCCTCACTCCACGTTCTCTCCTCCCCTCCACTCCCCGTTCTCCCCCCCCCACTCCCCGTTCTCTTCCCCCCCCACTCCCCCACTCCCTGTTCTCGCGCCCCCCCACTCCCCGTTCTCTCCCCCCCACTCTCCGTTCTCTCCCCCACCCCCACTCCCCGTTCTCTCCCCCACCCCCACTCTCTCCCCCACCCCCACTCTCTCCCCCACCCCCACTCCCCGTTCTCTCCCCCACCCCCACTCTCTCCCCCACCCCCACTCTCTCCCCCACCCCCACTCCCCGTTCTCTCCCCCCCACCCCACTCCCCGTTCTCTCCCCCCCCTCCCCACTCCCCGTTCTCTCCCCCCCCTCCCCACTCCCCGTTCTCTCCCCCCTCACCCCACTCCTATCCCCCCCCACCCCACTCCCCCCCCACCCCACTCCCCTCCCCCCCACCCCACTCCCCGTTCTCTGCCCCCCCACCCCACTCCCCGTTCTCTCCCACCCCACCCCACTCCCCGTTCTCTCCCACCCCACCCCACTCCCCGTTCTCTCCCACCCCACCCCACACCCCGTTCTCTCCCACCCCACCCCACACCCCGTTCTCTCCCCCCCCACCCCACTCCCCGTTCTCTCCCACCCCACCCCACACCCCGTTCTCTCCCACCCCACCCCACACCCCGTTCTCTCCCCCCCCACCCCACTCCCCGTTCTCTCCCCCCCCCCACCCCACTCCCCGTTCTCTCCCCCCCCCACCCCACTCCCCGTTCTCTGCCCCCCCACCCCACTCCCCGTTCTCTTCCCCCCCCACCCCACTCCCCGTTCTCTCCACGTTCTCTCCCCCCCCCACTCCCGGACTCCCCGTTCTCCCCCCCCCCACCAAATCCCCCGTTCTCTCCGCCCCCCCCACTCCCCGTTCTCTCCCCCCGCCAAATCCCCCGTTCTCTCCCCCCCCCACTCCCCTGTTCTCTTCCCCCCCCACTCCCCCGTTCTCTCCTCCCCCACTCCCCCGTTCTCTCCTCCCCCACTCCCCCGTTCTCTCCTCCCCCACTCCCCCGTTCTCTCCCCCCCCACTCCCCCGTTCTCCCACTCCCCCGTTCCCCCACTCCCCCGTTCTCCCACTCCCCCGTTCCCCCACTCCCCCGTTCTCTCTCCCCCCCCCACTCCCCCGTTCTCTCCCCCGCCCCCCCACTCCCCCGTTCTCTCTCCCCCCCACTCCCCCGTTCTCTCTCCCCCCCCACTCCCCCGTTCTCTCTCCCCCCCCACTACCCCGTTCTCTTCCCCCCCCCCACTCCCCCGTTCTCTTCCCCCCCCCCACTCCCCCGTTCTCTTCCCCCCCCACTCCCCCGTTCTCTTCCCCCCCCCCCACTCCCCCGTTCTCTTCCCCCCCCCACTCCCCCGTTCTCTTCCCCCCCCCACTCCCCCGTTCTCTCTCCCCCCACCACTCCCCAGTTCTCTCACCACCCCACTCCCTCCCCCCCTACTCCCCCGCTCTCTTTCCCCCCGCACCACCCCACTCCCTCGCTCTCTCCCACTCCCACTCTCTTTCCCCCACCCCACCGCACTCTCTCCCCTGCTCCCCCCTACCCCCCCGTTCTCTCACCCCCCACCTCCCCACTCCCCCCCCACCCCCCCGTTCTCTCCCCCACCACCACTCCCCGTTCTCTCCCCCCCCACCCCACTCCCCGTTCTCTCCCCCCCCACCCCACTCCCCGTTCTCTCCCACCCCACTCCCCCGTTCTCTCCCACCCCACTCCCCCGTTCTCTCCCACCCCCACTCCCCCGTTCTCTCCCACCCCCACTCCCCCGTTCTCTCGCCCCCCCACTCCCCCGTTCTCTCCCCCCCCCCCACTCCCCCGTTCTCTCCCCCCCCCCCACACTCCCCCGTTCTCTCCCCCCCCCCCACACTCCCCCGTTCTCTCCCCCCCCCCCACACTCCCCCGTTCTCTCCCCCCCCCCACACTCCCCCGTTCTCTCCCCCCCCCCACACTCCCCCGTTCTCTCCCCCCCCCCACACTCCCCCGTTCTCTCCCCCCCCCCACTCCCCCCGTTCTCTCCCCCCCCCCACTCCCCCGTTCTCTATCCCCCCCACTCCCCCGTTCTTTCCCCCCCCCCCCACTCCCCCGTTCTCTCCCCCCCCCCACACTCCCCCGTTCTCTCCCCCCCCCCACACTCCCCCGTTCTCTCCCCCCCCCCACTCCCCCGTTCTCTCCCCCCCCCCACTCCCCCGTTCTCTATCCCCCCCACTCCCCCGTTCTCTCCCACCCCCACTCCCCCGTTCTCTCCCCCCCCCCACTCCCCCGTTCTCTCCCCCCCCACTCCCCCGTTCTCTCCCCCCCCCCCACTCCCCCGTTCTCTCCCCCCCCCACACTCCCCCGTTCTCTCCCCCCCCCACTCCCCCGTTCTCTATCCCCCCCACTCCCCCGTTCTCTATCCCCCCCACTCCCCCGTTCTCTCCCCCCCCCCCACTCCCCCGTTCTCTCCCCCCCACTCCCCCGTTCTCTCCCCCCCCCCACTCCCCCGTTCTCTCCCCCCCCCCACTCCCCCGTTCTCTATCCCCCCCACTCCCCCGTACTCTCTCCCCCCCCCCCACTCCCCCGTTCTCTTCCCCCCCCCCCACTCCCCCGTTCTCTTCCCCCCCCCACTCCCCCGTTCTCTTCCCCCCCCCCCACTCCCCCGTTCTCTTCCCCCCCCCACTCCCCCGTTCTCTTCCCCCCTCCCACTCCCCCGTTCTCTTTCCCCCCACCACTCCCCCGTTCTCTTTCCCCCCACCACTCCCCAGTTCTCTCTCCCCCCACCACTCTCTCACCACCCCACTCCCTCCCCCCTACTCCCCCGCTCTCTTTCCCCCCGCACCACCACTCCCTCGCTCTCTCCCCCTCCCACTCTCTTTCCCCCACCCCACCGCACTCTCTCCCCTGCTCCCCCCCACCGCACTCTCTCCCCTGCTCCCCCCCACCCCCCCGTTCTCTCCCCCACCCCCACTCCCCGTTCTCTCCCACCCCCACTCCCCCGTTCTCTCCCCCACCCCCACTCCCCCGTTCTCTCCCCCACCCCCACTCCCCGTTCTCTCCCACCCCCACTCCCCGTTCTCTCCCACCCCCACTCCCCCGTTCTCTCCCCCCCCACTCCCCCGTTCTCTCCCCCCCCCCCACTCCCCCGTTCTCTCCCCCCCCCCACTCCCCCGTTCTCTCCCCCCCCCCACTCCCCGTTCTCTCCCCCCTCCACTCCCCGTTCTCTCCCCCCCCCACTCCCCGTTCTCTCCCCCCCCCCACTCCCCGTTCTCTCCACCCCCCCACTCCCCGTTCTCTCCACCACCCCCTCGCTCTCTCTCTGCCCCCCACTCCCTCGCTCTCTCTCTGCCCCCCACCCCCTCGCTCTCTCTCTGCCCCCCACCCCCTCGCTCTCTCTGCCCCCCACCCCCTCGCTCTCTCTCTGCCCCTCACCCCCTCGCTCTCTCTCTGCCCCTCACCCCCTCGCTCTCTCTCTCTCTCCCCCCCACCCCCTCGCTCTCTCTCCCCCCCACCCCCTCGCTCTCTCTCTCTCTCCCCCCCAACCCCTTGCTCTCTCTCTCTCCCCCCCACCCCCTCGCTCTCTCTCTCTCCCCCCCCACCCCCTCGCTCTCTCTCTCTCTCTCCCCCCCCACCCCCTCGCTCTCTCTCTCTCTCTCTCCCCCCCACCCCCTCGCTCTCTCTCTCTCTCTCTCTCTCCCTCTCCCCCCCACCCCCTCGCTCTCTCTCTCTCTCTCCCCCCTCCACCCCCTCGCTCTCTCTCT
The DNA here is from genome assembly GCF_044704955.1 of Pristiophorus japonicus. Taxonomy (NCBI): domain Eukaryota; kingdom Metazoa; phylum Chordata; class Chondrichthyes; family Pristiophoridae; genus Pristiophorus; species Pristiophorus japonicus. Next base: position 215,676,231 of record NC_091979.1, on the reverse strand, counting down.
CCCCCCCCACCCCCTCGCTCTCTCTCTCTCTCTCTCTCCCCCCCACCCCCTCGCTCTCTCTCTCTCTCTCTCTCCCCCCCACCCCCTCGCTCTCTCTCTCTCTCTCTCCCCCCCACCCCCTCGCTCTCTCTCTCTCTCTCCCCCCACCCCCTCGCTCTCTCTCTCTCTCCCCCCCACCCCCTCGCTCTCTCTCCCCCCCCCACCCCCTCGCTCTCTCTCCCCCCCCACCCCCTCGCTCTCTCTCTCCCCACCCCCTCGCTCTCTCTCCCCACCCCCTCGCTCTCTCTCTCTCTCCCCACCCCCTCGCTCTCTCTCTCTCTCCCCACCCCCTCGCTCTCTCTCTCTCTCCCCACCCCCTCGCTCTCTCTCTCTCTCCCCACCCCCTCGCTCTCTCTCTCTCTCTCTCCCCACCCCCTCGCTCTCTCTCTCTCTCCCCACCCCCTCGCTCTCTCTCTCTCTCCCCACCCCCTCGCTCTCTCTCTCTCTCCCCACCCCCTCGCTCTCTCTCTCTCTCCCCACCCCCTCGCTCTCTCTCTCTCTCCCCACCCCCTCGCTCTCTCTCTCTCTCCCCACCCCCTCGCTCTCTCTCTCTCTCCCCACCCCCTCGCTCTCTCTCTCTCTCCCCACCCCCTCGCTCTCTCTCTCTCTCCCCACCCCCTCGCTCTCTCTCTCTCTCCCCACCCCCTCGCTCTCTCTCTCTCTCCCCACCCCCTCGCTCTCTCTCTCTCTCCCCACCCCCTCGCTCTCTCTCTCTCTCCCCACCCCCTCGCTCTCTCTCTCTCTCCCCACCCCCTCGCTCTCTCTCTCTCTCCCCACCCCCTCGCTCTCTCTCTCTCTCCCCACCCCCTCGCTCTCTCTCTCTCTCCCCACCCCCTCGCTCTCTCTCTCTCTCCCCACCCCCTCGCTCTCTCTCTCTCTCCCCACCCCCTCGCTCTCTCTCTCTCTCCCCACCCCCTCGCTCTCTCTCTCTCTCCCCACCCCCTCGCTCTCTCTCTCTCTCCCCACCCCCTCGCTCTCTCTCTCTCTCCCCACCCCCTCGCTCTCTCTCTCTCTCCCCACCCCCTCGCTCTCTCTCTCTCTCCCCACCCCCTCGCTCTCTCTCTCTCTCCCCACCCCCTCGCTCTCTCTCTCTCTCCCCACCCCCTCGCTCTCTCTCTCTCTCTCCCCACCCCCTCGCTCTCTCTCTCTCTCCCCACCCCCTCGCTCTCTCTCTCTCTCCCACCCCCTCGCTCTCTCTCTCTCTCCCCACCCCCTCGCTCTCTCTCTCTCTCCCCACCCCCTCGCTCTCTCTCTCTCTCCCCACCCCCTCGCTCTCTCTCTCTCTCCCCACCCCCTCGCTCTCTCTCTCTCTCTCCCCACCCCCTCGCTCTCTCTCTCTCTCTCCCCACCCCCTCGCTCTCTCTCTCTCTCCCCACCCCCTCGCTCTCTCTCTCTCTCCCCACCCCCTCGCTCTCTCTCTCTCCCCACCCCCTCGCTCTCTCTCTCTCTCCCCACCCCCTCGCTCTCTCTCTCTCCCCACCCCCTCGCTCTCTCTCTCTCCCCACCCCCTCGCTCTCTCTCTCTCCCCACCCCCTCGCTCTCTCTCTCTCTCTCTCTCCCCCACCCTCCCGCTCTCTCTCTCTCCCCCACCCCCCCGCTCTCTCTCTCCCCCACCCCCCCGCTCTCTCTCTCCCCCACCCCCCCCGCTCTCTCTCTCCCCCACCCCCCCCGCTCTCTCTCTCTCCCCCACCCCCCCGCTCTCTCTCTCTCCCCCACAACCCCCGCTCCCTCTCTCTCCCCCACCCGCCCCCGCTCTCTCTCTCTCTTCCCCCACCCGCCCCCGCTCTCTCTCTCTCTTCCCCCACCCGCCCCCGCTCTCTCCCTCTCCCGCCCCCGCTCTCTCCCTCTCCCCCACCCCCACTCTCTCTCTCTTCCCCACCCCTTCACCCCGCTCTCTCCCTCTTCCCCCCGCCCCCTCCCTCTCTCCACCCCCCCAACTCGCTCTTTCTCCCTCTCTCCCCCCCCCCCCCCCCCCAAGTCGCTCTCTCTCTCCCTCTCTCCAAGTCGCTCTCTCTCTCCCCCCAAGTCGCTCTCTCTCTCCCTCTCTCCCAAGTTGCTCTCTCTCTCCCTCTCTCTCCTCCCCTCCCCCCCAAGTCGCTCTCTCTCTCCCTCTCACCCCCCCAAGTCGCTCTCTCTCTCCCTCTCCCCCCCAAGTCGCTCTCTCTCTCCCTCTCTCCCCCCCAAGTCGCTCTCTCTCTCCCTCTCTCCCCCCCAAGTTGCTCTCTCTCCCTCTCTCCCCCACAAGTCACTCTCTCTCCCCCCAAGTCGCGCGCTCTCTCCCTCTTTACCCCACCCCCAAGTCGCTCTCCCTCTCCCCCCCCCCGCAAGTCACTCTCTCTCGCCCCCCTCCCAAGTCGCTCTTTCGCTCCCTCCCACCCTCCCCCAATCAATCTATCCTTTCCTCCCCCCCCCGCAAATCAATCTCTCCTTCCCGCCCCACCCCCAAATCAATCTCTCCCTCCTGCCCCATCCCCAATCTCTCCCTATCGCCCCCAATCTCTCTCTCCCTCCACTCCCACAATATCTATCTCGCTTTTCCACTCCCCTCTTGGCCACCCACGGGCCCTCTCGGCCGCTCACCGGGGCCTGAGTGGGCAGAGAGAGTCGGGGCCTCAGAGGGCGGTGAGGGTCGGGGGGGGGGCGGGGGGTGGGGCCTGAGCAGATTCTTGGGCCTCAGGTCCTGCTTCTCGGCACCACGTTGAGGGATGGGCTCGACAGACGATGCATGTCTGTCAAAGAAATTGCAGTACAAATAGTTGCACTGAATTATTAAATGTGTAATAGTGCCTCTGCTATCTCCTCTCTAGATTTTTTGATAATACTTGGTCACACAAAGACAGACAAGAATACCTTATAAGCTTGTATGAGCATGTAAATCACTCCAGGCGACCCATGACACCAGTGAACTAGGTTATCTCTGGATTCACCTACACATGGAGGATAATTTCCCGATGAAAACTTCAAGTCACAAACAAAGTCCACACTGGGTTTCACCAGCTTGAGAAGTGCATCTTTGTCAACCCCAAATTCTGTCTAAAGAAGAAAAAGACAAAAAGAGAATAAGAGTTTTACTGCTAAGTGACAAACAAGAATGGAAATACTCAAATCTGATTTTCAATGCCGTATACATTATTCTGAAATCTGCCAAAAAAATTGGATAGCTAAATCTTTACCTGTCCAATTAGGTAAACAATTGGAATGCAGATTCAGAAAGGGAAGATCCTGTATACCAATCTCCTGGAACTTTGAGGAAGTGACATGCCAGGAGCTTTGTGGAAATCTCCAATACATGGTGCACCTCGACTTCCAAAATACATTTGACGAAGTTCCACATGAAAAGCACTGGAAATTCAGCTGCAATTTAGAATCAGTGGGTATTTGTAAGAGGACTTATGTCAGGGTGAGGAGAGTGCTGAGTGGAGCAACTCAGCTACTGCTTTCTCTTGCATTAACACGCTCAATACAAGCTGGTCAACTTTGTAAATAAGGGTCAGTTGAATCTGACTTGGACCGATCCTGTCACTGCTTTCCAAATGCACTACTATGTCATCTTTAATAATTGATTCCAACATTTTTGTCAGGCTATAGTGACTATTGATGTCAGGCTAACCGGTCTATAATTATCCGTTTTCTCTCTCCCTCCTTTTTTAAAAAGTGGTGTTACATTAGCTACCCTTCATTCCATAGGAACTGATCCAGAGTCGATAGACTGTTGGAAAATGATCACCAATGCATTCACTATTTCTAGGGTCACTTCCTTAAGTACTCTGGGATGCAGACTATCAGGCAAAGAGGTTTAGGGAGGAAACTCCAGAGCCCAGGCAGCTGAAGGCACGGTCACCAATGGTTAAGTGATTAAAATCATGGATGCTTAAGAGGCCAGAAAGAGAGGAGCACAGATATCTCGGGGGGGGGGTTGTGGGGCCGGAGGAGATTACAGACACAGGGAGGGGTGAGGCTATCGAGTAAAATTCTATTCTTGTTTTCAAATCCCCCATGGAGGTATATAAAAGTAGTAAATGGCATAGTTTGGAAAAGATAAAGACGACAAGCTAAACCATTGCAACATCTTGCATTTATCTAGTGACTTTAAACGTTCCAAAGTGCTTAACAGGGGCATTATCAGACAACATTTGATACCGAACCACAGAAAGGAGATAAGTAGGACAGGTTACCAAAAGCTGGGTTAAAGAAGTAGGATTCAAAGGGTGTCTTAAAGGAGGAGAAAGGCCAAGAGGTTTAGGGAGGGAATTCGAGAGCTTAGAGCTTAGGCAGCTGAAAGCACGACTGCTAACGAAGAAGCAATGAAAATTAGCGATACGCAAGAGGCCAGAATTAGAGGAATGCAGAGTTCTCCAAGTGTTGTAGGGCAGCAGCAAATGACAATTTTAGGACCGTACTCAGGAAGCTCTTCTTCACACTAAAGAGTGATCAATACATGGACTTCAGTGGAAGCAGAAATCTGAAAGAACTAAAAGTACAATTGGGTGGAGTGATTGTAGGGACTGAGTGGATGGTTCAGTTGAGAGGACTTCTTCACCTATGCCTATGTTGTGATCGCTTTGTGTGCACACCCTACTAATTATCTCAAACAAAATATTTATTCTTGCATTTCTTTTTACCATTAGGTTTAGAACTGGCAATCATGATGTTGATTTAACTGCTTCAATAAATTTATACTCCACTGTAATTTAGTGGGACAATGCCCCGTGCTAAGTTTAGCATTTAGAAAAATCAACGGCAATAGTGATGTCTGCGTGAAACTTTCCTAATTGAACAGTAAAAAAGTAACATTCGGAATTAAATAGCAACAGCTGAAAAATGGGAGTCACACATTTTAATTCATAAATATGACAAGAAAAAGCTGCAAATGCTGGAAACTGAAATAAAACTAAAAAATGCTGAAAATACACAGGCGATGAAAAGCAGTTGAAAAGGGAAAAACTGACAAAAAAAGGAGGCACACATATTTTAAAGCATCTTGATTTAAAGATTAAACTCAATAATCACCTTGAAATTCCAAATTTAGAGATATGCCCAATGAAACCTGGAATCAGCATTGCAATGTTGCGGTTCTGTTCAGACACTTGTCCCATTTGCTGTACATAACATTTAATCTTCTCTCCGTATCAATGTGGAGCACACCTTCTATTGGGCTCAATTTTCTGCAGTATTCGCACAATTTTTTTGGAGTATGCTGCTTTTTCTGGCCTAACTTAAAAATCCCCAGTTTCCCCAATCAATTTGCACTGACTTAGTTACGTTTTTTTTTGCTCAAACGGGAGCGTTATCAGCCACCTAAGCCAGTTCTGGCCATTTAGACAACTTTGGCCAGCTAATAGTTACTCCATTTCTACTTAGGCCAGCATATGTGGCCACTCTAGAAAACCCTTGAGAGTTAAATAAATTGGCGCAGGTAAGTACATTGGCGGCCATTTGGGCCTGGGATAGGATCGAGAAGCAGAGAGGACCTGGACTGGCAATCACTCGGGACCGGAGAGGCTCAGGGATGGGGTGGGGGAGAGGGAGCAAGCGAACTGGTCGGCATCGGGCGGGGAGGCACCGGAGAGGTTGGGGGTGGTGGGGCGGGGAAGGGAGGGAGGGAACTGGCCGGCATCAGGCAGGGACCACACAGCGAGCGACGGGAAAGCATCGGAGAGGCTCGGGGGGAGGGTACCTACCACAGCAGACCAGGGAGGCACCTCACTCGGGGACCGGGGAGGGGGAGGGAGAGAGGTCATAAGACTCAAGGGGTGGGGGTGTGGGGGGAGAGGAGGACAAAAGACCTTTTGGGTGTGGTCCATCCATACAGACCTTGGGGGGGGGGGGGGGGGTAGGAGGGAGGGAGGGAGTGAGAGAGTGAGAGCGAGAGCGAACTGCGAACCTGTGCTACCTGCTTGCCTGTCATTTTGAGCTTGAAAGTTTAACTTTAAGTATGGGGGTAATATAGACAATGCCATATCTTGTGCGAGCATTCTGCATCAGTGTGCTACGTAGGAGACAATTGATTAGACATCACATCAGGAACATCAGAGCCCGTAGGGTGCTGGGCAGGAGGCCTTACTCATCTCTGCAATATCGAGACAGGTGTTCTTACCTGCACCTGAGTGTTGCAGACTGTCAGAAGGCTGCGTTTCCACAGAGAAGTTATCCGTGAGATCGGAGAGTTGCTGAGACCAGACCTGCAGCCGAGAAGTGTCAAGTGGACTGCTTTGTCAGTTGAAGTGAAGGTTACAGCTTCACTTTCATTCTATGCCTCTGGATCGTTCCAAGCTACAACTGGAGATGTGTGCGCCATCTCTCAACATGCAATACTTGTCTCAATTCGCCAGGTGATGGCTGCACTGTATGCGCGGAGGAATGACTTCATCAAGTTCGCAATGACTGCCAAGCAATCCGTGACAGGGTTGTGGGGTTCTCAAGGATTGTTGGCTTCCCAAAGGTACAGGGCTGCATTGATTGTGCCCACATCGTCTTGCAAACACCTTTGGAGAATTTCGAGATATTCAGGAATAGAAAAGGCTTCCACTCCATTAATGTGCAGCTCGTGTGTGATGACATGCATCGTATCATGTCAGTCAATGCAAGATACCCTGGCAGTACCCATGTTGCGTTCATCCTAAGCAACAGCGTTATATCTGCCATGTTTCAGCAGCAGCCAGAAGGGCAGAGCTGGCTACTGCGAGACAAAGGGTACGGCCTTGCCACCTGGCTCATGACGCCCCTACGCGTAACCCGGATGGAAGCTGACCGTCAATACAACATGTCGCACATTGCGACGCGCAGCATGAGAGAGAGGACCATTGGCATATTGAAACAGCGTTTCCGATGCCTGGACCATTCCAGACGCTACTTGCAATACTCCCGAGACCATCGGTCAGTTCACTGTTGTGTGCTGCATGCTGCATAACTTAGCCATCATGAGACAGCAGCAGCTGGTAGTGGAAGACCCACCTGCGGTGAGTGGCTGGTAATGATGTGGACGATGCAGGTGACGAGGTGGAGGAGGAGGAGGATGACGACGACAGAGGAAACCATGCAAGTGCCTGAGGCCGGAGCACGACGGCGGAGGAAGGTGGGCCATCGTGCTCCTTCAATGATTGCTCGAGCCTTGCGCCAGCAGCTCATCCGTGAATGCTTTACTGATGCCGGAGGGCTCAGCGACAACTATTCCACATGGACATGTTTATTTTTTGGAGCTGTTCCGTAATGTTGTGTTGGGTTAATGGAACATGATTCAGTTTTAATGTAAAATATATTTTATTCAAAAGTTTACAATGTACTTAACTTTACTGTAAAAAAATTATTGTATCAAATTTTACTTTAATATCACTCTAAGATCACTTAAAAACGTTATCACTTATAAACTTGTAAATTTACATAACTAACAAAAAACTTTTAATGTGAGAACAATTACAACAGTAACATCAACAACAACAACAGCAAAGCCCAGCGTGAGATCGAGAGCCAGCGGCAGTTGGTGAGAGGGGAGCGACCTATCAAAAGCGTACCGGTGCAGCTACAGCGGGAGAGAAAGCAAAATAGAAGTAGAAAGTAATCAAAACGTGACGTCACAGCCAATGGGGTAAGTGATTGGTGAGTAGCTTTTCTTTTATTTTTTATATCAGTAAGTGAACTGTAACATTGTTATTACCAATTTAAGTGTATCTAAGGTTAAGACATGGCAGGAGAGCTCGGTCACGTGATATGCTCCTCCTGTACCATGTGGGAACTCGGGGACACTTCCGGTGTCCCTGGGCGCTACGTGTGTGGGAAGTGTATCCGCCTCCAGCTCCTGACGGTCCGCGTTGCGGAATTGGAGCTGAGGGTGGATTCACTCTGGAGCATCCACGATGCTGAGAATGACGTGAGTATCACGTGTAGTGAGTTGGTCTTACCGCAGGAGAAGGGTCCACAGCCAGATAGGGAATGGAAGACAAGCAGGAAGAGCAGTGCAAGAAAGATAGTGCAGGGGTCCCATGTGGTCATCCCCCTGCAAAACAGATACACTGCTTTGAGTACTGTTGGGGAGGATGACTCATCAGGGGAGGGCAGCAGCAGCCGCCAAGTTCATGGCACCGTGGCTGGCTCTGCTGCAAAGGAGGGCAGGAAAAAGATTGGGAGCGCGATAGTGATAGGGGATTCAATGGTGAGGGGAATAGATAGACGTTTCTGCGGACGCAACCGAGACTCCAGGATGGTATGTTGCCTCCCTGGTGCAAGGGTCAAGGATGTCTCGGAGCGGGTGCAGGACATTCTGAAATGGGAGGGAGAACAGCCAGTTGTCGTGGTGCACATTGGTACCAACGACATAGGTAAAAAACAGGATGAGGTCCTACGAAAAGAATTTAAGGAGCTAGGAGCTAAATTAAAAAGTAGGACCTCAAAAGTAGTAATCTCGGGATTGCTACCAGTGCCACGTGCTAGTCAGAGTAGGAACCGCAGGATAGCGCAGATGAATACATGGCTTGAGCAGTGGTGCAGCAGGGAGGGATTCAAATTCTTGGGGCATTGGAACCGGTTCTGGGGGAGGTGGGACCAGTACAAACCGGACGGTCTGCACCTGGGCAGGATCGGAACCAATGTCCTAGGGGGAGTGTTTGCTAGTGCTGTTGGGGAGTTAAACTAATATTGCAGGGGGATGGGAACCTATGCAGGGAGACAGAGGGAGACAAAAATGAGGCAAAAGCAAAAGACAGAAAGGAGATGAGGAAAAGTGGAGGGCAGAGAAACCCAAGGCAAAGAACAAAAAGGGCCACTGTACAGCAAAATTCTAAAAGGACAAAGGGTGTTAAAAAAGCAAGCCTGAAGGCTTTGTGTCTTAATGCAAGGAGTATCCGCAATTAGGTGGATGAATTAACTGTGCAAATAGATGTTAACAAATATGATGTGATTGGGATTACGGAGACGTGGCTCCAGGATGATCAGGGCTGGGAACTCAACATCCAGGGGTATTCAACATTCAGGAAGGATAGAATAAAAGGAAAATGAGGTGGGGTAGCATTGCTGGTTAAAGAGGAGATTAATGCAATAGTTAGGAAAGACATTAGCTTGGATGATGTGGAATCTATATGGGTAGAGCTGCAGAACACTAAAGGGCAAAAATCGTTAGTGGGAGTTGTGTACAGACCTCCAAACAGTAGTAGTGATGTTGGGGAGGGCATCAAACAGGAAATTAGGATTGCATGCAATAAAGGTGCAGCAGTTATAATGGGTGACTTTAATATGCACATAGATTGGGCTAGCCAAACTGGAAGCAATACGGTGGAGGAGGATTTCCTGGAGTGCATAAGGGATGGTTTTCTAGACCAATATGTCGAGGAACCAACTAGGGGGGAGGCCATCTTAGACTGGGTGTTGTGTAATGAGAGAGGATTAATTAGCAATCTCATTGTGCGAGGCCCCTTGGGGAAGAGTGACCATAATATGGTGGAATTCTGCATTAGGATGGAGAATGAAACAGTTAATTCAGAGACCATGGTCCAGAACTTAAAGAAGGGTAACTTTGAAGGTATGAGGCATGAATTGGCTAAGATAGATTGGCTAATGATACTTAAGGGGTTGACTGTGGATGGGCAATGGCAGACATTTAGAGACCGCATGGATGAATTACAACAATTGTACATTCCTGTCTGGCGTAAAAATAAAAAAGGGAAGGTGGCTCAACCGTGGCTATCTAGGGAAATCAGGGATAGTATTAAAGCCAAGGAAATGGCATATAAATTGGCCAGAAATAGCAGCGAACCTGGGGACTGGGAGAAATTTAGAACTCAGCAGAGGAGGACAAAGGGTTTGATTAGGGCAGGGAAAATGGAGTACGAGAAGAAGCTTGCAGGGAACATTAAGGCGGATTGCAAAGGTATGTAAAGAGAAAAAGGTTAGTAAAGACAAACGTAGGTCCCCTGCAGTCAGAATCAGGGGAAGTCATAACGGGGAACAAAGAAATGGCAGACCAATTGAACAAGTACTTTGGTTCAGTATTCACTAAGGAGGACACAAACAACCTTCCGGATATAAAAGGGGTCAGAGGGTCTAGTAAGGAGGAGGAACTGAGGGAAATCTTTATTAGTCGGGAAATTGTGTTGGGGAAATTGATGGGATTGAAGGCCGATAAATCCCCAGGGCCTGATGGACTGCATTCCAGAGTACTTAAGGAGGTGGCCTTGGAAATAGCGGATGCATTGACAGTCATTTTCCAACATTCCATTGACTCTGGATCAGTTCCTATGGAGTGGAGGGTAGCCAATGTAACCCCACTTTTTAAAAAAGGAGGGAGAGAGAAAGCAGGGAATTATAGACCGGTCAGCCTGACCTCAGTAGTGGGTAAAATGATGGAATCAATTATTAAGGATGTCATAGCAGCGCATTTGGAAAATGGTGACATGATAGGTCCAAGTCGGCATGGATTTGTGAAAGGGAGATCATGCTTGACAAATCTTCTGGAATTTTTTGAGGATGTTTCCAATAAAGTGGACAAAGGAGTACCAGTTGATGTGGTATATTTGGACTTTCAGAAGGCTTTCGACAAGGTCCCACACAGGAGATTAATGTGCAAAGTTAAAGCACATGGGATTGGGGGTAGTGTGCTGATGTGGATTGAGAACTGGTTGTCAGACAGGAAGCAAAGAGTAGGAGTAAATGGGTACTTTTCGGAATGGCAGGCAGTGACTAGTGGGGTACCGCAGGGTTCTGTGCTGGGGCCCCAGCTGTTTACATTGTACATTAATGATTTAGACGAGGGGATTAAATGTAGTATCTCCAAATTTGCAGATGACACTAAGTTGGGTGGCACTGTGAGCTGCGAGGAGGATGCTATGAGGCTGCAGAGTGACTTGGATAGATAGGTTAGGTGAGTGGGCAAATGCGTGGCAGATGAAGTATAATGTGGATAAATGTGAGGTTATCCACTTTGGTGGTAAAAACAGAGACACAGACTATTATCTGAATGGTGACAGATTAGGAAAAGGGAAGGTGCAACGAGACCTGGGTGTCATGGTACATCAGTCATTGAAGGTTGGCATGCAGGTACAGCAGGCGGTTAAGAAAGCAAATGGCATGTTGGCCTTCATAGCGAGGAGATTTGAGTACAGGGGCAGGGAGGTGTTGCTACAGTTGTACAGGGCCTTGGTTGGTACACACCTGGAATATTGTGTACAGTTTTGGTCTCCTAACTTGAGGAAGGACATTCTTGCTATTGAGGGAGTGCAGCGAAGATTCACCAGACTGATTCCCGGGATGGTGGGACTGACCTATCAAGAAAGACTGGATCAACTGGGCTTGTATTCACTGGAGTTCAGAAGAGTGAGAGGGGTCCTCATAGAAACGTTTAAAATTCTGACGGGTTTGGACAGGTTGGATGCAGGAAGAATGTTCCCAATGTTGGGGAAGTCCAGAACCAGGGGTCACAGTCTAAGGATAAGGGGTAAGCCATTTAGGACCGAGATAAGGAGAAACTTCTTCACCCAGAGAGTGGTGAACCTGTGGAATTCTCTACCACAGAAAGTAGTTGAGGCCAATTCACTAAATATATTCAAAAGGGAGTTAGATGAGGTCCTTACTACTCGGGGGATCAGGGGGTATGGCGTGAAGGCAGGAAGGGGGTACTGAAGTTTCATGTTCAGCCATGGACTCATTGAATGGCGGTGCAGGCTGGAAGGGCTGAATGGCCTGCTCCTGCACCTATTTTCTATGTTTCTGTTTCTATTAAAGAAAGGCTGCACCCATCTTATTGTGTTCCTAACACAGATGAGACTGCACAAAGGGAGGTTAAAATAACAGTGACCTCAATCTTTAAGATACTCGAGTGAGGAACAGGCCTTAGGGGCCGGCTTATATACAGTGCTCCCAAGGGATGCTAGGATCCCTTGGAACTTCAGGGTATGCGCTCCCTGGTGGCGGAACATGGGAGTGCATGCTTTACAGATACACATCAGTACTCCTCCTCCCCCCCCCCCCAAAGTCAAAATGAAAACTATTTACAAGGTGAGGCGGTCGGGAGCCTTTCTTTCCCTGGTGGACCGCCTCGGTACAAATGTCTGTTCTGGTGTGTTGGCTGTGCCCTCGCTGGGCTGGCGTGTTGTTGGCCCTGCAGGGCTGCTGGGTGAGCCTGGCCTTGCTTGGCTGTTGGGCGTGATGGGTTTGATTTCCTGGTCTGGGGTGGTGTCGTTGATCCTTTGGATGTGTGCTGTGGGCTTGAAAAAGGTGCTATCTACTGTGGGTTGTTCAGGGCAATCTGTGAACCGCAGCCTCGGTTGGTCCAGGTGCTTTCTGCAAAATTGTCCATTGTCTCGTTTGACTACAAACACCCTATTCCCTTCTTTAGCTATCACCGTGCCCGCGATCCACTTGGGACCATGTCCATAGTTTAGCACATACACAATTGATTAAGATCAATTTCCCGTGACACAGTGGCGCGACCATCGTTTACATTTTGTTGCTGCCGCCTGCTCTCTACCAGATCGTGCAGGTTGGGGTGAACCAGCGAGAGTCTGGTTTTAAGTGTCCTTTTCATGAGTAGCTCAGCCAGTGAGTGAGTGGGGTCTCCAGCGGTAGCTGAGCAGCACTCGAGGACAGGCGGGTTTGGAGTGAGCCTTCTATGACTCGTTTAAGGATCTGTTTGATTGTTTGTGCTGCCCGCTCTGCCTGTCCATTGGAGGCTGGTTTAAGCAGGGCCGAGGTGACATGTTTGATCCCATTGCGGGTCATGAATTCTTTAAATTCGGCACTGGTGAAACATGGCATGTTGCCCCTGACCAGTATGTCAGGCAGGCTGTGGGTAGCAAACATGGCCCTCAGGCTTTCAATGGTGGCGGTGGCGGTGCTTCCAGACATTATTTCACATTCAATCCATTTTGAAAAAGCATCCACCATCACCAGGAACATTTTACTGAGAAACGGGCCCGCAAAGTTGACATGGATCCTCGACCATGGTCTGGAGGGCCAGGACCACAAGCTTAGTGGTGCCTCTCTAGGTGCGTTGCTCAACTGAGCACACATGCTGCATTGCCGTACACAGGACTCCAAGTCAAGAGTCGATACCGGGCCATCACACGTGGAATCTGGCTATCGCTTTCATCATTACTATACCCGGGTGTGTGCTGTGGAGATCTGAGATGAACGTCTCCCTGCCCTTTTTGGGTAGCACTACGCAGTTATCCCACAACAGGCAGTCTGTCTGAATGGACAGCTTGTGCCTTCGCCGCTGGAACAGCTTGATTAGCTCTTGCATTTCAACGGGGATGCTGGCCCAGCTCCCATGCAGTACAGTTTTCTTTTTTACTAGGGACAGAAAAGGGTCTTGGCTGGTCCAAGTCCTAACCTGGCGGGCCGTGACAGGTGATTTATCATTTTCAAACGCTTCCATGACCATCAACAGGACTGCGGGCTGTGCCACCAACAAGTTTGCAGGCTGCGCCATTTCCATCCCCGTGGTGGGCAATAGTAGCCGACTGAGAGCATCCGCACAGTTCTCGGTGCCTGGCCTGTGGCGGATGGTATAGTTATACGCTGATAACGCGAGTGCCCACCTTTGTATACGGGCTGAGGCATTGCTATTTATCCCCTGGTTTTCAGCGAACAGCGATATGAGGGGCTTGTGATCGGTTTCCAGCTCAAATTTGAGGCCAAACAGGTACTGATGCATTTTCTTTACTCCGAACACACACGCTAATGCCTCTTTCTCAATCATGCTGTCGGCCCTCTTGGCCTTAGACAAGCTCCTGGAGGCAGAGGTGACAGGTTGCAACTTCCCCGCAACGTTAGCTTGTTGTAATACACACCCGACTCCATAAGACGACGCATTACATGCTAGCACAAGTCTTTTACACGGGTTATACAATACAAGCAGCTTGTTGGAGCATAAAATGTTTCTGGCTTTCTCAAAATCAATTACTTGGTTTTTTTCCCCATACCCAGTTCTCACCTTTACGCAATAACACATGTAGGGGCTCCAAGAGGGTGCTTAACCACGGTAGGAAGTTACCAAAATAGTTGAGGAGTCCCAGGAACGACCGCAGCTCCGTGACATTCTGTGGCCTGGGCGTGTTCCTGATAGCCTCCGTCTTGGAGTCTGTGGGCCAAATGCCATCCGCCGTGATCTTTCTCCCCAAAAACGCCACTTCTGTTGCCATGAAGACTCATTTCGACCTCTTCAGCCGCAGCCCTACGTGTTCTAGTCGCTGGAGGACCTCCTCCAGGTTTTGTAGGTGCTTGACGGTGTCCCTACCCATGACCAATATGTTGTCCTGAAAAACCACCATGCGTGGTACCGACTTGAGTAGGCTCTCCATGTTTCTCTGGAAGATCGCTGCAGCCGACCGAATTCGAAACTGGCATCTGTTGTAGATGAACAGTCCCTTGTGCATGTTGATGCAGGTGAGGCCCTTCGAAGACTCCTCCAGCTCCTGCGTCATGTAGGTAGAAGTCAGGTCGAGCTTGGTGAATGTCTTGCCTCCTGCCAGCATCGCAAATAGGTCGTCTGCCTTAGGTAGCGGGTATTGGTCCTGTAGCGAGAAACGATTAATAGTTACTTTATAATCGCCGCAAATCTTGACCATGCCATCACTTTTGAGCACTGGAACAAATCGGGCTGGCCCACTCGCCAAATTCCACTGGGGAGATGATGCCCTCGCGTTGCAGCATGTCCAGCTCGATTTCCACTCTCTCCCTCATCATGTGAGGTACCGCTCGCGCCTTGTGGTGAATGGGTTGTGCCTCTGGGACCAAGTGGATCTGCACCTTCGCCCTGGAAAAGTTTCCAATGCATGGCTCAAAGAGGGAAGGAAATTTGTTAAGAACCTGGGTTCATGAGGCCTCATCGACATGCGATAATGCTCGGATGTCATCCCAGTTCCAGCGGATTTTGCCCAGCCAGCTCCTTCCAAGCAGTGTGCCCGGGAAAATCCAGAGTGGCAGTTCGTGCACTGTGCCCTCGTAGGTGACCTTGACCATGGCGCTGCCCAGGACAGTGATGAGCTCAGTTTCATATGGATGGGGCTCAAGGCTGGTCTGAGTGCCTTGTTGCACCACAGTCTCTCAAACATCTTTTTACTCATGATGGATTGGCTAGCGCCAGTGTCCAGTTCCATGGCTACGGGTAAGCCATTCAATTTTACGTTTCGCATTATAGGTGAACATTTCATCGAAAATGTGTGCACTCCGTGTACTTCAGCATCTGCTTCCTCTCTGAGGCTCGAAATTGCTTTGATCCACCATGGACCGATCTTCCTCCACAACGTGGTGGTTAGCAGGTTTTGCAGAGCTTGCAGCTCGTTGAAGGTGCCCCATTGTTCCACAGCTCTTGTAAACATACCCTTTGAAGTGGCATGAATAGGCTGAATGAAAGCCTCCAGAATGCCAACAAGGTGTGAATTGTCTTGTTGTGGACTCGGAGTCATCTGGGAGTTGCAGACTCATGGTTTCTGCTCTGTACATTTCTGCTCGCAAACACAGTTCCAGTTAATTTATGAACATTGCTAGCACTTGTGTGCTGAGAGATTTGTTTGGTGTTATCACTGGTGGACATAAACGCCCGAGCTATCGCAATGGCCTTACTGAGGGTCAGTGTCTCTACAGTCAAAAGTTTTCATAGGAAGGTCTCGTGGTCAATGCCCAGTACAAAAAACTCTCTGCACATCTGCTCCAGGTAGCCATCAAACACATTGTCCTGCAAGTCGCCTTAGTTTGGCGACGTCGCTAGCAACTCCTGACCTTCTACACGCTAGCACGTGTAGAACCGATACCTCGCCATCAGCACGCTCTCCCTCGGGTTAAGATGCTCCCAAACCAGTGTACACAGCTCCTCATATGACTTATCTGTGGATTTCACCAGGGCCAGAAGATTCTTCATGAGGCTGTAGGTCGGTGCCCCACAGACTGTGAGGAGGACCGCTCTCCTTTTTGCAGCGCTTCCTTCTCCGTCCAGCTCGTTGGCTGCAAAGTACTGGTCTAGCCATTTGACATAGGCTTCCCAGTCCTCACCCTCCGACAACTTCTCCAGGATGCCCAGTTTGCTGCACCTTTGCGTTGGATTCGTATACTCGTCGCCAGTTATTGTGTTCCTAACACAGATGAGACTGCACACAGGGAGGTTAAAGTAATAGTGACCTCAGTCTTTATTAAGACACTCCAGAGTGAGGAACAGGCCTTTGGGGCCGGCTTATATACAGTGCTCCCAAGGGATGTTTGGATCCCTTGGAACTTCAGGGGATGCGCTCCCTGGTGGCGGAACATGGGAGTGCATGCTTTACAGATACACAACACGTCTCTCATCCCCCTTAATCTAACACCACCCGCTGCTCTTGGTCTTGGACTCTCCACCACCCCTGCCCACAGACGGCGGCGCAGTGATTTTGGGCTTGGTACCAAGCTTATTCCTTCTAACATCTCTACGCACTTCTTGATGGGGAGTGGAGGGCCCAGCTTGGAGCTCTTCAAAGGCTGGTGTGGGGATTGCAGTGGGAGTGGCAGTTGATTCTGTCAATGGGCGCGTGATCTAGGCGTGTTCCCTTATTGCAGCAGCTAACTCACACGTCATCCCTCATGAACCCTGGCAGTGTCTCAGCGGACTGAAACATTCCCTCCTTGATACTCTTTACTATCCCCGACACTCCCTCGCTCAGTGCCAGTGTCAGTGTCATGCTTTGCACGACCTCTGACATTCCCTCCCTCATGACCACTGCCGTGCTTTGCACTACCTCGGACATTCCCTCCCTCATGGCCACTGCAGTGCTTTACGCTACCTCTGACACTCCCTCCCTCATGGCCATTGACATGGTTTGCACTACCTCTGACATTCCCTCCCTCATGGACACTATGATGGCCCTGGCGAGTGTTGTTACTTCTCCCGACAGTCCCGCTACCTCAGCACTCACCCCACTGATGGTGCCCAGGAGTGATCGGGTTAGGTCAATGCTCTCCGCACTCAATGACATCATCTGAACCACATCAGTTACATCCTGCATCTCAGGAGAACGTGGTCGAGTTCTCCTTCCCCTCACCCTGGGTCTGCCTCACTGCATCGCACTGGGACCCGCAGCCTAGGATGATAGGGCCCTGGTTGTGAATTGCTGCACCCCACTACTGGGACCCGCAACCTCGGAAGGTGGGAAACTATGGAATATCCCACAGGTACTCAAACCACTAGTCACGGAAGAGGCTATCAATTCCATGCCTGCCACCTCCTCAAGATTCAGTACAACAGTGTGGCCTTCATCCATCTCCATCCTCTCCCTCTCATCCCCATGTTGGTCTGGAGGGCTGGATTGGAAGATGTTCTCCTCTTCAGGCTCGTCTGAATAATCATCTACATCTTCAGGGTTGGCCTCAAGTTCTGCAAAATATAACAGAACAGTCAAATGGTTAGCAGCAGAGGAGGGTCGAGGATGGGTGGCATGAGTAGGCTCACACATAGCAGGCCAAGCAGCAGGTTAAATTTTCAGGGCTTACCCTCTTCAGAGTGTGGGCCCAGCTTGTGCAGTGGTGGTTGCTTTTCTCCAGGCAGGATCCATCAAAGCAGCGAGCCTCTGTTCCAAAGTTGTCAGTGGGTGCAGATTTGTCGGGCCTCCTCCTGTTCCAAGTTCTTTCCCTTTTGTTATGGACCAATTTCCTCCGCAAAAGGTGAAAATGCAACATTTTAGAGAGGGTGTCTTTCTGCTGGGTGGGACACATACAGCTGGTCACATTTACAATTGCACTGAATAAATGAAAATATTACTTACACTAAGTAGTTGACTAAGGTCCTGCCATTTCTTTTTACACTGGCTTCCAGATCTCTTGGTGTTCACCACTGCGCAGTAACCTTCTGCAACTTGGTTCCAGCATTTCTTTATTTCTTTTTGTGGCACTTTTGTGTGACCTCTGCTGGTATCCAGCTCCTGCCATCTGTTCTCCATCATATTAACTCGTGCCTCCACTTCTTCCAAGAAATTCTTTGTCCTTGGTCTGCGTTGCTGTAGCTGCTCTCAGATACACAGTACTTTTTCAATGCTGAGACGCACACAGCACTACTTCTATATTCAACTGGGATTTTTCTAAACACAGCACTCCTTCTGGCACACACTCATAAACTGCTCTTTAAAAATGGCTGATTGCCAATTCGGAGCACTACTGTGCATGCGCGGCCTTTTCAGAGACGTCAGGAACGTCACTTTTTTCCACCGTGCATGCGCAGAAGTCCCGGCATCTTTTTTCAGTGCGTGGCTGCAGAGTAGAGGCCAAACATCGGGGAAACTACAAGAATTTTTCCTGGCACATCTAGTGACGTAATGAAGTGGCGCAACTCGGGCAAGTACGCCAGAAATTGGGCTCGGGGAAAATTTAATCCATTGTCTGTATCATGTACAGATGGTTGAAGAATGAATTTGTGAATTGGAATTTCGTTAATTAAATAAATCTGGATCAAAAAGTTATCAGTAATGTTGACCACGAAGCTATCGGATCGTCTGTTGAAAACCCAACTGGTTCATTAATGTCCTTTAGGGATGGAAATTTGCTGCCCTTATACTGTCTGGCCTACATGTAACTCCAAACCCACAGCAATGTGGTTGACTCTTAACTGTCCACTGAAATGGCCTAGCAAGCCACTTAGTTTTATCAAAAGGCTGCAAAAAAGTTTAATAAAAATAAAACCAGATGGACCACCTGACATCAGATTCGGACACAACAAAGGCACACCCAGCACAGTCGACCCTGCAAAGTCCTCTTCACTGGGGACTTGTTACAAAATTGGGAGAGGTGTCCCCCAGACTAGTCAGGCAACAGCCTGACATGGTCATACTTACAGAATCGTATCTATCAGCCAAAGTCCCAGACACCTCCATCACCATCCCTGTGTTTGTCCTGTCCCACTGGCAGAACAGACCTACTAGATGTGACAGTACAGTGCTATTCAGTTGGGAGGGCATGACCTTGGAGTCCTCAAAATTGGCTCTGGACCCCATGAAGTCTCATGGCATCAGGTCAAACATGGGCAAGGAAACCTCTGGCAAATTACCACCCATCACCCTCTCTCAGCTGATGAATCAGTACTCCCCCCATGTGGAACACTACTTGAAAGAAGCATTGAATGTATTCTGGCTGGAGGACTTCAATGTCCATCACTACTACAGATGGAGCAGGCCCTGTTCTGAAGGACATAGCTGCCAGACTGGGCTTGCGGAAGGTACTGAGAACCATCACAAGGGAAAAACCTACTTGACCTCGTCTTCACCAATTTACCAGTCAGGGATGCATCTGTTCGTGACAGTATTGGTAAGAGTGACCGCCACACAGTCCTGTGGAGATGAAGTCCTGTCTTCTGAGGACACCCTCCATTGTGTTATGTGGCACTATGACTGTGCTAAATGGAATAGATTCGGAACAGATCTAGCAGCTCAAAACTGGGCATCCATGAGGCACTGTGGGCCATCAGCTGCAGCAGAATTGCATTCCGTCACAATCTGTAACCTCATGGCCCGGCACATCCCTTACTCTACCATTATCATCAAGCCAGAGGACCGACCCTAGTTCATGAGGAGTGTAGAAAAGCATGCCAGGAGTAGCACCAGGTACACCTGAAAATGAGGTGCTAACCTGGTGAAGCTACAATGCAGGACTAAATGGATGCTAAACAGCAGATACACAGCATGCTATAGACAAAACCAAGCGATCCCACAACCATATCAGACCAAAGCCATGCAGTCCTGCCACATCCAGTCATGAATGGTGGTGGACAATTAAACAACTAATAGGAGGAGGAGGCTCCATGAACGTACCCATCCTCAACAATGGCAGAGCCCAGCATACCAGTTCAAAAGACAAGGCTGAAATGTTTCCAACCATTTTCAGCCAGAATTGTTGAATGGATGATCCATCTTGGCCTCCTCCTGTGGTCCCCACCATCACAGTTGCCAGTCTTCAGTCAATTCAATTCATTTCAGATAGTATCAAGAAACAACTGAGCGCACTGGATACAGCAAAGGATAGTATATACAACACTGGCATCTACCCGACAAAGTGGAGAATTGCCCAGGTATGCCCTTCCTGATTGCTTGCTTGTTCCTGCATACTAACTTTTTGTGTTTCATGCACATCATTATAGGCAGTCCCTCTAATCGAGGATGACTTGCTTACACGTCAAAAAGTTCACAGGTGTTTCAATGAAGGACCTAATATTCCAGATCCTGAATTAAATCTTGAAGGGTGGAAGATGCCTGTGCGTGGATTTTTTTTTTTTTTTAAAACATGTGGTGGCCATTGCACACCAGCCACAACATGGGCTTGACAGAGCTAGGTCTTCATCCAGTGGCAAGGATTAACCAAGACGACTGGATGGACCAAGTTCGCACATAGTTGGCTCGTGCTGTCCCTGGGCCCTCGGCTCTTCTGGGCCCCGAACTCACGCCTCTCCTGGGCCCTGATCACGTCGCCCTATAATCTCTCACCGTTCATTAGCCCCGACTTCGTCCCTCCTGCTGTACCTGCCCACGCTCCAATCACCGACCTGGATCTTGGTGACGTCCCTCTTCACTACCGTTGCTCTCCTGCTCCAGCATGTGCGGCTTTCTGGAGTGGTATGCCGCCACGCTGCTCCTTCCGCTCCCTGGTCTGCTCCAATGGTGCTCGCAGGCTGGGGGCTGCTCAGCCTGCCGGGTCAGGTCGCTAGGCTGCACCAACACCAGCTCCCAGGTGGAGGCGGGCATTGCACTGATTGGCCCTTTATCACCCTGCTCACCCACACAACCGCCAATCAGAGTCGGCAGAGGACAGAGCTGGTGTTTGAGTGATAGTTTGATCTCCAGCTCGCAGTGCTTTGAACTTTGCCGCCACAATCGGCGGTGGTCAGAAGTGGTTGGAGGCAGTACTTGGGCCAAGCGGATTGGCTGCTGGACTTTGATTGACCTTTGACGGGACCAATCACTGAGGCCGCAGGCTTTCCCGCTCAGTGGCGGCTGGAGCTGCAGAAGCTGCACTTCGCTCATTGCCAACTTGCTAGATCCAGATTCCCATCATCTCCATCCACCCTGCTGCCCCCGTCTTCCTCTTCCCCCATACAGGTCCAGGGTGGGGTTTATTAGAGGATGGATCATTCCCAATGATCTAGGGTGGGGTTTATTGGAAGATGGGGCCATTCCCAATGATCCAGGGTGGGGTTTATTGGAGGATGGGGCCATTCCCAATACTGGGAATTGTTGTTTCATGCACAAGGACCCCTACGTCTCTCTGTACAGCAGCATTTTGTAATCTCTCTCCATTTAAATAATAGTTTGCTTTTTTATTTTTCCTACCAAAGTGGATAACCTCACACTTTCCCACATTATATGCCATCTGCCAAATGTTTGCCCATTCACTTAGCCTGTCTATATCCCTTTGCAAATTCTTGTGTGTCCTCCTCACAACTTGCTTTCCCACCACCCATCTTTGCATCATCAGCAAACTTGGCTACATTACACTCGGTCCCCTCATCAAAGTCATTAATATAGATTGGAAATAGTTGAGGCCCTGGCACTAATCCCTGTGGCACCCTACTAGTTACCATTTGCCAACCAGAAAATGACCCATTTATCCCAACTCTGTTTTCTGTTGGTTAGTCAATCCTCTATCCATAATATATTACCCCCAACCCCGTGAGCTCTTATCTTGTGCAGTAATCTTTTATGTGACACCTTATCGAATGCCTTCTGGAAATCCAAATACACCACATCCACTGGTTCCCCTTTATCCACCCTGCTCGTTACATCCTCAAAGAAATCCCAACAAATTTGTCAAACATGATTTCCCTTTCATAAAACCATGCTTGACTGCATTATGATTTTCCAAATGTCCGGCTATGGCTTCCTTAATAATGGGCTCCAGCATTTTTCCAACGACAGATGTTAGGCTAACTGGTCTATAGTTTCCTGCTTTCTGTCTCCCTCCTTTTTTTTAATTAAAAATAGGGGCGTTACATTTGCAGTTTTCCAATCCACTGGGACCTCTCTAGATTCCAGGTAATTTTGGTAGATCGCATCCAATGCATCCACTATCGCTGCAGCCACTTATCTTAAGACCCGAGGTTGCAGGCTATCAGGGTACTTGTCCATCTTTAGTTCCATTATTTTACCGAGTACTTTTTCTTTAGTGATACGTTCCCCACTCCCTATAGCCCCTTGATTAACTATTATTGGGATGTTTTTAGTGTTTTCTATCGTGAAGACTGATACAAAATATTTGCTCAAAGTCTCTAACATTCAAATTAAATTGCATTTACTTTATGGTAGTAGGATGCCAAGGAGAAAATATCACACTTGTATATGAACATAATGGGATATGGGGAAAACATTACATCAACTAACTTTTTTTTACTGTAAGCTTTCTGTGCATTTACACTTCCTTCTGCAGTCTCAATCTTTTTCAATGCAATTCCCTTTTAATGCTTAAACTCAATTTGTATTTAATGCACTCGATGGCAGTCTATTCCACAACTCGTGATTAATTGTAAAGAAATTTCTAAACTAAAAAAGAAAACAACCATAAGTGTTGGAAAACTGAAATTTAAACACAAAATGTTAGAAACACACAGGTCAGACAGCATGTGCAAAGAGAAAAGAGGTTAACACTTCCAGTGTGAAGCCTTCATTCGACCTAAAACTCTTTACAGATGCTGATGGACTCACTGCTTATTTAAACTAAGTTGGGCTTGTGCTTACTTTCATTTGTAGGTTTTCAAACTGGGGTCCCCAGATCCCTGGTGATCCCAAGGGGTCTCCTAAGTTCATCAGGTATCTGTATTTGTTGACCACTAGCACATTAGTTCTGTTGCTGAATACTAATAAAAAAAAATTCTGCAATGACGGGAGTTATTTAAGTAACTGGCATGGTCTTTTGAATATTTGCATGGGTCCCTGGGAGCGTGTAAATATTTGGTGGGGGTCCCCTACAGGTTTGAAAACCATTGCTTTAGTTTACAAGCATATCTTCTGCCTCTTAGGCTAATTGTGAACACATTACCAGTCCACAGCTACCTGATGAGATTGCCTTCATTACTGTAAAAACAGATTTAATTTCTTTCTACCATTCAATGATCTGAAATATCCTTCACTCTCTCTGAATTGTAGACTGGACACTTAAGTGGCAAATTAATTTTAACAGATAAATGTGATGCACTTTATTAGAAAAAAAAAAGAAACCTCAAATACACCGTAGAAAAGAAGACAATTGAATGGGGCAGAAGGGTAAAGGGATCCAGGTGTACAGGTGAACAAATCATTAAAAGCAGCATCACAGGTCAGCAAAGCAATTAAAAATGCTAATGAAGCACTTGGATTTATTTCTAGGGGTATAGAATTCAAAAGTAGTGAAGTTATGTTAAATCTGTACAGGACTCTGCACAGTTCTGGTCTCCATACTATAAAAAGGGCATAGAAGCACTGGAGAAAGGTGAAAAAAAGATCGACAAGGATGGTACCAGAACGGAGAGATTTCAGCTATCAGGAAGATTGAACAGGTTGGGGCTTTTTTCTTTAGAAAAGAGAAGACTTAGATGTGACCTGATAGAGGTCTTTAAAATTATGAACGAGTTGGACAGAGTAGATGTGGAGAGAGTTTAAAAAAAATTTGTTCCTGAAATGTGTGCAATTATTGTCCATCTCTAACTGACGAGAAAATGGTGGTGAGCGACCTTCTTGAACCGTTAGTCCTTGAGGTGAAGGTACTCCCACAGTACTGTTGGGTAGGGAATCCCAGGATTTTGATCCAGCGACGATGAAGGAACAGCGATATATTCCCAAGTCAGGATGGTGTATGACTTGAAGGAGAACTTGGAGGTGATGGTGTTCCCATGCACCTGCTCCCCTTTTCCTTCTTGGTGATAGAGGCTGTGGGTTTGGGAGGTGCTATCGAAGAAGTCTTGGCGAGCTTCTGGAGGTGGTGTTGAACCTCGTCAGCGATGTCTGCCCTTGCTGATAATAGGCTCCCGAGGTATGGAAAGTGGTCCACGTTGTCCAGGGCTGTGCCGTGGATCTTGATGACTGGGGGGGGGGCTGTGCTGCCCGAGGAAGAGTATTCGAAGATCAGGCTCTCAAATCTTGCACCGTGCTCATAGTCTACAGGGCTGTAGTGATACCCGCCCTCCTGTATGGCTGAGATGTGGACTATATACAGTAGACACCTCAAATCGCTGGAGAAATACCACCAACGATGTCTCCTCAAGATCCTGCAAATCCCCTGGGAGGACGGACGCACCAACGCTAGCGTCCTCGATCAGGCCAACATCCCCGGCATCGAAGCACTGACCACACTCTACCAGCTCCATTGGGCGGGCTACATTGTTTGCATGCCTGACAAGACTCCCAAAGCAAGCTCTACTCGGAACTCCTACATGGCAAGTGAGCCCCAGGTGGGCACAAGAAACTTTTCAATGACACCCTCAAAGCCTCCTTGATAAATTGCAACATCGCCACCAACACCTGGGAGTCCCTGGGCAAAGACCGCCCTAAGTGGAGGAAGAGCATCCTGGAGGGCGTTGAGCACCTCGAGTCTCGTCGCTGAGAGCATGCAGAAAGCAAGCGCAGGCAGCGGAAGGAGCACGCGGCAAACCAGTCTTCCCACCCACCCTTCCCTTCAACGACTGTCTGTCCCACCTGCGACAGAGACTGTAATTCCCATATTGGACTGTACAGTCACCTGAGAACTCAGAGAGGAAGCAAGTCTTCCTTGATTTCGAGGGACTGCCTATGATGACGATGATGGGAAGCTTCTGTAGTGCATCTTGTAGATGGTACACGCTGCAGCCACGTTACGCCAGTGGTGGAGGGAGTGAATGTTTAAGGTGGTGGATGGGGTGTTAATCAAGCAGGCTGCTTTGTCCTGGATGGTATCGAGCTTCTTGTGTCGTTGGGAGCTACACTCATCCAGGCAAATGGAGAGCATTCTATCACACTTGTTTCCACTTGTGGGAGAATTTAAAACTAATGGCCATAAATACAGGATAGTTACTAATAAGGAGAAATTTACTTACTCAGTGGTTAGAATGTGGAACTCGCTACCACAGGAATGGTTGAGGCAAATAGCTTAGATGTTTTCAAAAGGAAACTAGACGAGTACATGAGAGAAAAGGGACTAGAAAGATATACTGAAAGTCGAGATGAGGCAGATGGAATGGGAAGAGACTTCTGTGCTGATGTTCATACTCCACACACTAGTTATATTCCAACACAGACTAGTTAGGCCAAATGGCCCGTTTCTGTGCTGTATTCTATGCCATTTATTCCACGACCCTTGTATCTTTTAAAAAAATAATTTGAGGTAGTCCCACGAAATTTGGAACCTATATTCTTTCTGAATTGCGGGTAATAAAATGGGTGAAGTTACTTGCAAGCAAATATGTGCTTTTTTAAAAATCAAATATAAACAAAGTTTCAGAAGATTTCAGGTCTAATCAGCAAAAAAAAAACTTAATAAAAATACTTTTATTAAATAATAAATGTTTGCAACCGTCCTCAAAAAGTATATTGGTAATGTTATGAATGCAACACCTTATAACCAGCATTCTACTTCCACCAGAGGGTGCATCTGTTGGGAGTCCCAAGGGATCCCAGCATCCCTTGGGAGCACTGCAGAAAGCAGGCACTCTGGAGTCAGAATAGAGACTAAGGTCACACTTACTCAAGTCTGCAGTACTCAGTCACATTGCTTTATTTGAGACTTAACAGGGAACATTTATCATTTGCTAATATTCATCATTAGCAGTGCATCCTTCTCGTCCCATGGAAACAAGCTCCACGTCAACACAGAGGAAATGAAGCACTCCCTGCACGAAACAGTGTAAACGGCTAAATGCATCAGAAAGAACTGCAGTATGTTGACGCTGATGTTTTTAGCATTACAGAAGTGATCACTTCCTTGTATCCCTCTCCACTTACATCCCCCTTTCCCCCAAGTCACTCAACGGCACTTTCAAATTTCACCATGACATTTCTGCAGCTACTGAGCTGCTCAATCATAACCTCGCCTCCACCTTCTCCCCATTAAAACCACCCTGGTCGTTCCTCCTGGTATGGCCCTCTTCTCCGCTCCCTCAAGTCCAAGGTACCCAGACCTCAATGTTTATGGTGGACAACTGGCTTAGCCATTTATTACCAGATCTGGCTGGACCATATCAAGCATTACTGGCTCCTTGTCGTCTCTGCTAAAACCCCTCAACTCCCGGATCATCCTGGAATGCAACGAGTTCTCTTCTGCACTATAAACATGTATTCTTAAACCCTTCTATCCTGCCAATTCCACCCTCACCTCCAAAAAGGGCAAGAAGCTCATGAACTGCTATATTACTAAGATTAAAACCGTCTGTTCAGCTGCCTCTGCTGTTTCCCCTCCCTTCCCATCGCCCACCAAGCCAAACTTCTCCCAAGGTCCCCCCACCATCACATCTTACTCTAGTTTCTCTTCCCATCTCCCCTCATGCCCTCTCCACACTCATCTTGCCCACGAGACCAACCTCCTGCTCCCTTGACCTATTCCCTGCTGCTGAGCAGCCAACTTGCCTTCCAGTGCTCATGTTAGCTGCCGTCATCTTCACCCTCCTCAAATAACCCAGCCTTGACCCACTGTCCTTGAAAACTACCGCCCCACCTCCACCCTCGAACGAATTGTCGCCTCCCAAATCTGAGTCCATCTTACCTGCAACTCCACATTTGAGCTTCTCGAATCAGGTTTCCATCTTTGCCACAGCATTGCAATCGCTCTCATCAAAGTCACAAATGACATCCTACGTAACTGTGAATGTGGTGCACTATCCCTCCTCATCCTTCTCGACCTGTCTGCAGCCTTTGACATAGTTGACCGCACCATCCTCCTCCAACTCCTCTCCTCAGCTGATGGGATTTCCCTTGTCTGACTCCATTCCTTTCTATCTGGTTGTAGCCGTAGAATCACGTGCAATGGTTTCTCTTCCCATTTCTGCACCATTACCTCGAGATCCCAAGGATCTATCCTTGTGTCCCCTCCCCCCTATTTCTCATATACATGCTATGATATAATCTGAAAACACGCCAGGTTTCACATACATGCTGACGACAGCCAGCTCGATGTCAGCACCATCTCTCTCGACCCCTCCACTGACTCTGAATGGTCATGCGGCTGGCCCTACATCCACTATTGGATGTGCAGACATTTCCTCCAATTAAATGTTGACAAAACTGGAGCTTTGGGGTAGAAATTCCGACGTATCCAGGCCCGTACGAAGTTTCTACGGACCCAGGAAGGCATCAGAAAAGCTGGTTTTCAGCATGCAATGCTCATGCGCTGAAAAGTGGCTTTTCCGATCTGTCAAGCTGGAGCTTGACAGATCGTAGACATCTCTGGAGCGAGGAGAGTTTTTCAGGCAAGATTGTGGGATTTATGCATACCTCGCCCAGCAAATGTCCTCAAAAATCTTGCGCCTGAAAAAGCAGGCGCATAGCCTACTTTTACAAGCTAAGAGTTTAAAAACCTACAAAAAACATTAAAATAAAAATTTAAAAAACATATTTATGTTAAAACCCTGCCCACTCAGGTATGTTATTTTAAACCCTAGCCCTAACTTTAAAAAAAAAATCAGCAATTTATTTTCTTTAATAAACATGTATAACAACTTTAGTTTCTATCAGTGTATAGTGTGAGGTTTTTATTTAAAAAAATGTTTTAGGTAGCGTTTGTGTGTTTTGGGGTTTTTCTCATTCATTGTAATAGGAGATTTGTAACTTACGAAACTCCTATTACAATGAATAAGAAAATACTTACCTGTGATTGGGTGTCCAGGCACACGCGACTCCTGCGCACGTCCCGATGAGCATGCACTGCGACGCGCAGGGAGAGGGGGCCTGTGGATCGGGATTTTGAGGGGGGGGAAAGCAGCTTCAGCCAAATACGTATTTTCTTTCTATTATTTAGTGCTTTGCCTAGAGAAATTTCTGCCCCATTGTCTTTGGTCCCTGCCACAAACTCCATTATCTAGCCAGAGACTCCATTCTATTCCCTGGCCAGTGTCTGAGGCTGATCAAGACCATTTTGACCCTGAACTGAGTTTCTAATCCCATATCTTTTCCATCACCAAGACCGCCTACTTCCAACTCTAATACTGTCTGTTTCCGCTCCTGCCTCAGCTTATCTGGTGCCGAAGCCCTTCTCCAGGTCTTTGTTACTTCTCGACTCGACTATTCCAATGCTCTCCGGGCCGACCTCCCACCCTCCGTAAACTTCAGCTTATCAAAAACTCTGCTGCTCACGTCTTCACTCGCACCAAATCTCTTTCACCCATCACCCCCGTGCTCGCTGACCTACATTGGCTTCCAGTTCTGCAATGCCTCGATTTTAAAACTTTCATTCTTGTTTTCAAATCCATCCCTGGCATCGTTCCTCCCCATCTCTAACCTCCTCCAGCCTATAACCTTCTGAGGTTTCTGCACCCCTCCTGGCCTCTTCTGCCTAGACCCCAAGCTCTGGTATTCGCTCCTTAAACCTCTCCACCTCTCTCGCTCCCTTTAGGATGCTCCTTAAAACCTACCTTTGACCAAGCTTTTGATCACCTATATTAAGAGTCATAGAATAGTACATAAGGAGACCATTCGGCCCATGAATTGTGTGCTGGCTCACTCAAACAGCAATACAGTTAGTCCCACTCCCCCATCTTTCCCCATATCCCTGCAATTTTTTCTCCTTCAAGTATTTATCCAATTCCCTTTTGAAGGTTACTCTTGGACCTGTATCCAAATCCTAACCACTTGTTGCATAAAAAAGTTTTTCCTCATGTTGCCTCTGGTTCTTTTGCCAATCACCTTAAATCTGTGCCCTTTTGTTAGCAACCCTCCAGCCACTGGAAATAGTTTTTCTTTATTTGCTCTACCTAAACCCCTCTATAAAATATCCTCTTAGCCTTCACTGCTCCAAGGAGAACCGCAGCTTCTCCAGTCTATCCATGCAACTGTAATCCCACATTTCATAGAATCAAAATAAATCTCTGTACTCTCTGCAAAGCCTTCACCTTCTCCCTAAAGTGTGGCGCCCAGACGTGGATACAATACTCCAGCTGGGGCCGAACTAGTGTTTTATGTAGGTTTAGCATAACTGCCTAGATTATGTACTCTTTATTTAGAAAGCCCAGGATCCCATATACTATATAAACTGCATTGTTAACCAGTCATGTCACCTTCAAAGATTTGTGCACAAACACCCCCAGGTGTCTCTCTTCTTGCACCCCCTTTAAAATTGTATCGTTTAGCATGTATTGTCTCTCCTCATTCTTCCTACCTGTATGTATCACCTCACACTTTTCTGCATTGAATTTCATCTGCCATGTGTCCGCCCATTCCAACGGCCTGTCTATGTCCTCTTGAAGTTGTGTTTTCGTGTCATCTGCAAATTTGTCGGCAGGCGCGGACACGATGGGCCAGAATAGCCTCCTTCCGTGCTGTAAATTTCTTTGATTCTGTGAAATTTGGAATTGTGCCCTGTACCCCCAAGTTCAAGTCATTAATTTATATCAAAAACAGTTGTGGTCCTTGTACTGAACCTTGGGGAACTCAACTGTCTACCTCCCATTAGTCCAAAAAAGCCATTCAGCCCAACACTCCGTTTTCTATCTCTTATCCAATTTTGTACCCATATATATGTATGTTATTGTTGCGTTGCTTGAGTCAGTTAACCTATTTTTGGAATCCATCTTGCTGGAAGGAAATTATCAGTTTTAAATGCATTTAATCCTAAATTTAGGGAGATTATTCTAATTCATAAAAAAACACTTTTACAATCTCAAGACATCCCAATGTGCTTTACAACCAATGAAGTACTTTTGAAGTGTAGTCACTGTTGTAATGTTCCAGTAGCCAGTTTGCGTACAGCAAGCTCCCACAAACAGCAATGTGATAATGACCAAATAATTTGATTGAGACGTTGAGGGATAAATATTGGCCAGGACCAGGTATAACCCCTTCCTCTTCTTCGAAATAGTGTTGGGGGATCTTTTACCTCCACCTGACAGAGCGCAGAGGGGGGCCTTGGTTTAACCTCTCATCCAAAAGACGGCACCTCTGACAGTGCAGCACTCGAGTGTCAACCTAGATTTATGTGCTGAAGTCTCTGGAATGGGACCCACAACCTTCTGACTCAGATGCGAGAATGCTACCCACTGAACCACTACAGTACTGGTGACACTTTGTTAAATTTACATTCCATGAATCTACTGGAACAGCATAATTCTTTAATTGCCTCTACAACTAAGAGTCTTGATGATGATTAAACATTACGGAGGTTTTGCCTTTTTAAAAAGACAACCATCAGGCTTCCCTCGATAAGAATCTTGGACTTTCTTTGGCCTTGGCTAAGCTCCTGGAAGAGGTTTAGGGCAGGCTGGGCCCTCTGGTGATCTCTTCTAGCTCAATGTACCTTTTTGATCCCTTGAGCCATCAGGATTTATTGTTAATTCTGGATTAGAATTATTTGCTCACTACTCCTCCCCATCCTCTCATACTGTTACAATAAACTCCATGTTGATGGGATTTATTAAAGTGTTCCAACAATTTCAATTGTTGGATCTTTTTTCTCTTTGTTGCATCTTTTTTAATTTATCTGTAAAATGTTTGCATACAAGAACTCTTAAAAAGTAACAAATGGCCACCCACTTGATCAGTTAGTTAAGGCAGCGAGTAGCTGAGTCATATGGAACAGTAAGATTCCAAATTTTAACCTTGAACTGTGCCAGGTTATCTCTCAGCCATTATTGGGGGGGGGGGGGGGGGGAGAAGGAGGGGTTGGGGGCAAGGGAGGAGTAAGGCAGTAGCGATGCGACAATTGGTTTCACTTTCCTTGAGTTATAAAGAGCGGAAAACCAGCCAGTGCCTGCGCTTGTTTGCTAACCAGCGACACTTCAAGTATGCAGATATCAGGCGAGGATAGGATCAAGCTCAGCTGTGGTGCTCCAGTGGTGGAATAGCCCAGTGACAATCATTGTCCAAACTTATGAAACCATACCCAGCAAGAGTACACATCTTCAGAATGGAAAACTGGCAGACAAAGGAGAATATAAATGGCAAACCAATAGACTGTTGAAAACCAGTTCAGATATCGATGCACTGTGTCAAGTAGCTGTTAGTAATCACTGCTGAAATAAATCAAACATTCCTGTTACCTTATCATCAATTGGAACATAGTTTGAGGGGGGATAAAAGCAAACTACTGCAAACCCTGGACATCTGAACAAAAAACAGAAAAAGCTGGAATTACTCCTCAGGTGGTCAGGCAGGACCAGATAGAAGGGTCTTCAGACCAGAGATGTCGATTGACTGACTTTTGCTTCCCCACAGATACCGCCTGACCGTACGAGTATTTTAAGCCTTTTCAGTTTTAATTAATTTAAGACTTGTTTTTATAAAATGCTATGTTAATACTTTTTCTTCTTTTCACTGTGCAGATGGAGTGATAGCTGGAACTAATTTATCTACCAACTATTGGAGGAATGTGTAACATAAAAGCTACTGAATCCAGAGTTTTTATTGCAAATAGGTTCATGGGAGTAAAATTCCATTACATTGTACACCACCTATAAAAGACTGGGTTTGGACAAAAAAGAGCTTCCCCTAAAACCAACTGCATTACTAATATTGAATGCTCTGTTTGTATATTGACTGCAGTTGCAGGAAATGTATTCAAGTTAGTCACAATTTGACTGTAGTTGCAATTATTTTGCTTTCTCTGGCACTTAACTGTACTCATTCCAGACTTTGAGGTTCATAATCTAAATTCACCATAATAGTCTAGCAATTCAGCTGTAAAGATAAATCAAAAGCATGCAACTGGATGCTAATAAGAAAACTATGATGGGTGGCAAGATTCAGGGTTTATTGCTTGCAGTCTGAAATATATGCATTGTATTGTCACATCTTTAGTTGGCTGAAAGTGACAATACAAATCCATTTAAAGACAGAACTGTGTTCTCAATAACATCGGAAGAGCAGGATTTAACTTACCTGCATCAGGAAATAATAGATTCCAGCTAAGCCATGAGCTGCTCCAACATAATACTCCTGGTACCACTCATACATCAATGGACTTTTGGAGAAACTTTTTTTGCTGCCTAGTTTTTCTCCAGAAGTTATAGCAGCATTGCAAACCTTGAAACACACACAAACAAGAGTTACTATGTAATTTCTAATTAAGATAGGTTTAGAATTAATCGATTAGCACAAGCAAACGGTTTAGTGGAAAGAATACAATCAGTGAAGTAAAACTTTTGCTTAGATGTTTAATGTTGAAACAGATTGGAGGCTATTGTTCATGTTCTAATAGCGACCTGGAGAATGACACTGGCAAATATTTGACAAAGGAACCTGCTTCCTGTAGGTTGCGTATAATGAGTCAATCAGGACCCCACACCCCCACCCAATATCTTTCATTTTACATACTCATTACTTTCCTTCCATTTAATTAATGGTCCCTGAACTTGTTTATCCCCAACACTCAGTATTCTTGCATAAATCCCTCATCGCTTCTGCATAACCTCCTCCAATCCGCCCCCCACCCCCCCCCCCCTCCCAAACTCTCCCTTCCATTGTCTCTGGCCTCTTGTGCAATCTTCCCGTCCCTTCACCCCACCATTGGCAGCTGTTCCTTCAGCCACCGAGGTCCACGCTCTGAAATTTCTTCCCTAAATCTTTCGGCTTCACCACATCCCCCTCTTCCTTCAAGACCCTCCTTAAAACCTACCTCACCCCTCTTAATATCTCCTCCTTTGGCTCAGCATCTATTTTTTTTGATTACATCGGCGATGTGCCTTGCAATGTTTTTCTACATTAAATGAGCAATATAATGCAAGTTGTTGTTGATGCTCCACTGATGACTAAGTAAGTAAATTTACTGCAAGGTGTGCTGTCAAAGGTGGTTCAAGTCTGGTCTGTGCTGGGTTGGCCAATCTGAACCAGGCTCATACTAATAGCCTTAGTTCCCTGAGTTTGGGGGAGGTACAAGGTAAAAGCAATGGAAAAAATGAGCTAGGATGCTTAATGTTGACTATTATAACAACTTGCATTTATATACATCACCTTTAATGTAGTAATACATCACAAGCAGCTTCACAGGAACGTAATCATACTAAAAGTGATACCGAGTCATGAGCACAAATGACCAAAATTTTGGTCAAAGAGGTAGCTTTTAAGTAAAATCTTAAAAGGTGGAGAGGCAGAGGGAGGGAATTACAGAGCTAAGGGCCTCGACGGCTGACAGCACAGCTGTCAATGGTTGGGTGAAGGAAATGAGAGATATGCAAGAGGCCAGAACTGGAGGCACAGTGTTCTTGGAAGGCTGTAGGGCTGAGGAGGTTACAAAGATTGTGAGGGGCAAGGCAATTGAGGGATTTGAAAACAAGGATGAGAATTTTTAAATATCCTGGTTGGTGGAACAGAAGCCAGTGCAGGTCAGGGAGCACAGGGTTGATGGGTGAACTTGGTGCGTGTTAGAATACTGCCAGCAGAGTTTTGGATGAGCCCAAGTTTATGGAGAGTGACCATCAAGGAGAGCATTGGAATAATCGAGTCTGGGATAACAAAGGCATGGATGAGAGTTTCAGCAGCAGATGGGCTGGCGCAGGGCAAAATAGGACACAGCGGTTGAGAACAGTCTGGCTCAGCCTCAACCGTAGCCAAGGAGGAAGATGGAATGAGAGGACAGGGAATGGGGTTAGTGGCAGGTGCCAAGGACAAAGGCTTTGGTTTGTCTAATGTCTAATTGGAGGAAATTTCAGGTCATCCAGGACTGAATGTTGGTAATCAGCTTGACAACAAAGTCAGTGGAGGGTTCATGAGAATAGGTGGTGGTAAGGTACAGCTGGGTGTCGTCAGCATACATGTGTAAACTGATGTGTTTTCGGAAAATGTCGCCGAGGGGCAGCATAATAGATGGGAAGTAGGCAGGGATAAAGGAACATTGGAACAGGAATAGATCATTCAACCCTCGAGCCTGTTCAGTCAGTCATTCAATTAGATCATGGCTGATCTGTATCTTAATTTAATCTACCCACCTTGGTTCTGTCGATAGATGCTTGCGCTAACAGTGTAAGAGCGGGAAGAGAAGCTATTGCAGGAGATTCTTTAGCTACAACTGGATAAGTCAGATTGGCACTAGGCACGGACAGTCCCACTCCACTGGAACATGGAGGAGGATGGTGTCGTCAACCACGTCAAAGACTGCAGACAGGTCAAGCTGGAATAGTGTACCATGGTCAGTCACATAGGATGCCATTTGTGACTTTGATTAGGGCCATATCATTGAGGTGACAGGGGCAGAAACCTGATTGAAGAGGCTCAAACAAGGAATTGAAGAAAAGATCGACATGGATTTGAGACAACACATTCATGGACTTCAAATCATAGAATTGTACAATAGGACAGCACAAAATGAGGCCATTCGGCCCATCGCGTCTGCAGCGGTTCATTCAAAGAGCATGCAGTTAGTCCCACTCGGGCTCTTTCCCCATATTGCTCCAAGTTTTTCTCCTTCCAAGTATTTATCCAATTCCCTTTTGAAGGCTCCTACTGAATCTGGTTCCACCACCCTATCAGACAGTGCATTCTAAATCCTAACTACTTGTTGCATTAAAAAAAAGCTTTTCCTCATGTTGTCTCTGGTTCTTTTGCTGTGCCCTCTGGTTATCGACCCTTCAGCCATTTGAAACAATTTCCCTTTATTTACTCTATCTAAACCCTCAATGATTTTAAACACTGCTATCAAATCACCTCTGAGCCTTCTCTGCTCTAAGGAGAAGGACCTCAGCTTCTCTGGTCTATCGATGTAGCTGCAACCTCCTCATCGCTGGAACCACTAGTAAATCTCTTCTGTACCCTCTCCAAAGCCTTCATGTCCTTCTTAAAGTGTGGCGCCCAGAATTAATAATAACTTATTTATAGAGCACCTTTAATGTAGTTAAACATCCCAAGGTGCTTCACAACAGTTTTACAATACATTAGATATTGACCAGGGAGGGAAAGAGGG
Source organism: Pristiophorus japonicus (assembly GCF_044704955.1). NCBI lineage: Eukaryota > Metazoa > Chordata > Chondrichthyes > Pristiophoridae > Pristiophorus > Pristiophorus japonicus. Next base: position 215,641,221 of record NC_091979.1, on the reverse strand, counting down.
ATAAAGAGAGAGAAGGAAGAGTACAGGTTGAACCTTCCTTATCCGGAACCCTCAGGACCTGGCCTGTTCTGGGTAAGGGATTTTTCCAGATGAGGGGTGGTCATGTTAAATTGGATGGTGCAGGTACTGAGCAAGGGGATATCGGGGCTGGCTGGCTTGTGGCTGGGAGTGTGGCAGAGAGATCATGGCGGTGGATTGCGGGGTCAGGCCAGCGATTGCGGGAGTTGGCAGCGAGGAAAGACTTCAATCTGTGCATGTCAGAATTCTGCGCATGTGCAACGGTTCCGGATGAGGGGTGGTTCTGGATAAGGGAGGTTCAACCTGTACTGAAGCTTGGGGAACACAACTTTATACCTCTCTCTACTCCATTTTTTATCCCTCAGCCAGTTTTGTATCCATACTGCTGCTGCCCCTTGTATCCCATGGACTTCAATTTTGCTAACAAGCCTAATGTGTGGTACTTTATCAAACATCTTTTCAAAGTCCATATACACATCATTAACTGCACTGCCCTCATTAACTCGCTCTGTTACCCCACCAAAAAACTCAATCAAGTTAATCAAACACGATTTTCACAACAAATCTGTGCTGGCTTTCCCAAGTATTTGCTAATTTTGTCCCAGATTATTGTTTCTAAAAGCTTCACCATTATGTTAAACTGTAATTGCCAGTTTTATCCTACACCCCCTTTTTGAACAAGGGTGTAATATTTGCAATCCTCCAAGCGTTTGGTACCTCCCCTATATCTAAGGATTGGAAGATTGTGGTCAGCACCTCAACAATTTCTACCCTTACTTCTCTCAGCAACCTAGGATGCTACCCATCCGGACAGAGTGAGTTAAGTGCTCCCAGCCTTCCTAGTACCTCCTCTTTATCTTTTTTTATTTCATCATCCCACCAACCTCATTTACAATCGCTTTCGAAAAGTCCTCTTCGTTTGTAAACACCAATGCAAAGTACTCATTTAGTACCTCAGCCATGACATCAAGTACTGGATAAGCTGAAATTTCATAAAATCATAGAAATTTACCGCACGGAAGGAGCCCATTGCGTCACGCCGGTCAACAAAGAGCTATCCAGCTTAATCCCACTTTCCAGCTCCAGTCCGTAGCCCTGCAGGTTACGGCACTTCAAGTGCACATCCAAGTACTTTTTAAATGTGGTGAGGGTTTCTGCCTCTACCACCCTTTCAGGCAGTGAGTTCCAGACTCCCACCATCCTCTGGGCAATGAAACTTCCCCTCATATCTACTCTAAACCTCCTACCAACTACTTTAAATCTATGCCACCTGGTTGTTGATCCCTCTGCTAAGGGAAATAGGTCCATCCTATTCAAGCCTCTCAATTTTATACACCTCAATAAAAGGTCTCTCTCAGCCTCCTCTGTTCCAAAGAAAACAACTCTAGCCTATCCAATTTCCTCCAACTAAATATTGGGAAGACCAAAGTCATTGACTTCAGTCCCCGCCACAAACACCATTCCCTAGCCAACTCCATCACTCTCCCTGGCAACCGTCCGAGGGCGAACCAGACCGTTCTCAACCTTGGTGTTTTATTTGAACCAGAGATGAGATCCGACCATATATCCGCATCACCAGGACCGCCTATTTAAACCTTTAACATTGCCTGACTGCCTCAGCTCATCTGCTGCTGAAACATTCTAGCCTTTGTTACTTCTAGACTTGACTATCAAAACGCACTCTTGGCTGGCCTCCAATCTTCCACCCTCCATAAACTTGGTGATCCAAAACTCTGCTGCCCATGTCCTAACTCACACCAAATCCCATTTCACCTATTAACCCCTGTGCTCGCTGATCTACATTGGCTCACTGTTAAAAAATGAATGCCACGATTTTCTCATCCTTTATTTTCAAATCCCTCCCTGACCTCACCTCTCCATCTTTTGTAACCTCCTCCAGCCTCCGAGATATCTACACTCCTCCAATGCTGGCCTCGAACATCCCCGATTTTAATCGCTCCACCATTTTTGAGTTGCCTAGGCTCTAAGCTCTGGAATTCCCTTCCTAAACCACCCCGCCTCACTACCTCTCGTTCCTCCTTAAAACCTACCTCTGACCAAGCTTTTGGTCATCTTTCCTATCAGCACTTAATCACAGCAAAGAGAGTGCCACAGATTGAACAGCAGACACAAGAGCTGGGATTTTTTATTTATTGATTGAAAATTATAAATTGAAAAGAAGAAAATAATTTCTACATCTGAATTCATAATGAAGTTTACAAGGATTCATATTTCAGAAAACATATTGGTGGGGGAGCAAGAGAAGGGGAAAAGAAAGAGATAAAACATAATATTGCCAAAAATTACATTTGAAAGAGACACACTACCTGTTTCATATACTGCAATGGTATCCTCTCATTGCCAAAATGGTCATTAACAAATAATAATGCATACAGATATCCCATCCGACCATAGAGCATCTCATCTGGCAGCCTGGAATTCAGTTTCACTACAGACTGATGTAGATGGAGAAGCCTGTAAGAAATATGTTTTAAAAACTTCAATATTTTTAAATCGGACTGATTTTTGGACTTTATTAAATCCAAAATCTAAAATAAACCTCTTCCTCTTGCACCTCTAAGCATGACGTGTTCCTTAAATACCTATTCTGCCATTTTTTAATTTTTTAAAACTTGTTGCTCATTGGACCAGACTGCATCATTCAAATGGAGAGCGCAAGAATATACAATTTTCTGAAAGCAGTAAAGTAAATTGAGAAGTTATTAGATATTTGAAAACTTGGAATTAAAATGTATTCCCCTCCACCGGACAGTGATTAGGAGTGGGATCCTTGGCCAGTACTCCTCAGGACACCGAGGCCAGCTAAAACACCCCGATTGCTGCTCCAGCTGAGATCCACAAACATAGTCAACACTGGGAATCAAATCTGAGCTGCTGTGTACTGTCCATAATAAACTTTCCAAGCTCAGGAGCACAAAAACAACCCAGTCTCCAGGAGAAAACTAAAACTGACAAGGAAGTCTTTATTTATTGGTTGACATTATATATTGATGGGTTGGGGAAGTGGGAAGGAAGTACTTTACACTGAAATGAATCCCTTACTCGCTCATTCAATCGTGCTACATTACTGAATTGTTCCAAATTTCAAACGAACAAAGTGCAATGACCAAGCAGGTAGAGTGTAGAAGACCAAAGGTAATGATGTTGCACAATCGATATTTCTCAGAAACTAAAGCCAGCTTTGACCCTTTATTAAATCAGAAAGCTTTGAACCATTCATATTGCACCACTGCTATGAAAGATTAACTAAAGATTATACAACTACGCAACAGTTGTAATGGAACAGTCAACATTTGTAAGGGTTAAAATCAAATAACCATTTAAAAAAAAATTCCAGTCTTTAATTCATCAAAAATAATTGTGTGTGTAAACTGCATTAGAAACAACCAGTTTGCAATGTGCATGAGGATACAAAAACAAGCTGATAATGTTATGGTGAAGACAGGAATGTTCCTTATAATGGCCACCATGGTCTCCAACAAAGAAAAGTAAGATTTTCATAACATTTCACTGTGGTAGTTTCCTCAGCAATTTACTTGTTTTTTTTAAAAAAAAGTAAATATACTTAGTGCAAGACTACTAAGGAGTAGTCTTTATAAAAATATCTTTTGGACGAGGCAAATGTTACATTAGCCTTCTTATGACAAAGTACAACAAAATGGTAGGACTGTACCAATCAATTCCACCATACCTTTCTCCTATCCATTAAGGGATAGACAGGATAATACCACAGATAACAATAGGGAGATGGCAGAAATATTAAATAATTATTTTGCTTCAGTATTTACCAGGGATATAGAACAAGTGGACATGGCAATGGATGATGAGATTAGTAATGAGGCAAGTGTATTTAAAATAAAAAAAGGGTATATATTAAATGAATTAATTAAACTCAGGATAAAACCCCTGGTCCAGATAGATTGCATCCACACATTTTAAAATAATCTAGTGCCAGAGGACTGGAGGATAGCCAACGTAATACCTATATTTAAAAAGGGGGACAGAACATGTCCAGGGAATTATAGACCAGTCAGCTTAACATTGGTGGCGGGAAAAATAATTGAATCCCTCCTAAAAGGAGAAAAAAAGAACACCTTGAAACCAAAAATATTATAATGAATAATCAGCGGGATCTCAAAAAAGGAAAGTCTTACTTGACCAACCTCACTGAATTTTTTGAAGAGGTAACAGAGAGTAGACAATGGTAATGCAGTCGATGTAATTTATCTAGATTTTCAAAAGACCTATGATAAGGTACCCCATAATAGACTGACAAACATGGTCAGAGAATGCAGAGTCAGGGGCAAATAGCAGAATGGATAGCTAACTGGCTTCAAGACAGAAAGCAGAGAGTAGGAGTAAAGGGTAGCTATTCACAGTGGCAGAAGGTGGGTAACGATGTTTCACAAGGATCAGCGCTGGGACCACTGCTGGTCACAATTTACAATAACAATTTAGACTTTGGAATCAAAACCACAATTTCTAAATTTGCAGATTACACCAAATTGGGCTGGGGGGGGGGAGGGGGGGGGAATAGTCAATACTGAAGAGGATTGCAACAAATTACAGGACGACATGATTAAACTTGCCGAATGGGCATATAATTGGCAAACTAAGTTCAACACAGATAAATGAGACGTATTACATTTTGGTAGGATATATTGGGAGGTTACTTATTACTTGGGGGGGGGGGGGGGGGGGTGAGTCTAGGTGGGGTAGAGGAACAAAGGGATCTCGGAGTATAAATACACAAATTGCTAAAGGTTGCGACAGAGGTTAGCAAGGCCATAAAAAAGGCAAACCTAGCATGAGTTTATTTCTAGAGGTGTAGAATTGAAAAGTAGGGAAGTTATGCTTAACCTGTATCAAACCTTAGTTAGATCAAACTTAAGAGTACTGCATACAGTTCTAATCGCCATATTATAAAAAGGATATAGAGGCACTGGAGAGGGTGCAGAGAAGGATACCAGAAATGTGAGGGTATACATATCAGGAAAGGATGAACAGATTGGGTCTCTTGTCTCTTGAAAAAAGGCTGAGGGGTGACCTAATAGAGACCTTTAAATTTATGAAAGGTTTTGATAATGGATAGAGAGAGAATGTTTCCACTTGTAGGGGAGAACATAACTAGATGCCATCAATATAAGATAGTCACCAAGAAATCCAATAGGGAATTCAGTAGAAACTTCTTTATCCAAAGAGTGTTGAGAATGTGGAACTCGCGACCACAGGAAGTGGTTGAAGCAAATAATGTAGATGCATTTAAGGGGAGGCTAGATAAGCATACGAGGGTACGAGGGTGAAGGGAATAGAGAGTTCTGCTGATAGATTTAGATGAGGAAAGATGGGAGGAGGCTCGAGTGGAGCATAAACACCGGCATGAACTGGTTGGGTTGAATGACCTATTTCTGTGCCGTAAATCTTATGCAATCCTATGGAAAGTTCCCAGTAGCAGCTAGACCAAGCCTATTCCTTACCCACAGGGATGTTTATGAAGCAACATTGGCAGATGTTTGGGAGCAAGTCAGTTACTTGTCCTATCTACCAGGCCAGGATTCCAAAGAGAATAAAATAGCTTTACCCTTCTGATGGAGAAATAATAACAACCTGCATTTATAAAGAGGGAGGTTTTAAGGAGCACCTTAAAAAGGAGGAAAGAGGGGAGAGATATAGGGAGGGAAATAGGGTCTTGGCAGATGAATGCATGGCTGCCAATGGTGGCGCGATGAAAATTGGGGATACGCAAGGTCAGAATTAGAGGAGTGCAGAGATCTCAGAGGGTTATAAGGCTGACAGAGATATGGAGCGAGGTCATGGAGGGAATTGAAAACAAGCATGAGAATTTAAAAAGCAAGGCATAGCCAGACCGGGAGCCAATGTAGGTCAGCAAGCACAGTGGTGATGATAAACGGAACTTGGTGTGAGTTAGAATAAAGGCAGTAGAATTTGGGATGAGCTCAAGTTTACAGAGGGTGGAAGATGGGAGGCCTAGGCAGCTGAAGGGCAATGGTGGAGTGATGAAAATTGGAGGGGCCAGAAATGGAGGAATGAAGAGATCTTGGAATGCTGCAAGAGGTTACAGAGACAGGAAAAGGTGAGACGAGACCATGGGGAGATTTGTAAAGAAGGATGTGAGTTTTAAAACCAGGCTCTTCTATGGTGTGGAAATTCACTGAGGGTCACAGATGCGATTCAACAACTTGCATTCATACAGCACTTTTTTTTATTTCCTTGGCTTCAGAAGTGAAATCAGACAAAAATGGATGCCGTGACAAATCCTCCCCCTACTTATTTTTGGGTATGGGATGCGCTGCCCATTTAAAGTTTTAAGCATACGTAAAGTTTAACATTGAAAAAGCCAGTCCTAAGCTGTGCGAGACTGGCAGAGAGCTGCTTGACTGCATAGCTTAGAGGGAATGTTGGCAGTGATAAAGAAAGAGGTATTAGGAGCAGCCAAATGATTGGTCAAATAGATGGGTTACAAGGAAAAACTTTTTTTTTTTAAAAAGAGGGAAGTGAAGGGGTTTATGGAGTAACTAGACTGCCGAAGGTATCCCTGCCAGTGTGGAGTGAAGGAAGGAGGGATGCACAAGGCCAAAGTCAGATATTTCAGGAGAGTGTGGTTCAATGTTGCCTCTAAATTTTTTTTGTACTGGGTGGGCTACAAACTCCTCTGTGCACTATCTTTTTGTCCATGGGAAGTTTACATTTTAAAACAGCTATTAACTGACAAAGTTGTGAGTGGTCTGCTTATTTCAATGCGCGATACATTCCAGATTGCTGCGCGGCCACGCACCTTAGAACACTGGTGTGGTTGTAGGACTGCAGGAGGTTACAGAAAACGGGAGAGGCAAGGCCATGAAAGAATTTAAACTCGAGGATGAGAAATTGAAATTTGAGACGTTGTGGGACCAGGAGCCAATGTTATTCAACAAGAACAGGGTCGATGGTGCACGTTAGGATAGAGTAGAGATGGTGATGCTGGAGAAAAGGACAAAAATTCAAATATAGTTAGGCTAAGTTACTTTTACTTACTGATTTATATAATTGTCCGATTCTTGAGTTTGTTGCAGCTTATGGTGGACCACCGCAGCTATCGCAAGTGGGCCTGCGTCGCCACACAGGAAAGTCACTACACGCCCAGTAAGACATTTCAGGCTTTTATTTACATACTGCAGAGCTTTCTGCAGAAAGGACTGATCTCCATAAGCATTGTGTAGATGCAGATACAGTAAAGCAATCCCTGAAGGAATACAAATGTATTGTTATAGACATAGTCATGAGACATTTCCACTGTAAAGTAAGCATGCAAAAGCTATTCTTGTCTCAGCAGTCATTCTTTTATAAAGTAGTGATATGCTGTTTGTGTTAACCCTTGTTAAGCCACAGACAAGAGATCTCATTCAGGTACAATCAGGCTCCCTGGGCCACTAACAAGATCACTTGTTCCAAGCCAGATTTTCCTTGTTTAATACATAAAAAGACATCAAAGAATGGACTTGCTGCAGCTTTGGCACATCAATCTTGACTGGCTGAAAATATTTGGAGCTGGTTTTTGACCTGTGCCTTTATGGTTCAGATAATCATTAGATAAACTTGCTGAGCCATCGTGAGACAACTGTATTTGAAATGATTATAACCTTAATGCTATACCACAAAGAAGGTATGTCTGTCATCTGAGTAAATTTATTATTCTAATTATACTATTGGTTTTACTGTCCTCATGAATGAGCTGAAAATTTGAAGACAAATTGCTGGCCTAAGGAAGCTGGAAGTTTGCAGCTAACTGCCTAAAAACACATTCAACTGCTGTTGGTGCATTTACATCATCATTTAATACAGTAATGAGCAGTAATTTCAAAACTGCAACATCACAGCTCAGCTGACTAGCAGGACCTCCACACTGCAGCTGGCCATACAGCTCTGTGTACTTTTGAAAACTGCTCAATGGCTATATAGCAGCATTTATGCATAACGGTTTTACGAAAGATACAGCTTAATTCAGTTGATAGCACACGTGTCTGAGCCAGAAGGTCATAGATTCAAGTCCGACTCCAGAGACTTAAACACATAATCCAGACCAGCATTCCCAGTGCAGTACTGAGGGAGTGATGCACAGTTAGAGGTGCTATCTTTCAGATATGATAAGATGTTAAACTGAGGCCCCATCTGCCCTCTCAGGTGGACGTAAAAGAGCCTATGACATTATAAATCGAAGAACAAGGGAGCTCTCTTAAACATTGGTCAATGTTTATCTCTCAACCAACACCAATAACATTATCTGATTGCTGTTTGAGACACCTTTTTGTGTTCAAATTGGCTGCCATGTCCCCCCAAACTATAAGCAACTTCATTTAAAATTATTTAGTTGGCTGCAAAATGCTTTGGCACATCCGGAGGTCATGATAAATTCTTTTTAATGCAAGGTCCTTCTTTCTATGGCTCAGAACTGTAACCTCCTTGGCTAGGGAGGAGTAAATACACCAGCCAGAGTTTCTACTCCTGATCCTGGTTGGAAAGCAGAAGTTTCCATGGCGAGACAGAATCTGTCAACTGTGTTGACCTGCCTCCCGTTACTCGAGACCATCATATAGCCAATTTAACAAGTTGCTGGGGAGTGCCCAACATCCATAAAACTGTACTCCAACAAAAGTCAGTGCCTCCAGGAGAGGAGATAGGGAAAAAAGGTCAAAAAAATGTTTTCCTACAAAGATGCCACTTTGTGATACTTATATAGAGCCACAATGGAATCTGATGGAACTTAGTTTAGTCACCATAAAATAGACAAGGTTCAGTGAAATATTAAAGTAATAGATCAACTTAATCTTGATTTGTTCAAGATTGCCACAAATTCTAGAAGTAGGGTACACAAGGATTGCTGACAGACCAGGTATGCTTGTGTATAGGGGCATCGTTTTGAAGTTTGCGGATGACACGAAACTCAAATATAGTAAACAGTGAAGAGGACAACAACAGACTTCAGGAAGACAGACAGACGGGTGAAATGGGCAGACACATGGCAGATGAAATTTAACAGAACAGCTTTGAAAGTGGATGAATTCCCAGGCCCGGATGGAATGTATCCCAAGCTGTTAATAGAAGGGAACCTATGCAGGAAGACAGAGGGAAGTAGAATGGGGGCAGAAGCAAAAGATAGAAAGAAGTAAAAGTCAAAGTGGAGGGCAGAGAAACCAAAGACAAAAATCAAAAAGGGCAACATTACAGCAAAGTACTAAAAGGGACAAAGTGTGTTAAAAAGACAAGCCTGAAGGCTCTATGCCTCAATGCGAGGAGTATTCGGAATAAGGTGGACGAATTAACTGCGCAGGCAGCTATTAACGAATATGATATAATTGAGATTACGGAGACATGGCTCCAGGGTGACCAAGGCTGGGAACTCAACATCCATGGGTATTCAGCATTCAGGAAGGGTAGACAGAAAGGAAAAGGAGGTGGGGTAGCGTTGCTGGTTAAAGAAGAGATTAATAGTTAGGAAGGACATTAGCTTGGATGATGTGGAATCTATATGGGTAGAGCTGCAGAACACCAAAGGGCAAAAAACATTAGTGGGAGTTGTGTACAGACCTCCAAAAGTAGTAGTGATGTTGGGGAGGGCATCAAACAGGAAATTAGGGGTGCATGCAATAAAGGTGCAACAGTTATCATGGGCGATTTTAATATGCATATAGATTGGGCTAATCAAATTGGAAGCAATACAGTGGAAGAGGAATTCCTGGGGTGCATAAGCGATGGTTTGAGAGACCAATATGTCGAGGAATCAACTAGGGGGGGGGGGGGGGGGGGAGGCCATCTTAGACTGTGTGTTGTGTAATGAGAGAGGATTAATTAGCAATCTCGTTGTGCGAGGCCCCTTGGGGAAGAGTGACCATAATATAGTGGAATTCTACATTAGGATGGAGAAGGAAATTCAGAGACCATGGTCCAGAACTTAAAGAAGGGTAACTTTGAAGGTATGAGGCGTGAATTGGCTAGGATAGATTGGCGAATGATACTAAAGGGGTTGACAGTGGATGGGCAATGGCAGACATTTAGCGACCGCATGGATGAACGACAACAATTGTACATCCCTGTCTGGTGTAAAAATAAAAAAGGGAAGGTGGCTCAACCGTGGCTATCAAGGGAAATCAGGGATAGTATTAAAGCCAAGGAAGTGGCATACAAATTGGCCAGAAATAGCAGCGAACCCAGGGACTGGGAGAAATTTAGAACTCAGCAGAGGAGGACAAAGGGTTTGATTAGGGCAGGGAAAATAGAGTACGAGAGGAAGCTTGCAGAGAACATTAAGACGGACTGCAAAAGCTTCTATAGATATTTAAAGAGAAAAAGGTTAGTAAAGACAAATGTAGGTCCCCTGCAGTCAAAATCAGGGGAAGTCATAACGGGGAACAAAGAAATGGCAGACCAATTGAACAAGTACTTTGGTACGGTATTCACTAAGGAGGACACAAACAACCTTCCGGATATAAAAGGGGTCAGAGGGTCTAGTAAGGAGGAGGAACTGAGGGAAATCCTTATTAGTCGGGAAATTGTGTTGGGGAAATTGATGGGACTGAAGGCAGATAAATCCCCAGGGCCTGATGGTCTGCATCCCAGAGTACTTAAGGAGGTGGCTTTGGAAATAGTGGATGCATTGATAGTCATTTTCCAACATTCCATAGACTCTGGATCAGTTCCTATGGAGTGGAGGGTAGCCAATGTAACCCTACTTTTTAAAAAAGGAGAGAAAACAGGGAATTATAGACCTGTCAGCCTGACATCGGTAGTGGGTAAAATGATGGAATCAATTATTAAGGATGTCATAGCAGCGCATTTGGAAAGAGGTGACATGATAGGTCCAAGTCAGCATGGATTTGTGAAAGGGAAATCATGGGAGAACCAGTTGATGTGGTGTATTTGGACTTTCAGAAGGCTTTCGACAAGTTCCCTCACAAGGGACTAATGTGCAAAGTTAAAGCACATGGGATTGGGGGTAGTGTGCTGACGTGGATTGAGAACTGGTTGGCAGACAGGAAGCAAAGAGTAGGAGTAAATGGGGACTTTTCAGAATGGCAGGCAGTGACTAGTGGGGTACCACAAGGTTTTGTGCTGGGGCCCCAGCTGTTTACATTGTACATTAATGATTTAGACGAGGGGATAAAATGTAGTATCTCCAAATCTGCGGATGACACGAAGTTAGGTGACAGTGTGAACTGCGAGGAGGATGCTATGAGGCTGCAGAGTGACTTGGATAGGTTAGGAAGAGTGGGCAAATGCATGGCAGATGAAGTATAATGTGGATAAATGTGAGGTTATCCACTTTCGTGGTAAAAACAGAGACACAGACTATTATCTGAATGGTGACAGATTAGGAAAAGGGGAGGTGCAATGAGACCTGGGTGTCATGGTACATCAGTCATTGAAGGTTGGCATGCAGGTACAGCAGGCGGTTAAGAAAGCAAATGGCATGTTGGCCTTCATAGCGAGGGGATTTGAGTACAGGGGCAGGGAGGTGTTGCTACAGTTGTACAGGGCCTTGGTGAGGCCACACCTGGAGTATTGTGTACAGTTTTGGTCTCCTAACCTGAGGAAGGACATTCTTGCTATTGAGGGAGTGCTGCGAAGGTTCACCAGACTGATTCCCGGAATGGCAGGACTGACCTATCAAGAAAGACTGGATCAACTGGGCTTGTATTCACTGGAGTTCAGAAGAATGAGAGGGGACCTCATAGAAACGTTTAAAATTCTGACGGGTTTAGACAGGTTAGATACAGGAAGAATGTTCCCAATGTTGGGGAAGTCCAGAACCAGGGGTCACAGTCTAAGGATAAGGGGTAAGCCATTTAGGACCGAGATGAGGAGGAATTTCTTCACCCAGAGAGTGGTGAACCTGTGGAATTCTCTCCCACAGAAAGTTGTTGAGGCCAGTTCACTGAATATATTCAAAAAGGAGTTAGATGAAGTCCTTACTACTAGGGGAATCAAGAGGTATGGTGAGAAAGCAGGAATGGGATACTGAAGTTGCATGTTCAACCATGAACTCATTGAATGGCAGTGCAGGCTAGAAGGGCCAAATGGCCTACTCCTGCACCTATTTTCTATGTTTCTATGTTTACTATTTATATGCCTATAGAAGACTTTTAGATTCCCTTTTATGTTAACTGTCAATCTATTCTCATACACTCTCTTTTTGCCTCTTATTTCCTTTTTCACTTCACCTCTACTTTCTATATTCAGCTTGGTTCTCACTTGTATTTTCAACCTGACATCTGTCTCACCCATTTTTCTGCTTCATAATGACCTGATGACCTTCGGTTGCCTCTTTTTCTTCAAGTCAAAAACGTGGCAGGAGTGGAATTGGAGGGAGCATTGAGTGGGCATTGAGGCTCATGTCCTGCTAATTGCATGATAAAATATATCATATAGTAGTATGGGTGTGCCAAGGAAATACTCAGCATTAAAAATTTGGGTCACCACGCCAAAGTTGTTCATATATTGCAAAGGAGTAATAAGAGTTACAAAACTGGACTGTAGAGGAGGAGCTATGAGGATTTGTTGCAGACACTTCAGCTTTACAGACTGGAAAAAGTGCTGTTGGTAACAATCTCATCTAGAGTTTAATCTCATCTAATTTTTCAATCCTTTCTGGCTGCAGGTGTGGTGCCAGAGACTGGAGGACTGCTAATGTTATACCATTGTTTAAAAAGGCAGATAGGGATAGACCGAGTAAATACAGGCCAGTCAGCCTTACCTCAGCAGTGGGCAACTTGTTGAAAAAAATTCTGAGGAACAGTATTAATCGTCATTTAGAAAGGCACAGATTAATCAAGGACAGTATGGATTTGTTATGGGAAAGTTGTGTTTGATTAACTTGATTACATAAGAACATAAGAATTGGAGTAGGCCATCTAGCCCCTCGAGCCTGCTCTGCCATTCAAAAAGATCATGGCTGATCTGGCCATGGACTCAGCTCCACTTACCCGCCCGCTCCCCATAACCCTTTATTCCCTTATTGGTTAAAAATCTATCTATCTGTGATTTGAATACATTCAATGAGCTAACCTCAACTGCTTCCTTGGGCAGAGAATTCCACAGACTCACAACCCTCTGGGAGAAGAAATTCCTTCTCAACTCTGTTTTAAATTGGCTCCCCCGTATTTTGAGGCTGTGCCCCCTAGTTCTAGTCTCCCTGACCAGTGGAAACAACCTCTCTGCCTCCATCTTGTCTATCCCTTTCATTATTTTAAATGTTTCTATAACTTCACCCCTCATCCTTCTGAACTCCAACGAGTAAAGACCCAGTCTACTCAATCTATCATCATAAGATAACCCCCTCATCTCCGGAATCAGCCTCGTGAATCGTCTCTGTACCCCCTCCAAAGCTAGTATATCCTTCCTTAAGTAAGGTGACCAAAACTGTTCTCCAGGTGCGGCCTCACCAATACCCTGTTCAGTTGCAGCAGGACCTCCCTGCTTTTGTACTCCATCCCTCTCGCAATGAAGGCCAACATTCCATTTGCTTTCCTGATTACCTGCTGCACCTGCAAACTAACTTTTTGGGATTCATGCACAAGGACCCCCAGGTCCCTCTGCACCGCAGCATGTTGTAATGAGGAGAAACTTCTTCACCCAGAGAGTGGTGAACCTGTGGAGTTCTCTACCACAGAAAGTTGTTGAGGCCAATTCACTAAATATATTCATAAAGGAGTTAGATGTAGTCCTTACTCCTAGGGGGATAAAAGGGTATGGCGAGAAAGCAGGAATGAGGTACTGAAGCTGCATGTTCAGCCATGAACTCATTGAATGGCGGTGCAGGCTCGAAGGGCCGAATGGCCTACTCCTGAACCTATTTTCTATGTTTCTATGTTAAGAAGAAAGCTGCGGACTGCAGGAAGATATCAATGTACTGGTCAGGTGGGCAGAACAGTGGCAAATGGAATTCAATCTGGATAAGTGTGCGGTAATGCATTTGCGGAGGTCTAACAAGGTAAGGGAATGCACATTAAATGGTACGACACTGAAAAGTGTAGAAGAACAAAGGGGCCTTGGAGTGCAGGTCCACAGATCCCTGAAGGTAGCAGGCCAGGTAGATAGGTGGTTGAGGCGGCATATGGAATTCTTGCCTTTATTAGTCAAGGCATGGAATACAAGAGCAAGGAAGTTATGCTTGAACTGTATAAAACACTGGTTAGGCCATAGCTGGAGTACTGTGCGCAGTTCTGGTCACCACATTACAGGAAAGATGTGATTGCACTGGAAAGGGTGGAGAGGAGATTTACAAGAATGTTGCCTGGACTGGAGAATGTTGGCTATGAGGAAAGAATGGAGATGCTGGGTCTGTTTTCTTTGGAATAGAGGTGGCTGAGGGAAGACCTGATTGAGGTGCATAAAATTATAAGGGGCCTGGTTAGAGTGGATAGGAAGGACCTGTTTCACTTGGCAGAGTCGTCGACAATCAGGGGGCATAGATTTAACATAATTGGGGAGGTTTAGAGGAGATACGAGGGGAAATTTCTTCACCCAGAGGGCAGTAAGGATCTGGAACTCAGTGCCTGAAAGGGTGGTAGCGACAGAAACCCTCACCACATTTAAAAAATACTAGGATGTGCACTTGAATTGCCGTAACCTACAGGGCTACGGACCAAAAGCTGGAAAGTGGGATTCATAGAAACATTGAAAATAGGTGCAGGAGTAGGCCATTCGGCCCTTCGAGCCTGCACCACCATTCAATAAGATCATGGCTGATCTTGCAACCTCAGTACCCCTTTCCTGCTTTCTCTCCATACCCCTTGATCCCCTTAGCCGCAAGGGCCATATCTAACTTCCTCTTGAATATATCCAATGAACTGGCATCAACAACACTGCGGCAGGGAATTCCACAGGATAATGACTCTGAGTGAAGAAGTTTCTCCTCATCTCAGACCTAAATGGCCTTCCCCTTATCCTAAGACTCTGTCCCCTGGTTCTGGACTTCCGCAACATCGGGAACATTCTTCCCGCATCTAACTTGTCCAGTCCCGTCAGAATCCTATATGTTTCTCTGAGATCCCTTCTCATCCTTCTAAACACTGGAGGGATCTCATATGGGTAGAGCTGCAGAACACCAAAGGGCAAAAAACATTAGTAGGAGTTGTGTACAGACCTCCAAACAGTAATAGGGATGTTGGGGAGGGCATCAAACAGGAAATTAGGGGTGCATGCAATAAAGGTGTAGCAGTTATAATGGGTGACTTTAATATGCACATAGATTGGGCTAGCCAAACTGGAAGCAATACGGTGGAGGAGGATTTCCTGGAGTGCATAAGGGATGGTTTTCTAGACCAATATGTTGAGGAACCAACTAGGGGGGAGGCCATCTTAGACTGGGTGTTGTGTAATGAGAGAGGATTAATTAGCAATCTCATTGTGCGAGGCCCCTTGGGGAAGAGTGACCATAATATGGTGGAATTCTGCATTAGGATGGAGAATGAAACAGTAATTTCAGAGACCATGGTCCAGAACTTAAAGAAGGGTAACTTTGAAGGTATGAGGCGTGAATTGGCTAGGATAGATTGGCGAATGATACTTAGGGGGTTGACTGTGGATGGGCAATGGCAGACATTTAGAGACCGCATGGATGAATTACAACAATTGTACATTCCTGTCTGGCGTAAAAATAAAAAAGGGAAGGTGGCTCAACCGTGGCTATCTAGGGAAATCAGGGATAGTATTAAAGCCAAGGAAGTGGCATACAAATTGGCCAGAAATAGCAGCGAACCTGGGGACTGGGAGAAATTTAGAACTCAGCAGAGGAGGACAAAGGGTTTGATTAGGGCAGGGAAAATGGAGTACGAGAAGAAGCTTGCAGGGAACATTAAGGCGGATTGCAAAAGTTTCTATAGGTATGTAAAGAGAAAAAGGTTGGTGAAGACAAACGTAGGTCCCCTGCAGTCAGAATCAGGGGAAGTCATAACGGGGAACAAAGAAATGGCAGACCAATTGAACAAGTACTTTGGTTCGGTATTCACTAAGGAGGATACAAACAACCTTCCGGATATAAAAGGGGTCAGAGGGTCGAGTAAGGAGGGGGAACTGAGGGAAATCTTTATTAGTCGGGAAATTGTGTTGGGGAAATTGATGGGATTGAAGGCCGATAAATCCCCAGGGCCTGATGGACTGCATCCTAGAGTACTCAAGGAGGTGGCCTTGGAAATAGCGGATGCATTGACAGTCATTTTCCAACATTCCATTGACTCTGGATCAGTTCCTATCGAGTGGAGGGTAGCCAATGTAACCCCACTTTTTAAAAAAGGAGGGAGAGAGAAAACAGGGAACTATAGACCGGTCAGCCTGACCTCAGTAGTGGGTAAAATGATGGAATCAATTATTAAGGATGTCATAGCAGTGCATCTGGAAAATGGTGACATGATAGGTCCAAGTCAGCATGGATTTGTGAAAGGGAAATCATGCTTGACAAATCTTCTGGAATTTTTTGAGGATGTTTCCAGTAAAGTGGACAAAGGAGAACCAGTTGATGTGGTATATTTGGACTTTCAGAAGGCTTTCGACAAGGTCCCACACAAGAGATTAATGTGCAAAGTTAAAGCACATGGGATTGGGGGTAGTGTGCTGACGTGGATTGAGAACTGGTTGTCAGACAGGAAGCAAAGAGTAGGAGTAAACGGGTACTTTTCAGAATGGCAGGCAGTGACTAGTGGAGTGCCGCAAGGTTCTGTGCTGGGGCCCCAGCTGTTTACATTGTACATTTATGATTTAGACGAGGGGATTAAATGCAGTATCTCCAAATTTGCGGATGATACTAAGTTGGGTGGCAGTGTGAGCTGCGAGGAGGATGCTATTAGGCTGCAGAGTGACTTGGATAGGTTAGGTGAGTGGGCAAATGCATGGCAGATGAAGTATAATGTGGATAAATGTGAGGTTATCCACTTTGGTGGTAAAAACAGAGAGACAGACTATTATCTGAATGGTGACAGATTAGGAAAAGGGAAGGTGCAACGAGACCTGGGTGTCATGGTACATCAGTCATTGAAGGTTGGCATGCAGGTACAGCAGGCGGTTAAGAAAGCAAATGGCATGTTGGCCTTCATAGCGAGGGGATTTGAGTACAGGGGCAGGGAGGTGTTGCTACAGTTGTACAGGGCCTTGGTGAGGCCACACCTGGAGTATTGTGTACAGTTTTGGTCTCCTAACCTGAGGAAGGACATTCTTGCTATTGAGGGAGTGCTGCGAAGGTTCACCAGACTGATTCCCGGAATGGCAAGACTGACCTATCAAGAAAGACTGGATCAACTGGGCTTGTATTCACTGGAGTTCAGAAGAATGAGAGGGGACCTCATAGAAACGTTTAAAATTCTGACGGGTTTAGACAGGTTAGATGCAGGAAGAATGTTCCCAATGTTGGGAACCAGGGGTCACAGTCTGAGGATAAGGGGTAAGCCATTTAGGACCGAGATGAGGAGAAACTTCTTCACCCAGAGAGTGGTGAACCTGTGGAATTCTCTACCACAGAAAGTAGTTGAGGCCAATTCACTAAATATATTCAAAAGGGAGTTAGATGAAGTCCTTACTACTCGGGGGATCAAGGGTTATGGCGAGAAAGCAGGAAGGGGGTACTGAAGTTTCATGTTCAGCCATAAACTCATTGAATGGCGGTGCAGGCTAGAAGGGCTGAATGGCCTGCTCCTGCACCTATTTTCTATGTTTCTATGTTTCTAAACATAAAAGGTTCTGACGGGACTGGACAAGTTAGATGCGGGAAGAATGTTCCCGATGTTGGGGAAGGCCCAGTTGATCTAGTCTCTCCTCATATGTCAGTCCATCCATCCCGGGAATCAGTCTGACGAACCTTTGCTGCACTCCCTCAATAGCAAGAACGTCCTTCCTTAAATTAGGAGACCAAAACTGAACACAATATTCCAGGTGAGGCCTCACCAAGGCCCTGTACAACTGCAGTAAGACCTCCCTGCTCCAATACTCAAATCCCCTAGCTATTAAGGCCAACATACCATTTGCCTTCTTCACCGCTTGCTGTACCTACATGCCAACTTTAAAATGACTGATGAACCATGACACCCAGGTCTCGTTGCACCTCCCCTTTTCCTAATCTGCCACCATTCAGATAATATTCTGCCTTCGTGTTTTTGCCCCCAAAGTGGATAACCTCACATTTATCCACATTATACTGCATCTGCCATGCATTTGCCCACTCACCTAATCTGTCCAAGTCACCCTGCAGCCTCTTAGCGTCCTCCTCACAGCTCACACCGCCATCCAGTTTAGTGTCATCTGCAAACTTGGAGATATTACACTCAATTCCTTATCTAAATCATTAATGTATATTGTAAAGAGCTGGGGTCCCAGCACTGAGCCCTGTGGCACCCCACTAGTCACTGTTTGCCATTCTGAAAAGGACTAGTTTATCCCGACTCTGCTTCCTGTCTGCCAACCAGTTCTCTATCCACATCAGTACATTACCCCCAATACCATGTGTTTTGATTTTGCACACCAATCTCTTGTGTGGGACCTTGTCAAAAGCCTTTTGAAAGTCCAAATACACCACATCCACTGGTTCTCCCTTATCCACTCTACTAGTTACATCCTCAAAAAAAATTCCAGAAGATTTGTCAAGCATGATTTCCCTTTCATAAATCCATGCTGACTTGGACTGATCCTGTCACTGCTTTGTATCTTTATTCGGCTGGATAGCTCTTGGTTGACCAGCGCGGACATGGGCCGAAACGGCCTCCTTCCATGCTGTAAATTTCTATAATTCCATGACTAAGTACGAAGTGATACATTTTGGAAGGAAGAATGAGAGGCAATTTAAACTAAATGCAGGAACAGAGACACCTGGGGGTTTACATGCACAAATCTTTGAAGGTGGCAGAAGAAGTCATTAAGGCCGTTAAAAAATAATATGGGATGCTTAGCTTTATAAATAAAAGCATATAGAGTACAAAAAAGCAAGGACGTTATGGTAAACATTTATAAATAAGGTCTCAGCTGGAGTATTGTGTCCAATTCTGGGCAGCACATTTTAGGAAGGATGGAAAGGCCTTGGAGAGAGTGCAGAGGAGATTCACTAGAATGGTATCAGGGATGAGAGACTTCAGTTATCACTTCTTTGCAATAAGTTACAGTTGAAAATGTTGGAAGTCCTGACCATTGTGAATGATGGTTGAGCTAAAAATTACCCAACTGTACTTATAAGAAGCCAAAATGAAGAATTGTATCCAAAAAAGAACAGTCTTTGTTAGATTCTGCATTTCATCTGCTTTCATAGATGGTTTATGCTTTTACTACAAGCTACAGTCTAGAAGTATTTTCGAGAAGCATTACATCGTGAAATAATAGGTATGGGAGTAGTGAATGGATAAAACACCAGCCAAGTTAACTAACTTGGTGTTTCTGCTTAAACATACACTGCATTGAACCCAAACAGTTTCGCTGATATCAAACAGCTACTGGCCTGGAGAACCTGAAATTAAATTGGTAAACATATATATATATATAATATATATATATTTTTTTTTAAACACAATCTGTATACTTGAAATTATCTATAAGAGAAGTGCATAACCACAGTTTAATCAATGGCTTGTTGGTCATGTCATCACAAGCTAATTCCAAGGTTACCACAAATGCAGTTAACGCAATAAGGACAAGTCACCTGCCATTCTGCCACCAGCTTTGACGTTATCTGAAACCTACAGTAAATAAAATGACAATTTCAACACTTGACCAGACTGCACTCCCTTCCAATGTGTTCCCTCAAGTCCAGTTAAATCTAGGGTGCCGTCACTACCACTATCCTTACCAAGGTCACTGCTACCTACTGGTACTTTTCCATGTAAACAATCAATAGAAAAACTCTCAAAATCAGCAACTCCTGTGAAACATCTATGTAAACAGCAACTAGGACAAACAAAATTGCCCTGTTCCTAAGCAAACGTATTTTATTTGAAAATCAATTCTGGAAAATTCCCAATATTAAAGTTGAGTTCTGTACACTATATTCTGGTAATGCCCATCGACATCCAACTGTTTCTTGTGCACTCTACCCGAGAAATCAATCAGCAACCAGCCTACATTTCTTTCTTTCCCCACAATTTGTCCTCTTTTGTTTGGGTAGGATCCCTCAGGCACTCTTACCTTGTACAAATAGCCATTTTTCACTGGTGAGCATTGATGTGCTATTCAACTGTGAGGCCATCAGTTCAGACAAATCCCTGTTCCAGTTCATCTCAAATTTAGCCATTTTCTCAAATTTTATATTGCTTTATTCAGCCTTTAGCCAGAATTAAAACCAGATCCTGAGACTATTTACACCATTTAGGGTTGAATGGTTTTTCTCTGGTATATATATTTTAGGGCCAAAACCCATAATGTAGGACACTATCAGAGTACAAGACAAGGGCAATCAGGTGTACTCACCAGGTGACACAAAGCTAGGGTTTTAAAAGGCAGTAGGGAGAAAACATTGAATCAGAAGGGTTTGTAAAAATGTTTCAGGTTTTGAGAAAGGAGGAGGTAGAGAAAGTGACACTGCAATAAGTCTTGATTTCAACAGTGAAGGTGTATGGAGGAGAAAGAGCATGTAAGCCAGCTGTAATACTACCCTTTGCACGAGATAGTTCACTGAACTCCTAACTGTTTCTCATTTCTAAAATTATATCTTCTAGTTTTTGAATCCGTTGAGAATGTGAATAACTTAGCTAGATCAATTTTACCATTTAGTAAACTTCAATTAGATTACCTTAGTCTTTTCAATTAGAACAAGCCTAACTCTTGTCATTTTTAAAATCATTGAAGTAGGCTATTTTCAGAATTTAAACATACAATCTTTAGCCACGAGGTATATCCTGAGCATGCACAGTAATTGTTTTTCAGTTGTGCAGTGCTAACAGTACCTGCCCATCCAGTGTAGCTGCTGCAGTCATTTTGATCAGCTTTCATCAGCCCTTTTTCCATGTGTTGCAATAGCTCACTAATTCTGTTCCGAAGATGCTGAATGAATTCACTGGTTAACTGTAAAGGATTAAGAAAATAAGATTTTTCTGCTTTCATGACTAAGATCATTAGGAATGAAAAAAGGCTTTTCTAGTCCCTTAGCTCACACCATTGTCCAAGTCCACAAACAGAATTGTCTTGACAGCAAGCTTGCAAAATAATTGAACCATTTCTCGAAGTGTAAAAATAATAGCACTATGGCTATAACGGTAATGGATGTTCACAATTTAAGTTACTTGAGTAAGGTACAAAATAAATTATTAACTTACCTCAAAACATTTACAAGATGCAACTTTGCATCAACACATCAAGTTCAATTGACAAGAACAGCCCTGAATATTACAAAACGATCCAACGCAACTCACATGCCAGCGTTTACTGCTCCAGAAACCACACATTCAGAACACAAGACATGCTTGAAGTTTTCATGGGACTTCATTGATAACTTAAAAAAAATGTTTTTAATAAAAGGATACACAACCTTGAGCCCATAATTTGTTGGGAAATAACTGCAACCCAACTTCCTGACAAATTTTCATCAACCCGTTTCTAGCCCTCCATCAATTTCTGTACTATTAACTTTGTAGGACAAGAGCAGTTTTGCTTATAAACAGTTTTTTTTTAACCAATTGTGCTAACTAAAATCTGTTATGGCCTTAGATGCTCTAACAATGACTCCACGAAGCAGTGTGTTGTACTTGAACTGTAGTGACCTTAGTCCTTTATTAGTTAACGCCAGAACATCATACATGGTGGCCTGCCTTTTATTCTAGGCCAGGCACACCTGTACAGGTAACCTACAAGTCTCCCACTGCTGTGCACTCTGGTGGCACACCTTGATATAGTACCAACAGTGGCCATCTAAGATACATGATAAAATCTGCAGCACACAAAACCATACAAGACTGATGCTGGCTCAACAATGTAATCAGTTCTACTTCATAGCATTGTAAAACGAAGATTGGTGATTGAATGATGAGCATTATTGCATCATATACAGACTCTAACATGTCCATGTCTTTAGTATTTTGGAGCAGGGTCAGGTTGCATGAACATGAAGCTCAGAGGCTAGAACAGGAACAGCAAGGTCTCCAAGAACAGTCTCCATCCAGTCCATCATTTTAAAGGTGACTGAACTGCACACTTAACCCTCTGAAGATCAGGGAGCAGTTAATTCCTATGCACTTTTCCCAGGAATCCTCCACATTGATTCCTGACCACATGAAGTCACAAACTTCAGGTCAAACACGGGCAAGGAGACCTCCTGTTGATTACCAACTGCCACCTTTCCTCAGCTAATGAACCGGCACCAAACTTAGCAAAGGTAAAAAACGTACTCCGGATGGGGGTTTTCAATGTCCATCTCCTGATGGACATAGATACCAAGATCCATGATGAGACCTTGGACAATGTGGACTATTTCCCATACCTTGGGAGCCTATCAGCAAGGACAGACATCGATGATGAAGTCCAACACCACCTTCAGTGTGCCAGTGCAGCCTTTGGCCGCCTGAGGAAAAGAGTGTTCGAAGACCAGGATCTCAAACCCGGCACCAAGCTCATGGTCTACAGAGCAGTAGTGATACCTGCCCTCCTATATGATTCAGAGACCTGAACTATGGACAGTAGGCACATCAAAGCACTGGAGAAGTACCACCAACGCTGCCTCCGCAAAATCCTGCAAATTCATTGGCAGGATAGGTGCACCAACGTCAGCGTTCTCGCTCAGGCCAACATCCAAGCATTGACCACGCTTGATCAGCTCTGAAGAATGGGTCACATTGTCCGCATGCCCAACATTAGACTCCGAAATAAGCACTCTATTCCAAGCTATTTCATGACAAGCAAGTCCCAGGAGGACAGAGAAAAAGCTTCAAGGACACCCTCAAAGCC
The DNA here is from genome assembly GCF_044704955.1 of Pristiophorus japonicus. NCBI lineage: Eukaryota > Metazoa > Chordata > Chondrichthyes > Pristiophoridae > Pristiophorus > Pristiophorus japonicus. The sequence continues at coordinate 215,618,283 of NC_091979.1, read as the reverse complement.
ACCTTGAAAAAATGTCAACATCCTCATCGACTCTTGGAAATCCCTGGCCCAAGACCACTCAAAGTGAAGGAGAAGCATCGGAGAAGGCGCCAAACATTGAGTCTCTTCGTTGGGAGCACGCGGAAGCCAAGTACGACAAATCAAGCACCCCACACACCCGTCCATCCAACCACTGTCTGCCCCACCTGTGATTGAGACTGCAGATCCCGCATTGGTCTCATCAGTCAGCTTAGAATACATTTTAGTGTGGAAGCAAGTCATCCTAGACTCCGGGGGACTGCCTAAGAAAAAGAAAAGATACCAGAATATGAGGGAAAAACCTACATGACCTCATCATGACTAATATACCTGCTGCAGATGAGTCTGTCCATGGCAGTATTGGTAGGAGTGACCAACACACAGTACTCACTGAGACCAAGTACTGAGGACACCTCCATCAGGTTGTGCAACACTACTGCATGCTAAATGAGATAGCTTCAGAACAGATCTAGCAGCTCAAAACTGGGCATCCAAAAGGTGCTGTGGGCCAGCAGCAGAATTGTATTCCACCACACTTTGACCTGGCATATCCCTCACGTTTTCATCATTGTGAAGCCAGGTGACCAACCCTGGCTCGAAGAGTGGACATGAACATGCTTGGAGCAGCACTAGGCATAGTTGAAAATGAGGTGTCACCCTGGTAAGGTAGAACACAGAACTACATGCACGCTAAACAGGGGAAGCAGTATGCTACAGACAGAACTAAATGATCCCACAACCAATGGATCAGGTCAAAGATCTGAAACCCTACCATATCCAGTCGTGAATGATGGTGGACAATTAAGCAACTAAAGAGAGGAGGTGGTTCCATTAACATCCCCATCCTCAAAATGGCAGAGCCCAGCACATAAGAGCAAAAGACAAGGCTGAAGAATTTGTAACAATCTTCAGCCAGAAGTGCCAAGCAGAATGATCCTGCTCAGCCTCCACTATCACAGAAGCCAAGCTTCAGCAATATTAGATTCACTCCACGTGATATCATGAAATAGCTAAGTGCACAGCAAAAGCTATGGACCCCCCACAATATATGGCTGTGCTCCAGAACTTGCTCCTCCCCCAGATAAGCTGTTCCACTACACCTACAACATGGACATCTACCCAACAATGTGGAAAATTGCCCATGCATGTCCTGTCCACAAAAGGACAAATCCAACCTTGCCAATTACCACACTATCAGCCTACTCCCAATCATCAAAGTGATGGAAGGAGTTGTCAATAGTGCTATCAAGCAGGAGTTGCTTGGTTTGAGTTCCACCTGGTCCACTTGGCTCCAGACCTCACAGCCTTGGTTCAAACATGGACACAAGAGAAGAGTTCCAGAGGTGAGGTGAGAGTGACTGCCCCTGACATCAAGGCAGCATTCAACCAAGTGTGACACTAAGGAGCTCTAGTAAAATTGAAGTCAGTGGAGATCAGGGGGAAACTCCAGTGGCTGGATTTATTTTCTGTCACAAAGGAAGATGATTGTGGTTGTTGGAGGCCAATCATCTCAGCCCCAGGACATTGCTTCAGCAGTTCTTCAGGACTGCATCCTAGGACCAACGATATGCAGCTACTCCATCAATGACCACCTTCTCCATCTGTTAGTGTGTTGCCTGGAAATTTCTGAAATATAAAGTAGACACCATGTTTTTGTTTAAACTATTTTTTTCCACAATCATGAATGATTATGTGGGCATTATTTATTCATATTCCGAGTCCCCTAATCCATTTTGCCTCTCAGTTTGCTTGGTAGATTATGATATTTACCAGAGTAAAAAAGCTTTTCCAATATCTTTCATATTTACTCATCACTCTTTTCCATTTATGTCTTCTGATCCTACTTTCTAGGCTTAGTTTGAATAACCAAGGTATTTAAAATATTAAAAATCATAGAAATTTACAGCACAAAAGGAGGCCATTCGACCTACTGTGTCTGTACCAGCTGAAAAAACAATCCAGCATAACTCACTTTGCAGCTCTTGGTCCGTAGCCCTGCAGGTTACGGCACTTCAAGTGCATATCCGAATACTTTAAAAAATGCGATGAGGGTTTCTGCCTCGACCACCTTTTCAGGCAATGGGTTCCAGACCACCACCACTCTATGGGTGAAAAAGATTCTCAACTCCCCTCTAATCCTTCTGGTCCTACTTCAAAAGTACTTCATTGGCTGTAAAGCATTTTGAGAAGTCTGGTGGTGGTGAAAGGCTCTATATAAATGCAAGTCTTTCTTTCTTTCTCTTGGATTAGTTTGAATAAACAAGGTATTTAAAATAATTAGAATCATGACTTTAAATCTATGCCCCTTGGTTACTGACCTCTCTGCTAAAGGAAATAGGTCCTTCTTATCCATTCTATCTAGGCCCCACATAATGTTATATACCTCAATCAAATCTCCCCTCAGCTTCGTCTGTTCCAAAGAAAACAACCCCAGGCAGTCCAATCGTTCCTCAGATAAAATTCTCGTGTCCTGGCAACATCCTTGTAAATCCCCTCTGTACCCTCTCTAGTGCAATCACAATGTTCCTGTAATGTGTGCAGTACTCTAGCTATGGCCAAACTAGTGTTTTGTACAGTTCAAACATAACCTCTCTGCTCTTATATTCTATGCCTCAGCGAATAAAATAAAGTATCCTGTATTCCTTCTCAACCACCTTATCTACCTGGCCTGCTACCTACAGGGATCTGTGGACATGCAGTCCAAGATTCCTCAGTTCCTCCACACTTCTCAGTATCCTCCCATTTAAGGTGTATTCCCTCACCTTGTTAGCCCTTCGCAAATGAATTACCTCACATTTCTCCGGATTGAATTCCATTTGCCACTGTTTTGCCCACTTGACCAGTCTATTGATATTTTCCTGCAGTCTATTGATATTTTCCTGCAGTCTATAGCTTTCTTCCTCACTATCAATCACACGGCCAATTTTTATATCAGCTGCAAACTTCTTAATCATGCCCCGACATTGAAGTTTAAATCCTTGATGTATACCACAAAATGCAAGGGACCTGGTACTGAGCCCTGTCGAACCCCACTACTGGAAACAGCCTTCCAGTCACAGAAACATCAGTCGGCTATTATCCTTTGCTTCCTGCCACTGAATCAATTTTGGACCAAACTTGCCACTTTCCCTTAAACCCAAGTAGCTTTTACTTTTCTGATCAGTTTGCGATGTGAGGTCTTGTCCAAAGCCTTGCTAAAATCCATGCAGAACACATCAAACATGCTGCCCTCATCAATCCTCCTTATTACGTCCTCAAATAATGTTTGTCAGAGAGTCGGGATAAATGGGTCCTTTTCGGGTTGGAAATCGGTGGTTAGTGGTGTGCCACAGGGAACGGTGCTGGGACCACAACTGTTTACAATATACATAGATGACCTGGAAGAGGGGACAGAGTGTAGTGTAACAAAATTTGCAGATGACACAAAGATTAGTGGGAAAGCAGGTTGTGTAGAGGACACAGAGAGGCTGTAAAGAGATTTAGATAGGTTAAGCGAATGGGCTAAAGTTTGGCAGATGGAATACAATGTCGGAAAATGTGAGGTCATCCACCTTGGGAAAAAAAAAAACAGTAAAAGGGAATATTATTTGAATGGGGAGAAATTACAACATGCTGCGGTGCAGAGGGACCTGGGGGTCCTTGTGCATGAATCCCAAAAAGTTAGTTTGCAGGTGCAGCAGGTAATCAGGAAAGCGAATGGAATATTGGCCTTCATTGCGAGAGGGATGGAGTACAAAAGCAGGGAGGTCCTGCTGCAACTGTACAGGGTATTGGTGAGGCCGCACCTGGAGAACAGTTTTGGTCACCTTACTTAAGGAAGGATATACTAGCTTTGGAGGGGGTACAGAGACGATTCACGAGGCTGATTCCGGAGATGAGGGGGTTATCTTATGATGATAGATTGAGTAGACTGGGTCTTTACTCGTTGGAGTTCAGAAGGATGAGGAGTGATCTTATAGAAACATTTAAAATAATGAAAGGGATAGACAAGATAGAGGCAGAGAGGTTGTTTCCACTGGTCAGGGAGACTAGAACTAGAGGGCACAGCCTCAAAATACGGGGGAGCCAATTTAAAACCGAGTTGAGAAGGAATTTCTTCTCCCAGAGGGTTGTGAATCTGTGGAATTCTCTGCCCAAGGAAGCAGTTGAGGTTAGCTCATTGAATGTATTCAAATCACAGATAGATAGATTTTTAACCAATAAGGGAATAAAGGGTTATGGGGAGCGGGCGGGTAAGTGGAGCTGAGTCCATGGCCAGATCAGCCATGATCTTTTTGAATGGCAGAGCAGGCTCGAGGGGCTAGATGGCCTACTCCAATTCTTATGTTCTTATGTAATCAAGTTAATCAAACACAACTTTCCCATAACAAATCCATACTGTCCTTGATTAATCTGTGCCTTTCTAAATGACGATTAATACTGTTCCTCAGAATTTTTTTCAACAAGTTGCCCACTGCTGAGGTAAGGCTGACTGGCCTGTATTTACTCGGTCTATCCCTATCTGCCTTTTTAAACAATGGTATAACATTAGCAGTCCTCCAGTCTCTGGCACCACACCTGCAGCCAGAAAGGATTGAAAAATTAGATGAGATTAAACTCTAGATGAGATTGTTACCAACAGCACTTTTTCCAGTCTGTAAAGCTGAAGTGTCTGCAACAAATCCTCATAGCTCCTCCTCTACAGTCCAGTTTTGTAACTCTTATTACTCCTTTGCAATATATGAACATCTTTGGCATGGTGACCCAAATTTTTAATGCTGAGTATTTCCTTGGCACACCCATACTACTATGTATGGTATATTTTATCATGCAATTAGCAGGACATGAGCCTCAATGCCCACTCAATGCTCCCTCCAATTCCACTCCTGCCACGTTTTTGACTTGAAGAAAAAGAGGCAACCGAAGGTCATCAGGTCATTATGAAGCAGAAAAATGGGTGAGACAGATGTCAGGTTGAAAATACAAGTGAGAACCAAGCTGAATATAGAAAGTAGAGGTGAAGTGAAAAAGGAAATAAGAGGCAAAAAGAGAGTGTATAAGAATAGATTGGCAGTTAACATAAAAGGGAATCTAAAAGTCTTCTATAGGCATATAAATAGTAAACATAGAAACATAGAAAATAGGTGCAGGAGTAGGCCATTTGGCCCTTCTAGCCTGCACCGCCATTCAATGAGTTCATGGCTGAACATGCAACTTCAGTACCCCATTCCTGCTTTCTCACCATACCTCTTGATTCCCCTAGTAGTAAGGACTTCATCTAACTCCTTTTTGAATATATTCAGTGAACTGGCCTCAACAACTTTCTGTGGGAGAGAATTCCACAGGTTCACCACTCTCTGGGTGAAGAAATTCCTCCTCATCTCGGTCCTAAATGGCTTACCCCTTATCCTTAGACTGTGACCCCTGGTTCTGGACTTCCCCAACATTGGGAACATTCTTCCTGTATCTAACCTGTCTAAACCCGTCAGAATTTTAAACGTTTCTATGAGGTCCCCTCTCATTCTTCTGAACTCCAGTGAATACAAGCCCAGTTGATCCAGTCTTTCTTGATAGGTCAGTCCCGCCATCCCGGGAATCAGTCTGGTGAACCTTCGCTGCACTCCCTCAATAGCAAGAATGTCCTTCCTCAGGTTAGGAGACCAAAACTGTACACAATACTCCAGGTGTGGCTTCACCAAGGCCCTGTACAACTGTAGCAACACCTCCCTGCCCCTGTACTCAAATCCTCTCGCTATGAAGGCCAACATGCCATTTGCTTTCTTAACCGCCTGCTGTACCTGCATGCCAACCTTCAATGACTGATGTACCATGATACCCAGGTCTCTTTGCACCTCCCCTTTTCCTAATCTGTCACCATTCAGATAATAGTCTGTTTCTCTGTTTTTACCACCAAAGTGGATAACCTCACATTTATCCACATTATACTTCATCTGCCATGCATTTGCCCACTCACCTAACCTATCCAAGTCACTCTGCAGCCTCATAGAATCCTCCTCGCAGCTCACACTGCCACCCAACTTAATGTCATCCGCAAATTTGGAGATACTACATTTAATCCCCTCGTCTAAATCATTAATGTACAGTGTAAACAGCTGGGGCCCCAGCACAGAACCTTGCGGCACTCCACTAGTCACTGCCTGCCATTCTGAAAAGTCCCCATTTACTCCTACTCTTTGCTTCCTGTCTGACAACCAGTTCTCAATCCATGTCAGCACACTACCCCCAATCCCATGTGCTTTAACTTTGCACATTAATCTCTTGTGTGGGACCTTGTCGAAAGCCTTCTGAAAGTCCAAATATACCACATCAACTGGTTCTCCCTTGTCCACTCTACTGGAAACATCCTCAAAAAATTCCAGAAGATTTGTCAAGCATGATTTCCCTTTCACAAATCCATGCTGACTTGGACCTATCATATCACCTCTTTCCAAATGCACTGCTATGACATCCTTAATAATTGATTCCATCATTTTACCCACTACCGATGTCAGGCTGACCGGTCTATAATTCCCTGTTTTCTCTCTCCCTCCTTTTTTAAAAAGTGGGGTTACATTGGCTACCCTCCACTCCATAGGAACTGATCCAGAGTCAATGGAATGTTGGAAAATGACTGTCAATGCATCCACTATTTCCAAGGCCACTTCCTTAAGTACTCTGAGATGCAGTCCATCAGGCCCTGGGGATTTATCAGCCTTCAATCCCATCAGTTTCCCCAATACAATTTCCCGACTAATAAAGATTTCCCTCAGTTCCTCCTCCTTACTAGACCCTCCGACCCCTTTTATATCCGGAAGGTTGTTTGTGTCCTCCTCAGTGAATACCAAACCAAAGTACTTGCTCAATTGGTCCGCCATTTCTTTGTTCCCCGTTATGACTTCCCCTGATTCTGACTGCAGGGGAGCTACGTTTGTCTTTACTAAACTTTTTCTCTTTACATATCAATAGAAACTTTTGCAATCCGTCTTAATGTTCCCTGCAAGCTTCTTCTCGTACTCCATTTTCCCTGCCCTAATCAAACCCTTTGTCCTCCTCTGCTGAGTTCTAAATTTCTCCCAGTCCCCGGGTTCGCTGCTATTTCTGGCCAATTTGTATGCCACTTCCTTGGCTTTAATACTATCCCTGATTTCCCTTGATAGCCACAGTTGAGCCACCTTCCCTTTTTTGTTTTTACGCCAGACAGGAATGTACAATTGTTGTAGTTCATCCATGCGGTCTCTAAATGTCTGCCATTGCCCATCCACAGTCAACCCCTTCAGTATCATTCGCCAATCTATCCTAGCCAATTCACACCTCATACCTTCAAAGTTACCCTTCTTTAAGTTCTGGACCATGGTCTCTGAATTAACTGTTTCATTCTCCATCCTAATGCAGAATTCCACCATATTATGGTCACTCTTCCCCAAGGGGCCTCACACAACAAGATTGCTAATTAATCCTCTCATTACACAACACCCAGTCTAAGATGGCCTCCCGCCTAGTTGGTTCCTCGACATATTGGTCTAAAAAACCATCCCTTATGCACTCCAGGAAATCCTCCTCCACCGTATTGCTTCCAGTTTGGTTAACCCAATCGATGTGCATATTAAAGTCACCCATTATAACTGCTGCACCTTTATTGCACGCACCCCTAATTTCATGTTTGATGCCCTCCCTAAGATCACTACTACTGTTTGGAGGTCTGTACACAACTCCGACTAACATTTTTTGCCCTTTGGTATTCTGCAGGTCCAACCATATAGATTCCACATCATCCAAGCTAATGTCCTTCTGAACTATTGCCTTAATTTGCTCCTTAACCAGCAATGCTACCCCACCTCCTTTTCCTTTTATTTTATCTTTCCTGAATGTTGAATACCCCTGGATGTTGAGTTCCCAGCCCTGATCATCCTGGAGCCACGTCTCCGTAATCCCAATCACATCATATTTGTTAACATCTATTTGCACAGTTAATTCATCCACCTTATTGCTGATACTCCTTGCATTAAGACACAAAGCCTTCAGGCTTGTTATTTTTAAACACCCTTTGTCCTTTTAGAATTTTGCTGTACAGTGGCCCTTTTTGTTCTTTGCCTTGGGTTTCTCTGCCCTCCACTTTTCCTCATCTCCTTTCTGTCTTTTGCTTTTGCCTCCTTTTTGTTTCCCTCTGTCTCCCTGCATTGGTACCCATCCCCCTGCCATATTAGTTTAAATCCTCCCCAACAGCACTAACAAACACTCCCCCTCGGACATTGGTTCCAGTCCTGCCTAGGTGCAGACCGTCCGGTTTGTACTGGCCCCACCTCCCCCAGAACCGGTCCCAATGCCCCAGGAATTTGAATCCCTCCCTGCTGCACCACTGCTCAAGCCACGTATTCATCTGCGCTATCCTGCGATTCCTACTCTGACTATCACATGGCACTGGTAGCAATCCCGAGATTAGTACTTTTGAGGTCCTACTTTTTAATTTAGCTCCTAGCTCCTTAAATTCATTTCGTAGGACCTCATCCCTTTTTTTACCTATGTCGTTGGTACCAATGTGCACCACGACAACTGGCTGATCTCCCTCCCTTTTTAGAATGTCCTGCACCCGCTCCGAGACATCCTTGACCCTTGCACCAGGGAGGCAACATACCATCCTGGAGTCTCGGTTGCGGCCGCAGAAACGCCTATCTATCTAAACGGGTGCTAAGAGGGCAGGTGAGGCTGATTAGAGACCAAAAAGGAGAACTACATATGGAGGCAGAGGACATGGTTGAGGTACTAAATGAGTACTTTGCATTTGTCTTTACCAAGGAAGATGCTGCCAAAGTCAGTGAAAGAGGAGGTAATTGAGATATTGGATGGGATAAAAATTGATAAGGAGGAGGTTCTAGAAAGGCTGGCTGTACTTAAAAGTAGATAAGTCACCAGGACTGGATGGGAAGCATCCGAGGATGCTGAGGGAAGTAAAGGTAGAAATTGCAGAGGTACAGGCCATAATCTTCCAATCCTCCTTAGATATAGGAATGGAGAATTGCAAATGTTACACCCTTTTTTGAACAAGAGTGTAAGGATAAACCCAGCAACTGCAGACCAGTCAGTTTAACCTCAGTAGTGGGGAAGCTTTGAGAAAAGGTAATCCGGGACAAAACTAAGTGTCACTTGGACAAGTGTGGATTAATTAAGGAAAGTCAGCACGAATTTATTAAAAGGCAAATCGTGTTTAATTAACTTTATCGAGTTTTGTGATGAGGTAAGAGAGAGGGTTGAAGAGGACATGAGTTTGATATGGGGTACATGGACTTTTAAAAGGTGTTTGATAAAGTGCCACATAATAGAACTGCCAGCAAAGTTGAAGCCCATGGAACAAAAGGGACAGTGGCAGCATGGATACGAAATTGGCTAAGTGACAGGAAACAGAGAAGTGGTGATCGGCTGTTTTTAGGATTGGAGGAAGGTATACAGTGGTGTTCCCCAGGAGTCAGTACTAGGACTACTGCTTTTCTTGATATATATTAATGATTTGGACTTGGGTGTACAGGGCACAATTTCAAAATTTGCATTTGACACAACTTGGAAGCATAGTGAACAGTGAGGAGGCACAGGATACAAGAGCAGCGAGGCTATGCTTGAATTGTATAAAACACTGGTTAGGCCACAGTTGGAGTACTGCATGCAGTTCTGGTCACCGCATTACAGGAAGGACGTGATTTCCATGGAGAGGGTAGAGATTTATGAAAATGTTGCCGGGAGTGGAGACTCTTAGCTATGAGGACTGATTGGACAGGCTGGATTTGTTTTCCTTGGAACAGAGGAGGCTGAGGGGAGACCTCATTGAGGTGTATAAAATTATGAGGGGCCTTGATATAGTGGATAGAAAGGACCTTTTTCCCTTAGCAGAGGGGTCAACACCAGGGGGCATAAATTTAAAGTAATTGGTAGAAGATTTAGAGGGAATTTGAGGGGCACTTTCTTCACCCAGAGGGTGGTGAGAGTCTGGAACTCATTGCCTGAACAGGTGGTAGAGGCAGAAATCCTTCCCACATTTAAAAAGCACCTGGATGTGCACTTGAAGTCCCATAACCTTCAGGTTTATGGACCTAGAGCTGGAAAGTGGGATTAGGCTGAATAGAATCCTGTTGGCCGGTATGGACACGAATGGCTGAAATGGCCTCCTTCCATGCTGTAAACTTTTATGATTCTATAGTGATAGACAGGCTTGTGGAATGGGCAGACATCTTTGTGATTTTGTCACCAAAGTGGATAACCTCACATTTATCCACATTATACTGCATCTGCCATGCATTTGCCCACTCACCTAACCTGTCCAAGTCCCCTGTAGCCTTGAGGAAGAATTCATAGAGTTTATCCGAGATAGTTTCCTTGAACAGTACGTTGCGGAACCAACCAGGGAACAGGCTCTCTTCGATCTGGTACTGTGCAATGAGACAGGATTGATAAATGATCTCCTAGTAAAGGATCCTCTTGGAATGAGTAACCATAACATGGTTGAATTTCAAATTCAGTTAGATGGTGAGAAAGTTGGATCTCAAACTAGTGTCCCACGCTTAAATAAAGGAGTATAAAGACTACAAATTAATAGAAGGCAGAATTGGCTAAAGTGGACTGGGAAAATAGATTAAGGTATGGGATGGTTGATGAGCAGTGGCAGACATTTAAGGAGATATTTCATAACTTGCAACAAAAATATATCCCAATGAGAAGGAAAGAATGTAAGAGAAGGAATAACCATCCGTGGCTAAGTAAGGAAATAAGGGTTGGTATCAAATTGAAAACAAGGGCTTACAATGTGGCCAAGAGGAGTGGGAGGCCAGAGGATTGGGAAACTTTTAAAATCCAGCAAAGAACGACTAAAAAAAAGATAGAGGGAAGATAGATTATGAAAGTAAACTAGCACAGAATATGAAAACAAATAGCAAGAGTTCCTACAGGTACATAAAAAGGAAAAGAGTGGCTGAAGTAAATGTTGGTCCCTTAGAGGATGAGACTGGGGAATTAATAATGGAGAATAGGGAAATGACAGAGACATTGAACAAATATTTTGTATCGGTGTTCACAGTAGAAGACACTAAAAACATCCCAATAGTCGATAATCAAGGGGCTATAGGGAGATAGGAACTTAATACAATTAGTAAAGAAGTAGTGCAGTGCCCAGTAAAATAATGGGACTAAAGGCAGACAATTCCTCTGGACCTGATGGCTTTCATTCTAGGGTCTTAAAAGAAGTGGCTGCAGAGATAGTGGATGCATTGGTTGTAATCTACTAAAATTCCCTGGATTCTGGGGGCAGTCCCAGCAGATTGGAAAACACTGGATTTCATTATTAAGGAAGCAGTAGTGGGACATTTGGAAAAGCATGATTCAATCAAGCAGAGTCAGCATGATTTTATGAAAGGGAAATCATAACGAGCAGAGTGGAAACCAGTGGATGTCATGTATTTGGATTTCCAGAAGGCATTCGATAAGGTGGCTCAAGTGTGCCTGTGCAGCATGCAGCCGTCTGAGGAAAAGAGTGTTTAAAGACCAGGCCCTCAAATCTACCACCAAGCTCATGGTCTACAGGGCTGTAGTAATACCCGCCCCCTGTATGGATCTGAGGCATGGACGATGTATAGAAGGCACCTCAAGTCGCTGGAGATATATCACCAATGATGTCTCCGCAAGATTCTGAAAATCTCCTGGGAGGACAGGCGCACCAACATCAGTGTCCTCGAACAGGCCAACATCTCCATATTGAAGCACTGACGACACTCGCTGGGCAGGCCACATAGTTCACATGCCAGATATGAGACTCCCGAAGCAAATGCTTTATGCGGAGTTCCTTCATGGTAAACGAGCCAAAGGAGGACAGCGGAAACGTTATAAGGACACCCTCAAAGCCTCTCTGGTAAAGTGTGACATTACCACTGACACTTGGGAGACCCTGGCCAAAGACCGCCCAAGGTGGAGAAAGTCCATCCGGGAGGGCGTAGAGCTCTTTGAGTCTCAACGCAAAGAGCATGAAGAGGCCAAGCGCAGGCAGCAGAAGGAGTGCGCGGCAAACCAGCCCTACCGAATGTCTGTCCCACCTGTAACAGGGTCTGTGACTCTCGCATCGGACTGTTCGGCCATTGAAGAACTCACTTTGGGAGTGGAAGCAAGTTCTCCCCGATTCCGAGGGACTGCCGATGATGACATAAAACGTTACTGCACAAGATAAAAGCTTACGGGGTTGGGGGTAATATATTTGCATGGATAGAGGATTGGCTAACAGAGTCAGGATAAACAGGTAATTTTTCGGTTGGCAAACTAACTAGTGGGGTGCCACAAGGATCAATGCTGGGGTCTCAACTACTACAATCATATTAATGACTTGGATGAAGGGACCTAGTGTAATGTAGGCAAGTTTGCTGATGATACAAAGATGGGTGGGAAAGTAAATTGTGAGGAGGACACAAAAAATCTGCAAAGGGATATAGACAGGCTAAGTGAATGGACAAAAATTTGGCAGATGGAGTATAATGCAGGAAAATATGAGGTTATTCACTTTGGCAGAAAAAATAGAAAAGCAAATTATAATTTATAATGGAGAAAAATTGCAAAGTGCTGCAGTAGAGAGGGACCTGGAGGCCTTGTACAGGAAACACAAAACTTTAGTATGCAGGTACAGCAAGTAATCAGGAAGGCAAATGGGGATAGGGGGATAGAGTATAAAAACAGAGAAGTCCTGCTACAACTGTACAGGGTATTGGTGAGGCCACATCTGGAGTACTGTGTACAGCTTTGCTCTCCGTATTTAAGAAAGGATATACTTGCATTGGAGGCTGTTCAGAGAACTTTCACTCAGTCGATTCCAGAGATGAGGGGACATTTCTTCTCTCAGAGGGTTGTAAATCTGTGGAATTCTCTACCCCAGAGAGCTGTTGAGGTTGGGTCATTGAATATATTTAAGGCAGAGATTGACTGATTTTTGAGCCATAAGGAAATAAAGGATTATTGTGAGCGGGCAAGGAAGTGGAGCTGAGTCCATGATCAGATCAGCCATGATCTTATTGAATGGCTGATCAGGCTCGAGGGGCCAGGTGGTCTAATCCATCTCCCATGTCTTGTTATGTTAAGTACCTGAAAGAAAAAAATTGCAGGTCTACGGTAAAAGTGTGTTGGGGGCGGGAGTGGGAGTAGCTGAAGTGCTCTTGCAGAGAGCCAGCACAGGCTCAACGGGTTGAATGGCCTCCTTCTGTGCTGTCACCATTCTACGATGAGGCACAAGAGGGCGGCGACGTGGAAGATTCCCAATCAAGCAGATACAGTTCAACTGAGACGGATAGGCCAGGGTCCAACACTGCTGCGCAGTTGGTGCCCGCTGCAGGCCCTCCCCAAGACAAGAATACAGCCTCCCGAGGCCAATTAATGCCGGCCCCACCCACCCTCCCTCCTGAGTCGCCTCCTTTGCCTAACTCTCTACCCACTAGCCTCACGCACTCACATTGCCCGCCGAGTCGAACAACTGCTCGGTGGAGGCCGGGCCGTCATAGTCCGGGTAGGGGTTTTTGAAGGCTCGCGAGTCCATCCTTTCAGCGGGTTATCGCTTTTACAGCCTGAGGTTCGCAGAGTGCGACGGAAAACTCGGCAACAGTCCGTGGAGAGCTAGGCCGCAACCCGCGGTAACCATAGCAACCGCTGCTCAGTGCACCAACCGACCTTGTCATCAATCACAGCAAGACTCGCCCCTTCAACTATCCGCCAATCAGAGACCGATACCATCAACCACCCGCCAGTTAGAGACCCGCCCCGTTAACCACGCGCCAATCAGAGACCCGTCTCTTCAACACCACCAGAGACCCGCCCCGTTAACCACCCGCCAATCAGAGACCCGCCCCGTTAACCACGCGCCAATCAGAGACCCGTCTCTTCAACACCACCAGAGACCCGCCCCGTTAACCACCCGCCAATCAGAGACCCGCCCCGTCAACGACGCACCAATCAAAGTCCCACCCCTTCAACATCACCAATCATAGATCCGTGCCGTCAACCACCCGCCAATCAGAGTCCCGCCCCTTCAACATCACCAACCAGAGACCCGCACCATCAACCATCCGCCAATCAGAGACCCGCCCTGTCAATACGCGCCAATCAGAAACCCGTCTCTTCAATACCACCAATCAGAGACCCGTTCCGTCAACCACCCGCCAATCAGAGACCCGTCTCTTTAACATCACCAATCAGGGACCCGTTCCGTCAACCACCCGCCAATCACAGTCCCGCCCCTTCAACATCACCAATCATAGACCCGTTCCGTCAACCACCCGCCAATCAGAGTCCCGCCCCTTCAACCACCCGCTAATCAGAAACCCGCCCTTTCAACATCACCATTCAGAGACCCACCGCGTCAACCACCTGCCAATCACAAAAGCAAACTACTGCTGATGCTGGAATCTGAGATAAAAGCAGAAAATGCTGGAAATCCCAGCAGGTTAGGCAGCATCTGTGGAGAGAAACAGAGTTAATGTTTCTGTGACCCTTCGTTAGAACCGCCAATCACACTGACCCGCTCTCAGTCCCCCTACACCTGACTGTCAGTGCCTCCTGACCTGCTAAGTGTATCTAGAATTCTTGGCCACCCACTGGATGATTGGCTCACAGCAGTCTTAACTGGAGTTCAACCCCTTGCTCTATTGCATCCTTGTGCTGATCTCCATCATTTCCTTCATTACACCAGTGTCAACACTCCAAAAGTACTTCATTGGCTGTAAAGCGCATTGAGACATCTGGTGGTCATGAAAGGTGCTATATAAATGTAAGTCTTTCTTTGCAAATATGTGCCCACCTTACCTGTAATTCCACGTTTGAACCCCTTGAATCAGGTTTCCAGCCCATCCACAGCATTGAAATGGCTCTTATCAAAGTCACAAATGATATCCTGTAAATCTTTTACTATGTTAAAGGCATTATATAAATACAGTTGTTTTCAAATCCCTCCATGGTGATGCCACACCCTATCTCTGTAATCTCCTCCAGCCCCATAACTTTCCGAGATCTCTGCGCTCCTCCAATTCTGTCCTCTTGCGCATCCCCGATTTTCATCGTCCCTCCATTAGTGGCCATGTCTTCAGCTCCCTGGGCCCTAAGCTCTGGAATTCCCTCCCAATACCTCTCCGCCTCTCTACCCTCCTTTAAGATGCTCCTTAAAATATCCAGAATGGACTTCATAAAGTTCCCAATGAGCAGGGACAGTCAGAATGAGAGGGCTTAAGGGTTTGGAAGAATTGTAGGCTTCCCCAAGGTTCAATGAGCCATTGACTGCACACAATTCGCCTTGTGAGGTCCATTACACAACTCAGAAGTCTAAAGAAACCGAAAGGGATACCACCTCCTAAACGTATAGCTGGTCTGCAACCACATGTAACTAGATTGCTAGATTTATTTTCCAAGTACAATTTACATGGATGGGATAAGCAGATTTATTCATTTTCAATGAAGCAAAGGCAAAAAAACAAACATGCCCTTTTACCTCGATTTGTGAGGAGGTAACGACATCTGTAGCAATTTAGGATCACAGTGAGCGCACATGATGCTTTCATCTTGTGTGATAGCAGTGTGAAACGAATGTTTCAGGGACAAAGACAAGGGCAAGGCTGAATGATCGGGGACAAAGGTTAAGGCTTTGCCACCTGGCTCATGAACCCCCCCCGCCTCCGGAAGCCGAGCACCGCTACAATGACAGCTGATAACACTCATAATAAAGGTTGAAACTGACTACTGTGAAAAATGAGCAAGTGTGACCTTAGCTCCTTTAATAAGACTCTAGAGTGCAGGTACCTTGTGGGTGGCCTGCTTAAATACCGTGCTCCCAAGGGATGCTGGGATCCCTTGGGACTCCAACAGGTAGGTCCTCTGGTGGTAGTGTGATACAGATTGCAAGGGGTTAAATACATAACATCACTCCCCCGTAAAGTTAATAGTACACTTATTTACAAGGTGAGACGATCTGGGGCTTTTCGCTCACTTGTCGATCGTCTCGGTACAAAGGTGGGTGTGGGTGAGTTGGTTAGTTCTTCACTGGGCTGCTGGGCAGCCGGTCTTTCTGGGCTGCTGGGGATTTTGAGTTTGGCTTCGTGGTCAACCATGATGTCGATTGCCACGTGTGTGTGTTGGAGGGTCAAAGTTGGTGGTGTCTTCTTCGGGTTGTTCATAGCTGTTGGTGAACCGCAATTTGATTTGGTCCAAATGTTTTCTACACGTTAGTACATTGGCCAATTTGACCTGAAACACCCTACTCCCCTCTTTGGCTATGACCATGACAGCGAGCCATTTGGGACCATGTCCATAATTGAGTACAAACACAGGGTCATTGACCTCAATTTCGCGTGACAAATTTGCGTGGTCATGGTACACACTTTGTTGATGCCGCCTGCCCTCCACGTGATCATGGAGATCAGGATGGACAAGAGAGAGCCTTGTTTTGAGCGCCCTTTTCATAAGCAGCTCAGCTGGGGGAACCCTGGTGAGTGAGTGTGGTAGCTGAGCAGCACTCGGGACAGTCGGGTCTGCAGGGAGCATTCCGATACGTGTTTCAAGCTTTGCTTGATGGTCTGAACTGCCCGTTCTGCCTGGCCGTTGGATGCGGGCTTGAACGGGGCAAATGTAACGTGCTTGATTGCGGGTCATGAATTCCTTGAATTCAGCACTGGTGAAACACGGCCCATTGTCGCTGACTAGGACATCAGTCAGGCCATGCGTAGCAAACATGGCTCGTAGGCTTTCAATGGTGGCTGTGGACGTGCTTACAGACATTATTGCACATTCAATCCATTTTGAGTAAGCATCCACGGTAACCAAGAACATTTTGCTTAGAAAGGGGCCCGCATAGTCCACGTGGATCCTCGACCACGGTTTGGAGGGCCATGACCACAAACGTAGCGGTGCCTCGCTGGGTGCATTGCTCAGTTGAGAGCAAGTGTTGCACTGGCATGACTCTCAATCTGAATCGATGCCGGACCATCACACATGGGATCTGGCTGCGGTTTTCATTATTACGATGCTTGGGTGGGTGCTATGCAGTTCACAAATTAATGTATCTCTGCCTTTCTTGGGCAAGACCACGGTACAACAGACAATCCGCCTGCAGGGATATTTTGTCTTTGCGCCTGTGGAAAGGCTTCATCGCCTCCTGCATCTCCGCTGGGACGCTGGACTAGCTCCCATGGAGGAAACAATTTTTAACCAAGGACAATAAAAGATCCAGGTCCTGATCTGGCGGGCAGTAACGGGTGACTTTTTGTTTTCGAATGCATCCATTACCATGAGCAAGTCCGCAGGCTGTGCCATTTCCACCCCAGTGGTGGGTATTGTGTTCCTAACACAGATGAGACTGCATACAGGGAGGTTAAAGTAACAGTGACCTCAGTCTTTATTAAGACACTCCAGAGTGAGTCATGTATCTTACATTATTATATATAACTGTATCCTAACATGCTATACATGACTGTAATAAGATATGACCTGTAACCACCAGCATACCTTACCACCAGGGGTGCACTTGCAAGAGACAGGTATATAAGGGCAGGTCTCAGGCAAGTGCAGCATTCCAGAGCTGTGAAATAAAGGTGCAGGTCCAGAGTGACCGTGACTTCACTACATGCCTCGTGTGAATCTGTACTGAGGGGACAGGACTTTACAGTGGCGACGAGTTACGGGATTACAGAATCCACAGAATGGCGAACAACGGATCAGATAAAAAGTACAATGCGGGAGACAATTGGGAGGACTTTATAGAAAGGCTCCAGCAAAGCTTTGTAACCAAAGACTGGTTAGGTGACGATAAGGCAGACAAGAGAAGAGCCCATCTCTTGACCAGCTGTGGCTCTAAAACATACGCTTTAATGAAGGATCTGTTGGCACCCGAGAAACCAGCAAGCAAGTCGTTTGAAGAATTGAGCACACTGGTAAGAGACCACCTGAATCCAGTGAGCAGCCTACACATGGCCAGACACAGGTTCTACAACTACAGACGCTGTGTGGGCCAGAGCATACCCGACTTCGTGGCGGAACTTCGGAGGTTGGCTAGTTTATGTGAGTTCTCCGATGAACTGAGGAGAGAAATGCTGAGAGACTTTTTCATTGAAGGAATAGGCCATGCTGGCATATTCCGAAAGCTCTTGGAGACCAAGAACCTGACCTTAGAGGCAATAGCACTGGTTGCACAGACATTCTTGGAAGGGGAAGAAGAAACGAGGTTGATTTACAATGCAGGTACGACAACTAACGAAATATTAGAACAAGAAGTTCACAGCACTAAACAAGCTGCTACCCCCACACACAGGCAAAACAGGGAGAACAGGCTCTCGACAGCAGGCAGAAGCCATCAAGGGCCACAGGAACAGCCGTTCACACCTCATCAACTCACAATGCGAGCAATCAACTACAAACTGAGAGAAGCTCAAGAGAGATCAGCCAGATGCAGCTCATTCTTTGGGAACACTTTGAATAATGGAACAGGTCTGTGCTGGAGGTGTGGGGGTGGGCACTTGTCAAGGGGATGTCGATTTCAGCAGGCTGTTTGCAGAAATTGTGAATATACAGGGCATTTGGCCTGCATGTGCAAAAAAACAGCAGCTCGGCTGGTATACGAATCGGATGGGTCGGAAAGCGGACCAGAAGATGGTGGAGACAGTACCCGGGACACCGATGTACAACATGATCAATGGCCGCTGCTCCTACAACAGGACGCCTCCTATAATGATGAGGGTCCTACTCAACGAGATATTTGTCAACATGGAGCTGGATACGGGAGCGAGCCAATCTTTCATGGGCGCTCAACAATTTGATCAACTGTGGCCGCATAAAAGAGACAGACCAAAACTCACAAGGGTCGACACCAAACTAAGGACCTATACCAAAGAAATCGTACCAGTCCTCGGCAGCGCCATGCTCTGTCACACACAAAGGGACAGTGAACCGACGTCCCCTGTGGATTGTCCCCGGAGACCCCCCAGCACTGCTGGGGAGAAGCTGGCTGGCAAAACTAAACTGGAAATGGGATGATGTCCATGCCATGTCATTAGAGGAATGGACCTCCTGCTCAACAGTTATAAAGCGATTTGAACATCTCTTTCAGCCAAGTGTGGGCACTTTCAAAGGGGCCAAAGTCAAAATCCACATCACACAGGATGCTAGACCGGTCCATCACAAGGCCAGAGCTATACCCTTTGTGATGAGGGAAAAGATTGAACACGAACTAGACAGGCTTCTGCGGGAAGACATTATATCACCTGTGGAATTTAGCGACTGGGCAAGTCCCATCGTCCCAGTCATGAAGCCTGATAGATCCGTACGAATCTGTGGGGACTACAAATCTACCATAAACAGAGTCTCCCTACAGGACCAGTACCCGCTGCCCAGAGCGGAGGACTTATTTGCCACATTGGCTGGAGATAAACTTTTCTCAAAATTAGACCTCACATCTGCGTATATGACGCAAGAATTGACCGAGGAATCCAAGCTACTCACCACCATCAACACACATCGAGGCCTTTTCATGTACAATCGATGCCCATTCGGCATCAGGTCGGCAGCTGCCATATTCCAGCGCAACATGGAGAGTCTGCTCAAGTCCATCCCGGGGACAGTTGTATTTCAAGACGACATACTTATCACGGGCAGGGACACCGACTCCCATCTCCGTAATTTGGAGGAAGTACTAAAGCGGTTGGATCGGGTAGGCCTACGAGTCAAGAAATCCAAGTGCCTGTTTCTTGCACCCGAGGTTGAATTTTTGGGCGGAAGGATTGCCGCTGATGGAATCCGCCCAACAGAAAGCAATTCGCCTGGCACCCAGGTCCCGGAATGTCTCAGAACTGCGCGCCTTTCTCGGGCTACTCAATTACTTTGGGAACTTTATGCAGAACTTAAGCACGCTGCTGGAGCTCTCCACGTGTTACTCAGGAAGGGGTGCGATTGGTTTTGGGGTGACACCCAGGAACGCGCCTTCAATAAGGCACGCAACCTTCTGTGTTTTGATTTTCTTTGACCCAGGTAAAAAGCTAGTTCTCACATGCGATGCGTCAGCTTATGGGGTCGGGTGCGTTTTGCAACATGTCAATAGTGCGGGCAAATTATAACCCATAGCTTATGCCTCCAGGTCACTTTCGCGGGCGGAACGTGGGTACGGAATGGTAGAGAAGGAGGTGCTCGCGTGCGTGTACGGTGTCAAAAAGATGCACCAATACCTTTTCGGGGCCAAGTTCGCGTTAGAAACCGACCACAAGCCCCTCACGTCCCTCCTATCAAAGGGCAAGGCAATAAACGCCAACGCCTCGGCGGAAATTGCATGGTGGGCACTCACGCTGGCGTCCTACGACTATACCATAAGGCACAGACCAGGCACAGACAACTGTGCCGACGCGCTCAGCAGGCTACCCCTGGCGACCACGGAAAGGTCTGACGAACAGGACTGTGAGATAGTCATGGCAATCAATGCCTTTACGTCCACAGGTTCGCCCATGACGGCTCGCCAAATCAGAGCCTGGACGGCCAGCGACCCCACTGGTAAAAAGATGTGTCCTAACCGGTGACTGGGCAGAGGCTCGCGATGCCTGCCCCGAGGAATTAAAACCCTTTCACAGGCGCATGCATGAGCTATCACTACAAGCAGACTGCCTGATGTGGGGCAGCCGAGTAGTCATGCCTCTGCGAGGCAGGGAGGCATTTGTCCGGGAGCTACATCGCGAGCACCCGGGGATCGTTCTCATGAAGGCCATAGCCAGATCCCACATCTGGTGGCCTGGTATTGACGCGGACTTGGAGCTCTGCGTCCGAAGGTGCACCATTTGTGCCTAACTCAGCAATGCCCCCAGGGAAGCTCCACTGAGCCCCTGGCCCTGGCCTACCAAACCGTGGTCGCGGGTGCACGTAGACTATGCGGGCCCATTCATGGGCAAAATGTTCCTCGTAGTTGTAGATGCATTTTCAAAGTGGATCGAATGCACCATTTTAAACTCGAGCACAACCTCCACCACTGTGGAGAGCCTCACAACCATGTTTGCAACGCACGGAATCCCTGACATATTGGTCAGTGACAATGGTCCGTGCTTCACCAGCGCAGAATTCCAAGACTTTATAATTGACCACGGCATAAATCACGTCAAGACGGCACCGTTCAAGCCGGCCTCCAACGGCCAGGCGGAGAGAGCAGTGCAGATCATTAAACAAGGCATGCTTAAAATCCAAGGTCCCACGCTGCAGGGTCGCCTGTCGTGACTGCTGCTGGCATACAGATCTCGTCTGCACTCACTGACTGGGATCCCCCCCGCGCAACTGCTGATGAAAAGGACTTTAAAAACAAGGCTCTCATTAATCCTCCCAGACATGCAGGAAATCATTGAGGCAAAGCGCCGTAAGCTGACTGAGTACCATGACAGAAATTCAAGGGATAGATGGAATGAGATAGGGGACAAAGTGTTTGTACTAAACTATGGCAGGGGTCCCAAATGGCTTGCAGGGACAGTAATGGGCAAGGAAGGAAACAGGCTACTGGTAGTACAAATGGACACTGGCAAAACCTGCCGGAGGCATGTAGACCAAGTCAAAAGTAGATTTACCAACAACACTGCAGAACCAGAGGCAGACTACAATGTGGAACTCGCATCACACCTGGTGGACAGACAGAGGGAACAACCTGAGGAAAGGGCAATCCCAACAGACAGCCCAGGCGAGTCAACAACAATCACACCAATCGAAACAGACAGCCCAAACGAGATACCAGCAACCACACCCAAAGAAAAACAGACAGCAAGGCAAACAACTGAACCACAACTCAGACGCTCCACGCGAGAGCATAGACCACCTGAGAGACTGAACCTATAAAAACAATAAGACCTTGGGGGAGGGTGATGTCATGTATCTTACATTATTATATATAACTGTATCCTAACATGCTATACATGACTGTAATAAGATATGACCTGTAACCACCAGCATACCTTACCACCAGGGGTGCACTTGCAAGAGACAGGTATATAAGGGCAGGTCTCAGGCAAGTGCAGCATTCCAGAGCTGTGAAATAAAGGTGCAGGTCCAGAGTGGCCTTGACTTCACTACATGCCTTGTGTGAATCTGTACTGAGGGGACAGGACATTGCAGTGAGGAACAAGCCTTAGGGGCCGGCTTATATAAAGTGCTCCCAAGGGATGCTGGGATCCCTCAGAACTTTAGGAGATGTGCTCCCTGGTGGCAGAACATGGGAGTGTGAATTGCTTTGCAGATACACAACATCATTACTCCCCCCCCAAAGTCAAAGTGAAAATTAGTTACAAGGTGAGGCGGTCGGGAGCCTTTCTTTCCCTGGTGGACCATCTCGGTACAAATGTCTGTTCTGGTGTGTTGGCTGTGCCCTCGCTGGGCTGGCGTGTTGTTGGCCCTGCAGGGCTGCTGGGTGAGCCTGGCCTTGCTGGGCTGTTGGGCGTGATAGGTTCAATTTCCTGGTCCGGGATGGTGTCGTTGATCCTTTGGGTGTGTGTGTTGTGAGCTCGAAAAAGATGGTGTCTGCTGTGGGTTGTTCAGGGCAGTCTGTGAACCACAGCCTCGTTTGGTCCAAGTGCTTTCTGTAAATTTGTCCATTGTCAAGTTTGACTACAAACACCCTACTCCCTTATTTAGCTATCACCGTGCCCGCGATCTACTTGGGACCATGTCCATAGTTTAGCACATACACAGGGTCATTCAGATCAATTTCCTGTGACACAGTGGCGCGACCATCATTTACATTTTGTTGCTGCCGCCAGCTGTCTACCTGATCATGCAGGTTGGGGTGAACCAGCGAGAGTCTGGTTTTAAGTGTCCTTTTCATGAGTAGCTCAGCCGGGGGCACCCCTGTGAGCGATTGGGGTCTCGTGCGGTAGCTGAGCAGGACTCGGGACAGGCGGGTTTGGAGTGAGCCTTCTGTGACTCGTTTAAGGCTCTGTTTGATTGTTTGTACTGTCCGCTCTGCCTGCTCATTGGAGGCTGGTTTAAACGGGGCCGAGATGACATGTTTGATCCCATTGCGGGTCATGAATTCTTTAAAATCGGCACTGGTGAAACATGGCCCGTTGTCACTGACCAGTATGTCAGGCAGGCCGTGGGTGGCAAACATGGCTCTCAGGCTTTCAATGGTGGTGGTGGCGGTGCTTCCCGATATTATTTCACATTCAATCCATTTTGAAAAAGCATCCACCACCACCAGGAACATTTTACCGAGAAACAGGCCTGCATAGTCGACAGGGATCCTTGACCATGGTCTGGAGGGCCAGGACCACAAACTTAGTGGTGCTTCTCTGGGCGCGTTGCCCAACTGAGCACACACGTGGCATTGCCGTACACAGGACTCTTAAGTCAGAGTCAATACTGGGCCACCACACGTAGGATCTGGCTATCGCTTTCATCATTACTATACCCGAGTGTGTGCTGTGGAGATCCGAGATGAACGTCTCCCTGCTCTTTTTGGGTAGCACTACGCGGTTACCCCACAACTGGCAGTCTGTCTGAATCGACAGCTCGTCCTTTCGCTGAAGGAACGGCTTGATTGGCTCTTGCATTTCAATGGAGATGCTGGCCCAGCTCCCATGCCATACACTGTTTTTTACTTGGGACAGCAGGGGATCTTGGCTGGTACAAGTTCTAATCTGGCGGGCCGTGACAGGTGATTTATCATTTTCAAACGGTTCCATGACCATCAACAAGTCTGCAGGCTGTGCCACCATCAACAAGTTTGCAGGCTGCGCCATTTCCACCCCCATGGTGGGCAATGGTAGCCGACTGAGAGCATCCGCCTGTGGCGGATGGATATAGTTATACGCTGATAGCGCGAGTGCCCACCTTTGTATGTGGGCTGAGGCATTAGTATTTATCCACTTGTTTTCAGCGAATAGGAATATGAGGGGCTTGTGATCGGTTTCCAGCTTAAATTTGAGGCCAAACAGATACTGATGCATTTTCTTTACCCCGAACACACACGCTAATGCCTCTTTCTCAATCATGCTGTAGGCCCTCTCAGCCTTAGACAAGCTCCTGGAGGCATAGGCGACAGGTTGCAACTTCCCCGCAACGTTAGCTTGTTGTAATACACACCCGACTCCGTACGACGATGCATCACATGCTAGCACAAGCCTTTTACATGGGTTATACAACACAAGCAGCTTGTTGGAGCATAAAATGTTTCTGGCTTTCTCAAAAGCAATTACTTGTTTTTTTTCCCCATACCCAGTTCTCACCTTTATGCAATAACACATGTAGGGGCTCTAAGAGGGTGCTTAACCCCGGTAGTGAGTTACCAAAATAGTTGAGGAGTACCAAGAACGACCGCAGCTCCGTGATGTTCTGTGGCCTGGGCGTGTTCCTGATAGCCTCTGTCTTGGCGTCTGTGGGCCGAATGCCATCCGCCGCGATCTTTCTCCCCAAAAACTCCACTTCTGTTGCCATGAAGATGCATTTTGACCTCTTTAGCCGCAGTCCTATGCGATCCAGCCGCTGGAGGACCTACTCCAGGTATTGTAGGTGCTCGCCGGTGTCTCGACCCGTGACCAATATGTTGTCCTGAAAAACCACTGTACGTGGTACCGACTTGAGTAGGCTCTCCATGTTCCTCTGGAAGATCACTGCAGCCAACCGAATTCCAAAAGGGTATCTGTTGTAGATGAACAGTCCCTTGTGTGTGTTGATGCAGGTGAGGCCCTTCGAAGACAACTCCAGCTCCTGCGTCATGTAGGCCGAAGTCAGGTCGAGCTTGTTGAACATCTTGCCTTCTGCCAGCATCGCAAACAGGTCGTCTGCCTTAGGTGGCGGGTATTGGTCCTGTAGCGAGAAACGATTAATAGTTACTTTATAATCGCCGCAAATCCTGACCATGCCATCACTTTTGAGTACTGGAACAATCGGGCAGGCCCACTCGCTGAATTCCACTGGGGAGATGATGCCCTCGCGTTGCAGCCTGTGCAGCTCGATTTCCACTCTCTCCCTCATCATGTGAGGTACCGCCCGCGCCTTGTGGTGAATGGGTCGTACCTCTGGGACCAAGGATCTGCACCTTCGCCCTGGAAAAGTTTCCAATGCCTGGCTCAAAAAGGGAAGGAAATTTGTTGAGAACCTGAGTACATGAGGCCTCATCGACATGTGATAGCACTCGGATGTCATCCCTGTTCCAGCGGATTTTGCCCAGCCAGCTCCTTCCAAGCAGTGTGGGGCCATCGCCCGGGACAATCCAGAGTGGCAGTTCGTGCACCGTGCCCTCATAGGTGACCTTGACCACGGCGCTGTCCAGGACAATGATGAGCTCTTTGGTGTACGTTCTCAGTTTTGTGTGCATGGGGCTCAGGGCTGGTCTGAGTGCCTTGTCTCTCAAGCATCTTTTTACTCATGATGGATTGGCTAGCGCCAGTGTCCAGTTCCATGGCTACGGGTAAGCCATTCAATTTTACATTTAGCATTATAGGTGGACATTTCATTGAAAATGTGTGCACCCCGTGTACTTCAGCATCTGCCTCCTCTCTCTGAGGCTCGAAATTGCTTTGATCCACCATGGACCGTTCTTCCTCTGCCACATGGTGGTTCCACAACTCTTGCAAACATACCCTTTGAACCGGCATGAATAGGCTGAATGAAAGCGTCCACAACGCCAACAAGGTGTGAATTGCTTTGTTGTGGACTCTCAGTCGTCTGGGTCACCTGAGGCCTGCTGGCAGTTGCAGACTCGTGGTTTCTGCCCTGTACATTTCTGCTCGCAAACACAGTTCCAGTTAACTTATGAACATTGCTAGCACTTGTGTGCTGAGAGATTTGTTTGGTGTTATCACTGGTGGACATAAACGCCTGTGCTATCGCAATGACCTTACAGTCAAAAGTTTTCGTACAATGCCCAGGTCTCGTGGCCAATGCCCAGTACAAAAAAGTCTTTGAGCATCTGCTCCAGGTAGCCATCAAACTCACATTGTTCTGAAAGTCGCCTTAGCTCGGCCTCAGATCACTGGCACATGTAGAACTGATACCTCGCCATCAGCACACTCTCCCTCGGGTTAAGATGCTCCTGAACCAGTGTACACAGCTCCTCATACGACTTATCTGTGTGTTTCACCGGAGCCAGAAGATTCTTCATGAGGCTGTAGGTCGGTGCTCCGCAGACCGTGAGGAGGACCGCTCTCCTTTTTGCAGCGCTTCCTTCTCCGTCCAGCTCGTTGGCTACAAAGTACTGGTCTAGCTGTTCGACATAGGCTTCCCAGTCCTCACCCTCTGAGAACTTCTCCAGGATGCCCACAGTTTTCTGCATCTTTGCGTTGGATTCGTATACTTGTCGCCAGTTATTGTGTTCCTAACACGGATGAGATTGCACACAGGGAGGTTAAAGTAACAGTGACCTTTTATTAAGACACTCCAGAGTGAGGAACAGGCCTTAGGGGCCGGCTTGTATACAGTGCTCCCAAGAGATGCTGGGATCCCTTGGGACTTCAGGGGATGCGCTCCCTGGTGGCGGAACATGGGAGTGTGTGCTTTACAGATACACAACAGCGGGCAATGGTAGCCGACTGAGAGCATTAGCGCAGTTCTCTGCCCGGTCTGTGGCGGATTACACAGTTGTATGCCGACAGCGTGAGCACCCATCTTTGGATGCGGGCAGAGGCATTGGTGTTAATCCCTTTGCTCTCAGAGAACAGCGATATGAGCAGCTAGTGGTCAGTTTCAAGCTCAAACTTGAGGCCAAACAAGTACTGGTGCTTTTTTTTTACCCTGTTAAACGCACGCCAGAGCCTCTTTTTCAATAATGCTGTAAACTCCTGGACGCATAAGCGATCGGTTGCAAAATTCCCGATTCGTTAGCCTGTTGTAACATACACCCGACCCCTTATGACGACGCATTGCAAGCTAGCACTATTCATTTAGAAGGGTTATACAGGACAAGCAGTTTGTTTGAACACAACAGATTTCTAGCTTTCCCCCACACCCAGTCGTCTCCCTTGCGCAGTCGCACATGTAGGGGTTCTAGCAGGGTGCTTAACCCAGGTAGGAAATTACCAAAATAGTTAAGCATTCCCAGGAACGACTGCAGCTCCATCATGTTCTGTGGTCTCGGCGTGTTCTTGATGGCTTCTGTCTTGACGTCGGTGGGTCTGATGACGTCTGCCGCGATTCTTCTTCCCAAGAACTCAACCTCCAGCGCCAGGAAAACACACCGAGCGTTTCAACTTGAGTCCCTCACGATCCAACTGACTAAGAATCTCTTCCAGATTCTTCAAGTGCTCAATGGTGTCCCGACCAGTATGTCGTCCTGGAAAACCAAGATGCGAGGAACCGACTTTAGCAGGCTCTCCATGTTCTGTTGGAAGATTGCCGCAGCCGACCGAATCCCGAACGGGCGTCTGTTATAGATGAACAGACCTTTGTGCGTGTTGATGCAGGTGAGACTTTTCGAAGACTCCTCCAGCTCCTGCGTCATGTAGGCTGAGGTCAGGTCCAACTTGGTGAACGTCTTCCCTCCAGCCAGGGTCGCAAATAGGTCGTCTGTCTTGGATACTGGTCCTGCAGCGAGAAATGGTTAATCGTTACTTTATAGTCCCCACAAATTCTGACCGTGCCGTCCTCTTTAAGTACCGGGACAATCGGACAGGCCCACTCGTTGAATTCTACCGGCGCGATGATGCCTTCTTGCTGCAGCCTGTCCAGCTCAATTTCCACTTTCTCACGCATCATATATGGTATCGCCCGTGCCTTGTGGTGGATGGGACGCATGCCGGGAACCAAATGGATCTGCACTTTCACCCCCGAGAAGTTTCCAATGCCTGGCTCGAACAACGATGGAAATCTGCTCAGAACCTGGGCACGAGGTGTCGTCAACAGACAACAGCGCTCGGAGGTCGTCCCAGTTCCAGCGGATTTTTCCCAGCCAGCTTCTGTCAAACAGTGTGAGGCCATCCCCTGGCACGATCCACAGCAGGAGTTCGCGTACTGCTTCATCATAGCAGACTTTGACTCCTGCACTGCCAATTACAGGGATTAGTTCCTTGGTGTAAGTCCTTCGTTTGGTGTGAATGGGCTTGTGCCTGTGTGCCTTGTTGCACCACAGCCTATCAAAGGCCTTTTTACTCACTATGGACTGACTCGCACCCATGTCCAATTCCATAGATACTGGAATTCCGTTCAGTTCAATTTTCAACATTATTGGTGGACATTTCATGGTGAAGGTGTGTACCCCGTACAGTTCTACCTCCTCGGTACGAGTCTCCAATTCAGCCTGATCACAGTGGATCGATCTTCCTCTGCAACGTGGTGGTTTACAGGGTTTGTAGGGTTTGCAGCTCGCCTGCACATTCGCTGGAGGTGTCCCATTGTTCTGCAGCTGTTGCACGCATAGTGCTTGAAGCGGCATTGATGGGACCAATGATCACCTCCACAACGCCGACAAGGTGTTAACTGCCTCGCATTAATGATTGATGGCGGAATCTGGGTCATCTGAGGTCATGCAGCAGCAGCCGGTGTGTATGTTCTGCCATGTATATTCCTGCTCGAAAACGACGTTACTTTGTGCACAGTACTGGCCGAAATCTCTTTACTCTGCAAAATCTGTTTGGTGTTGTCACTGGTGGACATAAATACCTGGGCTATCGTTATGACTTTACTTAGATTTGGAGTTTCAATAGTCAACAGTTTGCGAAGGATTACCTCATGGCCAATGCCCAGTACAAAAAAGTCTTTCAGCATTTGTTCTAGGAATCCCTCAAATTCGCAATGTCCTGCGAGGCGCCTTAGTTCAACGACATAGCTCGCCACTTCCTGGTCCTCCGACAGTTAACACGTGTAGAACCGATATCTTGCCATAAAAACGCTTTCCTTAGGATCAGCGTACACAATTCTTCATAAGATTTAGCTGTTGGTTTTACCGGAGCTAGAAGATTCTTCATGAGGCCATAGGTTGTTGCCCCACAGACAGTTAGGAGGGTCGTCCTTCGTTTGGTAGCGTTCTCGTCCCCTTCCAGCTCGTTGTCCACAAAGTATTGGTCGAGTCTCTTCATGAAGGCTTCCCAATCATCCCCTTCTGAGAACTTCTCCAGGATACTAACTGTTCTTTGCATTTTCGCGCGGTTGTTCGTTACCTCGTCGTCAATTATTAACCGGTTTGCTTGAATGGGGAAGGTGGGGCTGAAGGTTTGACTCGTGACTCTGTTCCAGCATGACGGCTCATCTATACTGAATTTTGCAATGAGACACAAGGCAACAATGGCAAAGGTGCATGAAACATTTTAATGATCAATTCCCCCCACAACCACCCAAAATGATACAATGATAAAACCAAAACTCAATAAACACAAAACTGCTTCCTGCAGCAAGTCAGTGCAAATTACTCCATTGCTTAAGATACAACTATTTACAATGTCGGCATTTCCACGTGAGATGAAACTTGTGCCAGGCCTTAATGGCTCTTAGCCACACTTCCACCCCCCCTCCCCCTTCCCGTCAGCCCCCTCCCACGTCTGCTGTTCCTCCTCAATGTGGCCTATAGGCTGCTAGAGGGCTGCTGTGTTGGGGGGGTGGGGGGGTGGGGGGGGGCAGACAATGCGGACGGTGTCTGAGGACGCGCTGGACCAGCTCTTGGCCTGGAAGGCCCGGCTACGCTCCGCTGCACCTCATCATCAGTGGAAGCAATCACTGGTGGCTGGTGTGTCAACCGTGTATGGTGCGTGGTTGGTGAGTCAGTGGTGGGAGCCGGAATGCTGTCACCCTGAGGAAGGACAGCACCTTCCATTTCCTGGGAGCCACTGACTCTCCGACGGGGCTAGGCCTCAGCATCCGGAGCACGATGTGTCTCCACAACTTGCTGGTCTGCTTCGGCATCCTCCCTTTCCCGTTGGACACCACCAAGCTGTAGTGTAGCTTGTGTCTGCGATTCGTGCGATGCTGCAACGTTTTCAGGGGCACACGCCACATACTCTGGAATGGCACTGCTACTGCTCAAGGCCACCAGCCTCTCTGTGTGTGGGCAATGATGGCCTCGCTGGAGTCCTGAGTCACACTGACAATCCGCAATGCTGTCTCCGCAACAGTCTCAGTAAGCTTGTCGATGCTCTCTGGGATCCGTCCCAATGCATCCATAAGCTCACGGTGCATGTCTGAGTTTTCCCTGGACATTTCCACCAAGTCCAGTTCCATGTCTGCCTATCGTTGAGCAGACTGACTGTGCTGACTCTCCCTCTGGAGAACTGGCCTGTGAGATTGCCCTCTGCAGGCATTGCTGTCGACGACTGGGGCCAGGAGCCTCTGAGGAATCAAACCCATCAAAGATCTCATTGCCGCCAGATGACGAGTTTGGAGACGGGGCAACTGGTGAGCTCTGCAGCTCAGTGATATTCATTGTCTCCGCTGCCTCATCATCACCACCATGGCCAGATGTCGATGCGTCCCAGGAAAGCTGGTGCGATTGTGGCTGATCTTCTCCAAGCACAAAGACACATGTATGTTGTTAGCAGCTGGGGAGTGGGCAGGGTTACATGAGGAAGGTGGCATTGTACATGTTCATTTGAAGGGCCGCCGCCACTTCATTATACGTCTCAATGCAATCTCTTCAGGCGCCCTGTCCATTTACATACCCTCACTATGATGACAACTGCCCGAGCTGCTATTCCAATTGGGGCCGACACCCGTTCCTTGACATCATTCAGCTCCAGTATTTGAGGCAGACCCCTGCCTGAGCACAGCTGCTCCCTCCTGTTGTGGGAGTGCTTTGACTGTAAAGAGAAAAATAGGAAGGGTTCAGAAAGGATTACTCTCCTGTTGTGCCACATATCCTACCATAGTACAATAGGTGAACGTTCCAGTGGCTTCCGTTCAATCTGTTTCGTGAGCCATTGTTAGGAGGTTAGAGGGATGTAACATAGGGGCTGCAGGTGATCTTTCTGAGAGCCAGAGCAACAAGTGAGAGGAAGGATGTAAATTAGTGAGTTCATGTGCATCGATCATGTTGTGTATGCGATAACTGTTAGACTGAGTACTACTTAACTCCAAGAGGTATGAACTTGGCTCTGCTTTATTAAGGCCCAAAGTGACTCATATACAAAATGGCTGGCCTTTTATAATTGGGCTGCACACACGTGCGTAATTGTAAGTAATTGTAAGTCCCGATTCACTGATGACCACTGAGTCCTCTGATGACTGGGGGTAGGTTGGTTGGTCATCGATTGTCTCTTCCTCCGACTGTTCCGGTTTGTCTGTGTGCCGCAGCTTTGTCTGATCCATATGTTTCCTGCATGTTTGCTCATTTTTGAGCTTGACAATAAATACTCTGTTCCCTCCTTGGCCATGACAGTACCAGCGATCCACTTAGGACCCTGACCATAATTCAGAACATATACAGGATCATTTACAGAAATATCACGTGACACAGCTGCACGATCGTGATACCCTTGCTGACTTTGTCTTCTATATTCAACATCATTATTCAAGTCAGGATGTATAAGAGATAGCTTGGTCTTAAGACCTCTCTTCATCATTAGTTCAGCAGGCGATAAGTGTGTGTGGTCTTGTCCTGTAACTCAGCAATATGCATGACAGGCAGGTCTGCAGTGACCCTTGGGTTACTCGCTTCATACTCTGCTTTATGATTTGGACAGCACGTTCTGCTTGTCCATTGGATGCAGGTTTGAATGGTGCTGACCTTACATGTTTGATACCATTGAGTTTCATGAACTCTTGAAACTCCTGACTGGTGAAGCACGATCTGTTGTCGCTAACAACGATGTCAGGCAGATCATGTGTCGCGAACATGACACTGAGATTCTCAATGGTAGCTGTGGATGTGCTGGATGACATGATTATACACTCTATCCACTTCGAATATGCATCCACCACAACTAAAAACATCTTCCCCAGGAAGGGACCTGCAAAGTCTATGTGGATCCTGGACCATGATTTGGATGGTTATGATCACAGACTCAGCGGCGATTCCGCTGGTGCTTTGCTGAGCTGCATGCAAGTGTTGCACTGATGCACACATGATTCTAGCTCAGAGTCAATTCCCGGCCACCATACATGAGACGTGGTGATGGCTTTTATCATTACAATGCCAGGATGTGTGCTATATAGCTCACGTACAAATTTCTCTCTCCCTTTCTTGGGCAGAACAACACGATTGCCCCACAATATATAATCCGACTGAATAGACAGTTCGTCTTTGCAACGAATATAAGGTTTGATCTTCTCGCATATTTGCTTGGGTATGACAGACCAATCATCTTTGAGGATGCAACTCTTCACCACTTATAAAATCGTGTCCTGGCTGGTCTAGGTCTTAACTTGTTGAGCCGTGACAGGGGTTCCTTCACTCTCAAAAACATCCATAACTAACAATAGGTCCGCCGGTTGTGATGTTTCCACCTCCGGTGTGGGCAACGGCAGACGGCTCAAAGCATCGGCACAATTCTCGGTGCCAGGTCTATGGCGAATGACATAATCATAAGCGGATAATGTCAGCGCCCACCTCTGGATGCGGGATGAAGCATTGGTGTTGATACCTTTGTTTTCAGAGAACAGTGAAATGAGCGGCTTGTGATCTGTCTCCAGTTCAAACCAAAGACCAAACAGGTACTGATGCATTTTTTTAACCCCATGCACACAGGCTAGTGCTTCTTTCTCTGCCATGCTGTCGGCTCTTTCCGCTTTAGACAAACTTTTTGAAGCATACGCAACAGGTTGAAGTTTACCCGACTCATTAGCTTGTTGGAGGACGCAACCAATTCCATATGACGAAGCATCACAGGCCAATACTAAACGTTTACATGGGTCATAATGTACCAGCAGCTTGTTAGAGCAAAGCAGATTAGTGGCTTTCTCAAAAGCTCTGTCTTGAGACACCCAGTTGCCACCTTTTCTTAGCCGCATGTGCAGTGATTCTAATAAGGTGCTCAATTTAGGTAGGAAGTTACCGAAGTAGTTGAGTAGACCCAGGAACGAAAGCAGCTCCATCACATTCTGCAGCTTGGCTACATTCTTGATGGCCTTGGTTTTCGTGTCCATGGGTCTGATGCCGTCAGCAGCAATTTTCCTCCCCAGGAATTCGATCTTTAGTGCCATGAAGATGCACTTCGAGCGTTTCAGTCTGAGTCCTACTTTGTCCAGATGCTGTAGAACCTCTTCCAGGTTGTTCAGATATTCCTCGGATTCACACCTGTGACCAAGATGTCATCTTGGAACACGACGGTTCTGGGACTTAAGTAGACTCTCCATGTTCCTCTGAAATATTGCTGCAGCCGGGCAAATTACAAAAGGGCACCTGTGATAAATAAACAGTCCTTTATGTGTGTTAATGCACGTAAGTCTCTCAACGTCTCGACCAGCTCCTGTGTCATGTAGGCCGACGTCAAGTCCAGTTTGGTGAACGGCTTCCCCCCGGCTAGCATTGCAAACAAGTCAACAGCCTTCGGTAACGGGTACTGATCCTATTTCGAAACCCTGTTGGTCGTAGCCTTGTAGTCTCCACAGATTCTGACTGTGCCATCACTTTTCAGCACAGGAACAATGGGGCTGGCCCATTCATTAAATTCATTCGGTGATATACTCCCTTCATGTGGAGTCTGTTCAGTTTGATTTCGACCTTCTCCCTCATCATATACGGAACTACCCGAGCTTTATGATGGATGGGTCTTGCATCCGAGTCCACGTGGATCTGCAGCTTGGCTCCCGTGAAGTTGCTGATGCCTGGTTCAAACAGCGAGGGGAACTTGCTCAGCACTTGGGCACATGTATCTTCTTCCGACGAC
Source organism: Pristiophorus japonicus (assembly GCF_044704955.1). Taxonomy (NCBI): domain Eukaryota; kingdom Metazoa; phylum Chordata; class Chondrichthyes; family Pristiophoridae; genus Pristiophorus; species Pristiophorus japonicus. The sequence continues at coordinate 215,584,537 of NC_091979.1, read as the reverse complement.
AATGCCTTGATGTCGTTCCAGTCGCATCTGATTTTTTCAAGCCAGTTCCTGCCGAACAGCGTTGGGCCTGGGACAATCCATAGCGGTAACTCGTGTACTGCACCGTCATACGACATTTTAATTGTGGCACTGCCAATCACCGTTATGAGTTCTTTGGTGTACGTGCGCAACTTGGCATTGACTGGACTCAGCCTGGGCTTCACAGCCTGAGTATCCCACAGCTTGTCGAATGCCCTCTGGCTCATTATCGATTGACTCACCCCCGTGTCCAGTTCCATTGATACCGGCACTCCATTGAATTTCACGTTGATCGTTATCGGTTTGCTCTTAGTTAGGAACAAGTATAGTCCTTACACTTCCTCCTCTGGTATCTCGGATTGCGTATCCGGATCCACGCTAGTCTGACCATCATCCCCCACGTGGTGTGTCGCAGTTCGCTTGCTCATCTGCGGACACTTGCGCTGGAGATGCCCCACTCTCAGCCAGCCTTTGTAACTATATTGCTTAAATCTGCACTGCTGGTGCCGGTGATTCCCCCCAAACATGGAGAAATTGGATGCATTCCCACTGGCGGACTTTGGGCAGCCACAGGTTTCGCGTACGCAGTCTGGTAGGCCCTGCCATATGCCGCTCTGCTGAACGCCGAATCGATCACATTTACAGTACTTGCCGAGTTTCGATTTTTTACTGAAATCTGCTTTAGACTTCTAGCCATCGTCATGTATAACTGAGCGATCGTGATGGCCCTGTTGAAGTCCAACGTCTCCACTGCCAATAGTTTATGCAGGATCACCTCATGGTTGATGCCAATTACAAAGAAATCCCACAGCATGTCTGCCGACACAGCCCCGAACTTACACGGTCCCGCTAGACGTCTCAGGTCGGCAATGAATTCCACGGCATTATGGCCCTCTGAGTGAACGTGCATATAAAATCTGTATCTCGAAATGATGGTTACACAGGCAGATAGGGAATGGGTGACCAGCAGGAAGAGCAGTGGAAGGAAGGTAGTGCAGGGGTCCCCTGGGGTTATCCCCCTCCAAAACAGATACACCGTTTTGGATACTGTTGGGTGGGATGACTCATCAGGGGAGGGCAGCAGCAGCCAAGTTCATGGCACCATGGGTTTCTCTGCTGCACAGAAGGGCAGGAAAAAGAGTGGGAGAGGTATAGTGGTAGGGGATTCTATTGTAAGGGGAATAGATAGACGTTTCTGCGGCCACCAATCAAGACTCCAGGAGGGTATGTTGCCTCCCTGGTGCAAGGGTCAAGGATGTCTTGGAGCGGTTGCAGGACATTTTGGAGCGGGAGGGTGAACAGCCAGCTGTCGTGGTGCATATAGGTACCAACAATATAGGTAAAAAACGAGATGAGGTCCTACAAGCTGAATTTAGGGAGCTAGGAGCTAAATTAAAAAGTAGGACCTCAAAGGTAGTAATCTCAGGATTGCTACCAGTGCCACATGCTAGTCAGAGTAGGAATTGCAGGATAGCTAAGATGAATACATGGCTTGCAGAGTGGTGCAGAAGGGAGGGATTCAAATTCCTGGGACATTGGAACCGGTTCTGGGGGAGGTGGGACCAGTACAAACCGGACGGTCTGCACCTGGGCAGGACTGGAACCAATGTCCTCGAGGGAGTGTTTGCTAGTGCTGTTGGGGAGGGGTTAAACTAATATAGCAGGGGGATGGGAACTTATGCAGGGAGACAAAGGGGAGTAGAATGGGGGCAGAAGCAAAAGAAAGAAAGAAGAAAAGTAAAAGTGGAGGGCAGAGAAACCCAAGGCAAAAATCAAAAAGGGCCACATTACAGCAAAATTCTAAAGGGGCAAAGTGTGTTAAAAAGACAAGCCTGAAGGCTCTGTGCCTCAATGCGAGGAATATTCGTAATAAGGTGGATGAATTAATTGCGCAGGCAGCAATTAACGAATATGATATAATTGACATCACGGAGACATGGCTCCAGGGTGACCAAGGCTGGGAACTCAACATCCAGGGGTATTCAACATTCAGGAAGGATAGACAGAAAGGAAAAGGAGGTGGGGTAGTGATGCTGGTTAAAGAGGATATTAACGCAATAGTAAGGAAAGACATTAGCTTGGATGATGTGGAATCTGTATAGGTGGAGCTGGGGAATACCAAAGGGCAGAAAGCGCTAGTGGGAGTTGTGTACAGACCACCAAACAGTAGTAGCGAGGTTGGGGACAGCATCAATCAAGAAATTAGGGATGTGTGCAATAAAGGTACAGCAGTTATCATGGGCGACTTTAATCTACATATAGATTGGGCTAACCAAATTGGTAGCAATACGGTGGAGGAGGATTTCCTGGAGTGTATTAGGGATGGTTTTCTCGACCAATATGTCGAGGAACCAACTAGAGGGCTGGCCATCATAGACTGGGTGATGTGTAATGAGAAAGGATTAATTAGCAATCTTGTTGTACGAGGCCTCTTGGGGAAGAGTGACCATTATATGGTGAATTCTTTATTAAAATGGAGAGTACACAGTTCATTCAGAGACTAGGCTCCTGAACTTAAGGAAAGGTAACTTCGATGGTATGAGATGTGAATTGGCTAGAATAGACTGGCGAGTGATACTTAAATGGTTGACGGTGAATAGGCAATGGCAAACATTTAAAGATCACATGGATGAAGTTCAACAACTGTACATCCCTGTCTGGAGTAAAAACAAAACGGGGAAGGTGGCTCAACCGTGGCTAACAAGGGAAATTAAGGATAGTGTTAAATCCAAGGAAGAGGCATATAAATTGGCCAGAAAAAGCAGCAAACCTGAGGACTGGGAGAAATTTAGAATTCAGCAGAGGAGGACAAAGGGTTTAATTAGGAGGGGGGAAATAGAGTAGGAGAGGAAGCTTGCTGGGAACATAAAAACTGACTGCAAAAGCTTCTATAGATATGTGAAGAAAAAAAGATTAGTGAAGACAATCGTAGGTCCCTTGCAGTCAGAATCAGGTGAATTTTTAATGGGGAACAAAGAAATGGCAGACCAGTTGAACAAATACTTTGGTTCTGTCTTCACGAAGAAAGACACAATAACCTTCCGGAAATACTAGGGGACTGAGGGTCTAGTGAGAAGGAGTAATTGAAGGAAATCCTTATTAGTCAGGAAATTGTGTGAGGAAAATTGATGGGATTGAAGGCCGATAAATCCCCCGGGCCTGATAGTCTGCATCCCAGAGTACTTAAGGAAGTGGCCCTAGAAATAGTGGATGCATTTTCCAACATTCTATCGACTCTGGATCAGTTCCTATGGACTGGAGGGTAGCTCATGTAACACCACTTTTTAAGAAAGGAGGGAGAGAGAAAACGGGGAATTATAGACCGGTTAGCCTGACATCAGAAGTGGGGAAAATGTTGGAATCAATTATTAAAGATGAAATAGCAATGCATTTGGAAAGCAGTGACAGGATCAGTCCAAGTCAGCATGGATTTATGAAAGGGAAATCATGCTTGACAAGTCTTCTAGAATTTTTTGAGGATGTAACTTGTAGAGTGGGAGAACCAGTGGATGTGGTGTATTTGGACTTTCAAAAAGCTTTTGACAAGGTCCCACACAAGAGATTGGTGTGCAAAATTAAAGCACATGGTATTGGGGGTAATGTATTGACGTGGATAGAGAACTGGTTGGCAGACAGGAAGCAGAGAGTCGGAATAAACGGGTCCTTTTCAGAATGGCAGGCGGTGACTAGTGGGGTGCCACAGGGCTCAGTGCTGGGACCCCAGCTCTTTACAATATACATCAATGATTTAGATGAAGGAATTGAGTGTAATATCTCCAAGTTTGCAGATGACACTAAATTGGGTGGCGGTGTGAGCTGTGAGGAGGATGCTAAGAGACTGCAGGATGACTTGGACAGGTTAGGCGAGTGGGCAAATGCATGGCAAATGCAGTATAATGTGGATAAATGTGAGGTTATCCACTTTGGTGGCAAAAGCACGAAGGCAGAATATTATCTGAATGGCAGCAGATTAGGAAAAGGGGAGGTGCATTGAGACCTAGGTGTCATGGTTCATCAGTCATTGAAAGTTAGCATGCAGGTACAGCAGGCGGTGATGGCAGCAAATGGCACGTTGGCCTTCATAGCTAGGGGATTTGAGTATAGGAGCAGGGAGGTCTTACTGCAGTTGTACAGGGCCTTGGTGAGGCCTCACCTGGAATATTGTGTTCAGTTTTGGTCTCCTAATCTGAGGAAGGACATTTTTGCTATTGAGGGAGTGCAGCGAAGGTTCACCAGACTGATTCCCGGGATGGCAGGACTGACATATGAGGAGAGACTGGATCGACTGGGCCTGTAATCACTGGAGTTTAAAGGATGAGAGGGGATCTCATAGAAACATATAAAATTCTGACGGGACTGGACAGGTTAGATGCAGGAAGAATGTTCCCGATGTTGGGGAAGTCCAGAACCAGGGGACACAGTCTAAGGATAAAGGATAAGCCATTTAGGACCGAGATGAGGAGAAACTTCTTCACTCAGAGAGTGGTGAACCTGTGGAATTCTCTACCGCAGAGAGTTGTTGATGCCAGTTCATTGGATATATTCAAGAGGGAGTTAGATATGGCCCTTACAGCTAAAGGGATCAAGGGGTATGGAGAGAAAGCAGGAAAGGGGTACTGAGGTGAATGATCAGACATGATCTTATTGAATGGTGGTGCAGGCTTGAAGGGCCGAATGGCCTACTCCTGCACCTATTTTCTATGTTTCTATGTTTCTATGATGCCTTCATCTGGCTTAAGGTGGTCCTGTACCAGTGTACACAATTCTTCATACGTCTTCTCTGATGGACTCACAGGCAGGAGTAGATTCTTTATCAGCCCATAAATGTTTGGATCGCAAACTGTGAGGAACACCGCCCGGCGCCGATCTGCGTCGATGACCTCCTCCATTTTGTTGGCCGTGAAGAACTGGCTCAAATGGCTTACAAAATCTGCCCAATCTTCTCCTTTCACAAATCGCTCGATCCATCTAATTGTGCTCATTTTTGCATGCAAAGGTTCTTGTTGCCTCATCGCCAAATGTTGTGTATGCAATAACTGTTAGATTAAGTACTGTTTAACTCCAAGAGGTATGACCTTGGCTCTCTTTTATTAAGGCCGAAAGTAACTAATATGCAAAATGGCTAGTCTTTTAAACTTGGGCTGTACACCCGTGCGTGCAGCCCAATGGCCTCCACAGTGACGCCATCTAGTGGATAGTGATCCTAAAAGTACATACATGACATGTGTCATCTGCAAAACTTCTTAATCATACCCTCTACATTCAAGTCTAACTCATTGATATATATCACAAAAAGTAAGGGACCTGCAAAACCCCACTGGAAACAGCCTTCCAGTCACAAAAATACCTATCAACCATTACGCTTTGCTTCCTGCCTCTGAGCCAATTTTGGATCCAACTTGTCATTTTGCCTTGGATCCCATGGGTTTTTACTTTCCTGACCAGTCAGCCATGTGGGACCTTATCAAAAGCTTTTCTAAAATCCATATACACTACATTGAATGCACTACCCTAATTGACCCTCCTTGTTACCTCCTTGTTACCTCCTTGTTACCTCCTCAAAAAGCTCAATGACTTTCCCTCAACAAATCCATGCTGACTGTCCTTGATTAATCCGTGTCTTTCTAAATGAAGATTTATCCTGTCCCTCAGAATTTTTTCCATTAATTTTCCCACCACCAAGGTTAGGCTGACTGGCCCTAATTACTTGCTCTATGCCTTTCTCCCTTTTAAAAGAAAGGTACCTCGTTAGCAGTCCTCCAGTCCTCCAGCACCACACGTGTAGCCAGAGAGGATTGGAAAATGATGGTCAGAGCCTCTACTATTTCTTCTTTAGCTTCTCTTAACAACCTGGGATATATTACATCTGTGCCTGGGGATTTATCCACTTTCAAAATTGCTAAACCCCTTAATACTTCGTCTCTCACTATGTTTATTTTATCTAATATTTCACACTCATCCTCTCTGATTGCAATGTCTGCATTTGTGAAAACAGAAGCAAAGTATTCATTAAGAACCATACACACATCTTCTGCCTCTGCACTCAAATTACTTATATGGGGCTCAATTTTCCCCAAAGCCGTTTTTTGGCATATTGCCAGAGTTACGCATGTTTATTGAGGCCACAACTGCTCCAAAATTAAATGTGCCAAGTTTCCCCGTTCTATTTTTTTGAAATTGCCACCGCGTAGCCTGTCCTGTAGCCTCATGGGGTGGAGCCTAATGTCTGCGCCGAAAAAACAATGCCGCCCTTCTGTGCATGAGTGAAAAAAAAAGGATGTTTTTGACGTGATTCTTATGGGTGTGCATGCGCAGTACAGCTCCCGGTCAGCAATTGGTCATTTTTAAATAGCCAGTTGTGTGTGTGAAAACTTTGAGAGCTGTGTGAGAATTTTCATTATCATTGGAAAAATCGGAGCTGCAATATAAGATGCAATGCGGCGCAAGGACCAAGAATTTCTTACAGGATGAAGTGGAGGCACTGGTTACTGTGATTGAGGCCAGATGGCAGGAGCTGGATACCAGCAGAGATCACATAAAAGTTCCACCCAAAGAAATAAAGAAACGCTGGAACCAACTTGCAGAAGATTACTGTGCAATGGTGACCACCCCAAAGTCTGGAGGCCAGTGCAAAAAGAAGTGACAGGACCTTGGTCAAGTAGTTAGTGTAAGTAATATTTTAATTTTTCAATTGTAAATGTGACCATCTGTGTATATCCCACTCAGCAGAAAGACATCCTCTCTAAAAATTTATATTTTCACCTTCGCAGAGGAAAGTGGCACACAACAAACGAGAAAGAACTCTAACAGGAGGAGGCTCGGCAAATCTACACCCATTGACACTCTAGAGAAGGTCGCTGCTTTGATGGGTCCTGCCTGGAGAAAAGCAATCACCACTGCACAAGCTGGGCCCACACTCGAGGGAGAGGGTAAGTCCTGCAAATTTCACAGTCTGGCTTTCCTAAATATTAACTACTGCGCGGGCTAGCCATGCTTCGGTTCATGGGGATGTCTCCATTAACTACACTTCGGTTGATGCAATGTGCTGTCATTCATCGTGGTTCTTCAAATCAGCCTGCTGTCTGCGCTGTGTGAGCCTGCTCATGCCACCCACCCTGTCCCCTCCTCTGCTGCTAACTATTTGTCTGTTCTGTTATATTTTGCAGAACTTGAGGCCAACCCTGAGGATGCAGAAGAAAATTCAAACGAGGACGAGCCTGAAGAGGAGAACATCTTCCAATCCCACCTTCCAGATCAAGAGCAAGGGGGAGAGGGGGAGGGGTAGGGAATGGTTGAAGTCCCCACTGTTGTACTTGTCATGTATTCAACCAGTATTGTAACCCATGTATAATCGGACCGAAGTTGTACACTGTGAAAACAATGACCACTAGGTGGTGAACTTGTGGGAGACACTCCTAACCTGGACCTTCAGATATAAAAGGGCAAGCTCCACCCACTTCCATCACTTGAGTGCTATGGAATAAAGGACAGGTCACAGACTGACCTTCTCTCAAGCATGGGCCTCGTGTGCATTTATACTGTATAGTAAGGACGTATCAATGGTGACGAGAAACTGGGATTTAAACCACGCGAGCATGGCCACGAGCAGAACAGACGAGAGGTGCTGTGTTAAGGAATGGTTGGGACAGAGATTCAACATTGTTAAAGCAGCACACAGTTCTCCAGGCAGACAAGGGCAGTCGGGCATGCCCCAACATGTAGTCGAACCCAGAGGGGGAGTTCGACAGAGACAATGGCAAGCTGAACGGCGATTCACACCATTGCAAGGGACAATGCGGCCAGTAATGGGGCCATCAACACCTGTTAATGGTGCACTCAAGGACAATAACAGGGGCAGTCAGGGACGATCGACTGGCAAGGGACCTTTTGTTTCAAACAGCAGCTCATGTTGGAGGCGTGGAGGCACACACTCAGCTGGAGTTTGCAGAGATGAGCAAAATACCTGCAGAAATTGCAGAAATGAACGTTGGGGGAAATCGCTGGAAGCTGAAGTTCAGCGAGTTCATGTGGAGCACGTATACAGTTCATACACCAGGACGCCACCGATAATGATGAAAGTGCTCCTCAATGGCATCCCAGTATCAATGGAGCTAGACACGGGGGCCAGCCAGTCCCTGATGGGTAGCAAACAGTTCGAAAAGTTGTGGGCGTCCAAGGCCAGGAGGCCAAAATTATCGGCGATTGACGCACAGCTACGGATATACACAAAGGAGATCATTCCGGTGCTAGGCAGCGCCACGGTAGTTGTGACCCACAAAGATTTGGAGAACAGGTTGCCACTCTGGGTTGTCCCGGGGGACGGTCCCGCGCTACTGAGGAGGAGTTGGCTTGCTGTCATGAACTGGAAATGGGGCGATGTCAATGCAATTTCCTCTGTGGAGCGAGTATCATGCTCACAGATCCTGGACAAATTTGACTCATTATTTCAACCCGGCATTGGCACTTTCATGGGGGCCAAGGTAGTGATTCACATAAACCCGGATGCCAGGCCAGTACACCACAAGGCCAGAGCGGTGCCGTACGTGATGCGGGAAAAGAGAGAAGGCGAATTGGACCGCCTGTTGAGGGAAGTCATCATCTCGCCAGTTGAATTCAGTGACTGGGTGAGCCCGATTGTGCCGGTGCTCAAGGTGGATGGGTTGGTCAGGATATGTGGCGATTACAAGGCCACCATCAATCGGGTGTCACTCCAAGACCAGTACCCGCTAACGAGAGCGGAGGACCTCTTTGCAACGCTATCCGCTGGCAAACTTTTTTCAAAATTGGACCTGACCTCAGCTTACATGACCCAGGAGCTGGCGAGTGAGTCGAAGAAGCTGACCACCATCACGACACACAAGTTGAGTACAACAGATGTCCGTTCGGGATTCGCTCGGCCGCCGCGATCTTCCAACGAAATATGGAAAGCCTCCTCAAGTCGATTCCAGAGATGGTGGTTTTTCAGGACGACATCCTCATCACGGGTTATGATACTGAAGAACATCTCCACAACCTGGAGGAGGTACTACGCAGACTGGACCGGGTAGGGCTGCGACTGAAATAGGCGAAGTGCGTCTTCCTAGCTCCAGAGGTAGAATTCCTGGGGATGAGGGTAGCAACAGATGGGATCAGCCCTACTGCGTCCAAGACGGAAGCGATCCAGAGAGCACCCAGACCCCGTAACACGACAGAGCTGCGTTCATTCCTGGGGCTCCTGAACTACTTTGGTAACTTTCTTCCCAAATTGAGCACGCTGCTAGAGCCGCTACACGTGCTCCTACGCAAAGGTCGTGAATGGGTCTGGGGGGACAGCCAGGAAAGGGCTTTTAATAGAGCACGCAATTTGTTATGTTCCAACAATCTGTTAACGCTATATGACACATGTAAGAAACTTGTGTTAACGTGCGATGCGTCGTCCTATGGTGTCGGGTGTGAGTTGCAGCATGTCAATGCCAAGGGTCAGTTACAGCCGGTAGCTTATGCCTCCAGAAGTCTGTCACAGGCAGAAAGGGGCTACGGGATGGTAGAAAAGGAGGCGCTCGCATGTGTATATGCGGTAAAGAAAATGCACCAGTACCTGTTTGGCAGGAAATTTGAGCTGGAGACAGATCACAAACCCCTAACGTCCCTTTTGGCCAACAACAAGGCCATAAATGCAAAAGCATCAGCCCGCATACAGAGGTGGGCACTCATGTTAACCGCCTATGACTACACAATTCGGCACAGACCGGGCACCGAAAACTGCGCCGATGCACTCAGCAGGCTCCCACTAGCCACCACTGAGGGTGCTACCGAGCATGCTGCTGAGATGGTCATGGCTGTTGAAGTTTTCGGAAGCGAAGGCTCACCCGTGACAGCCCGTCAGATTAAACTCTGGACAAATAGAGACCCGCTATTGTCTCTAGTCAAGAAATGTGTCCTGAATGGGGACTGGGCAGCCACGTACAGGGCATGCCCTGAGGAATTTAAACCATTTCACAGGCGCAGGGATGAACTCTCGATTCAGGCCGATTGCCTACTGTGGGGAAACCATGTAGTCATGCCCCAGATGGGCAGAGAGGTGTTCATCAGAGAACTCCACAATGAGCACCCGGGCATTGTCACGATGAAGGCAATTGCCAGGGCACACGTTTGGTGGCCAGGGATAGACGCAGATCTGGAACTTTGTGTTCGCAGGTGCAACACATGTGCCCAGCTGGGTAATGCGCCCAGGGAAGCCCCCCTTAGCCCCTGGCCATGGCCCACCAAGCCTTGGTCACGCATCCATGGGAAAAATGTTTTTGGTTGTAGTTGACGTCTTCTCCAAATGGATCGAGTGTGACATTTTAATTTCAAGCACATCCTCTGCCACGGTAGAAAGTCTACGGGCAATGTTCGCTGCCCACGGTCTACCGGACATCTTGGTGAGCGACAATGGTCCGTGCTTCACAAGCACTGAATTTCAGGACTTCATGGCAGGCAATGGAATTAACCATGTCAGAACGGCACCGTTCAAGCCGGCCTCAAACGGCCAGGCAGAACGAGCAGTGCAGATAATCAAACAGGGGATGCTCAGAATCCAAGGAGGTTCCCTACAAAGCTGCTTATCACGCCTCCTGTTGGCCTACAGATCCCGACCACACTCGCTCACAGGGGTTCCCCCACAGAGCTGCTAATGAAAAGAATGCTCAAAACCCGGTTATCCCTTATACACCCTACCATGAAATAAATTGTCAAAAGCAGGCGCCAGTCACAATATGACTACCATGACAAGAATGCGAGGGCGCGATGTATTGATGCAAATGACCCTGTTTTTGTCCTCAACTACGCTGCAGGGCCCAAATGGCTCACAGGCACTGTGGCTGCCAAAGAGGGAAATAGGATTCTGGTAGTTAAACTTACCAATGGACAAATCTGCCGCAAACATGTGGATCAAACAAAAAGGAGGTTCAGCAACCCCATAGAAGAAGCAGAGAAAGAACACGATGTAGAGTTCACTCCTCCACAGATGACCGAACACAGGAACCAAAGGGAAGAGAGCCCAGTCACTGTGGACAGTCCGGACAGGCCTGAGGCACCGCAAACAGCAGACGCTCAGGCCAGCGCCCAAAAACCAGAGCCCCAACTCAGGCACTCTACAAGAGAGCGTAAACCACCAGAGAGACTCAACCTGTGATCCCAATAAGACTTTGGGGGGAGGTGAAGTCATGTATTCAACCAATATTGTAACCCATGTATAATCGGACCTAAGTTGTACACCGTGAGAACACTGACCACTAGGTGGTGAACTTGTGAGAGACACTCCTAACCTGGACCTTCAGATATAAAAGGGCAAGCTCCACCCACTTCCATCGCTTGAGTGCTATGGAATAAAGGACAGATCACAGACTGACCTTCTCTCAAGCATGGGCCTCGTGTGCATTTATACTGTAGAGTAAGGACGTATCAGTACTCACTTTGGAGGAGGTGCAGGTGCCGTCCATTGAGGTGCTAGCCCCTTCCCTGAGCAGTGGTTTGAGTGTTGGTGGGACATTCCATAGTTTCCCACCACCGAGGCTGGGGATTCCAGTGGGGTGCAACGATGCACACCCATGGCCCACCGTCCCAGGCTGAGGGTCCCAGTGGGGTGCAACAAGGCACACCCAGGGCCCCATCTTCCCAGGCTGCGGATCCCAGTGGGATGCAGCAAGGCACACCCAGGGCCCCACCGTCCGAGGCTGCGGATCCCAGTGGGATGCAGCAAGGCACACCCAGGGCCCCACCGTCCGAGGCTGCGGGCTCCACTGGGATGCTGCGAGCCACACCCAGGGTGAGGAGTGGAAGGAGAGCTCGACAGCGCTCTCCTGAAGTGCAGGATCTAACAGATGTGGTTCACATGATGGCAATGAGTGCGGGGAGCATTAACCTTACCCGATCACTCCTGGACACCATCCGTGGGGTGGGTGATGAGGTATCTGGACTGTCAGGAGAAATAACAACACTCTCACGAGAAATGGAACGCAGTCTGGGAACATGAGCGAGAAATATCTCAGTCAGCAGAAACAATGTCGGTGCACATGAGGGAGGGAATGTCTCAGGTAGCATATGCGCTGTCAGTGAACATGAGGGAGGGAATGTCTCAGGTAGCATAGGCGCTGTCAGTGAACATGAGGGAGGGAATGTCTCAGGTGGCACATGCGCTGTCAGTGAACATGAGGGAGGGAATGTCTCAGGTAGCATATGCGCTGTCAGTGAACATGAGGGAGCGAATGTCTCAGGTAGCATATGCGCTGTCAGTGAACATGAGGGAGGGAATGTCTCAGGTAGCATAGGCGCTGTCAGTGAACATGAGGGAGGGAATGTCACAGGTAGCTGATGCGCTGTCAGTGAACATGAGGGAGGGAATGTTGCAGGTAGTTGACAAACTTTTGCTCAACATAAGGGAGGGCATGTCACAGGTAGGTGAGACACTGTCGGCGACTGTGGGGGAGGGAATGTTGGAGGTAGTTGAGACACTGTCAGGGCACATGAGGGAGGGAATGTTGGAGTTAACTGCTGCAATAAGGGAACACCCCAGACCCCGCACCCATTGACAAAATCAACTGCCACTCCCATTCCAATCCCCCAGTCCAGCTTCTGAAGAGGCCCAAACCAGGCCTTCCACATTACCAGCTGCGCCCCCCCATCAAGAAGTGCGCATTATCCGAGATGTTCGAAAGAATAAGCTTGGTACCAACCCGAGAAATGCTGCGTTACCGCCTGCGGGCAGGAGTGGTGAAGTCACCAAGACCAAGCGCAGCGGGCGGTCTTAGATGGAGGAGAGCTGTTGTTGTTATTATTATTATTGTTACTGTTCTCAAGTTAAAAGTTTTTTGTAAGTTATGTAAATTTACAAGTTTAAAAGTTAGGAAGTGATCTTAAAGTTTTTAAGTGATCTTAGAGTTTGTAATTGACCTTAAGAGAAAACTTTAAAGTTTGATACAAGAATATGTTTATTTAAGTTAAGTACAAACAAATGTGCGTTAAACTTTTGAATAAAATATATTCTAAATTATAATTGAATTATTTACATCATTTGTTCCATTATTAACACAACTTTTGATACTCAAGAAGAAGAATTTCCATTATTTGTTCGATTCTTAACACAACTTTTTGAAGTGAACAAGAATCATTTCCATCATTTGTTCCATTAACACAACACAACATTATGGAACAGATCCAAACAGTAAACATAGTCCATGTGGAATAGTTGCCGCTGAGCCTTCAGGCAGCAAAGCTTTCACGAATGAGCTGCTGGCACAAGGCTCAAGCCTCCTCCGCCGTCGTGCTCCGGGTTCAGGTAGTTGCATGGCTTCCTCGTCCTCATCCTCCTCCTCGTCCTCGTTGTCTGCATCTTCCTCATCATTATCATCAGCCACTCTCACCTCAGGTGGTTCTTCTATTATCAGCTGCTGCTGCCTCAAGATGGCTAAGTTATGAGCATGCAGCACACAACAGTGAACTGACCGACAATCTCAGGGGAGCATAGCAAGTAGCCTCCGGAATGGTCCAGGCATCAGAAACACTGCTTCAAGATTCCAATAGTCCTCTCTATTATGCTGTGCGTCACAATGTGCATGTTGTATTCCCGATCAGCTTCTGTCCAGGTTACACGTAGGGGCGTCATGAGCCAGGTGGCGAGGCCGTACCCTTTGTCTCCCAGTAGCCAGCTCTGCCCTTCTGGCTGCTGCTGAAACATGGCAGATATAACGCTCTCGCGTAGGATGAACACATCATGGGTGCTCCCAGGGTATCTTGCATCAACTGACATGATGCGATGCATGTCGTCACACACAAGCTGCACATTAATGGAGTGGAAGCCTTTTCTGTTCCTGTACATCTCAGAATCCTCCAAAGGTGCTCGCAAGGCGATGTGGATACAATTTCCTGGAGTGCATAAGGGATGGTTTTTTAGACCAATATGTCGAGGAACCAACTAGGGGGGAGGCCATCTTAGACTGGGTGTTATGTAATGAGAGAGGATTAATTAGCAATCTCGTTGTGCGAGGCCCCTTGGGGAAGAGTGACCATAATATGGTGGAATTCTGCATTGGGATGGAGAATGAAACAGTTAATTCAGAGACCATGGTCCAGAACTTAAAGAAGGCTAACTTTGAAGGTATGAGGCGTGAATTGGCTGGGATGGATTGGCGAATGATACTTAAGGGGTTGACTGTGGATGGGCAACGGCAGACATTTAGAGACCGCATGGATGAACTACAACAATTGTACATTCCTGTCTGGCATAAAAATAAAAAAGGGAAGGTGGCTCAACCGTGGCTATCAAGGGAAATCAGGGATAGTATTAAAGCCAAGGAAGTGGCATACAAATTGGCCAGAAATAGCAGCGAACCTGGGGACTGGGAGAAATTTAGAACTCAGCAGAGGAGGACAAAGGGTTTGATTAGGGCAGGGAAAATGGAGTATGAGAAGAAGCTTGCAGGGAACATTAAGACGGATTGCTAAAGTTTCTATAGATATGTAAAGAGAAAAAGGTTAGTAAAGACAAACGTAGGTCCCCTGCAGTCAGAATCAGGGGAAGTCATAACGGGGAACAAAGAAATGGCGGACCAATTGAACAAGTACTTTGGTTCGGTATTCACGAAGGAGGACACGAACAACCTTCCGGTTATAAAAGGGGTCGGGGGGTCTAGTAAGGAGGAGGAACTGAGGGAAATCCTTATTAGCCGGGAAATTGTGTTGGGGAAATTGATGGGATTGAAGGCCGATAAATCCTCAGGGCCTGATGGACTGCATCCCAGAGTACTTAAGGAGGTGGCCTTGGAAATAGTGGATGCGTTGACAGTCATTTTCCAACATTCCATTGACTCTGGATCAGTTCCTATGGAGTGGAGGGTAGCCAATGTAACCCCACTTTTTAAAAAAGGAGGGAGAGAGAAAACAGGGAATTATAGACCGGTCAGCCTGACATCGGTAGTGGGTAAAATGATGGAATCAATTATTAAGGATGTCATAGCAGCACATTTGGAAAGAGGTGACATGATAGGTCCAAGTCAGCATGGATTTGTGAAAGGGAAATCATGCTTGACAAATCTTCTGGAATTTTTTGAGGATGTTTCCAGTAGAGTGGATAAGGGAGAACCAGTTGATGTGGTATATTTGGACTTTCAGAAGGCGTTCGACAAGGTCCCACACAAGAGATTGATGTGCAAAGTTAGAGCACATGGGATTGGGGGTAGTGTACTGACATGGATTGAGAACTGGTTGTCAGACAGGAAGCAAAGAGTAGGAGTAAATGGGTACTTTTCAGAATGGCAGGCAGTGACTAGTGGGGTACCGCAAGGTTCTGTGCTGGGGCCCCAGCTGTTTACACTGTACATTAATGATTTAGATGAGGGGATTAAATGTAGTATCTCCAAATTTGCAGATGACACTAAGTTGGGTGGCAGTGTGAGCTGCGAGGAGGATGCTGTGAGGCTGCAGAGCGACTTGGATAGGTTAGGTGAGTGGGCAAATGCATGGCAGATGAAGTAAAATGTGGATAAATGTGAGGTTATCCACTTTGGTGGTAAAAACAGAGAGACAGACTATTATCTGAATGGTGACAGATTAGGAAAAGGGGAGGTGCAACGAGACCTGGGTGTCATGGTACATCAGTCATTGAAGGTTGGCATGCAGGTGCAGCAGGCGGTTAAGAAAGAAAATGGCATGTTGGCCTTCATAGCAAGGGGATTTGAGTATAGGGGCAGGGAGGTGTTGCTACAGTTGTATAGGGCATTGGTGAGGCCACACCTGGAGTATTGTGTACAGTTTTGGTCTCCTAACCTGAGGAAGGACATTCTTGCTATTGAGGGAGTGCAGCGAAGGTTCACCAGACTGATTCCCGGGATGGCGGGACTGACCTATCAAGAAAGACTGGATCAACTGGGCTTGTATTCACTGGAGTTCAGAAGAATGAGAGGGGACCTCATAGAAACATTTAAAATTCTGACGGGGTTAGACAGGTTAGATGCAGGAAGAATGTTCCCAATGTTGGGGAAGTCCAGAACCAGAGGTCACAGTCTAAGGATAAGGGGTAAGCCATTTAGGACCGAGATGCGGAGGAACTTCTTCACCCAGAGAGTGGTGAACCTGTGGAATTCTCTACCACAGAAAGTTGTTGAGGCCAATTCACTAAATATATTCAAAAAGGAGTTAGATGGGGTCCTTACTACTAGGGGGATCAAGGGGTATGGCGAGAAAGCAGGAATGGGGTACTGAAGTTGAATGTTCAGCCATGAACTCATTGAATGGCGGTGCAGGCTAGAAGGGCCGAATGGCCTACTCCTGCACCTATTTTCTATGTTTCTATGTTTCTAATCAATGCAGCCCTGTTCTTTGGGAAGCCAGCAATCCTGGAAAAGCCCACAGCCCTGTCACGCATTGCCTGGGGAACTTTATGTAGTCATTCCTCTGGGCATATAGTGCAGCAGTCACCTGGCGAATGCAGACATGTGTTGCATGTTGAGAAATGGCGCACACATCCCCAGTTGTAGTATGGAACGATCCAGATGCATAGAATGAACGTTCAGCTGTAACCTTCACTTCAACTGACAAAGCAGTCCTCCTGATGCTTCTCGGTTGCAGGTCTGCTTTTACTAGCTCACAGATCTCAGCTACAACTTCTTTGCGGAAACGCAGCCTTCTGATACAGTCTGCATTACACAAGTGCTGGTACGAATGCCTGTCTCGATATACCCGACGTGGGTAAGGCCTCCTGCCCATCACCCTACATGCTCTGAGGTTCCTCGTGCGATGACGTTGAATCAATTGTCTCCTCCACAGCACCATCATGCAGAAGGCTTGCACAATGTATCACATTATCAGTATTGCCCCCATGATTACATTTTAACTTTGCAAGAAGCTCAAAATGACAAGGTTCTTTGTTCTCTCTCCCCACAAGGTCTGTGTGAACCACACCCAGGTCTGAGCAGGCGCAGTGATCGGGAAACCCCCCCCCCCACCCCAACCCGGGCTTGATTTGATGAGTAGTGCATGCTTCTAATGCCTTCCGTATGCCTTTCATAGCCCCCCATCTCCCTCGGGTTTCTTTTGAAGCCGAGCCTCGAGCCCCAGTGTTCGGGCGAGTATTGGATTCTGCCGGCTGACGCTCCGACCCTTGAGCCCTGTTTGCAGACATTGCAGTGGTGGCGTGTCAGTTTAAAAAAAATGAAAACTTACAGAATTCCATCAAACATCCATTTACTACGTTTTAAGGTAATTAAAAAAAAATCTTTATTATGCATATTTAAGTGTTCTTCGCTCCCTCCAAAACTTCGCTGAGAAACAATGGTATCTTTCTGCGCCGATTTTTCAATGCGCGCTGATTTTTCTTAACTCACCAGAAAGTTTTTCGGGTGTGGTCACATACGCCGACCTAGGAGAATTTTTGGGGGGGCAAACTTACATAATTGAGAAAAACTGGCGCAGACATCAGGTTATGCCCCCTATGACGCAAAAAAAAACCTAACCCAATAAATCGTAACTAACTGAGTTATGCTAGCACACATTCATTGGGGAAACTTTTTAACTTACGCCAAAAAAAGTGGTGCGCGCCAAAAAAACAGCGCAGATCACTGGGGAAAATTGAGCCCATGGTCTCTAATAGGCCCTTCTCTTTCTTTAGTTATCTTCTTGCTCTTAATGTATTTATAAATTGGATTTTCTTTAATTTTTTACATGCTCTCTCTTTGCTTTCCTAATATTCTTTTTAATTGCACCCCTGCACTTTCTATACTCCTCTATAGTTTCTGCAGTATTGAGCCCTCGGTATCTGTCATAAGCCTTCCTTTTTTTCTTAATCCTACCCTGTATGTCCCTTGACATCCAGGGGGCTTTAGATTTGTTAGTCCCACCCTTTTTCTTTAAGGATACATACTTGCTCCAAACCCTCCGGATTTCCACTTTGAATGCCTCGGACACTGATTTCCCTTCAAGTAGCTATTTCCAGTCCACTATGGCTAAATCACCTCTAAGCTTAGCAAAAATGGCTTTTCTCGAATTGAGAAATGTTATTCTTGGTCTATCTTTAACCTATTCCATCATCATCATCCTTATCATCATAGGCAGCCCCTCGAAATGAGGATGGCTTGGTTCCATGCCAAAAAGGGATGAGTTCACAGATATTTCAATGAAGGACCTAATATCCCAGATCCTGAACTACATCTTGAAAGGTGGAAGATGCCTGTGCGTGGATTTTTTTAACGTGTGGTGGCCATTGCACACCAGCCACCACACGGGCTTGACAGAGATATGTCTTGGTCCAGTGGCAAAGATTAACCAAGACGACTGGCGACCAGCTCTGCTGCACGGACCCAGTGCTCACGCATATCTGAGTGTGGGCTGGGCCGTGCTGCCCCTGGGCCCTCGCCTATTCTGGGCCCCGAACTCTTGCCTCTCCTGGGCCCCGATCACATCCCTCTACAAACTCTTGCCTCTCCTTCACCCCGACCTCGCCAACTCCTGCTGTACTTGCCCACACTGCAATCAGCCATCACTCTCCTGCAACAGCACGCGCTGTTCCCGGAAGTGGCATGCCGCTGCACGCTGCTCATTCCAATGGCACCGGCCTGCTGATGGACTTACAGGCCGGGACCGCGGCAATTTCCGGGCTGGGCCGCTGGACACTGCTCCCTCTAATGACCCCGGCCTGCTGATGGACTTACAGGCCGGGACCGTGCCAATTTCCGGGCCGGGCCACCGCACACTGCTCCCTCTAATGGCCCCGGCCTGCTGATGGTCTTGCAGGCTGGGACCGTGACGATTTCTGGACCAGGCCGCTGCACACTGATGGTCTTGCAGGCCGGAACCTTTTCCATAACTACCCTAAATCTAACTGAATTAAGATCACTATGCTCTCTCAATGATACCCCTTCCACCTGCCCAGCTTCATTCCCTAAAACTAAGTCCAGAACCTCCCCCTCCCTTGCTGGGCTTGCTACATACTGGATAAAATAGTTCTCCTGATTACATGTTAGTAACTCCGCGCCCTCTATACCTTTCATACTAATTTTATCCCAGTTAATATTAGGGTAGTGGAAATCCCCTACTATGACGCTCTATAATTTTTGCACTTCTCAGAAATTTTCCTACATATTTACTCTTCTATCTCCCTCTGATTGTTTGGGGGTCTATAGTACACTCCCAGCAGTGTGATCGCCCCTTTTTTGTTCTTCAATTCGACCCATATGGCCTCATTTGATGATCCTTCCAACATTTCATCCCTCCTCACAGCTGTAATTGTTTCTTTAATCAATACTGCGACCCCCCTCCTTTTTTTCCCCCCTCTCTATTTCATCTGAAAACCCTGTAACCAGGAATGTTGAACTGCCATACCTGCCCTTCTTTCAGCCATGCCTCAGTAATAGCTATAATATCATACTCCCAAGTGTCTATCTGTGCTCTCAGCTCATCTGCCTTATTCCCGATACTCCTGATTCAAAGTAATTACTTAAAATGTCCGCCATTTCCTTATTGTTATATAAGCATTCTTGTAACCCAGTATAAAAGGGAGCTCACCTCTTGGTGTCCTCACGCTAGGAGCTGCAATAAAGGACTACAGTCTTCACAGTTTAACTACCATACCCCTGCCTCGTGGAGTCATTAACAAGGTGCCTACATACATAACATAAATCCAGGGCTAGGTTTGAGCTCAGTCACATGTATCCAGGGCTGGGTGTCTCGGGTTCATGTATCCAGGGCTGGGTTTGAGCTCGGGCTCATGTATCATGGGGTCACAGTCTCAGGATAATGGGTAAGCCATTTAGGACCGCGATGAGGAGAAACTTCTTCACCCAGAGAGTGGTGAACCTGTGGAATTCTCTGCCACAGAAAGTTGTTGAGGCCAATTCACTAAATATACTCAAAAAGGAGTTCGATGTAGT
Source organism: Pristiophorus japonicus (assembly GCF_044704955.1). Lineage (NCBI taxonomy): Eukaryota > Metazoa > Chordata > Chondrichthyes > Pristiophoridae > Pristiophorus > Pristiophorus japonicus. The sequence goes on along the minus strand of NC_091979.1, from coordinate 215,564,639 downwards.
CACTACTCGGGGGATCAAGGGGTATGGCGAGAAAGCAGGAATGGGGTACTGAAGTTGCATGTTCAGCCATGAACTCATTGAATGGCGGTGCAGGCTCGAAGGGCCAAATGGCCTACTCCTGCACCTATTTTCTATGTTTCTATAACAACTGGCGACAAGGTCACAAACTACACGCACAACATGTCGAATCTCAGCAACTTTCAACAATTCACAGATGGGGAAAATTGGGATGTTTTCATGGAAAGACTGGAACATTTCTTCATAGCCAACAACCTGGACGGGGACACACCGGCTACACTACCGAACAAGCGCAGGGCCATTCTGCTTAGCAGTTGTGGGCCCACCATCCATTGTCTCGTCAGGGACTTGCTAGCCCCGGAGAAGACAACAACCAAGAGCTATGAGGAACTTGTAACACTAATACAAGAGCAACTAAAACCAAAGGAAAGCATCCTCACAGCCAGGCACCGGGTCTACACTCACCAGCGACCCGAAGGCCAAGAAATTGTTAAGTATGCTGCACATTTAAGAAGATTGGCTGCACCGTGTGATTTTGGTGACCACCTTAATGAAGCACTAAGGGACATATTTGTGATCGGAATCGGCCAAGAGGGCCTCCTCCACAAATTGCTCTCTGCCGACATCACAGTCACCCTGCAGAAGGCAATTAAAGTGAGCCAGGCCTACATGATTTCGGTCGGCGACGCCAGGTGAATATTGACCCACACCCAGGACTCTAAACTGATGAACCAAATGGCTACTTCTAAAGGCAAAAATGCTGCCCCAAGTTCCGCAACCCTGAATCCGCCACATGGGGCAAACCAGCTGGCCCCATGCTAGCGCTGTGGAGGAAACCACAGGCCCACCAGTGCCGCTAGAAAGACCATGCATGCAAAGGCTGCAAAGAGAAAGGGCACCTTCAGAGAATGTGCAGAAAAAGCTTTACTCACCGTGTCGCTGAAGAGTTGGCTGATCACCAGGGCTCCGACACAGGTGAAGATGAAGCTGCTCAACCCCTGGAAGAAGAGTACGGAATTTATACCTGCTCCACTGAAAGTTCCCCGTGGAAGATCAAAGTAGACATCGACGGAGTTCCAGTTTCGATGGAGATCGACACAGGGGTGAGCCAGTCTTTGATGAGCCAGACGACCTTTGAAAAACTTTGGATCAATCCCGCCATCGACCAAAATTGTCTCCTGTCCAAGCGAAGCTGCTCACCTACACCAGTCGTTGGCAGCATGAATGTCCAGGTCTCCCAGGGCGGCGATATGAACAAGCTCCCCTTGTGGATCGTTGCCGGCGATGGTCCAATGCTGCTGGGAAGAAGTTGGATGAAGCAGGTCCAAGTCGGTCGAAGTGACGACAGCCTCCAGGCTCCAGCAATCGACATCCCATGCAGTCCCGAACATGGATCCATCGCTGCACCTAGAGATCCCACCGTCCAGCTCGACTGCATGGCGACGACTTCACAACACCGTGGTGAGATCTCCAGAACCGAAAGTCCAAACTTCACCTTCCAGATCGGGGCAGGACTTCAAGAGACAAATATCGTCGAGAAAAGTGAATTCCCATCGTCCATGGCCGAACCTGAGGAGGAAAAGATCACCACAGCCTACCTGGAGGAGAGCGAGAAGATGGCGGCTGCACCACAAGGCGAAGAACCTAAAATCAAAATGGCCGCGACTAGACCACGAGCGTTGGAGGAGCGCCACGTGGCACCGAGCGGCGAACCGGATTGGAAGACCCCCTTAAAGGAGACCGGTAACCCAAAGAATTTAAAGGGACAGTTTCAATCGAACGATGACAAGGACTTTAAAGTTAAAAATGCAGTTAGCGAATGCAGGTGTGATAATGTAACAAGGAATTGTGATGCCTGAGCAACTGATGAGAAAAATGAAATGAATGCTTGTGTAAGTAAGGTTAACAACAATCTTGTAATGCCTAACGAATATGATAGAAAGTTCAAAATGACAAATGCAACCATGTATGGAGAGACCGTGATACAAGAAAGTGATGTAAATGCTGTAATTAACAATGTAAAGGTAGTTAATAATGTAAACTCGACTATGTATGATCAGAGCAAATGTGTCATGTATACAGGTAGCAAACTGTTAAAGGACACTGGGTTCTACAGGGACAATGTAAATGCCAGAGGTATTCCCCCGTGGGAGACCCCCAGGTCCTGATCATGTAGCCTGGAGTTTTGGAACAACTGTGATGCCCCAGGAAGGGCTCACATACCCAGTGGGAGCAGACCCATTGCAGGAACAGCGGTCAATGGGCAGCACAGCCACCACCACTGGCAACCTGCCCCAGACCGGCCCTACACCCCCTGGCCACCAGGGCCAACACCAAGAGCGAGAGGCCAGTACCTCCAGCTTTCCTGGTGAACCCTGGGATGACCAGACTCTCATCCCAAATGGAGGACGAGGAGCCCACACAGTCCTGTGCCCTGCCCACCACCACACACTTGCCTACACTACAGAGTATGTACCCTACCCACTGCTGCACTGGCTACCCCAGTGAGGGATCCCACAATATTGACACCCACAGAGTCTGTGTGTGAGTGGGGGGGGGGGGGGGAAATGTATGAGGCCATCCTCAAGTACAGGGATCACACCTGGCACCCACACAACCCTCACCACAACCTCCCACAGCCCACGACTGATCACCAGGTCATGGCAATAACGACTTGCAAATTGCTTAGGGGGGAGTGTTGTTTTTTTATGCATGCTTGTATTGTCATATGATGTTCTGTAACACTGAAAGAACCTTCATCCTGTACACACCTTACCTGTACACCAGAGGGTGCTGCTGCTGGAGAGCAGTATAAAAGGGAGCTCACCTCTTGGTGTCTGTCCTCACACTAGGAGCTGCTATAAAGGACAGTCTTCACAGTTAAAGTACCATACCCCTGCCTCATGGAGTCATTAACAAGGTGCCTGCACACATAATACTTATTTCCAGTTATAATATCACCATTGTCAGTTTTAAGGGGCCCACATTGCTCTTAGCCACCCTGTTTTTCTTTCAATACTCTTGTAATCTGTGTTGATTTTGATATCCCTTGCAAGTTACTTTTCATATTCCTTTTTGTATCTCTTACTATCTGTTTTGTCACCGTTTGTTGTTCTTTGTATCTCTCCCAGTCGCCAGGATCTGCGCTAGTATTTGCATTCTTGTATGCTTTTTCTTTTAATTTTATATTGTCCCTTGCCTCTTTAGTCATCTATGGCTGTTTTTTTGGCAATAGAGCTCTTGCCCCTTAGACGTATAAACTGTTTCTGTGTCACATTAAATTCTTTCAAACTCCTCCCACTGATGTTCTGTTGTTTTATCCATGAACAGGTTGGCCCAGTTTACTGTGGACAGTCTCTGCCTCATCCCGTTGAGGTTGGCATTACTCAAACCTAGAATCTTAGGCTGGAATCCTGCCGGCGCTCAGGGGCGGATTTGGAGGCAGATCCACAGTCAAAATCTAAAAGATTGACAGCGAGTCCAGATCCCGCTGTGAAACCACCTCCACGTCAGTTTCCCAGTGTTGAATCTGTCTGTGCTTTACCTGACACTAAGTGGCGGTAAGCCAATTGAAATAGTTAGGAGGTTGTTAAAAGGTACTTAAATAGCATTTTACCATCTACTCACCATTTTCCAGCTTTTTGACAAGTTTCACGTTGGGTAAATAGGTTGGGTTTTCAATGACTCTCCTTTCCTCTGAGTAGGTGACAGCTGTAAAAGTGGTATAAATGCTACCAATTCACAGCTATACACTTTCCAATCTTAGAAGCTGGAGCCTTCAGGATATGGAATATATTTTTCAGCTTTAGGAAGTGTTGTATATGCAATAACTCAATAGACTGAATACTGTAAACTCTGAACAGGTACAAACCTGGCTCTACTTTATTAGGGCCCAAAGTGATTACAAAGATAGCTGGCCTTTTATACCTGGTCTGCACACACGTGCGCACAGCCCAATGACCTCCAACAGTGGCGCCACCTGTGGCTAGTAAACCGAAGCATACATACATGACAATGTCCACCTTTAAGATATTAGTAACGGTCTTTTTACAAATTGAGACGGTCCGGGGCTTTCCGCTCCCAAGTTGAATGTCTCAGTTCAACTCCAGCCTTGGATGAGCGTTCTGAGTTTGTTATGACTGGGGGCTGCGTAGCTGATCTGATGGGAGTGGCAATGACCACGTCAGGTGTAGTGTCCCTGCACCTTACTACAAACTCACATGAGGCATGGATATATCAGACAAGGTCACTCTGTGACCTTCACCTTTATTGCCAGGACCAAGGAGTGCCGACCCTGGGTGGGACCTCCCCTTTTATACCTGGAAACCCAGGTAAGGAGTGTCTCCCGCAAATTCATCCCCTATGGTCAGGGTGTGCATTTCTGGTGTACAGGTACAGTGTACATGAGTTACAGTTACATGACTATGTCATTGCAAGATGGTTAAATACATGACATCAGGGATTGAAAGTCCAGATTCATTAACCATGTCAGTGATTGAAAGTCCAGATTCATTGATCACAGCGGAGTCCTCTGATGACTGAGGGTAGATTGGTTGGTCACTGATTGTGTCTTCCTCAGATTGTACCGGTTATCCGTGTACTGCAGCTTTATCTGATCAACATGTTTCCTGCATGTCTGCCCATCCTTGAGCTTAACGATAAACATTCTGTTACCCTCCTTGGCTATAACAGTACCGGCGATCCATTCTGGACCTTGACCATAATTTAGTACATATTCAGGATCATTGAAAGAAATGTCACGTGACACTTCGATCATGCTACCCTTGCTGACTTTGACGTCTGTATTCGACACGATTATTCAAGTCAAGGTGGACAAGAGAGAGCCTGGTCTTGTGACCTCTCTTCATTAATAGCTCAGCAGGGGAGACCCCGGTAAGCCTATGGGGTCTTGCCCTGTAACTAAGCAATATGCGTGACAAGCGAGTTTACAGTGAACCTTGAGTTACACGTTTCATACTCTGCTTGATGGTTTGGACCGCACACTCCACTTGACCATTGGATGTGGGTTGAATGGTGCTGACCTCACATGTTTGATACCATTGAGTTTCATGAACTCTTGAAACTCCAGACTAGTGAAGCAAGATCTGCTGTCGCTTACAACTTTGTCAGGCAGAACATGCGTAGCAAACATGACACAAAGGCTCTCAATGGTAACTGTGGATGTGCTGGATGATATGATTGTACACTCTATCCACTTGGAATAAGCATCCACCACAACTAAGAACATCGTTCCCAGGAAGGGACCTGCGAAGTCAATGTGGATCCCGGACCATGGTTTAGATGGTCACGACCACAGACTCAGTGGCGATTCTGCTGGTGCTTTACTAAGTTGCATGCAAGTGTTGCACTGATGCACACATGGTTCCAGATCAGATTCAATTCCAGGCCACCATACATGAGACCTGGCAATGGCTTTCATCATGACAATACCGGGATGTGTGCTATGTAGATCATGCACAAATTTCTCTCTGCCTTTCTTAGGCATAACAACATGATGACCCCACAGTATACAATCTGATTGAATGGATAGTTCGTCTTGGCAATGGATGTAAGTTTGGTCTCCTCATACATTTGCTTTGGTATGGCAGACCAATCACCACTAAGAATACAATGTTTCATAACCGATAATATCGGGTCCTGGCTGATCCAGATCTTAACTTGTTGGGCCGTGACAGGGGTTCCTTCACTTTCAAAAGCATCCATGACTAACAGTAGGTCTGCCGGTTGTGGCGTTTCCACCTCTAGTGTGGGCAACGGCAGACGGCTCAATGCATCTACACAATTCTCAGTGCCAGGTCTATGGCGAATGACATAATCATAGGCAGATAATATCAGCGCCCATCTCTAGATGCAGGACAATGCATTGGTATTGATATCTTTGTTTTCCAAAAACAATAAAATGAGTGGCTTGTGATCTGTTTCCAGTTCAAACCGAAGAACAAACAGGTACTGATGCATCTTTTTAATCCCATACACACAGGCTAATACTTCTTTCTCTACCATGCTGCAAGCTTTTTCCGTCTTTGACAAACTTTTTGAAGCATATGCAACAGGTTGTAATTTGCCCGACTCATTAGCTTGTTGGAGCACATAACCAACTACATATGTCGAATCATCACAGGCCAATACTAGACGCTTACACGGATCATAATGTACCAGCAGCTTGTTAGAGCAAAGCAGATTAGTAGCTTTCTCAAAAGCTCTATCTTGAGACACACCCCAAACCCAGTTGTCGCCTTTTCTTAGCAGCATGTGCAGTAATTTTCCTCCCCAGGAATTCAACTTCCGGTGCCATTAAGATGCACTTCGAGCGTTTCAGTCTGAGTCCTACTTTTCCCAGATGATATAGAACCTCTTCCAGATGTTCAACGGAGTCACGACCTGTGACCAGTATGTTATCTTGGAACAAGACTATTCTGGGATGGACTTCAGTAGACTCTCCATGTTCCTATGAAATATGGCTGCAGCTGAGTAAATTCCAAAAGGGCACCTGTTGTAGATAAAGAGTCCTTTATGAACATTGATGCACACAAGTTTCTTCGACGTGTTGACCAGCTCCTGTGTCATGTAGGCCGACATCAGATCCAGTTTTGTGAATGACTTCCCCCCGGCTAGCGTTGCAAACAGGTCATCAGCCTTTGGTAACGGGTATTGATCCTGTTTCAAAACTCGGTTGATCGTAACAAATCCTGACAGTGCCATCACTTTTCAACACGGGAACAATTGGGCTGGCCCATTCATTAAATTCGACCGGTGATATGATTCCTTCACCCTGGAGTCTGTCCAGTTCGATTTCGACCTTCTCCCTCATCATGTACGGAAGTGCCCGAGCTATATGATGGACGGGTCTTGCATCCGAGTCCATGTGGATCTGGACCTTGGCTCCCGTGAAATTGCCGATGCCTGGTTCAAACAGTGAGGGGAACTTGCTCAGCACTTGAGCACATGGAGTACCCTCCTCCGACGACAGTGCTTTGATCTCGTTCCAGTTCCATTTGATTTTTTCTAGCCTATTCCTGCTGAACAACGTTGGACCATTCCCTAGAATAATCCATACCGGTAACTCTATCATACGACACTTTGATTACTGCATTTTCAATCACCGTTATGAGTTCTTTAGTGCACGTATGCAACTTGGCATTGACTGGACTCAGCTTAGGCCTCACATCCTTAGTATCCCACAGCCTGTCGAATGTCCTCTGGCTCATTATTGATTGGCTCGCACCCATGTCCAATTCCATCAATGCCGGCACACCATTAAGTTTTACATTAATCATTGTCAGTTGGCTCTTTGTTAGGAATGAATACTGTCCATACACTTTCTCCTCTGGTATCTCGGATTACATATCCGGATCCGCGCTAGACTGGTCATCATCCTCCATGTGGTGTGTCGCAGCACGCTTGCTCAGTTGCAGACACATGTGCTGGAGATGCCCCATTCTCGAACAGCCTTTAAAAATATACTGTTTAAACCGATACCGATGATGCCGATGATTTTCCCCACAACGCCAACACGGTGATAGCGGATTCATTCCTATTGGCGGACTTTGAGCAGCCACAGGTTTCTCGTACGCAGTTGGGTAGGCCCTGCCATATGCAGCTCTGCCAAACGACGATACTGTCTTGTTTACGGTACTTGCCAAGTTCCGATTTTTCAATGATATCTGCTTTAAGCTTTTGTCCGTCATCATGCATGATTGGGCAATCGTGAAGGCCTTGCTCAAATCCAGCGTCTCCGCCGCCAGTAGCTTATGCAGGATCACCTCGTGGTTGATGCTGATTACAAAGAAGTCCTGCAGCATGTCTGCCAACACAGTTTCAGACTTACATGGTCCTACTGGACGTTTTAGGTCGGCAACGAATTCCGATACATCCTGGGCCTCAGAAAGAACGTGTATATAGAATTGAGATGATGATGCCTTCATCTGGTTTGAGATGGTCATGTACAAGAGCATACAATGTTTCATAGTCCTTGTCCGTTGGACTTAAGGGCGAGAGGAGATTCTTTATGAGTCCATAGATTTTCGGACCGCAAACCGTGAGGAGACCGCCTAGCGCCAAACTGCATCTGTCTCCTTCTCCATTTTGTTGGCCACGAAGTACTGGTTCAAGCAGCCTACAAAGTCTGCACGATCTTCTCCCTCCACAAATCGCTCCAGAGTTCCAATTGTGCTAATTTTTGCATGCCAAGGTTCTTGTTACCTCATCGCCAAATGTTGTGTATGCAATAACTCAATCGACTGAATACTGTAAACTCCGAACAGGTACAAACATGGCTCTACTTTATTAGGGTCCAAAGTGATTACATTACAAGATGGCTGGCCTTTTATACCTGGGCTGCACACATGTGCGCACAGCCCAATGACTTCCGACAGTGGCACCACCTGGTGGCTAGTAAACCCAAGCATACATACATGACAGGAAGATTGGAAGTGTTTGGAGTAAACTCTCTATCCAATGTCCCCTACTTGGAGCAACCTTTCTCACCATTGAGAGATCACTTCTGTCATCGCAACTTCAGCAGCCATCTATTCCAGCAAATAGGTGCCCTTGAAGAAATCTCACCTTGGTCCTCTGAATTCCTCCACGATCAGCCTCAACACCATCATCACCAGGCACACCAGCAACACCAGAAGCACCAACAACAACATCAACTTTCTCTGCAATCAGCTGATGCTACACAGGACACAGGGCATCAGCACATGAGCACATTGCTGCCCAGGAGGCGAAGAATGGCCTCACCATGGCCAGATTTATTTCATTTGATGCTGTACATCACATGATGCACCAGCTTGGCACCACTCCACAGCAGCTTCATAAAGCATCCCTACAATGCCCAAGCTATTCCTTTCACACTCATCACCATTGCGGGGGATACTGTTACGTCTCACCATTCACTACAACTCACTAAGCCACTTCCAAAGGAGCACACAAATCAGTCCAAGAAGACAAAGTGATGAAAATAAAGATTTCAATGTTTGACAACACAATGGGGCAGAAATTCCTCTCAAGTTCTTCCCGCAGGCAAAGCGCTAAATAATGGACATAAAATGAGCACTCATCTTAAGCTGCTAGGCCCGCTTGAGATCCCGGTCCGGAGGCCTCTTGTGACTGCACGTCGCAGCGCGTTCATGTTGAGACGTCCGCAGGAGTCACGTGGGCCTGGACACCCAATCACAGGTAAGTATTTTCTCATTCATAGTAACAGGTGATTCGTAAGTACGAATCTTCTATTACTATGAATGAGAAAAACCCCAAAACGCACAAACACTACATTAAATATTTAAAAAACACCTCACATAAATACACTAATAGAAATTAAAGTTGTTATAAATGTTTTTTTTTTAATTTGCCGATTTTTAAAAAAAGTTAGGGTTAGGGTTTAAAATAACATTACTTGAGTGGGCAGGGTTTTAACATAAATATGTTTTTTAAAATTTTATTTTAATCATGTTCTTGATATGTTTTTAAACTCTTACGCCTGTAAAAGTAGGCTATGTGCCTGCTTCTATCAGGCGCAAGAGTTTTGAGGACATCTGCCGGGCAAGATATGGGTGAATACCGCAATCTTGCCCGTGCAAATGTCCTAGCTCCCGATCTGTCTAGGATCTGTCAAGCTGTTGAGGCCAATTCACTAAATATATTCAAAAAGGAGTTAGATGAGGTCCTTACTACTCGGGGGATCAAGGGGTATGGTGAGAAAGCAGGAATGGGGTACTGAAGTTGCATGTTCAGCCATGAACTCATTGAATGGCGGTGCAGGCTAGAAGGGCCGAATGGCCTACTCCTGCACCTATTTTCTATGTTTCTATGTTTCTATGTTTCTATGTCATCAGACCCACTTCCATTTTATTGGCCAGGAACCTCACAGGACAGGGAAAAGTCGGAAAGGAAGCCAGCATGGAGACAGCAGCGGGTTTGCTGCCTGCCACCCACCTCGGCCGCACTGAGCCCGCCTTGGTCGGCGAAATTGCGGCCTTAGTAGTTGTTTCGCGTTTCTCCCTTTCGAGCGCTACTTTGTACTCGATCATATTATGATCACTATTGCATAAATATTCACGCACAGTTAGATTGTTAACTAATTCTGGTTAGTTACTACTCATTACTAAATCTAAAATGGCTTGCCCCGTTTTTGCCTGTAGAAAATGATCCCGGCTCACTCAAGAAATTCACTTTCTTTCTAACCGGTGCTAGTCTGATCATCCAAATCTAGATGAAAGTTAAAATCCCCCATTAAAACCACTCTGCTGTTGCTACACGTTTGTTTAATCTTTGCATTTATGCAATCTAGCACTTCACAGCTGCTACCAGGGGCTTATACACAACTCCCACTACAGTCTTAAATCCTTTCCTATTTCTTAATTCTACCCATAAAGTTTCCACTGCCTGCTTACCTCTCGTTATATCATCCCGAATCATTGAAGTGGTTTCAACCTTAATCACTGAGGCTATTCCTCCCCTTTGCTGTTTTTCCTATCTTTTCTGTAGACCTTATAACCTGGTATATTTAGTTCTCAGTCCTGACCATCTTGCAGCCATGTCTCAGTAATGGCTACTTGCCATACCCTCCTATTTTAATTTGCACCAGCAATTCATTCAATTTATTCCTTATACGCCATGCATTTGTAGAAAGAACACTAATTTTGGCCACTCACCCTAGCCTGTCCTTCAGCTCTGATGTGTTACTCACACATTTCTTATTTCTCTCTCCTGATTTAATCACTTTACATCTTTTAGTTTTCCCTTTACCAATAGTGCCTAGCGCACAATTTCTGACTGTTATTCTACTCTCTTCCCTTTCGTTTATTTTTGAACTACTATTTGTACCACATTTTCCAGCTGAGCTTTCCACCCATTTACTAGTTTAAAATTCTTGTGACCACCCTTTTTTTCCTTTCTGCTAAGTCCCTGGCCCAAGATTGGTTCAGGAGGAGCTCGTCTCAATGGTACTGTTATGTATGCTACATGGTTACTGCTCGTACAATCAGAGGGCACTGCAGTGGGAGACTTGTAGGTTACCTGTACAGGTGTGCCAGGCCTAGTATAAAAGGCAGGTCACCATGTGTGATCCTCACTCTGGAGTTGCATTAAATGGACGAAGGTCACTTTAGTTCAAGTACAACACATTGTCTCGTGGAGTCATTATCAGAGCATCTGAAGACATAACAATTGGCGATGGGATTGTGGACTTTCACGCGAAAATGGCTAACTTTGGTACGTTGCAGCAGTTCACCGCTAGTGATGATTGGGACGCCTTTGTGGAGAGGCTCGACCATTTCTTCACAGCAAACAACCTGGCAGGCGACAATCCAGCCACACTGCTAACCAGTTGTGGGCCCACCATCTATGGCCTCGTCAGGGACTTGCTGGCACCAGCGAAGACAACGACCAAGATCTACGAGGAGCTCGTAACGCTGATCCAAGAACAACTCAATCCCAAAGAGAGCATCCTCACAGCCAAGACACTGACGGCCCGAAGGCCAGGTAATCACGAAATATGTTGCAGACCTCAGGAGGCTGGCGGCATCGTGTGATTTCGGCGACCACCTCACCGAAGCGCTGCGGGATATATTTGTCATTGGAATCGGCCATGAGGGCCTTCTTCATAAGCTACTATCTACAGATACCACAGTCACACTGCAGAAGGCCATCTCTGTGAGCCAGGCATTCATGACCTCGACCTGCGGCTCTAGGCGGATGACTCATCCTCAGGACTCAAACCCGGCAAGTACTGTGCACAGAATGGCGCCTTTTCGAGGCTGGACTGTAGAACGTGAATCTCCTCAGGGGAGAGAGAACAGGCCCCGAGTCCTTTAACTCAGAGTCCGCCGAGTCGCTAATTGAGTAGCACCATGATGGCGTTGCAGAGGGAATCACAGGGCTCACCAGTGCCGTTTTAAGGACTATATGTGTAAAGGCTGCAGCACAAAGGCCACCTCCAGCGAATGTGTAAAAGAAATATGACTCACTGTGTAGATGAAGAGACTGCAGATGGCCATGAATCCAGCGCGGATTATGAAGCGATAGTCAAAGAGGCAGCTCAGCCCCACGATGAGGTATATAGCATGTTTACCTGCACCACAGAATGTTCCCCGTTGAGGATGGAAGTCAAAATAAACGACGTTCCAGTCTTCATGGAAGTGGACACGGGGGCGAGCCAGTCAGTAATGAATCAAGAAGCCTTTGAGAGGCTATGGGACAATCAAACTGAACGATCCAAGTTGGTCCTGGTTCAGGCAAAGCTGTGCACCTACACCAATGAACTTATCCCAGTCGTTGGTGGTGTGGCTGTAAAGGCATGATGGCGCGGTGCACAAGTTACCCCTGTGGATTGTTGCAGGTGATAGACCAACGCTATGCGTTGGAAGTTGGATGGAAAAGATCCATTGGAGCTGGGAAGATTTCATCCCTCCAGCTATCAACGTCCCCTGCGCTCAGAGGCAAAGCAAACCCCCACCTGAGGGTGGATCTGGCACCAGAGAGCAGACCAGCACAGCACCCGAGGCACAGACCGCTCAGCACGACAGCGTGGAGATGATGCAGCTGAGACGACCCGAAAGCAATTTCCGGGCTCCAGTGGCAGGACTCCGGAGAAAGAAAATTGGATCCAGAGGCGACTTCCCAGCTTCGGTGGCAGAACCCGGGGAGAAGAGGATCACAGCAGTCGACATCGCGGCGCCCAAACCACGAGGTGAGGGGCTGAGAAAAAAGATGGCGGCGGCCAGACCCCGAGGTGCAACGCTGATGGAGCAAAACGTGGCACCAAGCAAAGCAGAGGATTGGGGTAAAGGTAGCAAGATTCTCTTAAAGGAGGCCTGCAATTCACCACACTTAAAGGGACAGTTCCACACTGTCAATCAATGTAATAGCAACTGTGGGTTAGATGTAAAATGTGTAACTGATGATCAGAGTTGTGTACATGCAATAAGCAAAGAAAAGTCACGCGATTGCGACCGGAGCTACAGGTTATTTACAATAAGTAATGAAACGTTGTGCAATGTAGGATTTCAACCGCATACAGTCAATGCAGCGGGCAAACACTCATTGGGAACACACAGGTCCAGCGAGCTACCCAATGCTGTAGCCTGCATCCCTGGGACCAGAGTGAAGCACCACGGAGTGTGGCTACAAGCAGATAATATATACAAGCTGCAGAGCAAGCAATCTCCGGAGGGCAACGACACCAGTATCGATACCCTGCCCCCGATCGGTTCCATCCGATGGCACCCGATGGCACCAACCGCCACGAGCCTGAAAGAGCAAACCATGCTAAGGCGCAGCTCCCAAACTCTATCGCCACCAAGGCCACACCCGGGAACGAAGGGTCACCTGCAACGGTTCTCCCAAATGGGACTGGGACCAGCCAGGATCCCAAAACAAATAACGCCCAGGCAAGTGAGTCAGCAGTTCCCTGTGCACTGCTAGACGACTGCTCCTCAGGGAGCAGCAGCGACCCGGGTACGCAAGGAAAGGACAGGAAGGTCACAGGCATCTGTGAACCTGCCCAACGCTAGGAGCAACGGCAAAATCCCCGAGAGCAGGCAACTTGAGCCAACCGGGTTCCCACTACCAGAACTGGGCACCGCACCGCCACCAAACTACCTGGACACCATCCAGCAGTTCTGGCACTAGTTTGTCCTCACGCACCGGTGCTGACACCAGCACTGACTCCATGTATATTCCAAGTATGTACCTCACCAGTCAAATGTACTTGCCTCTCTACAGTACCACGAATGTAATACTGTAAATGCACATTTTTTTTTGGACTTGAATATATGAATGTAATGAGCCAACGGCACACTCTGTATATAGGAGAGGGGAGAGAATGGAATGGTCATGGATGCACAAACAGAAACCACCAGTACCTCTATTGCCAACGAAACACCACCTACTCACCCAAGATGGAAACAACCCTCCAAGGGTCAACCAGATAGAGCTAAGCCCAGAGCACAGTCAATGCAAAGGCGATTTGCACTAAGGACTTGGGGGAGAGTGATGTCATGTATCCTACGTGGTTACTGCACATACTATTAAAAAGTGTGTTACCAGAAGGCGCTGCAGTGGGAGACTTGTTGGTTACCTGTACAGGTGTGCCTGGCCTAGTATAAAAGGCAGGCCACCATGTGTGATCTTCACTCTGGAGTTACATTAAATGGACTAAGTTCAAATACAACACATTGTCTCGTGGAGTCATTATCAGAACATCTGAAGACATAACAGGTACAGTTCCTTCCTGTCCCAATAGCAGTACCAGTGCCCCATGAAATGGAACCCCTCTTTCCCACACCACTCCTTCAGCCGTGTGTTAACCTCCCTAATCTGCTTAGCCCTATGCCAATTTGCACATGGTTTGGGTAATAATTCAGAGATTATAACTCTGAGGTCCTGCTTCTTTTTAAAATTTAGCTCCTAGCCCTTTCTTAACAGGAGCTCTTGCCTACCCTTTCCTACTCTTGCCACAATGCTTGGATCCTCCTCCCCTTTCCTCTCCAATATTCTTTCCAGTTGGTTTGCGATGTCCCTCACTTTGGCATCAGGTAGGCAACATACCATGTAATCCTACTTACAAAGGATGCTATCTGTCCCCCTAATTATTGAATCCTCTACAACTGCCACATTATGCATCCCCTCCTCCCCCCTTTGGACAGCTCCAAGATGACATGGTCAGCATTCTGGCTGTCCTTCTGACAGTCTTCATCCTTACCCTCACAGATAGCAAGTACAGTGTATCTGTTGGATAGGATCCGTTGCTGTGGTTCCTTGTTCCCTTTCTCACCTGGATTCCCCTTAATCTGCACACTATCGGTCACACCAACCTCGTTCTGATCCTGCACCTCTCTACAAGGTGTGACCGAGGTCTGGAGCAAACTGTCCAGATACTCCACCCCCTCCCTTATGTGTTGGAGTGCCTCCAACTCACACTCCAGCTCAATGGCAGGAATTTTGCCCTACAAAAAATAGTGGATTTGGAGCGTGGGGGCAGTTAAATTGTTAAACATATGATTCGCGACCTGATGCTGCCTCCAACCTGCCCACGTCCGGGGGCTGGGGCTGGGGTGGGGGGAGGGGGGGTGGCGCGGTACCTTAATTTAACTATTGTAATGTGGCTGGAAGCCTCTTTTTTCAGCTCCATTTTGCATTTAACCACCTCTGGACAGGTTTCACACAATTTGTGAAACCCGGCAGTTAAACCGAGACGGGGACTGCTGCATCTAGGAGGTAAGTGGCTTTACACCTACCTCCTGGATCCAGGGTCCATGCCTAGCTCACCCCTCGTAATCGGAGACCCCACCACGAGGCCTCCGATCGCATCCTAAGTCTTACCCCTACCCTGCTGGCCTCTGATCCCCACCATGAGGCCTCCCCCTCCCCACTCCCACCAATGCTGCTGATGCCGGCCATAATCCTCCGGTGGCCGGCCTCGATCCTCTCACCCCTCCCGACTATCCCCCACCCTGTCAACCTCCCGCGATCCACGACCCCCTCCCGATCCCCGACAATGCTAACCCCTGACCCCCCCACAATCCCTGACCATGCCGACCACACCCCGACCTCCCACGACCCCTGACCATGCCGACCCCACGATCCCTCCCCCTCAATCTTACTGGCTATGCGCAGGAATCTGAGGTTTCACATTCAAATCAGAACTTGCCGTTAAAGTTGACAGGGCCTGTGGGAAACCTGGCCTCCTGGATTTCCTGCTCACCTCGGAGACCCCCAAACCTTGAGAAAATTGCTGCCAATGACTCTGAGCTAGAGAGATTCAAGGCAGAGACAATACCGCAGACGTGTTTAATCGGGACAGTCTCGCTGTCCACAAACTCCCACATCGTGCAGTCTAGACAAACAACCATATCCTAGTCTAAGTTTATTTCTAGATAACATTTATTTATCGATTCTTTTTAGCTTTAAGGCTATTTAACTGTTTAGCTAATACCAAATCACAAACTCTAACCACTAAATAAAAAACACTAGCCTCTAAACATAATACTTATCTGTAACTTGACCACTCCACACTCTGTAATTTTTTGGAGTTTTTGCCCTCTGTTTGTCTGGTGTCTGCCGCTCTGCTTCCCTCGATAGGCTCTGCTGCTGCCTGCTCTCACGCTGATTAAATCTACCCCTCTACTTCTGCCTCAAGCTTACAAAAATCACGACAACTAGAAGAGTGCGCAGTTGTAACTTTGGTGTGGCTCTAAAGGTATATAAAAGTAGAAGGTATCTGCTGAAGCACAGAGTGCAACCACAGATTGCAATGTTAACTGAATCCATTGTGAACAGAGTGGGAAGTTGAACATTTGGAGAGAGTGGGAATTCGGTGCAGAGCAGGAAGGAGGTGCTGCTTTTTGCCTTTAACACTTGTAGTATTTTCTGTAAGCTTGAGGCATTAAGTAGAGGGGCAGATTTAAATACTATGGTCGGAATTTTCTCAAGAGAGGAAGGTTTGGGGCCTCTGAGGTGGGCGGGAAACCTAGGTTACCCGCAGAGGTAGCATGTGCCTCCTTATTAATGGGGCACGACCAATAAAAAAGCTTTAAATTAAACAAATATTAAAGGAAACTTAACAAATTAAATCAAAATTCTATTTTCTGGGTGATGAAGCACTTCAGTCCCTTTGGTGCGCACTGTTTGCGGAAGGTTGATTGACTGTTAACAATTACCTGCTTATACTGCGAACTGTTTAACTGCTAACGTGACTGACACAGTTAACTGCTAACTGTTAACTGCCTTGCAACATCTACTGCATTTCTAAGTTAAATTCTAAATGTTAATACTAAATTTCAGTCTTCGCCATTTGCCTACTAGTTACCAAATTATAAACTTCCCACTCTGTTCATGATGCACTCAGTTAGCATTGCGATCTGTGGTTATACCCTGTGCCTTAGCAGAAATCTTCTACTTACCCACTAGCCCCTGGTATGTACCAGCACCTCAAACCATTCATCCATCACATACCACTACCTCAAAGCACTCAATGAACATGTATCTGAACATGTGACTACTCAAAGATTTGAGCTTAGTAATGAGAGAGGGAGCAGTTACATTGGGCCCAAGTTTGCACCCCCCACCCCCCGCCCCCCGTTTAGAACGGCACACCTTCGTGAGGTGCGCCGACTTTGTAGAAGAAAACCGCACTTAAAACTTACCGAGGAATTCTCCCCGCTCCTCAGGACATCTTCGGCCTCGGCGTCACATCCAGTGGGGGGTGGAGCCAGGTCCCGGCGCCAGAGTGTGCGCGCATGTGCAGTAGCTCCTGGCAGCCCGAATCTCTGCGACGCTCTGTAGGCTGTGTGGGAGGGGCCTGAAGCACGCTGCCCCTAGCCCTGGCCGAATGGGCTCCCTCATCGGCGGCTCGCTGCGTTCTCTTAGGTAGGACTTCTATTTTTTATGTGTTATTTATTGATTGATTGATTGCTTATTACTTGGTCTTGGTGCTTTAGGTGCAGGGTTCCGTCAATTTTTTATTTGTTAATTAATAACTTATTACTTTTTGTGCTTTGTTTTGTGCTTTGTAAGTCTTGGTGCTAGGTGTAAGTCCTCTCAGCTTCCTTGTATTTTTATTTGTTATTCAATGCTTATTTTTGTGCTTTGTTTAGTGTTTGGTGCTTTAAATGTATTTATGCTTCTCTAATGTTGTTGTGAAGGTGTTTAGTGCTTTGCAAGGTCCTCTCACTTCCATTTCCCGCCCCACCCCAGCCCGCCCCCCCACCCCCAGCTATCTCTGGCTACCTGCGCTGATTTTTTAGCTCACCACAAGGTTTTTCTGTGCGGGTACAAGTGGCCACATACGCTGGCCTAAATTAGTTTGGAGTTACTTTTAGCTGTCTAAACTTGCTTAAATGGCCAAAACAGGCGTAAGTGGCTGGTAACACCCCCTTTTGGAAAAAAAAAATGAAACTAAAAAAAAACCTAACTAACTCACTTAGAATGGAGAAAATTAAACAGGCAGAATTGCGATTTTTAAGATACTCCAAAAAAATCGAATTGCTCCAAAAAAATATGAGCAACTCCTGGGCAAACTTGGCCCATTGTTGCATTGTTGGGAGTTTTTTTAAATAGAGCATCAAACACTGAGAAGGGAATGGATGAACAAATTTGTTGGCAAATTTCAAAGGTGTGTAACAAAAATAGAGTAATAATATTAGGAGACTTTAATTAACCTAATATAGACGGGGAAAAACATTGTGCTAAGGATAGCGAAGGAGAGGAATTTCCGATATATGCATAGGAGAACTTTCTTGATCAATATGTCTCCAGCCCAACAAGGTAGGAAGTAGTGTTAGTTCTGGGAAATGAAGTAGGACAAGTAGAGTGTGTTACAGTAGGAGATCATCTAGCTAACACCGACCACAACATAATTTGGTTTAAAGTATTTATGGAAAGTGACCAGAAAATATCGAAGGTAAAAATGCTCAACTGGGGAAGAACTAATTTCAATGCTTTAAGAAGGGAACTATCACAGGTAGACTGGAAAAGGCGATTCCAGGGTAAAGCAGTAGTGGTGCAACGGAGGGCATTCAGAGAAGAGCTGATTCAGCTACAAACTAGGCATATTCCTTTGAAAGACTTGGATTTATATAGCGCCTTTCATGACCACTGGACATCTCAAAGCACTTTACAGCCAATGAAGTACTTTTGGAGTGTAATCACTGTTGTAATGTAGGAAATGCGGCAGCCAATTTGCGCACAAGCAAGCTCCCACAAACAGCAATGTGACAATGTCCAGATAATCTGTTTTTTGATATGTTGATTGAGGGATAAATATTGGCCAGGAGACTGGGGGTAACTCCCCTGCTCTTCTTCGAAATAGTGCCATGGGATCTTTTACATCCACTTGAGAAAGCAGACGGGGCCTCGGTATAACATCTCATCTGAAAGACGGCACCTCCGTCAGTGCAGCGCACCCTCAGCTCTGCACTGGAGTGTCAGCCGAGATTTATTTGTGCTCAAGTCCCTGGAGTAGGACTTGAACCCATAACCTTCCTTCTCAGAAGCGAGAGGGCAGGAAAAAGAGTGGGAGAGCGATAGTAATAGGGGATTCGATTGCAAGGGGAATGGATAGGTGTTTCTGCGGCCGCAACCGAGACTCCAGGATGGTATGTTGCCTCCCTGGTGCAAGGGTCAAGGATGTCTCAGAGCGGGTGCAGGACATTCTGAAAAGGGAGGGTGAACAGCCAGTTGTCGTGGTGCACATTGGTACCAACGATATAGGTAAAAAAAGGGATGAGGTCCTACGAGACGAATTTAAGGAGCTAGGAGCTAAATTAAAACATAGGACCTCAAAAGTAGTAATCTCAGGATTGCTACCAGTGCCATGTGCTAGTCAGAGTAGGAATCGCAGGATAGCTCAGAACAATACGTGGCTTGAGCAGTGGTGCAGCAGGGAGGGATTCAAATTCCTGGGGCATTGGAACCGGTTCTGGGGGAGGTGGGACCAGTACAAACCGGACGGTCTGCACCTAGGCAGGACCGGAACCAATGTCCTAGGGAACAATGTCCTAGTGTTTGCTAGTGCTGTTGGGAAGGAGTTAAACTAATGTGGCAGGGGGATGGGAACCAATGCAGGGAGACAGAGGGAAACAAAAAGGAGATAAAAGCAAAAGACAGAAAGGAGATGAGTAAAAGTGGAGGGCAGAGAAACCCAAGGCAAAAAACAAAAAGGGCCACTGAATGTAAAGGGCTGCAGGAGGGGTCAAAACTAAAAATCATGGATTAAAAACTAGTATTAAAACACTCTACCTAAACGCACGCAGCATTCGAAATAAAGTAAATGAGTTGACGGCACAAATCATTACAAATGGGTATGATTTGGTGGCCATTACAGAAACGTGGTTGCAGGGTGGCCAAGACTGGGAATTAAACATACAGGGGTATCTGACGATTCGGAAAGATAGACAAGAAGGGAAAGGAGGTGGAGTAGCTCTGTTAATAAAGGATGATATCAGGGCAGTTGTGAAAGACGATATTGGCTCTAATGAACAAAATGTTGAATCATTGTGGGTGGAGATTAGAGATAGTAAGGGGAAAAAGTCACTGGTGGGCGTAGTTTATAGGCCCCCAAATAATAACTTCACGGAGGAGCGAGCAATAATCAAGGGAATAATGGAGGCATGTGAAAAAGGAACGGCAGTAATCATGGGGGATTTTAACCTACATATCGATTGGTCAAATCAAATCGCACGGGGTAGCCTGGAGGAGGAATTCATAGAATGCATACAGGATTGTTTCTTAGAACAGTATGTTACAGAACCTACAAGGGAGCAAGCTATCTTAGATCTGGTCCTCTGTAATGAGACAGAAATAATAAACGATCTCCTGGTAAAAGATCCTCTTGGAATGAGTGATCACAGTATGGTTGAATTTGTAATACAGATTGAGGGTGAGGAAGTAGTGTCTCCAACGAGCATACTATGCTTAAACAAGGGGGACTACAGTGGGATGAGGGCAGAGTTGGCTAAAGTAGACTGGAAACACAGACTAAACGTTGGCACAATTGAGGAACAGTGGAGGACTTTTAAGGAGCTCTTTCATAGTGCTCAACAAAAATATATTCCAATGAAAAAGAACGGCGGTAAGAGAAGGGATAACCAGCCGTGGATAATCAAGGAAATTAAGGAGAGTATCAAATTAAAAACCAATGCGTATAAGGTGGCGAAGGTGAGTGGGAAAATAGAAGATTGGGAAAATTTTAAACGACAGCAAAGAATGACTAAGAAAGCAATAAAGAAAGGAAAGATAGATTACGAAGGTAAACTTGCGTAAAACATAAAAACGGATCGTAAAAGCTTTTACAGATATATAAAACGGAAAAGAGTGACTAAAGTAAATGTTGGTCCCTTAGAAGATGAGAAGGGGGATTTAATAATAGGAAATGTGGAAATGGCTGAGACCTTAAACAATTATTTTGCTTCGGTCTTCACAGTGGAAGACACAGAAACCATGCCAGAAATTGCTGGTCACAGGAATGTGGGAAGGGAGGACCTGGAGACAATCACTATCACTAGGGGGGTAGTGCTGGACAGGCTAATGGAACTCAAGGTAGACAAGTCCCCTGGTCCTGATGAAATGCATCCCAGGGTATTAAAAGTGATGGCGGAAGTTATAGCAGATTCATTCGTTATAATCTACCAAAATTCTCTGGACTCTGGGGAGGTACCAGTGGATTGGAAAGCAGCTAATGTAACACCTCTGTTTAAAAAAGGGGGCAGACAAAAGGCAGGTAACTACAGGCTGGTTAGTTTAACATCTGTAGTGGGGAAAATGCTTGAAACTATCATTAAGAAAGAAATAGCGGGACATCTAGATAGGAATAGTGCAATCAAGCAGACGCAGCATGGATTCATGAAGGGGAAATCATGTTTAACTAATTTACTGGAATTCTTTGAGGATATAACGAGCATGGTGGATAGAGGTGTACCGATGGATGTGGTGTATTTAGATTTTCAAAAGGCATTCGATAAGGTGCCACACAAAAGGTTACTGCAGAAGATAAAGGTACGCGGGGTCAGTGGAAATGTATTAGCATGGATAGAGAATTGGCTGGCGAACAGAAAGCAGAGAGTCGGGATAAATGGGTCCTTTTCGGGTTGGAAATCGGTGGTTAGTGGTGTGCCACAGGGATCGGTGCTGGGACCACAACTGTTTACAATACACATAGATGACCTGGAAGAGGGGACAGAGTGTAGTGTAACAAAATTTGCAGACGACACAAAGATTAGTGGGAAAGCGGGTTGTGTAGAGGACACAGAGAGGCTGCAAAGAGATTTAGATAGGTTAAACGAATGGGCCAAGGTTTGGCAGATGGAATACAATGTTGGAAAGTGTGAGGTCATCCACCTTGGGAAAAAAAACAGAAAAAGGGAATATTATTTGAATGGGGAGAAATTACAACATGCTGCAGTGCAGAGGGACCTGGGGGTCCTTGTGCATGAATCCCAAAAAATTAGTTTGCAGGTGCAGCAGGTAATCAGGAAGGCGAATGGAATGTTGGCCTTCATTGCAAGGGGGATGGAGTACAAAAGCAGGGAGGTCCTGCTGCAACTGTATAGGGTATTGGTGAGGCCGCACCTGGAGTACTGTGTGCAGTTTTGGTCACCTTACTTAAGGAAGGATATACTAGCTTTGGAGGGGGTACAGAGACGATTCACGAGGCTGATTCCGGAGATGAGGGGGTTATCTTATGATGATAGATTGAGTAGACTGGGTCTTTACTCGTTGGAGTTCAGAAGGATGAGGGGTGATCTTATAGAAACATTTAAAATAATGAAAGGGATTGACAAGATCGAGGCAAAGAGGTTGTTTCCTCTGGTCGGGGAGACTAGAACTAGGGGGCACAGCCTCAAAATACGGGGGAGCCAATTTAAAACCGAGTTGAGAAGGAATTTCTTCTCCCAGAGAGTTGTGAATCTGTGGAATTCACTGCCCTAGGAAGCAGTTGAGGCTAGCTCATTGAATGTATTCAAGTCACAGATAGATAGATTTTTAACCAATAAGGGAATTAAGGGTTATGGGGAGCGGGCGGGTAAGTGGAGCTGAGTCCACGGCCAGATCAGCCATGATCTTGTTGAGTGGCGGAGCAGGCTCAAGGGGCTAGATGGCCTACTCCTGTTCCTAATTCTTATGTTCTTATGTTCTTATGTTATATTATGTTCTTACGTACCCACTGAGCCACAGCTGACACTTTGAAGGGAAAAGGTGGAGCATCCAAAGCTAATCCGCCCTGAAAGACAAAGGAAATAAATGTTAAAATATAAAAGAAAAAGGAGACTTATGACACTTAAGGAGCAAGATTCAATTAATAACCAGGAAGATTATGGAAAGTTCAGGAGGAATTTAAAAAGTTAATGTTATATATGTGAACCTGTATTTACCTGTGCAGCCACCAGAGGGCTCATCCCCTGGAGTCCCAAGGGATCCCATAATCCCTTGGGAGCACAGGGATTTAAGGAGGCCTCACAGGTTGGAGAGGCACTCTGGAGACCTGCAATAAAAGACTAAGGTCACACTTTACTTTGAACTCACAGTGTTCAGTCTGACTCTTTTTCCATACATAACAACTGGACACGAGATACAGATAGCAAACCCAAAGATGCAGAGAACAGTGGGCATCCTGAAGAAATTCTTGGAGGGAGATGATTGGGAAACTTTTGTGGAGTGACTCGACCAATACTTTGTAGCCAACGAGCTAGATGGGGAAGAGAATGCTGCCAAACGAAGGGCGATCCCTCTTACCATCTGTGGGGCACCAACGTATGGCCTCATGAAGAATCTGCTCACTCCAGCGAAACCCAGGGAGAAATCGTACGACGATTTGTGCACACTGGTCCGAAAGTATTTGAACCCAAAGGAAAGCGTTCTGATGGCGAGGTACATGTTCTACACCTACAAAAGATCAGAAGGCCAGGAAGTGGCGAGTTATGTCGTCGAGTTAAGATGCCTTGAAGGACATTGCGAATTTGAAGGACATTTGGAGCGCATGCTCAGAGACTTTTTTGTACTTGGCATTGGCTTCAAAACCACACTTCGCAAACTTTTGACTGCAGAGACACCAATCTTGAGTAAGGCCATAGCGATAGCCTAGGCGTTCATTGCCACCAGTGACAATATGAAGCAAATCTCTCAGCACACAAGTGCTGCTACAAGTACTGTGAACAAAGTGATGTTGTTTTCGAATCGTAACGTACAGGGCAGGTCACACATACCTGCAGCTACACGTCCACAGATGTCTCAGAGTCCACCATCAAGGGTGATGAATGCAAGGCCATTAACACCTTGTTGGTGCTGCGGGGGTGATCATCGTTTTTATTCATGCCGATTCAAAGGGTACATTTTCAAAGGCTGTGGAACAATGGGATACCTCCAGCGAGTGTATAGGCGAGCTGCAAATCCTGTTAAACCTGCAAACTACCATGTTGCAGAGGACGATCCATGGAGGATCACGACGAACCAGAGCCTCAGACCGAGGAGGCCAAGTTACATGGGGGGCACACATTCACCACGAATTGTCCCCCGATAATGCTGAATGTTGAACTAAATGGACTCCTGGTGTCAATGGAGCTGTACACGGGTGCGAGCCAGTCCATCATTGGCAAAAAGACTTTCGAAAGGTTGTGGTGCAATAAGGCCTCAAAGCCAGTCTTAACTCCAATTCACATGAAACCAAGAACTTATACAAAAGAACTGATTCTTGTAATCAGCAGTGCTACCGCAAAGGTCTCCTACTCTGGGGTGGTACCGGGCGATGGTCCCACGCTGCTCGGCAGGAGCTGGCTGGGAAAGATACGCTGGAACTGGGACGATGTCCGAGCGCTATCGCCCGCTGATGACACTTCGTGTGCCCAGGTCCTAAACAAATTTCCTTCGCTGTTCGAACCAGGCATCGGGAAATTCCAAGAAGCAAAAGTGCAGATCCATCTAATTCCGGGGGCGCGACCCATCCATCACAAGGCGAGAGCAGTACCGTACATGATGAGAGAAAGGGTAGAGATCGAGCTAGACCGGCTGCAAAGAGAGGGAATCATTTCACCGATCGAGTTCAACGAGTCAGCCAGTCCGATTGTTCCTGTGTTCAAGGGAGACGGCACCGTCAGAATCTGTGGTGATTACAAAGTAACTATCAATCGTTTCTCCCTGCAGGACCAATACACACTACCAAAGGCTGACGACCTCTTTGCAACGCTGGCGGGAGGAAAGACGTTCATGAAGCTGGATCTGACTTCAGCCTACATGATGCAGGAATTTGAGGAATCATCGAAGGCCCTCACCTGCATCAACATGCACAAAGGTCTTTTTGTTTATAACAGATGCCTCTTTGGAACCCGATCAGTGGCGGCGATATTCCAGAGAAACATGAAAAGCTTACTGAAGTTGGTCCCGCACACCGTGGTCTTCCAGGATGACATCTTGGTCACAGGTCGGAACACAGTCGAGCATCTGCAGCACCTGGAGGAGGTTCTTAGTTGACTCAATCGCGTGGGGCTCAGGTTAAAATACTCGAAGTGCGTTTTCCTGGTGCCTTAAGTGGAGTTCTTGGGAAGGAGGACTGCGGCGAACGGCATCAGGCCCACCAACACGAACATGGAGACAATCGAGAATGCACTGAGGCCATAGAACGTGACAGAGCTGCGGTCGTTTCTTGGACTCCTGAACTACTTTGGTAACTTCTTACTGGGTCTTAGCACACTGTTAGAACCACTGCATGGTTTACTACAAAAAGGGGATGAATGGGTTTGTAAAAGCGAGAAAATTGATATGCTCAAATAAATTGCTTGTGATGTATGATCCATGTAAGCATTTTGTACTAGCATGTGTTGCATCGTCATATGGCGTCGGGTGTGTATTGCAACAAGCTAATGATTCTGGGAAACTGAAACCGGTTGCCTATGCATTCTGAAGTCTGTCTAAGGCTGAGAGAGCCTACAGCATGATTGAGACAGAAGCATTAGCGTGTGTCTATGGGGTAAAGAAAATGCATCAATACCTGGTTGGGCTAAATTCAAATTGGAAACTGACCATAAGCCACTTGTATCCCTGTTTTCCGAGAGTAAATGGATAAATACCAACGCATCGGCCCGCATCCAGAGATGGGCGCTCAGGTTGTCCGCATACAACTACGCCATCCGCTACAGGCCAGGCACAGAAAACTGCACTGATGCTCTCAGTAGGCTGCCATTGCCCACCACGGGGATGGAAATGGTGCAGCCCGCAGATCTAGCCATGGTTATGGAAGCATTTGAGAGTGAGCAATCGCCCATCACTGCCCAGCAGATCAAAACCTGGACAAGCCAGGACCTCTTATTATCTCTAGTCAAAAACTGTGAGCTTCATGGGAGCTGGTCCAGTAGATGAAACCCCATGGAATTAAGGGGAAAGTAGAGGTATGAATACAAAATTGGCTCAGTGACAGGAAGCAAATGGATGGATGTTTTTCAGACTGGGAGGTGGTTTGCAGTGGTGTTCCCCACGGGTCAGTATTGGGTCTATTACTGTTTTCAATTTTTATAAATGAGCTAGACTCGGGTATAGGGAGCAACATTATAAAGTTTGCAGATGATGTGAAATTTGGCAAAGTAGTAGATAGTGTTGAGGTTAGTTATAGGCTTCAGGATGACATAGGCTGGTTGGTGCATTGGGCAGAAGCATGGCAGATGGAGTTCAATGCGGAGAAGTGTGAAGTGATGCACTTTGGAAAGACTGTATACTATAAATGGCACGATTTTGAAAAGAGTAGATGAGCAGAGAGACCTTGGTGTCCATATACACAAATCCTTAAAGGTGGCAGGGCAAGTTAATAAAGCATATGGTTACTTCGGTTTATAAACAGAGGAATAGATTATAAAAGCAAAGAGATCATGAGATCATCCATGTACCAACTTTATAAATCGCTGGTTTGGCCTCAGCTGGAGTATTGTGGACAATTCTGGGCACCACACTTCAGGAAAGATGTAAAGGCCTTAGAAAGGGTACAGCGGAGGTTGACCAGGTTGTTACCAGGGATGATGGAGTTCAGTTATGAGGAGAGTTAGGAAAAGTTAGGACTGCTCTCCTTGGAACAGAGAAGGTTAAGAGGGTCTCAAGAACAGCTTCTTGAGGTTTTCAAGGTGATGAGAGGTTTTGATAGAGTCGATAGAAAAAACTTATTCCCTCTGTCAAGTGAGTCAATAACCAGACATCATAGATTCAAAATCAATGGAAAAAGATCTAGAGGGAAGATGAGGAGAAATATTTTCATTGAGAGTTGTCGGGATCTGGAATGATCTATCTGAAAAGGTAGTAGAAGCTGATTCCATAAATAATTTTAAAAGGGAGTTGGACAGGTACTCGGGGATGAGGAACTTACAGGGTTACAGACAAAAAGGGGAGACGTGGGACGAAGTACAACTGCTCTTTCAAAGAGCCAGCACAGGCACAACGGGCAGAATGGACTCTATCTATAATTCTATAAAGCCTGAAAACATTAATGAAACAAATCTTAACATGTTTGTGTGAAACGAGTGTGTGCTATTTTAACAACGACACTATTCTAACAAAGTTAAAGTTAATGCCAGTGAAATGTTGGACAATGTAATGTTCAGGCTTTATATTTTTATATTAATTTTAAAATATATTATTGGTTGATTTCCTCATTAATTTTTGATGTTAATAATTCTAATAATTGCCATAAAGGAGAGAATCCTGGGTGAATAATGGATAAATGTGTGCCCCCAAATCGTGGTCTTACACATTATTACACAACAATACCTTTGGCTTGGGCATGAAGATGAGAAGAATACCAATTTTGTGGATGGAGCTAATCTCTCTTAGACTTTGAGGTTGGTTTCAGATAGGAGATTGTTGTTTTGCTGTTTGATGAAGAGATGTCTTGTGTAAGAATTTGTTCTATGAAAATTCTGGCAGATAATCGGAACGACGGCGATTGATGTGCAGATCATGGAGGTTCCAATATATTGCTATTACTGTGATAAAGTACAGAGCAGAACTGAATGTATTCATTTCATTTCGCGACTGTCGAAGTATATCGATTGAATTCCAGAGACTTGAGATGAATAAAGTTTAAGTGTATTTGTAATATTTAACAGCCTGTGCGCACTACAGAACAAACAAACCGTCCTTGACAAGATTACCAACAGTACATAATCTCTTTCAGGGCAAACTACACACTTTGTCAATATTTGTTGTGAAGCAGCTTTCAAAATTCCTCCACTATTCCTGTGCCTTTTGCAGAGCATTCATGTGGTAGGGTAATACTGGCGTGCAAATGTTCGTGTGTGGACTAGACTACTATCACTGGCACTCAGGAAGAAGGACTAGTCCTGCTAACCTTGCCTCTTCTGTTGTCACTTAAGGGAGGCAATGAGAGTGACTTCACGTTCATAAATGGTCAAAGGGTATTTGAAAGAAAGAAAGACTTGTATTTATATAGCGCCTTTCACTACTTCAGGGCATCCCAAAGCACTTTAAGCCAATGAAATTCTTTTTGAAATGTAGTCACTGTTGTAAGGTAGGAAATGCAGCAGCCAATTTGTGCACAGCAAGCTCCCACAAACAGCAATGCGGTAATGACCAGATAATCTATTTTTTGAGGGATAAATATTTGCCAGGACAACAGGGATAACTCCCCTGCTCTTCTTCGAAATAGTCCCATTGGATCTTTTATCTCCACCTGAGAGAGCAGACGGGGCCTCGGTTTAACGTCTCATCTGAAAGGCAGCACCACCAACAGTGCAGCACTCCCTCATATAGGGCCCTGGTGAGACCGCACCTGGAGTATTGTGAACAGTTTTGATCTCCTTACCTAAGGAAGGATATACTTGCCATTGAGGGAGTGCAACGAAGGTTCACCAGACTAATTCCTGGGATGGCAGGACTGTCGTATGAGGAGAGATTGGGTCGACTAGGCTGGTATTCACTAGAGTTTAGAAGAATGAGAGGGGATCTCATTGAAACGTATAAAATTCTGACTGGGTTGGATAGACTGGATGCGGGGAGGATGTTTCTCCTGGCTGGGAAGTCTAGAACAAGGGGTCACAGTCTCAGGATATTGGGTAGGAAATTTAGGACCGAGGTGAGGAAAAATCTTTTCACTCAAAGGTGAACCTGTGGAATTCTCTACCATAGAAGGCTATGGAGGCCAAGTCACTGAATATATTTAAGAGGGAGATAGATAGATTTCTAGAAACATAGAAAACATAGAAAACATAGAAACATAAAAAATAGGTGCAGGAGTAGGCCATTCAGCCCTTCGAGCCTGCACCGCCATTCAATGAGTTCATGGCTGAACATGCAACTTCAGTACCCCATTCCTGCTTTCTCGCCATACCCCTTGATCCCCCTAGTAGTAAGGACTACATCTAACTCCTTTTTGAATATATTTAGTGAATTGGCCTCAACAACTTTCTGTGGTAGAGAATTCCACAGGTTCACCACTCTCTGGGTGAAGAAGTTTCTCCTCATCTCGGTCCTAAATGGCTTACCCCTTATCCTTAGACTGTGACCCCTGGTTCTGGAATTGTATTGAATGGCGGTGCAGACTCAAAGGGCTGAATGGCCTACTACTGCTCCTATTTTCTCATTGAAACATACGACATTCTTACAGAGCTTGACAGGGTAGATGCAGGGAGGATGTTTCCTCTGGCTGAGGAGTCTAGAACCAGGGGTCACAGTCTCAGAATAAGGGGTCGGCCATTTAGAACTGAGATGAGGAGAAACTTCTTCACTCAGAGGGTGGTGAATCCCTGGAATTCTCTGCCCCAGCAAGCTGTGGAGACTCAGGCTTTGAGTATATTCAAGACAAAGATCGATAGATTTTTGGATATTAAGGGAGTCAAGGGATATGAGGATAGTGCAGGAAAGTGGAGTTGAGGTAGAAGATCAGCCATGATCTCATTGAATGGTGGAGTAGGCTCAAGGAGCTGAATGGCCTACTTCTGCTCCTGATTTTTATGTTCAGCACTGCACTGGAGTGTCAGCCTAAATCTTTGTGCTCTAGTCTCTGGTGTGGGATTTGAACATATAATCTTCTGACTCAGAGGCAATAGTGTTACCCATTGAGCCATGGCTGACCCACATTTGAGGCAGGAAGAGAGGAGGAGTTATTCAGAGGATACTGCTCTGAATAAGAGGAAGTACTTAGAAGTACCAGCAAAGACAAGTGGGCAGAAATCGCACTGTGCGATTATAGTAATAACATTTTAATCAATCATATGATAACCAAGTGACAAGTGGTCATTTATCACATGGGACCCTTTACCGATATTGATACACTCCAGGGAACCCTTTACCAATATTGGTACACTCCAGGGAATCTTTTACCAATATTGGTACACTCCTGGGGTCCCCGTACCAATATTGGTCTTCTCTTCTTAAGCAGACCCCCGGAATCGATGATGACTTGCTTCCACAGAAATGTGAGTTTTAAGGTGACTGATGAGATCAATGCGGAATCTACAGTCTCTGTCACAGGTGGGGCAGGTGGTGGTTGCAGGGAGGGGTGGGTGGGTTGCTTGATTTGTCGTACGCTCCTTCCGCTGTTTGTACTTGGCTTCCGCATGCTCCCGACGAAGAGACTAAAAGTGTTTGGCGCCTTCTCGATTGCTTCTCCTTCACTTTGAGCTGTCTTGGGCCAGGGATTCCCACGTGTTGGTGAGGATGTTGCACTTTTTCAATGAGGATTTGAGGGTGTCCTTGAAACGTTTTCTCTGCCCTCCTGGGGCTCGCTTGCCGTGTCAGAGCTCAGAGTAGAGCACTTGTTTCGGGAGTCTAGTGTCGGGTATGCGGACAATGTGGCCCGTCCATCGGAGCTGGTCGAACATGGTCAATGCTTCGAGGCTGGGGATGTTGGCCTGGGCGGGAACACTGATATTGGTGCACCTATCCTGCCATTGGATTTGCAGGATTTTGTGGAGGCAGCGTTGGCGGTACTTCTCCATTGCTTTGAGATGTCTACTGTACATAGCCTTGCCTCTGAGGCATATAGGAGGGCGGGTATCACTACTGCTCTGTAGACCATGAGCTTGGTGTCGGGTTTGAAATCCTGGTCTTCGAACACTCTCTTCCTCAGGCGACTAAAGTCTGCATTGGCACACTGAAGGCAGTGTTGGACTTCATCATCAATGTCTGTTCTTGTTGACAGTAAGCTCCCAAGGTATGGAAAGTGATCCACATTGTCTAAGGTCTCATCATTGATCTTGATAATCGGGGAGCAGTACTGTGTGGCGGGGGCAGCTTGGTAGAGACCTTTGTCTGACGGATGTTTAATGTAAGGCCCAGACTATTGTACGCTTCGGTGAAGGTGTTGATGATGGTTTAGAGTTCGACCTCCGAGTGTGCACAAACACAAGCGTCGTCTGCATACTGTAATTCAATGACAGAGGTTGGGACGACCTTAGATCTGGACTGGAGGTGACAGAGGTTGAACAATTTCCTGTTTGTTCTGTAGTTTAGCACCACTCCAGCGGGGAGCTTGTTGAGGGTGAGATGGAGCATTGCAGCGAGGAAGATTGAGAAGAGCATTGCTGCAATGACATAGCCTTGCCTGACACTGGTCTGCATGTGTATTGGGTCTATGGTGGATCCTTTGGTAAAGATCACGGCTTGCATGTCACCATGAAGCAGACAGAGGATGGTGACAAACTTTTGAGGGCAGCTGAATTTGAGAAGGACACTCCATAATCCCTCATGGTTGACAGGGGAAGGCCAGCTCAAGCAACAAGATGGTGAATACAACTTCTTCTGGAAAGGCAAACCAGAAGAAGAACACCGCCTCCATGGGGTAGGCTCCACCATCAAAAATGAGCTAGTTGGGCATCTTAAAGACTCCCCTTGCAGGATATCCGAACGCCTCATGACCCTTTGGCTCACCCTAGCCCGGAACCAGTATGCTACGGTCATCAGCGTGTACGCCCCAACTCTGGAAGCTATGGACGAAACCAAAGAGGAATTCTACTCCAGCCTTGAACAATCCCTGTCCAGAGTTCCAACAGGCGACAAGCTGATTTTCCTTGGTGATTTTAATGCCAGAGTTGGAAAGGACACAGATCTCTGGAGAGGTGTGATCGGCAGAGAGGGTGTAGGGAAAACCAACTCCAATGGTACCTTCCTCCTGACGAAATGCTTACCAATATTGGTACACTCCTGGGGATCCTTGACCAATATTGGCACACTCCTGGTGACCCCTTACCAATATTGGTACACTCCTGGGGACCCTTTACCAATATTGGTAAATTCCAGGGGACCCTTTATCAATATTGATATACTCCTGAGGACCCTTTATGTAGGGTGTTTGTTTTTCACTCTACTCTGATTCTTAAACCACGGAACTTATAGTGGGAAAGGACAACACGTGACACAAAATTTAGGCTTAACCCAGTGTTAGTTTTATTACGCACAAAAACTGACTAAAATTACAGGACTAGACTTCTGAGAGAAATCGACTGAAAAAAATCACCCTTGCTGGCTGTAGCTATTGTAGGCTCATGGTCATTGGTTCCATGACCGGTTGGTTCTTCTTCTGGTTGTTCTCTGCAGTGCTGTTCCTGTCGTGTACGTTCCGTACCCCTCTTCTGTTTCCCGCCGAATGATGCTGGACAACTGGTGGAGTAACCTCTGAGCTGCTTCTGGCCTCGCCTGAAGGAACTGGTCGCTCTGGGCTGCTTCTAACCAGACTGATAGAACTGGTCGACTCGTGATCTCCTCGTGGTCTCCTGAGCTGCTTCTAGCTCGCATATTTATATCCACGTTATGACTGACGTCCCGCCACTGCGGTTTTGATAATCTGTTGCATTGATATATTGTTTTGTGGTACCCTTGGTTAATTGACTGCAATAATGGACTCGTCTGTTTTCCCATTTGCACACTGAATCTGCAAGGCTCAAGTTGATTTCTCATCTTAACACCTCGTTCCCAAAAAATATGCACCTGGTGTGGTTCCTTTATAACTCTGTTAAATTTAGAATAACCGACGCTACTTCATAATATACATTTTCTCTGTTGGGATTAACACCAGCCCGTTCTTAGGCCCGGGTTTTAGGACAGGACATGGAATTTCTTGGTTTGGAATCTCCAGCATTTTAGGGAGAGGTTTTAATCTGCTTGCGATCAGCTCAATTGCATTGACTGTGTTTGGAGGGTTCAAGGTCACACAGGAATCAAAACCCTGCGTCCAATTCATTTCTGACCCAGAATCCTGCCATTACCTTGAAAAGACAATCCACACACCTCCCCTGCACTTGTGGTTAGATCCAACCACACAGACATAAATCCCTTGTTCCTCCTTCCACCACTTCTCCCAACTCAATTTTGCCCCTTCTTTTGTTCCTATAGTCCTCCTGCTGAGCGATTACCCAGTTTCTCCCATTCTGTGGATGCATTAACTTTTCCCCTGTCTGTTTTCCATAACCACCACCATCCTCCCATGGGGGTAATCCCTTTACATTCCAGACAAACTCGTCTACCCTCTCTCACCTGTACCTTCCTGGTCGTGATGTTTAGCAGGATACTGATACCTCCCCAAGTTTGTTTCCGGTTTGTCTGGAGTACTTGGTCATATTTGACCCTAATCACCCTGGCCAACTCCCAGTGTGAGTATAGGCGTTTGTGCCCTTGTTGCTCCGTATGGCTCTCCCTTGAGTTACAGTGTGGCCGGTTCCTCCCATGCACCCGTATGTAAGGAATGTCTCGGTGTCTCCCCAATCTCCCAATCCTTTAATAATAATGACCATCCACAGGCCTTTCCACAACATCCACCTCATCTCGTATCCCTGGCTCGATTCACTTCTATTAAAAAAAAATGAAAGAAATACTTCTGCTCTGTGGGGTCCTCCCCCTCACAGGTCCTTCTTCAGTTATTCACATATGTACATAACACCTTTTTACGATCACTGCTTCCCTCTCCTTTTATCCCGATGCTTGGGCTTTCGGAGGCTCGGGGGTGGAGATGGAGGAGGCGTCCAGGGCACCCTAGGTCGCGACACACAATCATTCCGCCTTACTGCTCCGTCCCTTACTTCACCATCATCATCATCCCAAAGAATTGGTGGAAGGCTTACACTGATCAAACTCATTACTGTTGCTTGGGCCTAGGCCCGCTTTTTACTTTTCTCTCCAGGGTTGTACAGCTTACACTGGTTTATATGGAACCGTTTTATATATTTTGGCAGCTGGATCGCGTACATATTAGAGCTTGCTTTGTCTACAATGGTATATGGTCCTTTGTACAATGGTTCAAATGCCCCTAATCTGGCATAATTCCTGACCATTACCTGATCCCCTACCTTCCATTCCTGTGTAACCCGGGGTTCCAGCAGCAGTTGATTCTGTTGGTGCTGTCTGCCCATATTGTTAGCTGGTTCCCAATGCAGCCCCTTCAGAATATCATACAGAACTCTGACAAATCTATCCCGTGTGACCTCTAACCTGCTTTTTGGTCAGGACTGGTGCTAGGATATGTATCGGAGTCCTCGTAAGTCTCCGTGTCATCAGTGCATGTGGAGAGTGTCCCGTACTCTTAGAGAGACTGGCTCGGTGGCTCATCAGTATTAGGGGTAGGATCTCATCCCATTTCTTCGGGGTATTTCCTATCTCCTTTCTAAGCCTCTCTTTTAAGGTCCGGTTTGTCCTTTCTACTGGACCTGATGATTGGGGGTTATACGCCTCATGCCATTTCCCCTGTATCCCTACCAGCTTTAGGGTGGCCTGCATTACCGCTCCGGTGAAATGCCTCCCTTGATATGATTCCACTATCTGGGGCAGTCACCATCGAGAAAATACTTCTCGCACTAAAATCTTTGCAGTGACTACCGCGGTGGCTGCTGTACAAGGAAAAGCTTCTACCCATTTTGTAAAGAGGTCTACTAACACCAAGCAATATTTATTGCCTCTGCCTGAGGTGGGCAGTGGCCCAATGAAATCTGTCTGTATAGACTGCCATGGCCCCTCTACCCTCCTCGTGTGTCCCAACTGAGCCTTTCTCTGGTGGGGGTCTAGATTGTTTGTGGCACATACCAGACAATTCTGGCAATAATCCCTTGTATTACTTCTAAGCCGGGGCCACCATCCCACGGCTTCTACTTTATTCCACTTGTTTCTGGCCCTGGATGTCCAGCTCCTGGACCCCCATGCGCTAGCTGCAAGAATTCTTCCCTGCACTGCCCTGGCACGATCCAACTATCTCCCTTAAACAAAATTCCCTGCTTTATTACTGCAAGACCATCAGCAGGCCGGGGCCATTGGAGGGAGCAGCATGTGGCGGCATGCAGGGAGCAGCGCGTGCTGCTGTAGGAGGGCGATGGCTGCGAAGCCAGGTCGCTGATTGCAGTGCGGGCAGGCACAGTAGGAGGGGCGAAGGAGCGGCAAGAGTTTGTAGAGGAAAGTGACCGAGGCCCAGGAGAGGCGTGAGTTTGGGGCTCAGAAGAGGCGAGGGCCCTGGGGCAGCACGGGCCAGCCCACACTGCAATATGTGCGTGCACTAGGTCTGTGCAGCAGAGCTGATCTCCAGTTGTCTTGGGTAATCCTTGCCACTGGACCAAGACCTAGCTCTGTCAAGCCCGTGTGGTGGCTGGTGTGCAACAGTCTCCACACGTTAAAATAAATCCACGCATAGTCATCTTCCACCCTTCAAGATGTAGTTCGGGATCTGGAATATTAGGTCCTTCATTGAAACACCTGTGAACTCATCCCTTTTTGACGTGGAAGCAAGTCATCCTCGCTTCAAGGGACTGCCTATGATGATGACGACTATGTCTGCAGCTCCCATAGACTTCTCGTCTATCTTGTCCCTAATCGCTGTGCTAAGATCTGCATCCCGTAGCCGAGCCTACTTTAAATCAGGCAGCAATGGTACTTCTTTGCGTCCCTCTCTGCCTGTTACAGTCATAAGGCCCAAATTTGGCCCACCTGTTTTTTTGGCGCACTCACGTGAGATGCGCCGACTTCCTATGATTCAAGCGCGCCAAAAAGATGTCCCCAGATTCTGCCCCTCTGCCGACTCTTCCGGGGCTCGGCACGGTGTGGCGAGTCCATTGGGGGGGCAAAGCTAGGGCCCTGTGCCTAAAAGAGTGCTGGCAGCTGTCCGCATGCGCAATAGAGCGTTCGCACATGCGCAGTAGCTCCTCCCATGATTATGACGATGCGTGCCTGCAGTGTGGGACCCAACGCGTCCTGCCCCTATGCCGGGCCGAGTGGCCTGCCGCACAGACCAGTCGCTGTATCCCTGCGCTGAGAGCTACAAGAAACAGGTTGGTGCGGGGAGACTTTTGATCGGGGGTGGGGGTGGTGTTTTGATCGGGGAGGGGAAAGGAGGAAAGTTTTGATCCGGCGGAGAGGAGAGAGGAGAGTTTTGATGGGCGGGGCGAAGGAGAAGAGTTTTGATTCGGGGTGGGAGGAGAGAGGAGAGTTTTGATCCGGGGTGGGAGGAGAGAGGAGAGTTTTGATGGGCGGGGCGAAGGAGAAGAGTTTTGATTCGGGGTGGGAGGAGAGAGGAGAGTTTTGATCCGGGATGGGAGGAGAGAGGAGAGTTTTGATGGGCGGGGGGAAGGAGAAGAGTTTTGATCCGTGGGGTGGGGGGGAGAGGGGAGAGTTTTGATGGGGGCGGGGAGGAGAGAGGAGAGTTTTGATCGGGGGGGAGGAGAGAGGAGAGTTTTGATCTGGGGGGAGAGGGGGGGCTGGGAGAGGAGAATTTTGATTGGTTGGGGGGGGATGGCGGGGAAGGTGTGATAACTGTGTAGCCAGTAATTTTAATGAGCTTACTCAAAACTTTCCTTAACCCTGTTGATGAAAATAATTTCCTACGAGCAGGAGGTACTTCTATTTTTTATTTGGATATTTTGAAAAAATTATGTAAATATGTTTTGTCTCTTTACTTCTTTTATTTGTGTAGTTTAAGCTTCCATGAATGCTTCTGTTGTATAGTAAATTAACTTTGCGAAGTTTGTCATATGTCCTGTTTAGCTGTTGATCCTATTCACATTCTTTAGTCAAGTCATTAAGTACCTACCTGTGCTGATTTCTTAACTCTCCGCAAGGGTTTTCTGTGCAGTCATAAGTGGCCACATACGCTGGCCTAAGTTAGTTTGGAGCAACTATTAGCTGTGCAAAGTGGCTTAAATGGCCAAAACGGGCATAGGTGGCTGGTAATGCCCCCTTTTGAAAAAAAAAACGAAACTAAAAAAAATCCTAACGAACTCACTTACACTGGCGCAAATTGAATGTGCAGAATAGGGATTTTTAAGATACTTCAGAAAAAACAAGTTGCTCAAAAAAAACGGAGCGATTCCTGGGCAAATTTGGACCCATAATCTGTCCACAGTGATATGGATCCCAAGGTGTCCCTTCTCCTACCCCTATTTTGGCCATTGTGTCTGCTTTTTCATTCCCTTTCCACTTGGGCTCTGTCTTAGAGTGTGCTTTGACCTTTTGGATGTAGTAATCCTTCTGGTCCCTACCCATGACATCCAAACTGACTTTTAACAACGAAGCCATCACCAACGGTTTTCCGTCTGAGGACTTAAGCCCTCACCTAGCCCATATAGTTAAATACTCTGTACAGGAGTTACAAGTGAACATGGAGCCTGAACATATCGTATAGGGAGTTGGGAATTCGTTCAGGTGTGTAACTACGTACGCTACCGCTGCCAGCTCGGCCTGCTGCGCAGCTAAAGTGTTGGAGAGTTTTATGGCTTTCTCTATCCCTGCTTCAGGATCGTAAATCCCACAGCCTGTTTTTCTCTCTCCTTTTATTACTGAACTAGACCCATCTACATAGATGTCCCTGCCTGTCAGATGTTCTCCTGCTTTGAATCCCACCTCTACATCCCACACTCCTTCCACTGAACACACATGAGCTGCCCCTGGATAAAACAGGTTTGGGGCTAGTATTGGTTTTCCTAGCCTCTCAACCTTCATGTCTAACTGAGTAAGCAACAATGTCCAGCGAGCAATCCTGTTACTGCTCACTGTCCCATCTTTCATTCTACCGTCCAGTAACATCTGTGTCAGGGTGTGACTTTCCTATACCTGTCAGCATCTCCTGCAGCTGAAGCGGCGTGTATGGGATCACATAGTCGCTCTGTAATTGAGCCGGACCACCATTTGGTGGGGGTGGGCCGAATTTCTGTTGTCTCAAAGGACACATCGGTTTCGGGGGTCCCGGTGCCTCGGGAGCCGGCCGATGCTCGTTATACTCGGGCCCATTGTCTGACTCTTTCCCCTCTGGATCGCAACCTTCCTCGCCTGTTCCAGATGCCTTGAGACAAACCATCCCTTTGACCCCGTCTAACTCTGCCGTTAGCTTGCAGATCTTTTCCTTACAAGGTCCGTGATCAGCCCTCTCGTAACCCTGTTTCCGTGCTACCTGGTAGGCTATCTTGATTTTCCTGAGCTGTTCCTCTGCTTCTTTGGCTTTTTCTAAGTGTCTTTTATTATGCTCATAATAAAGGATGAAACTGAGTACTGTATGCAATGAGTGTGACCTTAGCTCCTTTAATTCTACTCCAGAGTGCCGGTACAGCATGGGAGGCATGCTTATATACAGTGCTCCTAAGGGATGCTGGGTTCCCTTGGGACTCCAACAGGTAGGCCCTCTGGTGGTGGTGTGATACAGGTTGCCGAGAGTTAAATACATAGCATCACTCCCTCGTAAAGTCAATAGTTCACTTATTTACAGGGTGAGATGATCTGGGGCTTTTCGCTCCTTTGTTGATCATCTCGGTACAAATGCAGGTGTAGGTGAGTTGGTTAGTTCTTCACTGGGCTGCTGGGCAGCTAGCCTTGCTGGGCTGCTGGGGATGGTGAGTTCGGCTTCGTGGTCGACCGTGATGTCGGTTGCCACTTGTGTGTGTGTTGGAGGGTCGAAGTTGGTGGTGTCCTCTTCGGATTGCTCTTAGCTGTTAGTGAACTGCAATTTAGTTTGGTCCAAATGCTCTCTGCACGTTGGTCCATTGGCCAATTTGACCTGAAACACCCTACTCCCTTCTTTGACTATGACCGTGCCAGCAAGCCATTTGGGACCATGTCCATAATTGAGTACAACCACAGGGTCATTGACCTCAGTATCGCGTGACAAATTTGCGCGATCATGATACATGCTTTGTTGAGGCCGCCTGCCCTCGACATGATAATGGAGGTCAGGGTGGACAAGAGAGAGCCTTGATTTGAGTGCTATTTTCATGAGCAGCTCAGCTGGGGGAAGCCCGGTGAGTGAGTGGGGTCTGGTGCGGTAGCTGAGCAGAACTCGGGACAGTCGGGTCTGCAGGGAGCCTTCCGACATGCATTTCAAGCTTTGCTTGATGGTCTGAACTGCCCGTTCTGCCTGGCCGTTGGATGCGGGCTTCAACGGGGCAGATGTGACGTGCTTGATCCCATTGCGGGTCATGAATTCCTTGAATTCAGCACTGGTGAATCATAGCCCATTGTTGCTGACTAGGACATCAGGCAGGCCGTGTGTGGCAAACATTGCTCATAGGCTTTTGATGCTGGCGGTGGATGTGGTTACAGACATTATTACCCATTCAATTCATTTTGAATAAGCATCCACAACAACTAAGAACATTTTGCCTAGAAATGGGCCCGCAAAGTCAACGTGGATCCTAGACCACGTTGGTTTGGAAGGCCATGACCACAAACTTAGCGGTGCTGCTCTGGATGCATTGCTCAGCTGAGAGCAAGTGTTGCACTGGCGCACGCATGACTCTAAATCTGAGTCGATGCCGGGCCACCACACATGGGATCTGGCTGTGGCTTTCATCATTACTATGCCCTGGGTGGGTGCTATGTAGGTCGTGTATGAATGTTTCTCTGCCTTTCTTCGGCAAGACCACGTGATTACCCCACAAAAGACAGTCCGCCTGTAAGGACATTTCGTCTTTGCGCCTGTGGAACGGCTTAATCTCTTCCTGCATCTCTGTTGGGACACTGGACCAGCTCCCATGGAGGACACAGTTTTTACCAGGGACAAATAACAATCCTGGCTGGTCCCGGTCCTGATATGGCGGGCCATAACAGGTGACTTTTCTTTTTCGAATGCATCCATCACTGTTATATATGTGGACTTGTATTTACTCTGTACAGCCACCAGAGGGCTCATCCCCTGGAGTCCCAAGGGATCCCATAATCCCTTGGGAGCACAGGTACTTAAAGTAGCCTCACAGGTTGGAAAGGCACTCTGGAGACCCGCAATAAAAGACTTCGGTCACACTTTACTTTGAGCTCAGAGTGTTCAGTCTGACTCTTTCTCCATACACAACAACTGGCGATGAGATACAGATAGCGAACCCAAAGATGCAGAGAACAGTGGGCATCCTGGAGAAATTCTCGGAGGGAGATGATTGGGAAACTTTAATGGAGCGACTCGACCAATACTCTGTGGCCAACAAACTAGATGGGGAACAGAGCGCTGCCAAGCGAAGGGCGATCCTCCTCACCGTCTGTGGGGCACCAACGTATGGCTTCATGAAGAATCTGCTCACTCCAGCGAAACCCAAGGAGAAATCATATGACGATTTGTGCACATTGGTCCGCCAGCATTTGATCCTGAAGGAAAGCGTTCTGATGGCGAGGTACCGGTTCTACACCTACAAAAGGTCTGAAGGCCAGGAAGTGGCGAGTTATTTCGGCGACGCCTTGCAGAACATGGCGAATTTGAAGGACATTTGGAGCACATGCTCAGAGACTTTTTCATACTTGGCATTGGCCACGAAACCATACTTCGCAAACTTTTGACTGTAGAGACCCCAACCTTGATAGCCCAGGCATTCATTGCAACCAGTGACAATAAAAAGCAAATCTCTCAGCACACAAGTGCTGCTCCAATTATTGTGAACAAAGTGATGTTGTTTTCGAATCGTAACGCACAGGGCAGGTCACACATACCTGCAGCTGCACGCTCGCAGATGAATCAGAGCGCACCTTCAAGGGTGATGAATCCAAGGCCATTAACACCTTGTTGGCGCTGCAGGGGTGATCATCGTTTCCATTCATGCCGATTCAAAGGGTACGTTTGCAAGGGCTGAGGAACAATGGGACACCTCCAATGAGTGTGCAGGTGAGCTGCTAAGCCTGTTAAACCTGTAAACCATCATGTGCAGAGGAGGACAGATCCATGGAGGATCATGACGAACCAGAGCCTCAGATAGAGGAGGCAGAGTTACATGGAGTGCACACATTCACCACGAATTGTCCCCCGATAATGCTGAATGTTGAACTAAATGGACTCCCGGTGTCAATGGAGCTGGACAAGGGCGCGAGCCAGTCCATCATGGGCAAAAAGACTTTCAAAAGGTTGTGCTGCAACAAGGCCTCAAGGCCAGTCTTAACTCCAGTTCGCACGAAACTAAGAACTTATACAAAAGAACTGATTCTTGTAATCGGCAGTGCTACCGTAAAGGTCTCCTACGATGGAGCAGTGCACAAGCTACCATTTTGGGTGGTACCGGGCGATGGTCCCACGTTGCTCGGCAGGAGCTGGCTGGGAAAGATACGCTGGAACTGGGACGATGTCCGAGCGCTATCGCCCACTGACGACACTTCGTGTGCCCAGGTCTTAAACAAATTTCCTTTGCTGTTCGAACCAGGCATCGGGAAATTCCAAGAAGCAAAAGTGCAGATCCACTAATTCCGGGGACGCGACCCATCCATCACAAGGCGAGAGCAGTACCGTACATGATGAGAGAAAGGGTAGAGATCGAGCTAGACTGGCTGCAAAGAGAGGGCATCATTTCACCGATCGAGTTCAGTGAGTGGGCCAGTCCTATTGACACAGTCTTCAAGGGAGACGGCACTGTCAGAATCTGTGGTGATTACAAAGTAACTATCAATCGTTTCTCCCTGTAGGACCAATACCCACTACCAAAGGCTGACGACCTCTTTGCAACACTGGCGGGAGGAAAGACGTTCATGAAGCTGGATCTGACTTCAGCCTACTTGATGCAAGAACTGGAGGAATCATCGAAGGCCCTCA
Source organism: Pristiophorus japonicus (assembly GCF_044704955.1). NCBI lineage: Eukaryota > Metazoa > Chordata > Chondrichthyes > Pristiophoridae > Pristiophorus > Pristiophorus japonicus. Next base: position 215,523,151 of record NC_091979.1, on the reverse strand, counting down.
CCTGCATCAACACGCACAAAGATCTCTTTGTTTATAACAGATGCCCGTTTAGAATCCGATCAGCAGCGGCGATATTCCAGAGAAACATGGAAAGTTTACTGAAGTCGGTCCCGCACACCGTGGTCTTCCAGGATGACATCTTGGTCACAGGTCGGAACACAGTCGAGCACCTGCAGAAACTGGAGGAGGTTCTTAGTCGACTCAACCGCGTGGGGCTCAGGTTAAAACGCTCAAAGTGCGTTTTCCTGGCGCCTGAGGTGGAGTTCTTGGGAAGAAGGATTGCGATGGACGGCATCAGGCCCACCAACGTGAAGACAGAGGCAATCAAGAACGCACCGAGGCCACAGAATTTGACGGAGATGCGGTTGTTTCTGGGCCTCTTGTGTTGTATGATCCATGTAAGCGTTTGGTACTAGCATGTGATGCGTTGTCATATGGCATCGGGTGTGTATTGCAACAAGCTAATGGTTTCGGGAAACTGCAATCGGTTGCAAAATGCATCCAAGAGTCAGTCTAAGGCTGAGAGAGCCTACAGCATGATTGAAAAAGAAGCGTTAGCGTGTGCCCATGGGGTAAAGAAAATGCATCAATACCTGTTTGGACTAAAATTCGAATTGGAAACTGACCATAAGCCACTTATATCCCTGTTTTCCAAGAGTAAAGGGATAAATATCAATGCATCGGCCCGCATCCAGAGATGGGCGCTCATGTTGTCCGCATACAACTACGCCATCCGCCACAGGCCAGTCACAGAAAACCGTGCCGATGCTCTCAGTAGGCTGTCATTGCCCACCACGGGGGTGGAAATGGTGCAGCTCGCAGATCTAGCCATGGTTATGGAAGCATTTGAGAGTGAGCAATCACCCGTCACTGCCCGGCAGATCAAAACCTGGACAAGTCAGGACCCTTTATTATCTCTAGTCAAAAGCTGTGTGCATCACGGGAGCTGGTTCAGTGTCCCAGTGGAAATGCAGGAAGAGATAAAGCCGTTCCAGTGGCACAAAGATGAAATGTCTATACCGGCAGACTGCCTTTTGTGGGGCAATTGAGTAGTGGTCCCCAAGAGGGGCAGAGACACCTTCGTCAATGACCTCCACAGTACCCACCCAGGCAACGTAATGATGAAAGCGATAGCCAGATCCCACGTATGATGGCCCGGTATCGATGCGGACTTAGAGTCCTGCATTCACTGATGTAATACATGCTTGCAGTTAAGCAATGTACCCAGGGAGGCGCCGCTAAGTTTATGGTTTTGGCCCTCCAAACCGTGGTCTAGGGTACACGTCGATTATGCAGGCCCGTTCTTGGGTAAAATGTTCCTTGCGGTTGTAGTCGCGTATTCCAAGTGGATTGAATGTGAGATAATGCCTGCTAGCATGTCCGCTGCCACCACCGAAAGCCTGCGGGCCATGTTTGCCACACGCGACTTACCCGATGTCCTGGGGAGCGACAACGGGCCATGTTTTACCAGTGCTGAGTTCAAAGAATTCATGACCCGTAACGGGATCAAACATGTCACATCTGCCCCGTTTAAACCAGCGTCCAATGGTCAGGCAGAGAGAGCAGTGCAAACCATCAAGCGAGGCTTGAAGAGGGTAACTGAAGGCTCACTGCAGACTCGCCTATCCCGAGTCCTGCTTAGCTACCGCATGAGACCACACTCACACACTGGGATCCCACCTGTTGAACTGCTCATGAAAAGAGCGCTTAAGACAAGGCTCTCGTTAGTTCACCCTGATCTACATGAACAGGTAGAGAGCAGGTGGCTTCAACAAAGTGCATTCCATGATAGCGCATGTGTGTCACGCGAGATTGAAATCAATGATCCTGTATTTGTATTAAATTATGGACAAAGTCCCAAGTGGCTTCCCGGCACTGTCGTGGCCAAAGAGGGGAGCAAGGTGTTTCGGGTCAAACTTTCAAATGGACTCATTCACCGGAAACACTTGGACCAAATCAAACTCAGATTCACGGACTATCCTGAGCAACCCACGTTGGACCCTATCTTTTTTGATCCCCCAACATACACACCAGTGGCAACCGGCACCACGGTTGACCACGAAGCAGAACCCATCATCCACAGCAGCCCTGCAGGGCCCAACACACCAGGCAGCCCAGCAAGGCCAGCTGCACAGCAGCCCAGCGAGGGCACAACAAATGATTCAACATCACCAGCTTTCACACCAAGATGATCAACCAAGGCAAGAAGGGCCCCAGATCGACTCACATTGTAAATAGTTACACTATTGACTTTGTGGGGGAATGTCATATATGTGGACTTGTATTCACTCTGTACAGCCACCACAGGGCTCATTCCCCAGAGTCCCAAGGGATCCCATAATCCCTTGGGAGCACAGGTATTTAACAAGGCTTGACAGGTTGGAGAGGCACTCTGGAGACCTGCAATAAAAGACTAAGGTAACGCTTTACTTTGAGATCACAATGTTCAGTCTGACTCTTTCTCCATACACAACACTAACCTTTTGTGTTTCATGCACAAGTACCCCCAGGTCCCGCTGTACTGCAGCACTTTGCAATTTTTCTCCATTTAAATAATAATTTGCTTTTTGATTTTTTTTCTGCCAAAGTGCATGACCTCACACTTTCCAACATTGTACTCCTTCTGCTAAACTTTTGCTAGTAGAGTGGAGAAGGGAGAACCAGTGGATGTGGTGTATTTGGACTTTCAAAAGACTTTTGACAAGGTCCCACACAAGAGAGTGATGTGCAAAATTAAAGCACATGATGTTGAGGGTAATGTACTGACGTGGATAGAGAACTGGTTGGCAGACAGAAGCAGAGAGTCGGGATAAACGGGTCCTTTTCAGAATGGCAGGTTGTGACTACTGGGGTGCCGCAGGGCTCAGTGCTGGGACCCCAGCTATTTACAATATACATTAATGATTTGGATGAGGGAATTGAGTGTAATATCTCCAAGTTTGCAGATGACACTAAGCTGGGTGGCGGTGTGAGCTGTGAGGAGGACGCTAAAAGGCTGCAGGGTGACTTGGACAGGTTAGGTGAGTGGGCAAACGCGTGGCAGATGCAATATAATGTGGATAAATGTGAGGTTATGCACTTTGGTGGCAAAAACACGATGGCAGAATATTATCTGAATGGTGGCAGATTAGGAAAAGGGGAGGTGCAACGAGACCTGAGTGCCATGGTTCATTGAAAGTTGGCATGCAGGTACAGCAGGCGGTGAAGAGGGCAAATGGTATGTTGGCCTTCATAGCTAGTGGATTTGAGTATAGGAGCAGGGAGGTCTTACTGCAGTTGTACAGGACCTTGGTGAGGCCTCACCTGAATATTGTGTTCAGTTTTGGTCTCCGAATCTGAGGAAGGACGTTCTTGCTATTGATGGAGTGCAGCGAAGGTTCACCAGACTGATTCCCGGGATGGCAGGACTGGCATATGAGGAGAGACTGGATCAACTGGGCCTTTATTCACTGAAGTTTAGAAGGATGAGAGGGGATCTCATAGAAACATATAAAATTCTGACAGGACTGGACAAGTTAGATGCAGGAAGAATGTTCCCGATGTTGGGGAAGTCCAGAACCAAGGGACATAGTCTAAGGATAAGGGGTAAGCCATTTAGGACTGAGATGAGGAGAAACTTCTTCACTCAGAGAGTTGTTAACCTGTGGAATTCCCTACCGCAGAGAGTTGTTGATGCCAGTTCATTGGATATATTCAAGAGGGAGCTAGATATGGTCCTTACGGTTAATGGGATCAAAGGGTATGGAGAGAAAGCAGGAAAGGGGTACTGAGATGAAAGATCAGCCATGATCTTATTGAATGTTGGTGCAGGCTCGAAGGGCCAAATGGCCTACCCCTGCACCTATTTTCTATGTTTCTATGTTAACCGATAAGGGATTAAGAGGTTATGGGGCACGGGCAGGGAAGGGGACCTGAATCTATGATCTGATCAGCCATGATTCTATTATATGGCAGAGCAGTCTCGAGGGGCCATACGGCCTACTCCTGCTCCTATTTCTTATGTTCTTATGTTCTTTATGATCCCTAATGGCTGTGCTGATTTCTTGTCCTCACATTCTCTTTGTGAACAAAATAGTGATTAAAAATAGATAAAGAGAAGGTACAAGAAAGGCCGGCGGTAATTAAAGTGGATAAGTCACTCGGTCCGGCTGGGATGCATCATAGATTGCTGAGGGAAATAAGGTAGAAATTGTGGACGTGCTGGCTACAATCTTCCAAATTTCTTTAGATATAGGGGTAGTGCCAGAGGACTGGAGGATTGCAAATGTTATACCCTTGTTCAAAAATGGAGAGAATCATAGAAAATTACAGCCATTTTGGCCCATCGTGTCTGTGCTGACCGACAAAGCTATCCAGCTTAATCCCACTTTCTAGCCCTTTGTCCGTAGCCTAGTAGGTTACAGCACTTCAAGTGCACATCCAAATACTTTTAAAATGTGGTGAGGGTTTCTGTCTCTATCACCCATTCAGGCAGTGAGTTCCAGATCCCCACCACCCTCTAGTTGAAAGAAATTCCCCTTGCATCCACTCTAAACTTCCTACCAATTACTTTAAATCTATGCCCCCTGGTTGTTGACCCCTCTGCTAATGGAAATAGGTCCTTCCTATCCATTCTATCTCAGCCCCTCATAATTTTATACATCTCAATAAGGTCTCCCCTCAGCCACCTCTGTTCCAAATAAAACAAATCCAGATTATCCAATCTTTCCTCATAGCTAAAATTCTCCAGTCCAGGCAACATCCTCATAAATCTCCTCTGTACCTTCTCTAGTACAATCACATATTTCCTGTAATGTGGTGACCAGAACTGCATGCAGTACTCTAGCTGTGGCATAACTAGTATTTTATACAGTTCAAGCATAATCTCCCTGCTCTTGTATTCTATACCTCTACTAATAAAGGCAAGTATTCTTAACCACTTTATCTACCTGGCCTGCTACCTTCAGGGATTTGTGGACATGCACTCCAAAGTCCCATTGTTCCTCTACACTTCTCAGTGTCCTATGATTTAATTTGTATTCCCTTGCCTTGTTAGTCCTCCTCAAATGCATTACCTCACACTTCTCCGGATTAGGGTTTAGGGTTGCGCACCTGACCAGTTCATTGATATCTTCCTGCAGTCTACAGCTTTCTTCTTCATTATCAACCACAGAGCCAATTTTTGTATCATCTGCAAACTTCTTAATCATACCCACTACATTCAAGTCTAAGTCATTGATATATACCACAAAAAGCAAGGGACCTAGTACTGAGCCCTGTGGAACCCCACTGGAAGCAGCCTTCCAGTCACAAAAACACCTATCAACCATTATTACCCATTGCTTCCTACCTCTAAGCCAATTCTGGATCCAACTTGTCACTTTACCTTGGATCCCATGGGCTTTTACCTTCATGACCAATCTGCCATGTGGGACCTTATAAAAAACCTTGCTAAAATCCACATACACTACATCAAACGCACTACCCTCATCCACCCTCCTTGTTACCTCCTCAAAAAATTCAATCAAGTTAGTCAGACACGACCTTCCTTTAACAAATCCATGCTCACTATCCTTGATTAATCCGTGTCTTTCTAAATGAAGATTTATCCTGTCCCCCAGAAATGTTTCCAATAATTTTCCCACCACCGAGGTTAGGCTGACTGGCCTGTAATTACTCAGTCTAACCCTTTCTCCCTTTTAAAACAAAGATACCACATTAGCAGTTCACCAGTCCTCTGGCACCACACCTGTAGCCAGAGAGGATTGGAATATGATGGTCATAGCCTCTGCTATTTCCTCTTTTGTTTCTCTTAAAATCCCCATCTGGGCCTGGGGATTTATCCACTAAACCCCTTAATACTTCCTCTCTCACAGTTAATATTAGGGTAGTTGAAATCTGCTACTATTTTTGCCCTATAGTTTTTTCACTTCTCAGAAATGTGCCTATATATTTGCTCTTCTATCTCCCTCTGACTGTTAGTACACTCCCAGCAATGTGATTGCTCATTGTTTGTTCTTCAATTCAACCCATATGGCCTCATTTGATGATTCTTCTCACATATCATCCCTTCTCATGGCTGTAATTGTTTCTTTATTCAATACTGCGTTCCCCCTCCCCTCCTTTTTTTATCCCCCTCTCTATCCCGTCTGAAAACCCTGTAACCAGGAATGTTGACTTACCATACCTGCCCTTCTTTCAGCCATGTCTTAGCAATAGCTATAATATCATACTCCCAAGTGTCTATCTGTGCTCTCTGCTCATCTGCCTTATTCCCTAGACTCCTTGCATTGAAGTATATACCATTTAGCACTGCCAAACTCCAATGTTGTCCATTGTCGAGCTTTTATTCCCTCTGCCTTCCAAATTCACTTTCTAATTTTCAGCTTTCCAATTTAAGCTTAGCTTTTCTCCCTTGTGAATCTATTCTCAGGATCCCATCCCCCTACCAAGCTAATTTAAACCCTCCCCAACAGCACTAGCAACCCCCTCCCTCCAACAAGGATATTGGTCCCAGCTCTGTTGATGTGCAACCAGTCTGGCTTGTACATGTCCCACCTCCCCCAGAACTGGTTTCAATGTCCTAGGAATCTAAAGCCCTTCCTCCTGCACCATCTCTCCAGCCACGTATCCATCTGCTCTATCCTCCTAGTTCTGTACTCACTTGTATGTGGCACTGGGAGTAATCCGGAGATTACTACCTTTGAGGTCCTGCTTTTTAATCTTTTTCCTAGCTCCCTAAAATTTGCCTGCAGGACCTCATCCCTCTTTCTATCTATGTCATTGGTACCGATGTGGACCACGACCTCAGGCCTCTGGCTGTTCACCCTCCCCCCTCAGAATGTCCTGCAGCAGCTCAGTGACATCCTTGACCCTGGCACCAGGGAGGCAACATACGATCCCGGAGTCATATCTGCAGCCTTAGAAACACCTGTCTGCTCCCCTAACTATTGAATGCCCTACCACTATTGCTCTTCCACTCTTCTTTCCCCCCCCCCCCCCTTTGCAGCTGAGCCACCTGTGGTGCTGTGGACTTGGCTCCTGCTGCACTCCCCAGAGGAACCATTCTCAGAACAGAATACCAGCCTGGTCATGAGGACTTCGGTCTGGTGGTCGCCCATTCCCTCTCTGCCTGCACACTCTTAAGCTGTGGGGTGACCACCTTCAGAAATGTGCCATCCACATAGCTCTCAGCCTCGCGGATGCACTGCAGTGACTTCAACTGCCGCTCAAGCTCCGAAGCCTGGAGCTTGAGCTGCTTCAGCTGACGACACTTCCTGCACACATGGTCGTCCAGGTCACGAGAAGCATCCAGGATTTCCCACATGGCACAGGATGTGCATTCCACTGGACTGAGCTGCCCTGCCATACCTCTATTTATTAGATTAATTAATTAAGATTTTTAGTATACCCCTCTGTCCTTACTTAAAGACTAAAAGACAAAGAGGAAAAAAAACAATGATATTCAGCAGAAGGATAAGCCAAGAAATTACAGGCCAGTCAGTTTAATATCAGTGGTGGGGATGCTTTTAGAAACAATAATTCCGGTAGAAAATTAACAGCCACTTGCATGGACTACATATGTGTAAAGGAGAGCTAGCACAGATTTAACGGCACATCATGTTTGACTAACTTGATTGAATTTTTTGATGAGGTAACAGAGAGGGTGGTTGAAGGCAATGTGGTTGATGTTGTGTATATGGACTTTCAAAAAGGCATTTGATAAAGTATCACATATTAGGCTAGTTAGCAAAACTGAAGCCCACGGGACACAAGGGGCAATAGCAGCATGGATACAAAATAGGCTAAAGGATAGAAAACAGAGTTGTGTTGAATGGCTGTTTTTCATACTGGAGGGAGGCACGCAGTGTTGTTCCCCAGGATTCAGTGCTGTTTTTGATATACATTAATGATTTGAACTTGTGGGTATTGGGTACTGTTGTAGAGAGTAGAAATATATATAGACTTAGGCATTAGGCACCTGCTGGATATTTAAAACTCACATAAGCTTAAATGGACACACACATAAAATGGCTGCCCAGGCATTATGGGAAATCAGGTAGTCAAACTGTGAACTGTTGAACGTTCACTGACCGAGCAATAACCCTGTGAGGCCCACTGTAGGAATGCCTGGGAAGACAGAGATAAGAAGGAAACCATCTCCTGTGAACAAGGCCATGAAACCAATTATTTCAGGAAGAAAGATAAGAGGGAAACCATTTGCTGTAAACAAGGCTATATACCAATTATTTCTCCAAGAAGAAAGAACATAAGGGGAATTCTATTGGGTTAAAATAACCTATATGTAATCTATAATCATTGTGATTGGCTTGTGTCCAGCCGTGATGGGCTGTGTAGCTGCAGTAAACTGTTTTGTAACTGTTGTGAAACATATAAAGGTACATGTAACTCTTTGTTCTGTGAAGAGAAACCTGGATACGGTCCTGAGTTTTTCCTTCCCGCTGAGCGTAATAAAAGCTGCTTCAGCATTGGAACTGACCCTGAGTGTTGAGTGATTCTTCTAAGAAAACACTAACGCTAACAATGGCGTAGTCGGCAGGATTTCCCGGAGTCGCTGGACGCCCTTGGGAAAAAAAACCCGGGTGAGTATAAAAAACAATTTTTAAGTATAAAGGGTGCGGAAGGTGGAAGCTGGTTGATCGACATGAGGAGACGGTCTAATATCTCAAACGCCTAGCCTGAGCCTGAATTAAGAGGACTTTTGTCCCACGTGACGGCCAGGAACCAAGTAGGCGTAGGGAACACACTTAGACCGTGGGATCGTGATACCGAGAGACATCTTCCGGACCCAGTAGTGAAATTTGAAATACCCCGGGGTAGAACCAAGCGGTGTACAGCGGCTAACGGAATCCAAACCTGTGAACAGGGTCGGACCAACAGGCTGAGCGGTGGTAGGTAGTCGTTAAGGATATGTAGAGCACTGCGGGAATTGCTTAAACGCGTTTTTAAGAATTGTATAAGTTTGTGTAACAGCAGAACTTGTGACCTGACAGTAGCCAAGAGACAGTTTACTACAAGTCGCGCTAGAAAGAAAGCGGACCTCTGAGAGTAGATTCCTAACGATACCAGTCCTACCCAGGAATGGCCATGAAAACAAGTAAACTCGAGTGGGGACCAGAAGGGTCGCTTACCCGCCACCTGGCGGAAAAACAAAAGAAGCTAATTGAAAAAATGATTAAAGCAGGGTGGAATCCTCAGGAATTAGTTATGTGAGGAATTATTTAGATAAAACTACGAATTCCCTGAAAGGTCATGGATCCAAAAATAGAGCCGGCCAAAACAAGAAGAGAGACTGTTGTAAATGTCTGATCGTTGAGTGAGAAGTATCTGTGTGATTTTTGACTGCAGAATGAATTTTTTATGTTTTCATGTTCCGAAAGCCTGGTTGGAAGAGGAATGCAAGTGTCTGTTTATTTTAGAAACAGAGTGAAAGTCTTTTTTTTAAACCCTTTGTAATGTTGTCCTGTATGTGGGAAGTTTTAAGACATTTAAGTTAGAAACGCAGGTGTGGATTTATTCGGATGATAAGTTACGGAGCTAGGAAAATAAACAAATAAAGAATAGGTTTGTTGAGCAAAATATTTATTTGACATGCTCACTTACTTGCCGAAAGAAAACATGCAATGATTGATTGGGTTGAAAGACATAAATTTAGTCTCGGAATGAGATAAAGAATGCTTTAAAAAAAAAGAGCTTCCAAAAGAAAAGTTTTAAATAAAGATTGAAATTACAACGTTTGAATTGGGATTTTGAGATATTCAGAGAAGGCACAGGAAATACTGAGGTGGATTTAAAAAAAAAGAGAAAGATTAAATTAAATCTGATCAGGTCAAACTCCTGGGCAAGTGGCGAGCTATCTGCGAAGGTGTAAAAGGAACTTTTGGAAAATGTTAAAAAAAAAACAGCAAGCTTTAGTAACGACTTTGAAACTGGAGCATTTTGAGATAACGAAAAAGCACTCAAACTCTCAAAGATGGACTTCATTCCAGTTATGGAGAAAAAGAAAAAGATAAAGACGCCACTTTGAAAGTAAACAAATGATTTTAAATTAACAACTTTATGGAGTTACGAACCCTCCGTGTAAAATACAAAACCTAATTTGAAGAAAGGAAAAAAAAAAAGATGTAACGGACTAAATGGAAAAAGACATAACTTACTAAATACTAGTTGATGTTTGCTGTGAAAAAGATATTGGTTTAATTAGAAGAGAAAAAAAATTGGAATAAGTAAAAAAACACTCTACATGGATTCGAATTTTAAATTATGAAAAAGTTTCAATGCAGTTTGAAAAGATTTCCAAAATGGACAGTGTTTATCAAAAATGTCCCGAACAGTCTGAACAAGCAGGAGGGTTTTGAAGATAATGAGGAGAAAGAGAGAAATAAAAAAAAACAGAATTGAATTTCAGTAAACAAAATTGCTATTGTATGTGTGGTCTTGTTTTAAAACAATTTAAAAAAAAAAAAAATTCTTTGGCAAGTACTTGAATTAGAAGTTAAGAAAACATTGGAGTTTACTCTAATGATTTATGCTGTTTAACGGATTCCTAATTTCGAAGCCAGTTTTGAAGGCACAAAGACTTTTTTTTTCAGATGATTACGTGAAGTCACGTAATGACATCAGGTCTTCTTACAAACCTGGAAAGGAGTTAACCCTTTCCATTGACAGCCGTTTTATACTGAACATTATTAATTTGGATTTCTTAATAGGGAAAAAAAAAGACTCACCTAACAGAGGAAACAAAAATAAAAACAGAACTAGCTTATGTAATAATACTTGCCTGATACAATAAAGAAATAGATATTCAATAAAACAAATTGAAGAGTTAAAAGCTAAGATAAACAGGCTGGAAGAGATAACGGGACTAGACGGATAGTGCAGTGCGCAGCCATAGCACCATCACCTCTGGCAATAGAGCCAATGTACCCCACGGTGGGTAGGTGTAGTCCACAAACCCAACCTAACGGTAAAGCAGACAGCGATGTTTGGAGGAATAGCTTTGGCCTTGGTCATAATAGGAGTTTGGGTAATATTTAAGTGGGTAAAGACACAGGCGCACGCCCTACAGATTCAGCTCGAAATGGTTCGATTATAACCTTGTGCTTCTGATTTTGCAGGGTGACAGGGACACTCGTAGAGCAAAAAAACTTAACCCCTGGTGACGACCAGGCCGTCTGTTTAAAATTACAGATAATACTTACCGGAATGGGAATACGAACGGCGCTACTCGTAATATGGATAGCCCTGCGACAGGCACGTACCCTGGGCAACACCGACGGACAGCAGAGCACGCTGGAAATAAACAACTATATGAACTATGGAGTCTTGTTTAATTTAACGGACGGAATGTGCATCCCAGCAGCCAAGGACTGGAGCAAGGACAGGACTTATTTTAATAAGAATCCTAATAAGAATAAGAGTATGTGTACAGTGCTCCACGGGTATAAGGAGCAGATGCATTAAACGGAGGGATGTCAAAGGGCCTGATGAATGTACTTTCGGCATAATTTGCGCGCCTCCGGGACAATCCCAGCAATCAGTCATCCGCAAGAAGGGAATGGGGCTGTGTGGGTATTACGAGGAGGCGGGGGCGGCTGCAATATAATTGTATGTATGTTTCTCACCCCCTCCGACACCGCGCCCCATAAGAATCACTACATTGCCCGAAGAACTGCCTTGTCCCATAACTACTAAGGGACCAGAAAATGGGATTGCAATGTACAACGAAGGGGAATTATTGTATGATAATGTTAAACATGAAATTGTGCCTGTTCTGATCAATATTTCAGGCATCCAGATGCCGGAATATTGTACCGAACAGTCAAGGAAGATGTACAATGTATTAAGTAAAGTCGTAATGCAGCAGGCTGCCGATGCCATGGGTGCCAGTAAGTTCCGGGGACAGGGGTTAGCACCCAGGGTGAAGAGGGAAATAGTAAATGATGTTGCTACCGTTTTCAATACAGGAACCTCCGTAGTGAACTCGATAGACATACAAGGGCTAAATGAGAGGGTAGAACAGCTTAAAGGGGTGATGAAGGGGTTATTGGAGAGGGTGGAGCAAAACCAGGAAGACCAGGCCAACCTAGGAAAGGAGGGTGCCGAAATCCAGTTGGATGGCATCTCAGTCCTGGAAGCTCACGCTAAAACCATCAATCACCTCATTGATAGAGAACAAGAAGATACAATAAAGCAAAGACAGGGGCAACTCTGTCATGCTTATGGTCTGTGGATGGTGGGACAGATCCGCCACAACCTCGACCAGATCCAACGCGGGGAAGTACCCGATTGGATAGACAGTTCACATTTGGCTCAGTTGGCGAACCAAAGGGGGACACTGGATAATTGTACTCTGAAGGGACTGACCCGAGTATACCCCGCAATTCCAGATTGCCAGATGGGTAGGACTACCGGGATAGGGATAGTCCTGTTGATCCCCATAGCAACGCCGGACTCAGGGCCGTTCCCCTTATACCAACTAGAGAATATCGGAGTAATACGGGAAAATGTCTCCATTCGCTACTACCTAACCACCACCTCTGCCGTTCGTCGCAACAACATACTTACTGGGATTTCCCTAGCAGATTGCAAGCAAAGGGGGGAAATCACAGTATGCCCTCACCCGGTGGGCCGAGGGGAACTAGACGAGTGCGGGTTTAACCGAACCAACGGGTGTGTACTAGAAATAGTGCCCGCACACATGCACTTCGCGAGGGCAGGCTACGGAGGGAGGGGAAGATACTGCGTCTCTACTACTGAGCGTTCATACCAGTATAATGACCTGCAGTGCCCTATACCGCAGCCAAACTTTTGCTTTACACCACTACGACCTGTCGCGATCGGGCAATCGCATATCACCCAGGTTAGGCGCCGGAAGTCCGAAGTTATTGAAGTAACTGATCAGCTCCATGATCATTTGCAGGATTATGACGAGCCAGAGCAGGTCCCTATCCCACATCTAACCGAAGTATTACGGGAGTTGAGGCTCAGAGTGGGTCAATCTGTAAAACTCTATCACCAGCTACAAACTAAAATCAAAGAAGATACCGAGGTAGACTTACAAAGTCAGAGTTGGTGGAGAAAGGTCTGGGACTGGGGAATAAATGTGAATATCCACCCATGGATTCGAATTATTTCACACACACTGGTCGGAATACAATTAATCTTAGCAATAACATGGGGCGTGATGGCCTGCCAGGTATGCAGGCGCCACAAACGGCGGAAACGGACCAATCACCGTTCCCTGGATATTAAACAAGCCTGTTTGATAAGGGGACGGGAGGAGCTAGCCTTTGTTAATTTGATCTAAGCAACCGGGACTCCTGAAACCGCGTGACTGGCCAGCACGTTGAGGCAAGGAGTACCGGGCAGTGCACAAATATCAGATAAAGGCAGTACGGTCGGTTAAAAGGGGACTAGGACTCGTCCCTTTACCGAAAGGGGGGAATTGTTGTAGAGAGTAGAAATATATATAGACTTAGGCATTAGGCACCTGCTGGATATTTAAAACTCACATAAGCTTAAATGGACACACACATAAAATGGCTGCCCAGGCATTATGGGAAATCAGGTAGTCAAACTGTGAACTGTTGAACGTTCACTGACCGAGCAATAACCCTGTGAGGCCCACTGTAGGAATGCCTGGGAAGACAGAGATAAGAAGGAAACCATCTCCTGTGAACAAGGCCATGAAACCAATTATTTCAGGAAGAAAGATAAGAGGGAAACCATTTGCTGTAAACAAGGCTATATACCAATTATTTCTCCAAGAAGAAAGAACATAAGGGGAATTCTATTGGGTTAAAATAACCTATATGTAATCTATAATCATTGTGATTGGCTTGTGTCCAGCCGTGATGGGCTGTGTAGCTGCAGTAAACTGTTTTGTAACTGTTGTGAAACATATAAAGGTACATGTAACTCTTTGTTCTGTGAAGAGAAACCTGGATACGGTCCTGAGTTTTTCCTTCCCGCTGAGCGTAATAAAAGCTGCTTCAGCATTGGAACTGACCCTGAGTGTTGAGTGATTCTTCTAAGAAAACACTAACGCTAACAGGTACAATTTCAAATATGCAGATGACACGAATCTTGGAAATGTAACAAATAGTGAGGAAGATAGTAATAGAGGCTGGTGAATGGACGGACACATAGCAGATGAAATTCAACGCAGAGAAGAGTAATGTGATACATTTTGGTAAGAAGGAGGAGAGACAATACATGCTAAATGGTACATTTCTAAAGGGGTTGCAAGAACAGAGAGACCTGGGGGTGCTTGTGCACAAATCTTTCAAGGTGGCAGGACAGGTTAACAAAGCAGTTAATGAAGCATATGAGATCCTGAGCTTTATAAATAGAGGCATAGAGTACAAAAGCCAGGAAGTTATGTTAAACCTATATGCAACACTAGTTCGGCCCGAGCTGGAGTATTCTGTCCAATTCTGAGCACTACACTTTAGGAAGGACATGAAGGCTTTGGAGAGGTACAGAAAAGATTTACTGGAGTGGTTCCAGTGATGAGGGATACAGTTACGTGGATAGACTATGGTTTTTCTTCTTGGAACAGAGAAGGCTAAGCGGAGATTTGATAGAGGTGTTTAAAATAATGCAGGATTTAGATTCGTAAATAAAGAGAAGTGGGCTAGAAATTCATTATAGGCAAGAAATGGGCAGTGTTTAGATTTAAATTGGTTCAGTAGTGCCAGTTGAAAATCAGCTAGGCGGCTTGCAAAATTCATCCTCATTAAAATGATTACAGTCATGATTCTAGACTAAAAGATCATGCTCAGTGGCGTTACAGTGAAAAGCTAGACCAATATTGGGGCAGTCTAATTGCAAGTAATGATTGCCACAGGTTTTTTTCTCTACTTAAAGGGGAGGTCCATTGATGATGCAGCACCTCATACTAGCATTGTTGGGTGTATGGTTGCCTCAACAACCATAAGAAGAAGGACAAGGAGAATGAGCACTTATTTACAAATCTTGATGGCAGATCGCCTGCCCAGGGAGAGAGCCTGGGGCTTTTCCAAGGAAGCTTTGGAGGCCGTTGGTTTTAGCGGTGGAGAGTAAGCGGGCAGTCCTGTACCAACTGGCTGGAGGCCCTCGCCCCAAGTCTGCCAGACTGTGTGGAGGGAGGGGCAGCACTGTGGTCCCCTGGACCCACACCCAGTGCAGGAGGAAGTTTAACAAGTTCACATGGGTGGTCAAGGTGAGTGAAGGCTTCAACAAATGCTACATGTCACCATCTGTACCACAAGTTTGACACACTGATCAATACACCACAACCCCAGCACTCACACCCACACCTCACACAGCTATTCAACTGTAGCAGGCACATCACCCAGGCACATTGTTCCACACTCAGTCACACACTTTCCCTTCTCTTGCAGGCCAAGATGGCTTACAACTGGAGGGAGCAGGAGCGGATAGGCGGGGGCCAAGCCCACATTGAACAGCTGAGCCAGCTGGAGACAAGAGTGCTGGAGACCATTGGGCGGCAGGACATCGGCACCATTGTACCGGTGATGTTGACCCCCCCTGGGGACAACAACGATATGTTCATTTCTAATCTTTCTTCTCACATTCCACTTCCCCTCAGCCCACAATCTTTTCTCACTTTTAAGCTACCCATGCTGTATGTATGCATTTCTCCCTTCCCGCTGCCCTCCCCTTACCATAACCTGACTCTTGTGCCTTTATGCTTTCAGATAATCAGCCAGCACCTGAGCAGCCTGTCCCTGAGGGCACCGTACAGAGCGAGGCGGGAGAAGAAGAGGAAGAACACACCGCATCACTGCATGTCTCACCCGCAGGCACCAGCTCAGACACTGGCTCTACGCGTTCTTTAGAGGCTAATATAGTAGTGGGATCTGCACAGGGTGAGGCACCAGCCATAAGTGGGCTGCAGCAAGACCAGGGGGAAAGGGTAGCTCGAGGGCCAGCTCTCCCAAGCGCGAGTTCGCGTGTGAGTTCTGCTGCACAGGACTCAGATGAGGACCACGATAGGGAGGCCTTCAGATGTAGGGTGATGGGCATGCACACGGAAATGATAAGTGCAATGGCAGGGCTGCTCGAGAGTCTCTCGGCAATGGCAAGGAGCGTGGAGGTGTGTGTCATGTATCCTACATGGCTACTGTTGGTACTATCACAAGGTGTGCCACCAGAGGGCACAGCAGTGGGAGACTTGTAGGTTACCTGTACAGGTGTGCCTGGCCTAGTATAAAAGGCAGGCCACCAGGTGTGATCCTCACTCTGGAGTTAATTAATAAAGGACTAAGGTCACTACAATTTAAGTACAACACATTGCCTCGTGGATGTCATGATTGTAACCTTCACATAACTCTAACCTTTATGTAACAACACCATACACTGTATACACCTGAGAAATGTACACCTTGACCACAGGGGGTGAACTTGTGGGAGACACTCCTCACCTGGTCATCCAGGTATATAAAGGGAGGTCCCACGCAGGGTCAGCATTCCTTGGACCTGGGAATAAAGGTTCAGGTCACGTAGTGACCTTGTCTGCATTACATGCTTCGTGTGATTCTATAGTAAGGTGTAAGGACACCACACACTCCTTTTCCCACATTACAACAGTGACTACATTCCAAAAGTACTTAATTGGCTGTAAAGTGTTTTGAGATGTCCGGTGTTCGTGAAAGGCATTATATAAATCCAAGTCTTTTTTTTCTTGCAACATCCAGGTAACTTTTTGTTTGTGTGTCGTAGTGAGGAGTAGCAGAAGGATTAGAGATCATCTACTCTCTGTGGAGGTTCCAGGAGCGATCCTCAGTTTGTATGGAATTAGCTGGTCAATTGTCTATAGTTGGCCCAAGTGCCCGAGCTCCAGGAAGAAGGGGGTGGACTTAGCCTGGGTCCCACACCTGAAATGACCCCTGCTGGACAATGTGCATAGAGGGGGAAATTACTGCTGTGTGTTATTTATAATGAAATCCTGAACATGTTTATGAATTGATTTACGGTTTCATTTCAAAGAGCAGAGAGGAAATCTTCCTGCTGAGTGAGAACAGGGGTGGGGTCAGTTGTGTTGCCCGAAATGGTCAATCAGCCCACCAACACTCAGGCCTAGATGGTCCGCTAGTAAGTCTGGTGGGGTACGGCATCCCCCAGCCCGACAGGAGTGCCGCGGACCCAAGAACATTTTCTGAGTGGGCCTAATTTAATTTTTGTTTTGCCTGTGGATGTTTAAAGGGCTCGTCCTCCTCCAAGGCAGGGAAATGCATCAGGCCTCTAACAGATCCCACACAAATTGCATGACTCAGTCGCCCGACAGTGTTTGAACTTGCTGCGGTGGGCCAGTTAAGATTTAATAGTCCCTCGGGGACCCAGACGACTTTGGCCGCCTGCTGAGCACAGGTGTTCCTCTTACCCAGTGTTGCTGTGGCTGCAATACAGAGAATGTGGTGCATGGTGTCCCTTCCTCATTACTGGCTTATTTGGTCACACCCTCCCCTTTTTGGACAGGAGAATGAAGTCGGAAAATTACCTAAACTGTCCACATTGCAGTGGTCAGTGATGGGACTGATGGTGAATGCTGGGGTGTGCACATTGATTTCTGACGTGTGCAAGGATCTCATCGGAGTGCAAGCTGGAAAAACTCCCCTCTGACATTTGCCTATGAATCAGCCATCACTACACTCTAAGAATAATTCATGATGTGAAGCACTTTGATCTGCTTCAACCTGTTGTACAGCTCTAAATATGAGTGTTATATTTAATCTGGTCACAGTTACAATTTATTAACATTGATTACAATTTCATGCTTCATGAGGCTGGAGTGTAAGGTCCCTCAATGCAGCAGCCAACATTCCCTGTGCACCCTGGAATCTTTCCCAATCCTCCCCACTGTGTTCTGTGCACACAGTTTCAACATCAGGTCTGCCCTCAGGTTCAAACCAAAGGTAGAGAACCAATAACAGCTATCAGCGTCAGATAACCTCTCGAGAATTTTATCTCTACCTGCGTAAGCGATAAAAGGAAAACAAGCTGTCAGCTCCTCATTGATGAATGGGCCTCCCAGTGTGGTACTGAACGACACAGACCAGGAAGATCCCAGCTCACTCCACAGCTGCACCAGGATTAGGTGAGGGAAGGGACAACTATACTGTGTCCTGTGGGCAACGGGTGAGGGCAGGCTCAAGCGTGGTTGTGCTGTACTCCATGGTAAAATAGCCTGCTGATATTCACTGCTCAGACTGACACATGAGGAATGAGTGAGGTCCTGGAGAGAGTCTCGTGCATTGGAAGCAAAGCCCAATGTAAAGCAAGCTGCAAAAGATGTTACCTAATCCAAGCTGCGATTCTACATCTACAGCTAACACAACATGCAGGAGGGACTCAATAATTACAAAAATATATTCAAATACTGTTCATGAAAACAATTCACTACCACTACAATGCAATAGTAACATGAAAGTGATGCGCTGGTGAGAGTAACAAAGTGAGGGACAGAGATCACTGTTCCACTCAACTCCTGAAACTATGAGTTATGGGAAGATGGAGGGGGGGACTTGAGGAGGGAGTGCAGCTGTGCCTGGCCACTGGATTTAGAGACACTGCCAACAGACCAAATGTTCCCATCTTGGGAGCAGATTTGCCAACCCTTTGGGATTGTCCTGGAGTCTTCAGGAATGACAGGATGAACGTCCAGGATACTAAAACTGTTTTTTATCAAAGTCACAAATGACATCCTATCCCTCCTCATCCTGTCCACAGTCTTTGACATGGTTGACCACTCTATCCTTCTCCATCGTCTAGCTGGGTGGGACTGCACTCGCTTGGTTCCATTCTTATCTATCCAGCCGTAGCCAGAGAATCACCTGCTTCTCTTCCCATTCCTGCTCTCACACCGTTACCTCTTGAGTCCCCCAAGGATCTATCCCCTCCTATTTGTCATTTACATGCTGCCCCTTGGCGACATCATCCAAAAACACAGCATCAGTTTTCACATGTATGCTAATGACACCCAGCTCTACCTCACTACCACTTCTCTTGACCCCTCCACTGCCTTGGATTTGTCACGCTGCTTGTCCGACATTTAGCATTGATGAGCAGAAATTTCCTCCAATTTAATATTCGGAAGAATGAAGCCATTGTCTTTGGTCCCCGTCACAAACTCCAATTCCCTAGCGACTGACTCCATCCCTCTTCCTCGCATCTCTCTGAGGCTGAACTAGAATGTTCACAAATTTGGTGTCATATTCAACCCGAGATCAGCTTCCGACCATATATCCATGCCATCACTAAAACAGCCTATTTTTGACTGCGCCCCGCCTCAGCTCATCTGCTGCTGAAACTCTCAGCCATGCCTTTGTTTCCGCTAGACTTAACTATTCTAGTGCTTTCCAGGCAGGCATCCCATCTTCTATCCTCCATAAATTTGAGGTCATCCAAAACTCTGCTGCCCGTATCCTAACTCGCACCAAGTTCCTTTGTTCGTTGATCTACATTGGATCCCGGTCCAGCAACGCCTCGATTGTAAAATTCTCAACTTTGTTTTCAAAGCCCTCAGGGTGACGTCCTCACTTTCTCTGTAACCTCCCCCAGCCCTATAACCTTCCGAGATCTCTGCGCTCTTCCAATTCTGGCCTCTTGCATATCCCTGATTTTAATCATTCCACCATTGGCGGCCGTGCCTTCAGCTGCCTGGGCCCTAAGCTCTGGAATTCCCTCCCTAAACCTCTCTACTTCTCTCCCCTCCTTTAAGTTGCTCCTTAAAACCTACTTCTTCGACCAAGTTTTTTGTCACCCGTCCTAATATCTCTATGTGGCTCGGTGTCAAATTTTGTCTGATAACACTCCTTGAAGTGCCATTGGACATTTTACTGAGTTAAAGGTGGCATATAAACACAAGTTGTCGTTGCTGCAGCAGTTGTCTGCAGTGTCTCTGGGTTATGGAGAGTTTTATCGAGGACCCCATACTTGGCTGGGGTTCCAATGCCCTACGCGTTAATCTATCCTGGCTCACACGTGTAGCTTTCAGTAAGATCACTGGCTAATGATCAGGTGAGGGAACCCTGACTTAGATTTACATCCTTAGCCTGGGATAATGAAACTAACCATAAAGCAGTCCTGTGTGATCAGCTACCCGAGAAAGGGCCAGGAATTCAAGCACAGAGCTCCCTGGTGCGAATGAATCAGAATACAACATTTACACACAGGCTAATCAGGCAGAGCAATATGTGATTCTTTCTAAGAAATATTGACCAAGCAAATCCAATTTCCAGCTATTTATAGATGGGCCCTCCTGACTCTTCTACGATAAAAACATTTACTTTGCTTCTATTAATAGTTGTAATCTAATAAAGCTTTTTATATCTTGAGATGTTATGACACTAGATTCGAACCCTGATGAATTTACTTCTGGGCCTCATTCCAATAACCGTGAGGACCTTTTCCAACAACTCTGAGTACAGTGCATTCACACAAAATGTACTTTTCTCTCTTTTATATCTCCAACATATACATGAGACTTGAGGGCATACTCCAGGCTGACACTCCAGTGCAGTACTGAGGGAATCTTTTAGGTGAGATGTTAAACTGAGTTTGCCATGTTAGGTGAACATAAAAGCTCTCATGGAACTATTTCAAAGAAGAGCAGGGAAGTTCTTCAAGTGTCCTGGACAATATCAACATAATTAAAAACAAATTGATTGGTCATGTTACGCACAGCTGTTTATGGGATCTTGTTGTATGCAAATTGGCTGCATGTTTCCTACAACAGTAACTACACTTCAAAAGTACATTGTGTGTGAAGCACTTTGGGGAGCTTGAAATTGTAAAAGGTGTTTTCCTTTTCTTTCTTACACAAGCAAACAAACTGTTATATATGTGAACTTGCATTTATTCTGTACAGCCACCAGAGGGCTCATCCCCTGGAGTCCTGAGGGATCCCATAATCCCTTGGGAGCACAGGTATTTAAGGAGGCCTCACAGGTTGGCGACCTGCAATAAAAGAATAATGTCACACTTTACTTTGAGCTCACCGTGTTCAGTCTGACTCTTTCTCCACACATAACAACTGGACACGAGATACAGATAGCGAACCCAAAGATGCAGAGAACAGTGGGCATCTTGGAGAAATTCTCGGAGGGAGATGATTGGGAAACTTTCGTGGAGCGACTCGACCAATACTTCGTGGCCAACGAGCTAGATGGGGAAGTGGGGCATCAACATATGGCCTCATGAAGAATCTACTCACTCCAGCGAAACCCAGGGTGAAATTGGATGACGATTTGTGCACACTGGTCCGAGAGCATTTGAACCTGAAGGAAAGTGTTCTGATGACGAGGTACATGTTCTACACCTACAAAAGGTCTGAAGGCCAGGAAGTGGCAAGTTATGTCGCCGAGCTAAGACGCCTTGTGAATTTGAAGGACATTTGGAACACATGCTCAGAGACTTTTTCGTACTTAGCATTGGCCACGAAACCATACTTCGCAAACTTTTGACTGTAGAGACCCCAACCTTGAGTAAGGCCACAGCGATAGCCCAGGCGTTCATTGCCACCAGTGACAATACGAAGCAAATTTCTCAGCACACAAGTGTTGCTACAAGTACTGTGAACAAAGTGATGTTGTTTTCAAATCATAACGTACAGGGCAGGTCAAACATACCTGCAGCTGCACGTCCGCAGATGATTCAGAGTCCACCATCAAGGATGATGAATGCGAGGCCATTAACACCTTGTTGGCGCTGCGGGGGTGATCATTGTTTCCATTCATGCTGATTCAAAGAGTACGTTTGCACGGGCTGTGGAACAATGGGACACCTCCAACGAGTGTGTAAGCGAGCTGCAAATCCTGCTAAAGTTGCAAACCATCATGTGCAGAGGAGGACAGATCCACGGAGGATCACGACGGACCAGAGCCTCAGACCAAGGAGGCAGAGGTACATGGGGTGCACACATTCACCACGAATTGTCCCCCCGATAATGCTGAATGTTGAACTAACTGGACTCCCAGTTTCAATGGAGCTGGACATGGGCGCGAGCCAGTCCATCATGGGCAAAAAGACTTTCAAAAGATTGTGGTGCAACAAGGCCCTCAAGGCCAGTCTTAACTCGAATTTGCACGAAACTAAGAACTTACACAAAAGGACTGATTCCTGTCATAGGCAGTGCTACCGTAAAGGTCTCCCACGATGGAGCGGTGCACAAGCTACCACTCTGGGTGTACCGGGCGATGATCCCACATTGCTCGGCAGGAGCTAGCTGGGAAAGATACACTGGAACTGGGATGACGTCCAAGCACTATCGTCTGCTGATGACACTTCGTGTGCCCAGGTCTTAAACAAATTTCCTTCACTGTTCGAACCAAGCATTGGGAAATTCCAAGGAGCAAAAGTGCAGATCCACCTAATTCCAAGGGCGCGATCCATCCATCACAAGGCGAGAGCAGTACCGTACATGATGAGAGAAAGGGTAGAGATCGAGCTAGACCGGCTGCAAAGAGAGGGCATCATTTCACCGATCGAGTTCAAAGAGTGGGCCAGTCCTATCTTCCCAGTCCTCAAGGGAGATGGCACCGTCAGAATCTGTGGCGATTACAAAGTAACTATCAATCGTTTCTCACTGCAGGATCAATACCCACTACCAAAGCCCGATGAGCTCTTTGCAACGCTGGCGGGAGGAAAGACATTCACAAAGCTAGATCTGACTTCAGCCTACATGATGCAGGAACTGGAGGAATCATTGAAGGCCCTCACCTGCATCAACATGTTTATAACAGATGCCCGTTTGAGTCCAATAAGCGGCAGCGATATTCCAGAGAAACATGGAAAGCTTACTGAAGTCATTCCCCCCACACTGTGGTCTTCCAGGACGACATCTTGGTCACAGGTCATAACACAGTCGAGCATCTGCAGAACCTGGAGGAGGTTCTTAGCCGACTCAACCCCATGGGGCTCAGGTTAAAATGCTCGAAGTGCGTTTTCCTGGCACCTGAAGTGGAGTTCTTGGGAAGGAGGATTGCGGCGGATGACATCAGGCCCACTAACGCGAACATGGAGGCAATCGAGAATGCACTGAGGCCACAGAACGTGATGGAGCTGCGGTCGTTTCTGGGACTCCTAAACTACTTTGGTAACTTCTTACCAGGTCTCAGCACACTGTTAGAACCACTGCATGTCTTACTATGAAAAGGGGATGAATGGGTTTGGGGCAAAAGCCAAGAAAATGCCTTTGTAAAAGCGAGAAAATTGTTATGCTCAAATAAATTGCTTGTGTTGTATGATTCATGTAAGCGTTTGGTACTAGCATGTGATTCGTGGTCATATGACGTCAGATGTGTATTGCAACAAGTTAATGATTTCGGGAAACTGCAACCGGTTGCTTATGCATCCAGGAGTCTGTCTAAGGCTGAGAGAGCCTACAGAATGATTGAGAAAGAAGCATTTGCGTGTGTCTATGGGGTAAAGAAAATGCATCAATACCTGTTTGGGCTAAAATTCGAATTGGAAACTGACCATAAGCCACTCATATCCCTGTTTTCCGAGAGTAAAGGGATAAATACTAACGCATTGGCCCACTGACAGAGATGGGCGCTCAGGTTGTCCACATACAACTACGCCATCCGCCACAGACCAGGCACAGAAAACTGCGCTGATGCTCTCAGTAGGCTGCCATTGCCCACCACGGGAGTGGAAATGCTGCAGCCCGCAGATTTAGCCATGGTTATGGAAGCATTTGAGAGTGAGCAATCACCCGTCACTGCCCGGCAGATCAAAATCTGGAGGAGCCAGGGCCCCTTATTATCCTTAGTCAAAAGCTGTGTGCTTCACGGGAGCTGGTCCAGTGTCCCAGTGGAAATGCAGGAAGCGATAAAGCTGTTCCAGCAACGTAAAGATGAAATGTCTATTCAGGCACACTGCCTTCTGTGGGGCAATCGTGTAGTAGTTCCCAAGAAGGGCAGAGACACCTTCATCAATGACCTCCACAGTACCCACCCTGGCATCGTAATGATGAAAGCGATAGCAAGATTCCACGTGTGGTGGCCCGGTATCGATGCAGACTTAGAGTCCTGCGTTCATAGATGTAATTCATGCTCGCAGTTAAGCAATGTACCCATGGAGGTGCCGCTAAGTTTATGGTATTGGCCCTCCAAACCATGGTCGAGGGTACACATCGACGATGCAGGCCCGTTCTTGGGTAAAATGTTCCTTGTGGTCGTAGATGCGTACTCCAAGTGGATTGAATGTGAGATAATGTCGGCTAGCACGTCCGCTGCCAGTACTGAAAGCCTACGGGCCATGTTTGCCACACACGGCCTACCCGATGTCCTGGTGAGCGACAATGGGCCATGTTTTACCAGTGCTGAGTTCAAAGAATTCATGACCTGTATTGGAATCAAACATGTCACATCTGCCCCATTTAAACCAGCGTCCAATGGTCAGGCAGAGAGAGCAGTGCAAACCATCAAACAAGGCTTGAAGAGAGTAACAGAAGGCTCGCTGCAGACTCGCCTATCCCGAGTCCTGTTTAGCTACCGTACGAGACCCCAATCGCTCACTGGGATCCCACCTGCTGAACTGCTCATGAAAAGAGCACTTAAGACAAGGCTCTCATTAGTTTACCCTGATCTACATGAATAGGTAGAGAGCAGGCGGCGTCAACAAAGTGCATACCATGATAGCGCAAATGTGTCACGTGAGATTGAAATCAATGATCCTGAATTTGTTTTGAATCATGCACAAGGTCCCAAGTGGCTTCCCGGCACTGTCGTGGCCAAAGAGGGGAGCGTGGTGTTTCGGGTCAAACTTTCAAATGGACCCATTCACCGGAAACACTTGGACCAAATCAAACTCAGATTCATGGACTATCCTGAGCAATCCACCTTGGACCCGAACTTATTTGATCCCCCAACATACACACCAGTGGCAACCGGCACCACAGTTGACCACGAAGCAGAACCCATCATCCACTGCAGCCCAGCAGGACCCAACACACCAGGCAGCCCAGCAAGGCCAGCTGCACAGCAGCTCAGCGAGAGCACAACAAATGATCCAACAATACCAGCTTTCACACCGAGATGATCAACCAGGGCAAGAAGGGCCCCAGATCGACTCACATTGTAAATAGTTACACTGGAGTGTTGTTATATATGTTTACTTGTATTTACTCTGTACAGCCACCAGGCGGCTCATCCACTGGAGTCCCAATGGATCCCATAATCCCTTGGGTCGGTTACCACTTGTGTGTGTGTTGGAGGGTCGAAAAAGGTAGAGTCTATTGTTGGTTGTTCTGGATAATCCATAAATCTGAATTTGGTTTGGTACAAGTGTTTTCTGCAGGTGAGTGCATTTGCGAGTTTGATCACAAACACCCTACTCCCCTCTTTGGCCAAAACAGTGCCAGGAAGCCACTTGGGACCTTTTCCATAGTTCAACACAAATACAGGATCATTTATCTCAATTTCGCATGACACATTTGCGCGATCATGATATGTAAACTGTTGAAGCCGCCTGCTCTCTACCTGTTCATGTAGATCAGGGTATATTAACGAGAGCCTTGTCTTAAGTGCCCTTTTCATGAGTAATTCAGCGGGAGGGACCCCAGTGAGCAAGTGGGGTCTTATGTGGTAACTAAGCAGGACTTGGGATAAGTGAGTCTGCAGTGAGCCTTTAATTACCCTCTTCAAGCTCTGCTTGATTGTTTGAACTGCTCGTTCCGCCTGACCGTTGGACGCTGGTTTAAATGGGACAGATGTGACATGTTTGATCCCATTGCGGGTCATGAACTCCTTGAAATCGGCACTGGTAAAGCACGGCCCATTGTCACTTACAAGGACATCAGGTAGGCCGTGCATGGCAAACATGGCCCGAAGTCTTTCAATGGTGGCAGCGGATGTGTTTGCAGACGTTATCACACTTTCAATCCATTTGGAGTACGCATCTACAACCACTAAGAACATTTTTCCCAAGGATGGGCTTGCATTGTCGACATGGACCCTGGACCACGGTTTGGAGGGCTAGGGCCATAAACTTAGAGGCACCTCCCTGGGTGCATTGCTTAACTGTGAACATGTATTACATTTGTGCACACAGGACTCTAAGTCTGCATCGATACCGGGCCACCACACGTGGGATCTGGCTATCGCTTTCATCATTACAATGCCTGGGTGGGTACTGTGGAAATCACTGATCAAAGTGTCCCTGCCCTTTTTTGGCACCACTACCCAATTACCCCACAGGGGGCAGTCTGCCTGTAAAGACATTTCATCTTTGTGCTGCTGGTACGGCTTTATTTCCTCCTGCATCCCTAATAGGACATTAGACCAACTCCCGTGGAGCACACAGTTTTTTTACTAAGGACAGTAAGGTGTCCTGGCTCGTCCAGGTTCTAATCTATCGGGCGGTAACAGGTGATTGCTCACTCTCGAATGCTTCCATTACCATAACTAAATCTGCGGGCTGTGCCATCTCGCAAGGTTCTGTGCTGGGGCCCCAGCTGTTTACATTGTACATTAATGATTTAGACGAGGGGATTAAATGTAGTATCTCCAAATTTGCAGATGACATTAAGTTGGGTGGCAGTGTGAGCTGCGAGGAGGATGCTATGAGGCTGTAGAGTGACTTGGATAGGTTAGGTGAGTGGGCAAATGCATGGCAGATGAAGTATAATGTGGATAAATGTGAGGTTATCCACTTTGGTGGTAAAAACAGAGAGACAGACTATTATCTGAATGGTAACAGATTAGGAAAAGGGGAGGTGCAACGAGACCTGGGTGTCATGGTTCATCAGTCATTGAAGGTTGGCATGCAGGTACAGCAGGCGGTTAAGAAAGCAAATGGCATGCTGGCCTTCATAGTGAGGGGATTTGAGTACAGGGGCAGGGAGGTGTTACTACAGTTGTACAGGGCCTTGGTGAGGCCACACCTGGAGTATTGTGTACAGTTTTGGTCTCCTAACTTGAGGAAGGACGTTCTTGCTATTGAGGGAGTGTAGCGAAGGTTCACCAGACTGATTCCCGGGAAGGCGGGACTGACATATCAAGAAAGATTGGATCAACTGGGCTTGTATTCACTGGAGTTCAGACAAATGAGAGGGGATCTCATAGAAACGTTTAAAATTCTGACGGGTTTAGACAGGTTAGATGCAGGAAGAATGTTCCCAATGTTGGGGAAGTCCAGAACCAGGGGTCACAGTTTAAGGATAAGGGGAAAGCCATTTAGGACCGAGATGAAGAGAAACTTCTTCACCCAGAGTGGTGAACCTGTGGAATACTCTACCACAGAAAGTTGTTGAGGCCAATTCACTAAATATATTCAAAAAGGAGCTAGATGTAGTCCTTACTACTAGGGGGAATCAAGGGGTATGGCAAGAAAGCAGGAATGGGGTACTGAAGTTGCATGTTCAGCCATGAACTCATTGAATGGCGGTGCAGGCTCGAAGGGCCGAATGGCCTACTCCTGCACCTATTTTCTATGTTTCTTTATGTTTCCACCCTTGTGGTGTGCAATGGTAGCCTACTGAGAGCATTGGCACAGTTTTCTGTGCCTCGCCTGTGGCGGATGGCATAGTTGCCTGTGGACAACGTGAGCGCCCATCTCTGGATGCGGGCCGATGCATTTGTATTTATCCCCTTGCTTTCAGAAAAGAGGGATATAAGCGGCTTATGGTCGGTTTCCAATTCAAATTTGAGCCCGAACAGATACTGGTGCATTTTCTTTACCCCGTAAACACACGCTAACGCTTCTTTTTCGATTATACTGTAGGCCCTCTCGCCCTTAGACAGACTTCTGGATGCATAAGCAACAGGTCGCAATTTCCCAAATTCATTAGCTTGTTGCAATACACACCCGACCCCGTACGACGACACATCACATGTTAGTACCAAATGCTTACATGGATCATACAACACAAGCAATTTGTTTGAGCATAACAGCTTCCTAGCTTTCTCAAAGGCATTTTCTTGGCTTTTACCCTATACCCATTCATCTCCTTTACACAATAAAGAGTGCAGCGGTTTTAACAATGTGCTAAGACCCGGTAAGAAGTTACAAAAGTAGTTCAGGAGTTCTAGAAACGACCGCAACTCCGTCACGTTCTGTGGTCTTGGTGCGTTCCTGATTGCCTCAGTCTTCGAATCGGTGGGCCTGATGCCGTCCGCCGCGATTCCTGTCCCCAGGAACTCCACTTCAGACACCACGAAAATGCACTTCCGAGCGTTTTAGCCTGAGCCCCACACGATTAAGCCGACTAAGAACCTCTAACATGCTCTGCAGGTGCTCGACAGTAACCCGACCTATAACCAAGATGTCGTCCTGGAAGACCACGGTGCGCGGGACCGACTTCAGCAAGCTTTCGATGTTCCTCTGGAATATCACCGCGGTCGATCAAATCCCAAATGGGCATCTGTTGTAAATGAAGAGACCTTTGTGCGTGTTGATGTAGGTGAGGCCTTTCGATGATTCCTCCAGCTCCTGCGTCATGTAGGCCGAGGTCAAGTCCAGCTTCGTGAACATTTCCCTCCCGCCAGCATCGCAAATGGGTCTTCTGCCTTCGATAGTGGGTATTGATCCTGCAGTGAGAAATGATTGATAGTTACTTTAGAATCACCAAAGATTCTGACGGTGCTGTCTCCCTTGAGGACTGGAACAAGCGGACTGGCCCACTCGTTGAATTCGATCGGCGAAATGATGCCTTCTCCTTGCAGCCTGTCCAGTTCGATCTCCACACTCTCTCTCATCATGTAAGGTACCGCTCTCACCTTGTGATGGATGGGTCGCGCCCCCGGAATCAAATGGATCTGCACTTTTGCTCCTTGGAACTTCCCGATGCCTGGTTCGAACAGCGAGGGGAACTTGTTTAGGAACTGGACACATGAGGTGTCGTCGACAGACGAAAGTGCTCAGATGTCGTCCCAGTTCCAGCGTATCTTTACCAGCCAGCTCCTGCCGAACAGCGTGGGGCCATCGCCTGGTACCACCCAGAGTGGTAACTCGTGCACCGCTCCATCGTAGCACTGCCAATACGGAATCAGTTCCTTTGTGTATGTTCTCAGTTTAGTACGAATGGGAGTCAGGACAGGCCTTGAGGCCTTGCTGCACCACAATTTATCGAAAGTCTTCTTGCTCATTATGGACTGACTTGCGCCCGTGTCCAGCTCCATGGACACCGGGAGTCCATTTAATTCAACCTTCAGCATTATCGGGGGACACTTTGTGGTAAATGTGTGCACCCCATATACCTCTGCCTCCTTGGTCTGAGGCTCTGGTTCGCCATGATCCATCGTGGATCTGTCCTCCTCTGCAACATGGTGGTTTGCAGGATTAGCAGGATTTGCAACTCGCCTGCACATACGTTGGAGGTGTCCCATTTGTCTACAGCCCTTGCAAACGTATCCTTTGAAGTGGCATGAATGGAAACGATGATCACCCCCACAGAGCCAACAAGATGTAAATGCCCTTGTATTCACCACCCTTGATGGTGGCCTCTGCGGACGTGCAGCTGCAGGCGTGCAAGTCCTGCCCTGTATATTTCGATTCGAAAACAACGTTACTTTGTTCACAGTACTTGCAGCAGCACTCTTGTGCTGAGAAATTTGCTTGGTATTGTCACCGGTGGCGATAAAACGCCTGGCTATCGCTATGGCTTTACTCAAGGTTTACGAAGTATTACTTCATGGCCAATGCCAAGTACAAAGAAGTCCGTGAGCATGTGCTCCAAGTATCCTTCAAATTTGCAATGTCCTGCAAGGTGCCTTAGCTCGGTGATGTAGCTTGCTACTTCCTGGCCTTCAGACCTCTTGTACGTGTAGAACAGATACCTCGCCATCAGAACTCTTTCCTTTGGATTTAGATGCTCCCGGACCAGTGTGCACAATTCATCGTATGACTTGTTTGTGGGTTTTGCTGGAGTGAGCAGATTTTTCATGAGGCCATACGTTGGTGCCCCGCAAATGGTGAGGAGAATCGCCCTTCGTTTGGCAGCGTTCGCTTCTCCTTCCAGCTCGTTGGCCACGAAGTATTGGTCGAGTCGCTCCACGAAGGTTTCCCAATCATCTCCGTCTGAAAATTTCTCCAGGATGCCCACGGTTCTCTGCGTTGTTGCGGTGGGGTTTGTCATTTGTATCTCGTCGCCAGTTGGTAAGTCATGACTAAAGAGTCAGACCAGATACTGCAAGCTCAAAGTAAGGTGTGAACATAGTCCTTTATTACAGATCTCAGAATGCCTCTCCAGCCTGTGAGGCCTCCTTATATATAGGTGCTCCCAAGGGATTGTGGGATCCCTTGGAACTCCAGGGGATAAGCCCTCTGTTGGTTAGACATGGTATTTACAGGTTTACATACATAACAGATATATTTTTGGAATCTAGGGGAATAATCCCTGGAGATCGGGCGGGAAAGTGAAGTTGAGGTTGAAGATCAGCTATGATCTTTATGAATGGCGGAGCAGGCTCAAGGGGCCGTATGGCTTACTCCTTCTCCTATTTTTTATGTTTTTAAATCAACCAGAACTAATATTATTTGCAAATGCTAATTGCATTATTTCCTTTTAACATTATCACTGGGAGATCTTTACATTAAAAATAATCCCAAGATTTAGAAAAAAACATCTGCTCATTTTAAAAATCGAAATCCTGCCTCTAAACCGCTGCCTTCCTGACCACTGTAATATTAATGGCGGTGTTTCAGGCCCTGGACGAGGCTCCCATTAAAAGCAGGTGAATGAAGCCTACTGAAGATTCAAAGTCGTGGATCGATTATATCATTGGAACCACGACGATGTGATATTTCCAAGTTTGCTGACGACACAAAACTAGGTGGAATTGTGAGTTGTGAGGAGGATGCAAAGACGCTGCAAGGCGATTTAGATAGGTTAAGTGAGTGGGCAAACACATGGCAGATGCAGTATAATGTGGATAAATGTGAAGTTATCCACTTTGGTAAGAAAAACATGAGGACGAAGTATTAGTTAAATGGTGAAGGCTTGGGAAGTGTCGATGTACAGAGGGACCTGGGTGTCCTTGTACACCAGTCATTGAAAGCAAACATGCAGGTGCAGCAAACAGTTTGGAAAGCAAATGGTATGTTGGCCTTCATTGCAAGAGAATTTGAGTACAGGAGCAAGGATGTCTTACTACAGTTATACAGGGCCTTGGTGAGACTGCACCTGGAGTATTGTGTGCAGTTTTGGTCTCCTTACCTAAGAAAGGATATACTTGCCATAGAGGGAGTGCAGCGAAGGTTCACCAGACTGATTCCTGGGATGGCAGGACTGTCGTATGAGGAGAGACTGGGTCGACTAGGCCTGTATTCACAAAAGTTAGATGAATGAGAGGGGATCTCATCGAAACGTATAAAATTCTGACTGGGTTGGATAGACTGGATGCAGGGAGGATGTTTCCCCTGGCTGGGAAGTCTAGAACAAGGGGGTCACAGTCTCAGGATACGGGGTAGGAAATTTAGGACCGAGATAAGGAGAAATTTTTTCACTCAGAGGGTGGTGAACCTGTGGAATTCTCTATCACAGAAGGCAGTGGAGGCCAAGTCACTGAATATATTTAAGACGGAGATAGATAGATTTCTAGAAACAAAAGACATCAAGGGGTATGGGGAAAAAGCGGGAATATGGTGTTGAGATAGGGGATCAGCCATGATCATATTGAATGGCGGTGCAGACTCGAAGGACCGAATGGCCTACTACTGCTCCTATTTTCTATGTTTCTATGTTATCTTAAGGTCCACTTGGGCGAGTCCTGTGCTGTCTGTTGCACCGCAACTGAAAAGTGGCAGGAGGAGATGACAGGCCGAAAGAGATGCAAGCAAGTTTAAAAACTTTACCTCTCTTTGAAATCCTTGTGCCCGCCCCACCCCCGATCACAATGCGGAAAGGGAGTCCCAAACCTTATTGACCTTCCGATTGTGAATAGGCCAGCGCCAGACTTCTCCGCAATCCCAACGCGATCGCACTGCAACCCTTTGTCCACTGACTGGCGGGGATTGTTCCCAAGGGTTCCCAGCTGCAGCCTCTGCTGCGAGCTGCACAGTCCCACCTGTTGGGCAGGACTCTGCATGCATTTAGTTAAATGAGCCCCTGTCACTATGCTTGGCAGGGCCTCCACATCCCTGACCTTGCCGGATCAGTCGCCCGCGACCGGACTCACCTGCACCCTCCCAGCACCCCTGTGAAAGTCGAGGTCAAGATGCCTGTGGTTGCACCAAAACCACGGAGCCCACCAGTGGCATGCTTCAATGATGGGCACGATAGTTTTAATTCAGCATAGCAAGATAACCGTTGATTTTAATAGGGCGGCACTATGCTATCACTGTTCCGCAGAGGGAGACAGAGGAGCGGTGCAAAAGTCCCAGGGGTGTAAGTCACATATAGAGTGCCCTTTAAGATGCAGCAAGTGTTTTGGGGCTGTTACCTGGCTGTGGTGCCATGGAAATGCTCTGCAGCCACCTGCTCCTCCGAGTGTCAGTTGCTTGGGACCATCAAGCTTTTCGGGACTAAACAAATTGGTCCAGATCTTTCTGGAAAAATAACAGCGAGCTCACGATGCTTGGCATCATTCATGTAGAAATCATCTCTCATATTCAGGACATGAAGAGGAGAGAGTTGTAAATCTCCAGAACTTGCTGCTTGATTCACACCACTCCACTGTTTGCTATGCACAAATGAGATCTCACCCTTAGCCTCCCCACTATTTTTAAGAACCTGCTGGAACATAAAAGTGTAAGTACCTTTTTAACACCATGATAATTGTTAATGAATGCCAATCAATCTCTCCGGCCCAGAAAGCGAACAATTTAAAATCTGGACTCTCATTCCTTCAGGTAGTAAATTGTTGTTGGAGATTTTAAAAATTATTTTTTTTTTTACTTTCTTACTTTTCCTTTCTCTCTCTCTCTCTCTCTCTCTCTCTCAATACATTCTTTTTCCCTCTCTTTATTTCTCTTTCTGTACCTGATTTGACGTTGAATTCACCCATTCTAATTCACTCTCCTTCTCAGACTGTCCGCTGTTTTTTTCTCAATCCTTTAATCTCACTGGTTAAGGAGAGAGACTGCTGGTCCTAGTGTTTACCGAGATCCCAGATGGTCTGTTACTCTCATTGCCCCACGTCTCGCACTTTCAGCAAGTTACGGTGCAAATTATATTTGAGCTGAAGGGTGTAGCAAAAGGTCTAACACTGCAAGATGCCCCGATCCAGCAATATTTCACTCAAAGTTTCCAGCCATTCAAATGCCTTTTACCCTAGCTGCAACCTTGTTTTAAAATTAGCAGGAAAAACAGGAGATGTAGCCATACAGGTGGGGAGAGTAAGGAGATCTCTGCATCCATGTGAGCAACTCTACAATCCACTCGAGTCATTTGGCTGTATCAAAGGAATGATGCACAAAGAAAAACAGGATGTAAAGCTCAGAGTTATGTGACGTGCTGGGCCCAGGACTGGAGGGCCCCCTTGTGAATCTAAGGGGGAGAAATTGGGGTCATTTGCACCTCCCATTGCCGCCCGGGGCGCTAACGGGTGCAAACAATTTTTCAGCTCGGCACAGCGCTGCTAACAACTCCCACTAAATCCCGGTAACCGGAAGCGCCCCGCTCCGTTGCCGATGACAACGTCATCACCATGTGCAGCAACCCGCTTTTGCCCCGAAGCAAATATTCAGTATCACCCCCTGAAGCTGCGCCGGGTGATGCTAATGATGCCAATACTTGGCATCTGGCTGCTCACAGAGCACTAGTTAAAGGGGAGGAATAAAAAATTGTCTGATTTACTTGTCGCGGGCCATTGCCTCCTTCAACGCGGGGTCCATGCCGCGATCTGGCAGCCCGGCAAGTGCTGGACTGATGGCATGGCACCCCACTCCACAGGACCCCACAGAGGCTGCAGCTTGTTCCTCCGCTTTTATTATGCTCATAATAAAGGATGAAACTGAGTACCGTATACAATGAGTAAGTGTGACCTCAGCTCCTTTAATTAGACTCCAGAGTGCAGGTACAGCGTGAGACCTGCTTATATACAGTGCTCCCAAGGGATGCTGGGATCCCGTGGGACTCCAACAGGTAGGTTGTCAAGGGTTAAATACATAACACCTTTAATGAAAGGGAGGGCACCTCCTACGTGGCAACGCTACGCAGCCCAGTGCATAGTGTTCCCACCCCCTTAACGCCCCAGAGATGAAGTGCAGTGCCTTTTTTTGTGCTCCACTTCCTCTCGTGAGTGGTAACCCCAATTTCGCGAGCGGGGCGGGACTTCCACGCCTGGCGCAGGAACTCCCGCCTCACGGATGTTACCGTCCTCAAATGCAATTTTCCAGCCTAACTCTTTATCTGTGGCAGCAACAGCCACAATGGCCATTTGTTTATCCCCTGGATCATTCCAGGCCTGAGGAGAGATTACAGGGGGTCAGTATTTTCAGGAGACAGTCACATTTTTGGGGAACTTGGCAGGTTTTCTCCAAAAGTGATGAGGAATAGTTTGGCCACATGGTGCCTATATGGTGCAATCGCTGACTTTCTCAGAGTGCTGGGTGCAGTATACTGTGGTTACTGTGTATATGTTCACACACTGGATGTAGTATAATGTGGTATATGTATATGTGCCATATATTGGGTGCCGTATAATGTGGTTACTACGTATATGTCCATACATTTGGTGCACAGGAGTTACAACAGCTGGCCGAAAGTCATGATGTGCGAGGATTCTTCATCGCAGTCAAGGCCACCTATGGTCCAAACACCCAAGGCCCCACCCCACTGCTGGCCAAGAACGGGGAAACAGTCATCAAGGACACCAAGGCAGTCAGGGCTTGCTGGAAGGAGCACTTCGAAGATCTCCTCAATAGAGACTCTGCCTTTGACTTGAGTGTTCTCAACTCCATCCTGCAGCAGGCTACCCACCACTACCTCAGTAAGACTCCAACATTGCATGAGGTAGAAGAAGCCATAAGACAGCTTAAGAACAACAAGGCTACGGATGCGGATGGAATCCTTGCTGAGGCATTGAAGTATGGCAGAGAGGCACTGCTGGTGTGAATACACAACCTCATCTCTCTCGTCTGGAGGGAGGAAAGCATGCCGGGGGATCTCAGAGATGCGGTAATCATGACCATCTTTAAAAAAGGGGACAAGTCCGACTGCAGCAACTACAGAGGAATCTCCCTGCTATCAGCCACTGGGAAAGTCATCGCTAGAGTCCTCCTCAACGATCTTCTTCCCGTGGCCGAGGAACTTCTCCCGGAGTCACAGGGCGGATTTCGTCCCCTATGGGGCACAACGGACATGATTTTTGCAGCGCGACAGTTACAGGAAAAATGCTGGGAACAGCACCAGCCCTAATACTTGGCCTTCTTCGACCTTACAAAGGCTTTTGACACTGTCAATGCGAGGGTCTATGGAGTATTCTTCTCCATTTCGGATGCCCCCAAAAGTTTGTTACTATCCTCCGCCTGCTCCACGATGACATGGAGGCCATGATCCTTACCAACGGATCCAACACAGACCCAATCCACGACTGGACCGGGGTCAAACAGGGCTGCATCATTGTCCCAACCCTCTTGTCAATCTTTAACGCTGCAATGCTCCACCTCACAGTCAACAAGTTCCCTGCTGGATTGGAACGAAACTACAGAACCAGTGGGCACCTTTTCAACCTGCGACATCTCCAGAAGTTGGGTGGTCAGCAGTTTAATGGGAATGGGAGCCAAGGGAGCAGGGGTGTGTCTCATGGACAAAATGAGCTCAGAGAGGGCATGAGGGGAGTTAGGAGAGAAACTGGAGGATGTCCCAGGTTCAGAGTTCGGGCAGGGGGGAACCTGGGCTTAGGTTTGTCTTAGTGGACAAGGGGAAGGGGGGTGGGAGAGGTCATGCCAGATACAACTGAATGGATCATCTTGATCTTAATGACAAAGAGACCCAACTGTCTTCTTTTCTGGGCTCTCTGCAGAGTTAAAAACCTATCACATTGACAGACAACAGATAGCCTAGGCACAATCAGACCTTAATGAAGATAAGATTAAGTCAATTTAGTTGTAAACTCCATTCTGTATCAGCCTTGTGGCTTCTGACCTTGTGCAACTTTCAACTCTTTCAAATATGTTAAAAGAAGGATGATTAGGCAAATTGTTTTAACATTACTACAAAACCAACCAAGCACAAAGAACATATGTACACAATCCTCCCAGCCAGCCAGTCCACAGATAAGCCACCATAACAATGTGAGGTGATAACCTTTAACCAATGGAAAATAACACTATACCCACAGGATAACAGGCCCAATTGGGTCCTCTCATGATTAAACAAAAGGGTCACAGCAGAATGAATCTATCTCATCCATTCATTGAGTGGGTACATTTTAGTTTTAAAAAAACAGATCTGAATTTCCTCTGGTTGCACTTTGCTGCCTTGGATATGAGAGGCCCTGTCCCCCACTCTCTGGCGTCAGGCACATTTAAAAGTTTCCGGCAGGCACCGTTTATGATACACTTGGATGCCCGTCTCAGGCGGAGGGTGGGGAGCTGAGGAAATTCTCTTTGCTGCCTCTGCCATGGCAGCAGTGGCCCAGGGTCCAGAGGGGGCTGAAATTAAACTCTGCTGATTTCATTGGAGGCCAGCCAGTCTCCCAAAACCCATTGAATGATCGATAATTGATTAGAAACTGGCCTTTAAAACAGACGGGTAAACTCACCATAACCAGATCCTGTCCCGACCTCTGCCTCCTCCAAACCACAACCTGTTGTTTTCGCAACCCTAGGGTTACAACAACAACTTGTTTTTATATAGAGCCTTTAATGTAGTAAAACATCCCAAGGCACTTCACAGGAGTGTTATAAGACAAAAAAAGAAATTTGACAGAGAGCCAGTTAAGAAGAAATTACGGCACATGACCAAAAGCTTGGTCAAAGAGATAGTTTTAAGGAGCGTCTTGAAAGAGGAATGAAAGGAAGAGAAGCGGAGAGGTTTACACAGGAAGTTCCAGAGCTTGGGGCCAAGGGGACAGAAGACACGCCCACCAATGATTGAATGATTATAATCAGGGATTCTCAAGAGGGCAAAATTAGAAGAGTGCCGATATCGCGGGGGTTTGTGGGGCTGGAGGAGATTACAGAGTTAGGGAGGGATGAAGCCATGGAGGGATTTGAAAACATGAATGAGAATTTTGAAATCGAGGCGTTACTTAACCGGGAGCCAATGTAAGTCAGCAAGCACAGTGACAGGTGAGCAGGACTTGGTGTGGGCTGGAGAATGTTTGGCTCCTGACCTTCATATTAGGTTGCATGCACACTGCAACAAATGTGCCAATAAGGTCAATTTTCTTGACTCATTTCCTCCAACGCAGAAGTCAGAAAAAGGACATAAGAGCCATCAGTAATCTGTTAGATACATGCATGCATGCACATCAGATTGACTGATGTTTTTAATGTTGGCGATGCAGTATAGAATTACCCTGTGGTGAACAATTTCATGATCTGGTGACTTTGACAGCTGCTGGCAGTGGGTCCGAATGATGGAGACTGGCTCTAGAAAATGGAACAACACATCCAGGCTTTCCCTCCTGAAGCACAGACTGCATAGCTCCAGGCTCAGGTGAAGGGCCAAGGTTTGTGCACTCTGGAAGATAGGAACCAGTGAGTGACACCCCAGTGTATCAGGTTCCCGAACCGTTTTATGCAGACTGCCAGGTTCCATCAGAGAAAAATCAGGACCCTTGCCTCTTGTTATGGAACTACTGAGGAACGTGAGGAACTGAGAAATGTACCTCTGGATGACACTGTTACGTATATCAACAATGAAATACAATTAACCATAAAAAGTTAAAGCAAGCAATGGTACTTCCTCAACATTAGCACAAGAGCAAAGGATACAGTGTTGCAAATTTTATGGACAATTGTCAGAAACAACTTAGTGATAAGCCCTGATATTGCTGCTAATAGTGCTCGGGATCTCTGATTTTTTTAAATCGTTTTTCATGATACATGTTTATGGTTACCAAGTATTGTGGAATAGTACAATTCCAGGTTAGAATCACTCCCGGGGCAGGTATAGCATGGGTTAGAAACAGAGTAAAGCTCGCTCTACACTGTCCCATCAAACACACTCAGGGCAGGTACAGCACGGGTTAGATACAGAGTAATCAAATAAATCTGGAAATAAAAGCTAGTATCAGTAATGGTGACTATGAAATTACCAGATTGTCATAAAAACCCATCTGGTTCACTAATGTCCTTTAGGGAAAGAAATCTGCCGTCCTTACCTGGACTGGCCTATATGTGACTCCAGACACACAGCAATGTGGTTGACTCTTAACTACCCTCTGAAATGGCCTAGCAAGCCACTCAGTTGTAACAAACCGCTACGAGAAACAATAATAAGGATAAAACTGGACGGACCACTTGGCATCGACCTATTGACCGGCTTCGGACACGACAACGACACTCCCAGCCCAGTCAACCCTCCTCACGAACATCTGGGGACTTGTGCCAAAATTGGGAAAGCTGTCCCACAGACTAGTCAAGCAACAGCCTGACATAGTCATACTCACAAAATTAAACCTTTCAGCCAATGTCCCAGACTCATCCATCACCAGTCCCACTGGCTGGACAGATCCACCAGGGGTGGTGATACAGTGGTAAACGTTCGGGAGGGAGTGGCTCTGGGAGTCTTCAACATTGACTCTGGATACCATTAAGTCTCAAGGCTTCAG
Source organism: Pristiophorus japonicus (assembly GCF_044704955.1). NCBI lineage: Eukaryota > Metazoa > Chordata > Chondrichthyes > Pristiophoridae > Pristiophorus > Pristiophorus japonicus. Next base: position 215,484,479 of record NC_091979.1, on the reverse strand, counting down.
GCCAGGCATGGGCAAGGAAATCTGCTAATTACCACCTACGGCCCTCCCTCAGCTGATGAATCAGTACTCCTCAATGTTAAACACCACTTGGAAGAAGCACTGAGGGTAGCAAGGGCAAAGAATGTATTCTGGGTGGAAGACTTCAATGTTCGGGAGGGAGTGGCCCTGGGAGTCTTCAATATTGACTTCGGACACCATTAAGTCTCAAGGCTTCAGGTCAGGCATGGGCAAGGAAATCTGCTGATTACCACTGACTGACCAAGCTGGCCGAGTCCTTAAGGACATATCTGCCAGATTGGGCCTGTGGCAAGTGGTGAGAGAACCAACACGAGGGAAAAATCTACTTGACCTCATCCTCACCAGTCTACCTGTCGCAGATGCATCGGTCCATGACAGCATTGGTAGCAGTGACCATCGCACAGTCAGTGTGGAGACGAAGTCCTGTCTTCACACTGAGGACACCCCTCCATCGTGCAGCATGGCACTACCACCATGCTCAATGAGATAGATTCAGAACAGATCGAGCAGCTCAAAATTAGGCATCCATGAGGAGCTGTGGGGAATCAGCAGCAGCATAATTGTATTCCACCACAATCTGCAACCTCATGGCCCGGCATATCCTTCACTCTACCATTACCATCAAGCCAGGGGACCAACCCTGGTTTAATGAACAGTGCAGGAGAGCATGCCAGGAAAAGCACCAGGCATACCTGAGAATTAGGTGCCAACCTGGGGAAGCTGCAACACAGGACTACATGTACGCTAAACAGCAGAAGCAGCATGATTTGGACAGAGCTAAACAATCCCGTAATCAACAGATCAGATCAAAGCTCTGCAGTCCAGCCACATCCAGTCATGAATGGTGTTGGACAATTAAATAACTAACGGGAGGAGAAGGCTCCATGAATATCCCCATTCTCAATGATGGCGGAGCCCAGCACACGAGTGCAAAAGATAAGGCTGAAGCGTTTGCAATCACCTAAAGTCAGAAGTGCCAAGTTGATGATCTATATCGGCCTCCTCCTGAGGTCCCCACCATTACAGAAGTCAATCTTCAGCCAATTTTATTTATTCCACATGATAACAAGAAACGGCTGAGTGCACTGGATACAGCAAAGGCTATGGGCCCCGACAAAATCCTGGTTGTCGTGCTGAAGACTTGTGCTCCAAAACTGGCCACACATCTAGCCAAGCTGTTCCAATACAGCTACAACACTGGCATCTACCCGACTGTGAACATAACATAAGAACATAAGAATTAGGAACAGGAGTCGGCCATCTAGCCCCTCGAGCCTGCTCCGCCATTCAAAAAGATCATGGATGATCTGGCCGTGGACTCAGCTCCACTTACCCGCCCACTCCCCGTAACCCTTAATTCCCTTATTGGTTAAAAATATATCTATCTGTGATTTGAATACATTCAATGAGCTAGCCTCAACTGCTTCCTTGGGCAGAGAATTCCACAGATTCACAACCCTCTGGGAGAAGAAATTCCTCTCAACTCGGTTTTAAATTGGCTCCCCTGTATTTTGAGGCTGTGCCCCCTAGTTCTAGTCTCCCCGACCAGAGGAAACAACCTCTTTGCCTCGATCTTGTCTATCCCTTTCATTATTTTAAATGTTTCTATAAGATCACCCCTCATCCTTCTGAACTCCAACGAGTAAAGGCCCAGTCTACTCAATCTATCATCATAAGGTAACCCTCTCATCTCCGGAATCAGCCTCGTGAATCGTCTCTGTACCCCCTCCAAAGCTAGTATATCCTTCCTTAAGTAAGGTGACCAAAACTGTACGCAGTACTCCAGGTGCGGCCTCACTAATACCCTATACAGTTGTAGCAGGACCTCCCTGCTTTTGTAATCCATCCCTCTCGCAATGAAGGCCAACATTCCATTCGCCTTCCTGATTACCTGCTGCACCTGCAAACTAACTTTTTGGGATTCATGCACAAGGATCCCCAGGTCCCTCTGCACCACAGCATGTTATAATTTCTCTCCATTCAAATAATATTCCCTTTTACTGTTTTTTTTCCCAAGGTGGATGACCTCACACTTTCTGACATTGTATTCCAGCTGCCAAACCTTAGCCCATTCACTTAACCTATCTCAATCTCTTTGCAGCCTCTCCGTGTCCTCTGCACAACTCGCTTTCCCACTAATCTTTGTGTCATCTGCAAATTTTGTTACACTACATTCTGTCCCCTCTTCCAGGTCATCTATGTATATTGTAAACAGTTGTGGTCCCAGCACCGATCCCTGTGGCACATCACTAACCACCGATTTCCAACCCGAAAAGGACCCATTTATCCCGACTCTCTGCTTTCTGTTAGCCAGCCAATTCTCTATCCATACTAATACATTTCCTTTGACTCTGCGTACCTTTATCTTCTGCAGTAACCTTTTGTGTGGCACCTTATCGAATGCCTTTTGGAAATCTAAATACACCACATCCATCAGTACACCTCTATCCACCATGCTCATTATATCCTCAAAGAATTCCAGTAAATTAGTTAAACATGATTTCCCCTTCATGAATCCATGTTGCGTCTGCTTGATTGCACTATTCCTATCTCGATGTCCCGCTATTTCTTCCTTAATGATAGTTTCAAGCATTTTCCCCACTACAGATGTTAAACTAACCGGCCTATAGTTACCTGCCTTTTGTCTGCCCCCTTTTTTAAACAGAGGTGTTACATTAGCTGCTTTCCAATCTGCTGGTACCTCCCCAGAATCCAGAGAATTTTGGTAGATTATAACGAATGCATCTGCTATAACTTCCGCCATCTCTTTTAATACCCTGGGATGCATTTCATCAGGACCAGGGGACTTGTCTACCTTGAGTCCCATTAGCCTGATCAGCACTACCCCTCTAGTGATCGTGATTGTCTCAAGGTCCTCCCTTCCCACATTCCTGTGACCAGCAATTTTTGGCATGGTTTTTGTGTCTTCCACTGTGAAGACTGAAGCAAAATAATTGTTTAAGGTCTCAGCCATTTCCACATTTCCCATTATTAAATCCCCCTTCTCATCTTCTAAGGGACCAACATTTACTTTAGTCACTCTTTTCCGTTTTATATATCTGTAAAAGCTTTTACTATTTGTTTTTATGTTTTGCGCAAGTTTACCTTCGTAATCTATCTTTCCTTTCTTTATTGCTTTCTTAGTCATTCTTTGCTGTTGCTTAAAATTTTCCCAATCTTCTAGTTTCCCACTAACCTTGGCCACCTTATACGCATTGGTTTTTAATTTGATACTCTCCTTTATTTCCTTGGTTATCCATGGCTGGTTATCCCTTCTCTTACCGCCCTTCTTTTTCACTGGAATATATTTTTGTTGAGCACTATGAAAGAGCTCCTTAAAAGTCCTCCACTGTTCCTCAATTGTGCCACCGTTTAGTCTGTGTTTCCAGTCTACTTTAGCCAACTCTGCCCTCATCCCACTGTAGTCCCCTTTGTTTAAGCATAGTACGCTCGTTTGAGACACTACTTCCTCACCCTCAATCTGTATTACAAATTCAACCATATTGTGATCACTCATTCCGAGAGGATCTTTTACTAGGAGATAGTTTATTATTCCTGTCTCATTACACAGGACCAGATCTAAGTTAGCTTGTTCCCTTGTAGGTTCTATAACATACTGTTCTAAGAAACAATCCCGTATGCATTCTATGAATTCCTCCTCCAGGCTACCCCGTGCGATTTGATTTGACCAATCGATATGTAGGTTAAAATCCCCCATGATTACTGCCGTTCCTTTTTCACATGCCTCCATTATTCCCTTGATTATTGCCCGCCCCACCGTGAAGTTATTATTTGGGGGCCTATAAACTACGCCCACCAGTGACTTTTTCCCCTTACTATCTCTAATCTCCACCCACAATGATTCAACATTTTGTTCATTAGAGCCAATATCGTCTCTCACAACTGCCCTGATATCATCCTTTATTAACAGAGCTACGCCACCTCCTTTCCCTTCTTGTCTATCTTTCTGAATTGTCAGATACCCCTGTATGTTTAATTACCAGTTTTGGCCACCCTGCAACCACGTTTCTGTAATGGCCACCAAATCATACCCATTTGTAATGATTTGTGCCATCAACTCATTTACTTTATTTCGAATGCTGCGTGCGTTTAGATAGAGTGTTTTAATACTAGTTTTTAAACTATGATTTTTAGTTTTGACCCCTCCTGCAGCCCATATATATTCAGTGGCCCTTTTTGTTTTTTGCCTTGGGTTTCTCTGCCCCCCACTTTTACTCATCTCCTTTCTGTCTTTTGCTTTTGTCTCCTTTTTGTTTCCCTCTGTGGAAAATTGCCCAGCTATGTCCTGTCCATCATTAAGAATGGGGATATTCATGGAACCAAAAAGCTTGACAAATCCAATCAGACCAATTATCAGACCATCAGTCTACTCTCAATCATCAGCAAAGGTGTTATCGACTGTGCTATCAAGTGGAGCTTATTCACCAATAACCTGCTCACCGATGCTCAGTTTGCGTTCCACCAGGACAACTTGGCTCCACTCCTCATTACAGCCTTTGTCCAAACATGGACAAAAGAGCTGAATTCCAGAGCTGAGGTGAGAGTGACTGCCCTTGACATCAAGGCAGCATTTGATCAAGTGTGGCATCAAGAAGCCCTAGTAAAATTGAAGTCAATGGGAATCAGGGGAAAACTCTCCACTGGCTGGAGTCATTCCTAGCACAAAGGAAGTTGGTTGTGGGTGTTGGAGGTCAATCATCTCAGCCCCAGAACACTGCTGCAGGAGTTCCTCAGAGCAGTGTCCTAGGCCCAAACATCTTCAGCTACTTCATCAATGACCTTCCTTCGATCATAAGGTCAGAAGTGGGGATGACTGCACAGTTCTCAGTTCCATTCGTAACTCCTCAGCATGCAGCAAGACCTGGATGACATTAAGCTTGGGCTGATAAGTGGCAAGTAACATTTACACCACACAAGTGCCGGGCAATGACTGTCTCCAACAAGCGAGAGTTTAACCACATCCCCTTGACATTCAACGGCATCACCATTGCCGAATACTCCACCATCTACATCTTGGGGTTCACCATTGACCAGAAACTTAACTGGACCAGCCACATAAATACTGTGGCAGCAAGAGCGGGTCAGAGGCTGAGTATTCTGTGGAGAGTGTCTCACCTCCTTACTCCCCAAAGCCTTTGCACCATCTACAAGGCACAAGTCAGGAGTATTATGTTCAAAATAACTCCACAAGACTGTTGTAAGCTCAAACCATTGTGACCTTGGTCTCTTTAACGTAACTCCAAAGTGAGTAAGCAGCATAGTGGATTACCTTTTACACCTGCTTGCCCAGGGTGCACAGGTGACCCTTAGGTCTCCGACAGGTATGCCCCCTGGTAGCAAGTCTTACACATTGGTGAGGTTTGCATACATAACATCACTCCCCCCCCCCGCCAAAGTCTTATGCACAAGTTATTTACAGGTTGAGGTTATCAGGCGCTCTGCGTTCCCGGGTCGATCGCCTGAGTTGAAGTCCTGGCATGGGTGAGTTGGTCGGATAATTGCTGCACGGCAGCGCGGCTGGTCTGATCGGACTGTCGGACATGGTGGGTTATCCTCGTGGTTGACAGCGAGGTCGATTGCTGGTTGGGTGTGTGTTGGTGGATCATAGATGATAAAGTCTTCTTCAAACTGTTCTTGGTTGTCAGTGAATCGCAGTTTCGTCTGATCCAAGTGCTTTCTGCACGTTTGCCCATTCAATAGCTTAACAACAAACACTCTATTCCCCTCCTTGGCTAAAACAGTGCCAGCAATCCATTTGGGACCATGACCGTAATTGAGAACAAACACAGGATCATTAACCTTAATGTCATGCGATACAGCTGCGCGATCGTGGTATACATTATGTCGGTGCCGCCGGGTTTCTACGTGATCATTGAGATCCGGGTGGACTAAGGAGAGCTTGGATTTGAGTGCTCTCTTCATTAACAATTCTGCAGGGGGAGCCCTAGTGAGTGAGTGGGGGCGCGTCCGGTAGCTGAGCAGGACCCGAGATAACTGGGTCTGCAAGGAGCCGTCTGTTATTCGTTTCAAGCTCTGCTTGATGGTTTGGACTGCCTGTTCCGCTTGACCATTGGATGCGGGCTTAAATGGGGCAGACCTGACATGCTGAATGCCATTACGGGTCATGAACTCGTTGAATTCCGAGCTGGTGAAACACGGTCCATTGTCACTAACAAGAACGTCTGGCAAACCATGGGTGGCGAGCATAGCCCTGAGGCTTTCAATGGTGGCAGTGGATATACACGATGATATTATTGTACATTCAATCCATTTAGAGTAAGTGTCCATTGCTATTAGAAACATCTTTCCTAGAAAAGGGCCAGCTAAATCTACGTGGACCCTGGTGTGCCCCCTGGCAAGTCTTACAAATTGGTGAGGTTTGCATACATAACAAGGAGCGTGATGGAATGCTCTCCACAACACTCAAGAAGCTCGACACCATCCAGAACATAAGAACATAAGAACATATGAACATAAGAAATAGGAGCAGGAGTAGGCCATTTGGCCCCTCGAGCCTGCTCTGCCATTCAATAAGATCCTGGCTGATCTGATCATGGACTCAGCTCCACTTCCCTGCGCGCTCCCCATAACCCTTTACTCCCTTATCGCTCAAAAATCTGTCTATCCCCGCCTTAAATATATTCAGTGACCCAGCTTCCACAGCTCTTTGGGGCAGAGAATTTTATAGATTTACAACCCTCTGAGAGAAGAAATTCCTCCTCATCTCAGTTTTAAATTGGCGGCCCCTTATTCTGAGACTATGTCACCTAGTTTTAGTTTTCCCTGAGAGTGGAAATATCCTCTCTGCATTCACCTTGTCGAGCCCTCTCATTATCTTGTATGTTTCAATAAGATCACCTCTCATTCTTCTGAACTCCAATGTGTAGAGGCCCAACCTACTCAACCTATCTTCATAAGTCAACCCCCTCAGCTCCGGAATCAACCTTGTGAACCTTCTCTGAACAGCCTCCAATACAAGAATATCCTTTCTTAAATACGGAGACCAAAACTGCACGCAGTACTCCAGGTGTTGCCTTACCAATAACCTGTACAGTTGTAGCAGGATTTATTTGCTTTTATATTCTATCCCCCTTGCAATGATGGCCAACATTGCATTTGCTTTCCTGATTATTTGCTGCACCTGCACACTAACTTTTTGTGTTTCATGCACAAGGATCCCCAGGTCCCTCTGTACTGCAGCACTTTGCAATTTTTCTCCATTTGAATTATAATTTGCTTTTCTATTATTTCTGCCAATGTGGATGACCTCACATTTTCTCACATTATAGTCCATCTGCCAAATTTTTGCCCACTCACTTAGCCTGTCTATATCCCTTTGAAGATTTTTTGTGTCCTCCTCACAATTTTCTTTCCCACCCATCTTTGTATCATCAGCAAACTTGGCTACATTACACTCGGTCCCTTCATCCAAGTCATTAATATAGATTGGAAATACTTGAGTATCCAGCACTGATTCCTGTGGCACCCCATGAGTCACTGTTTGCCAACCTGAAAATGACTCATTTATCCCGACTCTCGGTTTTCTGTTAGTTAACCAATCCTCTATCCATGCTAATATATTACCACCAACCCCGTGAACTTTTACCTTGTGCAGTACCTCTTATGTGGCACCTTATCGAATGCCTTCCGAAGTCCAAATACACCACATCCACTGGTTCCCCCTTATCCACCCCGGTCATTATATCCTCAAAGATTTCCAGAAAATTTATCAAACATGATTTCCCTTTCAAAAAATCATGCTGACTCTGCTTGATTGAATCATGCTTTTCCAAATGTCCCGCTATTGCTTCCTTAATAATGGACTCCAACATTTTCCCAATGACAGATGTTGGGCTAACTGGTCTATAGTTTCCTGCTTTTTGTCTGCCTCCTTTTTTAAATAGGGGCGTTATATTTTGGTTTTCCAATCCGCTGGGACCGCCCGAGAATCCAGGGAATTTTGATAGATAACAACCAATGCATCCACTATCTCTGCAGCCACTTCTTTTAAGACCCTAGGATGTAAGCCATCAGGTCCAGGGGACTTGTCCGCCTTTAGCCCATTATTTTGCTGAATAGTACTTCATTTGTGATAGTGATTGTATTAAGTTCCTCCCTCCCTATAGCCCCTTGATTATCCACTGTTGGGATGTTTTTAGTGTCTTCTACCGTGAAGACTGATACAAAATATTTGTTCTCTGCCATTTCCCTGTTCTCCATTATTAATTCCCCAGTCTCATCCTCTAGGGGACCAATAATTACTTTAGCCACTCTTATCCTTTTTATGTACCTGTAGAAACTCTTACTGTCATGTATGTATGCTTGGGGTTACTAGCCACCAGGTGGCGCCACTGTCGAAGTTCAGCCTGTGTGTGCAGCACATGTATAAAAGGCAAGCCATCTTGTAATGTAATCACTTTGGGCCCTAATAAAGCAGAACCAGGTTTGTACCTGTGTTAGTTTACAGTATTCAGTCTATTGAGTTATTACAAACATAACATTTGGCGACAAGGTAACTTAAGAACCTTCGCATGCAAAAATGAGCACAATTGGAATTCTGGAGAGATTCATGGAGGGAGAAGACTGGGCAGATTTTGTAACTCGCCTGGACCAGTACTTCGTGGCCAACAAAATGGAGGAACCCACTGACGCAGTTAGGCGCAGGGCGGTCTTCCTCACAGTTTGCGGCCCGAAAGTTTATGGACTCGTAAAGAATCTTCTCTTGCCTGCAAGTCCAACGGACAAGGACTATGAAGAATTGTGTGCTCTGGTACGTGACCATCTCAAACCAGAAGAAGGCATCATTATCTCAAGATATTGATTCTACACGCACGTTCGTTCTGAAGGCCAGGATGTGTTGGAATTCATTGCCGACCTAAGACATCTAGCTGGACCAAGTTCTAAAATGTATTGGTAGACATGCTGCGGGACTTCTATGTAGTCGGTATCAACCACGAGGTGATCCTGCGTAAGCTACTGGCGGCGGAAACGCTGGACTTGAGCAAGGCCATCACGATTGCCCAGGCATGCATGACGACGGACAAACACTTAAAGCAGATATCATCGGAAAATCGGAACTCAGCAAGTACTGCAAACAAGATTGTATCATTGTTTGGCAGAGCTGCATATGGCAGGGCTTCCTCGACTGCGTATGCGAAACCTGTGGCTGCCCAAAGTCCGCCAATGGGAATGAATCTGATTTCACCATGTTGGCGTTGTGGGGACAATCATCAGCCTCATTAGTGTCGGTTTAAACAGTACATTTGTAAAGGTTGTTTGAGACTGGGGCATCTCCAGCATATGTGTCTGCAACTGAGCAAGCGTACTGCGACTCATCACGTGGAGAATGATGACCAGTATAGCACGGATCCAGACCTGCAATCAAAGATACCAAAGGAGGAAATGTATGGACTGTATTCGTTCCTAAAAAAGAGCCAACCAATAATGATTAACATGAAACTTAAAGGTGTGCCGGTATCGATGGAATTGGACACGGATGCGAGTCAATCGATAATGAGCCATTCGACAAACTGTGGGATACCAAGGCTGTGAGGCCTATGCTGAGTCCAGTCAACGCCAAGTTACGTACGTACACTAAAGAACTCATAATGGTGATTGGCAGTGCAGTAGTCAAGGTGTCTTATGATGGTGCAGTTCATGATTTACCGTTATGGATTGTTCCAGGCAATGGTCCAACGCTGTTCGTCAGGAATTGGATAGAAAAAATCAAATGGAATTGGAACGATATCAAAGCATTGTCCTTGGAGGATGATACTCCTTGTGCTCAAGTGCTGAGCAAGTTCCCCTTGCTGTTTGAACCAGGCATCGGCAATTTCACGGGAGCCAAGGTGCAGATCCACTGGACTCGGATGCAAGACACGTCCATCATAAAGCTCAGGCAGTTCCATACATAGAAACATAGAAAGTAGGTGCAGGAGTAGGCCATTTGGCCCTTCGAGCCTGCACCACCACTCAATATGATCATGGCTGATCATGCAACTTCAGAACCCCATTCCTGCTTTCTCTCCATACCCCTTGATCCCTTTAGCCGTAGGGGCCACATCTAACTCCCTTTTGAATATATCTAATGAACTGGCCTCAACAACTTTCTGTGGTAGAGAATTCCACAGGTTCATAATTCTCTGAGTGAAGAAGTTTCTCCTCTATCTCAGTCCTAAATGGCTTACCCCTTATCTTTAGACTATGTCCTCTGGTTCTGGACTTCCCCAACATCGGCAACATTCTTCCTGCATCTAACCTGTTGAATCTCTTCAGAATTTTATATGTTTCTATGATATCCCCTCTCATTCTTCTAAATTCCAATGAAGAGAGCCTAGTCAATCCAGTCTTTCTTCATATTTCAGTCCTGCCATCCCGGGAATCAGTCTGGTGAACCTTCGCTGCACTCCCTCAATAGGAAGAATGTCCTTCCTCAGATGAGGAGATCAAAACTGCATACAATACTCAAGGTGTGGTTTCATCAAGGCTCTGTACAACTGCAGTAAGACCTCCCTACTTCTATACTCAAATCCCCTCGCTATGAAGGCTAGCATGCCAATTGTCTTCTTTACTGCCTGCTGTACCTGCATGCCTACCTTCAATGACTGATGTACTATGACACCCAGGTCTCATTGTACCTCCCCTTTCACTAATCTGTCACCATTCAGATAATGATCTTCCTTCCTGTTTTTGCAACCAAAGTGGATAACCTCACACTTATCCACATTATACTGCATCTGCCATGCATTTGCCCATTCACCTAACCTGTCCAAGTCCCACTGCAGCCTCCTAGCATCCTCCTCGCAGTTTGTACTGCCACCCAGCTTAGTGTCATCTGCAAACTTGGAGATATTACACTCAATTCCTTCGTATAAACCATTAATGTATATTGTAAATAGCTAGGGTCCCAGCACTGAGCCCTGCGCCACCCCACTAGTCACTGCCCGCCATTCTGAAAAGGACCTGTTTATTCCCACTCTTTGCCTCCTGTCTGCCAACCAGTTCTCTATCCATGTCAATACATTACCCCCAATACCATGTGCTTTAATTTTGCACACTGATCTCTTGTGTGGGACCTTGTCAAAAGCCTTTTGAAAGTCCAAATACACCACATCCACTGGTTCTCCCTTTTCTACTCTACTAGTTACATCCTCAAATTTTTCTAGAAGATTTGTCAAGCATGATTTCCCTTTCATAAATCCGTGCTGACTTGGACCGATCCTGTCACTGCTTTCCAAATGCGCTGCTATTACATCATTAATAATTAATTCCAACATTTTCCCCACTACTGATGTCAGGCTAACCGGTCTATAATTCCCTGTTTTCTCTCTCCCTCCTTTTTTAAAAAGTGGGGTTACATTAGCTACCCTCCAATCCATAGGAACTGAACCAGAGTCTATAGAATGTTGGAAAATGACTACCAATACATCCACTATTTCTAGGGCCACTTCCTTAAGTACTCTGGGATGCAGACTATCAGGCCCTGGGGATTTATTGGCCTTCAGTCCCTTCAATTTCCCTAACAATTTCCTGACTAATAAGGATTTCCCTCAGTTCCCCCTTCTCGCTAGACCCGCGGTCCCCTAGTATTTTCGGGAGGTTATTCATGTCTTCCTTAGTGAAGACAGAACCAATGTATTTGTTCAATTATCCTGCCATTTCCTTGTTCTCCATTATGAATTCCCCTGATTCTGACTGCAGGGGACCTACATTAGTCTTCACTAATCTTTTTATCTTCACATATCTATAGAAGCTTTTGCGGTCAGTTTTTTATGTTCCCTGCAAGCTTACTCTCATATTCTATTTTCCCCCTCTGAATTAAATCCTTAGTCTTCCACTGCTAAATTCTAAATTTCTCCCAGTTCTCAGGTTTGCTGCTTTTTCTGGCCAATTTATATGCCTCTTCCTTGGATTTAACACTTTCCCTAATTTCCCTTGTTAGCCACGGTTGAGCCACCTTACCTTTTTTATTCTTACGCCACGCAGGGATGTACAATTGTTGTAGTTCATTCATGTGATATTTAAATGTCTGCCATTGCCTATCCCCAGTCAACCCTTTAATTATCTTTCTCCAGTCTATCCTAGCCAATTCACGTCTCATACCGTCGAAGTTTCCTTTCTATAAGTTCAGGACCCTAGTCTCTGAATTAACTGTGTCACTCTCCATCTTAATAAAGAATTCTACCATATTATGGTCACTCTTCCCCAAGGGACTCCACATGACCAGATTGCTAATTAATCTTCTCTTGTTACACAAGACCCAGTCTTGGATGTCCTACTCTCTAGTTGGTTCCTCGACATATTGGTCCAGAAATCCATCCCTTATACACTCCAGGAAATCCTCCTCCATAGTATTGCTACCAGTTTGGTTAGCCCAAACAATATGCAGATTAAAGTCACCCATGATAACTGCTGTACCCTTATTGCACGTGTCCCTAATTTCCTGTTCGATGCCATCCCCAATCTCCCTACTACTGTTTGGTGGTCTGTACACAACTCCCACTAACGTTTCCTGCCCTTTGGTGTTTCGCAGCTCTACCCATATAGATTCCACATGATCCACGCTAATGTCCTTCCTTACTATGGCGTTAATCTCCTCTTTAACTAGTAACGCTACCCCACCTCCTTTTCCTTCCTGAATATTGAATACCCCTGGATGTTGCGTTCCCAGCCTTGGTTACCTTGGAGCCATGTCTCCATAATCCCAATTACATCATATCCGTTAACAGCTATCTGCGCAGTCAATTCATCCACCTTATTACGAATGCTCCTCGCATTGAGACACGGAGCCTTCAGGCTTGTTTTTTTTTAACACTCTTTGTCCTTTTAGAATTATGTTGTAATGTGGTCCTTTTGATTTTTGCCCTTGATTTCTCTGCCCTCCACGCTTGCTTTTCTCCTTCCTACCTTTTGCTTCTGCCCTCATTTTACTTCCCTCTGCCTCCCTGCATTGATTCCCATCCCCCTGCCTTTTTAGTTTAACCCCTCCCCAACAGCACTAGCAAACACTCCGCCTAGGACATCAGTTCTGGTTTTGCCCCGGTGCAGACCGTCTGGTTTGTACTGGTCCCACCTCCCCCAGAACCGGTTCTAATGTCCCAGGAATTTGAATCCCTCCCGCTTGCACCATTCCTCAAGCCATGTATTTAGCTGAGCTATCCTGCAATTCCTACTCTGACTAGCACGTGGCACTGGTAGCAATCCTGAGATTACTACCTTTGAAGTCCTACTTTTTAATTTAACTCCCAGCTGCCTAAATTCTACTTGTAGGACCTCATCCCATTTATTACCTGTATCGTTGGTACCTATATGTACCATGACAGCTGGCTGTTCACCCTCCCCCTCCAGAATGCACTGCAACACCTCTGAAATATCCTTGACACTTGCACCAGGGAGGCAACATAACCATCCTGGAGTCTCGTTTGCGGCCACAGAAACGCCTATCTATACCCTTACAATAGAATCCCCTACCACTATAGCTTTCTCACTCTTTTTCCTGCCCTCCTGTGCAGCAGAGCCACCCCTCGTGCCGTGGACTTGGCTGCTGCTGCCTTCCCCAAGGTGGTGTATCTGTTTTGGAAGGAGATGCCTGCAGGGGACCCCTGCACTACCTTCCTTCCACTGCTCTTCCTGATGGTCATTCATTCCCTGTCTGCCTGTGTAACCTTTGCCTGCGGTGTGGCCAACTCACTAAACGTGCTATTCACAACATCCTCAGCATTGTGGATGCTCCAGAGTGAATCCATGCGCAGCTTCAGTGTCGCAATATGGTCTGTCAGGAGCTGCAGCTGGATACACTTCCTGCACACATAGTAGTCATTGACATTGGAAGCGTCCCTAACTTCCCACATAGTACAGGAGGAGCATGACACAGGTCTGATGAGGAAGAAGGTCGAAATCAAACTGGACAGACTCCAGCATGAAGGGATCATGTCACCAGTCGAATTTAACGAATGGGCCAGCCCCATTGTTCCTGTGTTGAAAAGTGATGGCACTGTCAGGATTTGTGGAGACTACAAGGTTACGATCAACAGAGTTTCGAAACAGAATCAATACCCGTTACCGAAGGCTGATGACCTGTTTGTAATGCTAGCTGGGGGGGAAGTCGTTCACTAAACTGGATCTGACGTCGGCCTACATAGGAGCTTGTCGAGACATCGAAGAAACTTACGTGCATCAACACTCATAAAGGATTGTTTATCTACAACAGGTGTCCTTTCAGAATTCGCTCAGCTGCAACCATATTTCAGAGGAATATGGAGAGTCTACTGAAGTCCGTCTCTAGAAACGTCATGTTCCAAGACGACACATGCCGTGACACCGCCGAACATCTGAACAACCTGGAAGAGGTTCTACATCACCTGACAAAGTGGGACTCAGACTGAAGCGTTCGAAGTTTGTCTTCATGGCACTGGAAGTCGAATTCCCATGGAGGAAAATTGCTGCTGACGGCATCAGGCCTACAGACTCGAAAACCAAGGCTGTCAAAAATGCACCCAAGCCTCAGAATGTGACGGAGCTGCGTTCATTCCTTGGTCTACTCAACTATTTCGGTAATTTCCTACCCAGATTAAGCATTTTATTAGAGCCACTACACACGCTGCTAAGAAAAGGCGACAATTGGGTTTGGGGTGCGTCTCAAGATAGAGCTTTTGAGAAAGCTACTAATCTGCTTTGCTCTAACAAGCAGCCGATACATTATGATCCATGCAAGCGTCTAGTATTGGCCTGTGATGCTTCGTCATATGGAGTTGGTTGCGTGTTCCAACAAGCTAATGGGTCAGGTAAACTACAACCTGTTGCATATGCTTCTAAAAGTTTGTCAAAGGCAGAAAGAGCCTACAGCATGGTAGAAAAAGAAGCATTAGCCTGTGTGTATAGGGTTAAAAAGATGCATCAGTACTTGTTTGGTCTTCGGTTTGAACTGAAAATAGATCACAAGCCACTCATTTCATTGTTTTTGGGAAACAAAGGTATCAATACCAATGCATCGTCCCGCATCCAGAGATGGGCACTGACATTATCTGCCTATGATTATGTCATTCATCATAAACCTGGCACCGAGAATTGTGCCGATGCACTGAGCCGTCTGCCGTTGCCCACACCGGAGGTGGAGACGCTACAACCTGCAGACCTACTGTTAGTTATGGATGCTTTTGAAAGTGAAGGAACCCCTGTCACGGCTCAACATGTTAAGACCTGGACCAACCAGGACTCGATATTATCGGTTGTGAAACGTTGTGTCCTTAGTGGTGACTGGTCTGCCATACCCAAGCAAATGGGTGATGAGACCAAACCTTACAACCGTCACCAAGACGAACTATCCATTCAGTCAGATTGTTTACTGTGGGGTAATCGTGTTGTTATGCCGAAGAAAGGCAGAGAGAAATTTGTACATGATCTACATAGCACGCATCCCAGTATTGTCATGATGAAAGCCATTGCCAGGTCTCATGTATGGCGGCCTGGAATTGACTCTGATCTGGAATCATGTGTGCATCAGTGAAACACTTTCATGCAGCTTAGTAAAGCACCAGCGGAATCGTCGCTGAGTCTGTGATCGTGGCCATCTAAACCATGGTCCAGGATCCACATCGACTTTGCAGGTCCCTTCCTGGGAAAGATGTTTTTAGTTGTGGTGGTTGCATATTCCAAGTGAATAGAGTGTATAATCATGTTATCCAGTACATCCAGCTACCATTGAGAGCCTTCATGTCGTGTTTGCCACTCATGGTCTGCCCGACATCGTTGTAAGCGACAACAGATCTTGCTTCACTAGTGTGGAGTTTCAAGAGTTCATGAAACTCAATGGTATCAAACATGTGAGGTCAGCACCATTCAAACCCGCATCTAATGGTCAAGCAGAGCGTGCTGTCCAAACCATCAAGCAGAGTATGAAACTCAAGGTTCACTGCAGACTCGCTTGTCCTGTAACTAAGCAATATGCTTGACAAGACCCCACACGCTTACCGGGGTCTCCCCCCCTGAACTATTGATGAAGAGAGGTCTCAAGACCAAGCTCTCTCTTGTCCACCCTGATTTGAACGATCATGTTGAATACAGATGTCAAAATCAGCAGTGGTATCATGTTCGCGCTGCTGTGTCACGCGGCATTTCTGTCAACGATCCTGTGTCTGTACTAAATTATGGTCAAGGTCCCAAGTGGATCGCCGGTACTGTTACAGCCAAGTAATGTTTATCGTCAAGCTCAAGAATGGGCAAACATGCAGGAAACATGTTGATCAGATAAAGCTGCGACACACGGATGAACTGGAACAGTCTGAGGAAGACACAATCAGTGACCGACCAACATACCCCCAGTCATCAGAGAACTCCGCTGTCATTAATGAATCTGAACTTTCAATCCCTGACATGGTCATTGCCGCTCCCATCAGATCGGCTACCCAGTCCCCAGTTATAACAGACTCAGAACGCTTGCCCAAGGCTGGAGTTGAACTGAGATGATTAACTCGGGAGTGGAAAGCCCCGGACCATCTCAATTTGTAAAATGACTGTTAATAATATCTTAAAGGGGGATATTGTCATGTATGTATGCTTGGGGTTACTAGCCACCAGGTGGCGCGACTGTGTGCGGCCCAGATATAAAAGGCCAGCCATCTTGTAATGTAATCACTTTGGGCCCTAATAAAGCAGCGCCAGGTTTATACCTGTGTTAGTTTACAGTATTCAGTCTATCGAGTTATTACATACATAACACTTACTATCTGTTTATATTTCATGCTAGCTTACTTTCATAATCTATCTTCCCTCTCTTTATCATTTTTTTACTTGTTCTTTGCTGGCATTTAAACATTTCCCAATCCTCTGGCCTCCCACTAATCTTGGCCACATTGTATGCCCTTGTTTTCAATTTGATACCATCCCTTATTTCCTTAGTCATCATCATAGTCGAATCGAGGATGACTTGCTTCCACGTCAAAAAGTTCACAGGTGTTTCAATGATGGCCCTAAAATTCCAGATCCGAACTAAATCTTGAAGGGTGGAAGATGCCTGTGCTTGGATTTTTTTAACGTGTGGTGACCATTGCACACCAGCCACCCCACAGGCTTGACAGAACTAGGTCTTGGTCCAGTAGCAAGGATTAACCAAGACGACTGGAGACCAGCTCTGCTGCACGGACCTAGTGTGCATACATATCGCAGTGTGGGCTGGCCCGAGCTGCCCCTGGGCCCTCGCCTCTTCTGGGCCCCGAACTCTCGCCTCTCCTGGGCCCCGCTCACGTCCCTCGACAATCTCTCGCGGCTCCTTCGCCCCGATCTCGCCGCTCCTGCAGTACCTGCCCACGCTCCAATCATCGACCTGGACCTTGATGACATCACTCTTTGCTGCCGTTGCTCTCCTGCTTCAGCTCACGCTGCTCCCTGGAGGGGGCCGCACAGACTGCTGGGCTAGGCCGCCACGCTGCTCCTTCCGCTTCCCGACCTGCTCCAATGATGCTTGCAGGCCGGGCTCTCAGCATCTTTCCTTCTCATTGGGATATATTTTTGTTGTAAGTTATGAAATAACTCTTTACATGTCTGCCACTGCTTATCAACCGTCCCATACTTTAGTCTATTTTCCCAGTCCACTTTATCCAACTCTACCTCCATACCTTTGTAGTCTCCTTTATTTAAGCTTAGGACATTGGTTTGGGAACCAACTTTCTCACCGTCCAACTGAATTTGAAATTAAACCATGTAATGGTCACTCATTCCTAGAGGATCCTTTACTAGGAGATCATTTATTAATTCTGCCTCATTACACAATACTAGATCTGAGATAGCCTGCTCCCTGGTTGGTTCCACAACGTACTGTTCGCGGAAACTATCCCGGATACACTCTATGAACTCTTCCTCAAGGTTACCCTGGCCAATTTGCTTTGTCCAATCAATATGAAGGTTAAAATCGCCCATGATAATTGCCTTTCCTTTTTTACAAGCCTCCATTATTTCTTGATTTATACTCCGTCCAACAGTGTAGCTATTTTTAGGGGGCGTATACACTAATTTACATTATTTAAGCTTAGGACGCTGGTTTGAGAACCCACTTGATCCTCTGCGCCAACATCGTTTTTCACTAATGCACTGATCCCATCCTTTATTAACAGAGCTACCCCATCTCCGTTTCCTTTCTGTCTGTTCTCCCGAATTGTCAAATACCCCTGAATATTTAGTTCCCAGTCCTGGTCACCTTGCAACCACGTCTCTGTAATGGCGATCAGATCATACCTACTTGCATCTATTTGTGCTGTCAACTCATCTATTTTGTTACAAATGCTACATGCATTTAGACCAAGAGCTTTTAAATTTGTTTTTTTACCAGAAGAGGAGGATTAGGAATGTAGTGCAGGAGTCTCCCGAGTCCACCTCGCTCTCCAACCGGTATTCTCTTCTGAGTACCGGTGGGGCGATGGTGCCTCTGGGGAGTGCAGCCTGAGCCAAGTCCACAGCATCTTTGGCAGCACCTCCCAAACTTGTGAACTCTACCACATAGAAGAACAAGGGCAGCAGGTGCATGCTAACACTATCACCTGAAAGTTCCCCTCCAAGTCACACACCATCCTGACTTGCCTTTCTTTCACCATCTCGGTCAAAATCCTGGAATGCCCTCCCTAACTGTACTGTGGGAGTACCTTCACCACAAGGACTGCAGCAGTTCAAGGCGGCGGCTCACCACCACTTTCTCAAGGGCAATTAGGGATAGGCCTTGCCAGCAATGCCCACATCCCAGGATCGAATAAAAAAAGTAAAGCTCCCTCTACACTGTCCCATCAAACACTCCCAGGGGAGGTACAGCATGGGTTAGATCCCGAGTAAATCTCTCTCTACATTATCCCATCAAACACTCCCAGGGCAGGAGCATGGAGTAACTTAATGCCAGCACATCTGATATATCACCTCTATTGTTGATAAAGTGGAATGCCACACTGTGTAATATTAGTAACACATGCATTTAAATAAATGGATCCAGGCCTTTGAAAAGATAATGGAGAAAATGATTCAATTTGAACCTATTGAACGTTTTTTCCTAATTTTACATAAGCAGATTTTAATGCACAAAAATGAATTAATAAACAAATTCTTTTGTAACTTGAATTTTTACTCTGATAATTACCATGAGAAATTTCACATTCTCCCTCCCCCACCCGGATTCACTTGCTCTAAATATAAAATCAGAAACATTCCTACACATTAATGAAGAATTAAACTGGAAAAAACATCATGTAAATAAACATGCGGAAAACGTTAAATGAATTATTCTGCAAGCTTTGAAAAGATCTTGTCATAATCTGTTCCATTCTGTATATTTTGCTGTCGATTGTAGTTAGGTGTGTTTCACCTCTCGCATCCTCACTGCGGGCGGGGGCGGGGGCGGGGTGATTGGTCGGCTTTTCCAATGGAATTACACGCAGGCGGGGCAAAGTGTTGCTGGTGGGAGTGCTGTTTGATTAGGAGAAATACGGTGCTGACATTTGAACACTGGAGGGATTACTGTGCTGTAAGCAGCTGATGCGATTTCATCACTTTACAAGAGAACCCCGAGATCGAACTGAAGTGAAATTACGAGACACGAGGTCGCTGCCTGCAAACCATTAACGTCAGTGACACTGCCGGGTCATCAAACACAGTAGTACAAAAGAACTTGGATTCGTATTTCCGACACTGGCAGCCAGCCGTGGCCGTTTACTCAATTCTGCAAAGGGTGGGGGGGAAGAAAAGACTTGTAAAGAAAATAAAGTGAATTTTAAAAGAAGTTGGATTAGTTTCTGCCCAAAATCCGACCATGACTAAGATACTAAGAGCGTGCAACTTGTTCAAATCCCTCAAACATGGCATTACAACTTGCAATCACATACAGCGGCCGGTGTGGTGTCTGGGGAAATCAGGAGTCAGATTATTCAGCGTCAAGGTAAAGACATTTATTTATTTTGCAGATTAGAGGCTATTGGAGAGAGAAAAAACTAGTTATACTGTTCTACTCAGTCAATTTGTGAGTAAATAACTCAATGGAATAAAGTTTTTCGATGCAAGTATTTTAAGCTAGAATCAGTCTTCGGTTTGATATGCAAAACAAAATGCAGCTATATAATTAATTTGCAGTTATAGTCTTGGGCCTATTTTGGAGAAAAAATCCTGTGAATCTAAGTGTTTGACATGGGAACACAGTGGTTCGAAACGCTTTTTGTTGTGTGTATATTTGTTTCCGTTCTGGGAGCCACCTTTTTGGAGGCAATCACTTGGGATAGATTTGTATTTGGAGACTTGGATTTAACAACTTGTTGCATTGCATTAGCTGGTTACAAATCTCCCGGCCACAATGGCTCAAAACGATACTATTCCGGCAACAAATGAATGCTGAATTTAAAGGGAAGGGCTGCACACAGTGTGTAGCAAAGGTGCATTTCCGCGTTGTTATGAGAGGGAGTGAAGGGGGATGGATGGGAACCAGTCCTGTGAGTTTTTTGTGCGCAGCCCTGAGTGAGCCGGGTGGAGTTTGCAGTCCCGGGACGGTCAGGGAGCTCCTCGCACGGCTCCGGGGTCCGGATCTGGCCCGGGAGCGCGCAGAACACTGCGCACGCGCGCTGGCGGCTTGGCTACATTTGCTAAATGTACATCGGATTAAAGGGGCCCTCTTTGGTTATTTCTCCACCCCCAAATATCTCATTTACTCAACGTAGCCCGAGTCGTGCCAGGGTGCTGTTCCAAAGCTTTGCCCAAGTCCCTATTTCTAAACATGGCGTGTCTCTGCGTTTGGCAGGCTCTTTGACTGTGGAGGGCGTTACAGCTGGGCTTATTTTTGTCCTTGCTTGACACTTGGGGGAAGGAGGCACAAGAGCTCTCCCCGGTGTCCTGACCAATATTTATCCTTCAATCAACATCATTAAAACAGATGATCTGGTCATCATCACATTGCTGTTTGTGGGAACTTGCTGTGCACAAATTGGCTGCCACGTCTCCTACATTACAACAGTGACGACACATCAAAAAAATAGTTTGTTGCTTGTAAAGTGTTTTGGGACGTCCAATGATTGTGAAAGGCGATATATAAATTCAAGCCCTTTCACAAGGTAGGGGTCAGGAGCAGGAATCATGGCCGTTTCCTTTAACCACCATCACCCCCCCCCCCTCCCCCCCCTCCCCTCCCCTCCCTTGTTGAGGGTTGCTACAGGCAGCTGTTGTGCCCTGGATATGAGCCTGGGGCCTTGACGGCCTTTAGTTATGTACCAGCTGAGTGAGCTGGAAGGGTGCGTTCTTGACACAAGTGAAGTAGCGAGGTAAACGTGCAATGAAAAACTTAGGTGGTTGCTGAGAAGTGATTGGTGAGTTGGAAGGCACTGCCCTATGTAATCACAGGAAATACAGATGAGCCCCATCTGGTTGTGTAGTAAAGGACAAGATTCATACAGCATAGTAACCTTGCTTTGCCTCAGGGTATCAACTAATTAGACACAGTAGAAGGTTCTTGTGATGCAAATCAGCCAAGTTCGGAACTGCGACGTTCCTGCTTGAGTTTCTGAAAATCCAAAGCAGGAAACTGCAACTGCTGTAAATCTGAAGCCAATAAAGAAACTTCAGGTCAGTCAGCACCTGTGGAAAGATTTATGTTTTGAATTTGGAACTTTCATCCGAACAGGTGAAAGGTTATATCTAAAACATTAACTAGCCTGTTCTCTCAATAGATGCTGACTCTGTCCAACACTGCATTTTAAAAATATTAGAAAAATATTGGACACTAACCCCCCCGCCCCCAGCTTTCTTCTCATTGCACGCTAACTCAGAGGCTGCTGTCGGTATCGAAATGATGGGATCAGAGTTAAACTTTGCAGCTGGGGCTGATTTCAGAAATGGAGGGTTCACATATTGGGACCACTGGCCTCTTTTCTTTGAACTTGGATACTGGCAGGATTCCAGAGGCCAGCAGTGCGAGTACATAAGCTGTATTACTCAAATTGACCTTCGTTGAAAAAAATGTCTGGCTTGTTAATGGATGACAGTAGATAAAAAACTTTAAATGTTTTATCTCAGGCATGTTTTAGCAATGAGCTGCAGTGGAGAGGTGTTAATTCATCTTTAATATTCTCCCACACCTCCTAGGTGGCACTCAGAACGGTAATGGAATAAGTCCTACTTAGCTTGGGAGAGGTGCATTTTATAAGATGGATTGAAAAGTGTGAAAAAAGTGAACTATCTAATGTCTTCATTTCCATGTGGGCCAGTGGCTCTCAGAGGTGCAAAAGGTTAGAATTAGTTTCAGGGATGGGACAAACTAAAGAAAGACTTGCACAATGAAAGAAATACAGCACAATGTCCCAACGTGCTTTACAGCCAATGAAGTACTTTTTTGTGGAGTGTAGTCACTTTTGTAATGAGGGAAACGCTGTAGTTAATTTGTGCACAGCAAGCTCCCACAAACAGCAATGTGACAATCAGAGTTTCAGATATACAAGTTGGAGGATTATTTGCTGTGGTAGGTTAGCACACTGTCCTTCCATCTCTGCAACCTGACTGATGGGATGAAAGTCTCTTTCCTGGGAGGGAGGGCTCTGTTTTAATGTGGACAATTACAAGGTGATGAGACTGGGGAAGGAGAGTAAGCAGTAAGTTGAATGGTAGTGAACGACAGGACAAAACACAGGAGATGGAGGACTAGTAGATAGTTCACTGAAGCAATCAGCACAGTGAGTGACAGCACAATCTTGGTCCATAGCTAGTTAGAGGGACAGGGTCCCAAGGGGGTAACGGTGAGCTCACAAAGGCCACCGATTCACTTGGTAATGCCAGCTACTGTTGACTTTAGCAAAGCTGTCCAGAGATAGGGGTGTTCATAGATTGAACTCAACAGTTTGACTAAACTGCATAATTAGGGTGTGCTGAGAAGAAGGGAGGTGAAGAGACAGGTTCGATTTAATTGTTTCACACAGCGGGTGGGATTGTGTGGGATTGACTGCCTGGGGGAGAATGCAGTAAATTCAAATGGCAGCTGTAAAGCTTTTTGATGATTGAGGGATATAACCTTTTTGAAGTTTGGGGCTGATGAGATGGGCTGAAATGCTGTCCTGGTCGTGTGCTTTCTGCTGTTGCTCAGTGAAATGAGCTCGGCAGTGCCAGCCCAATTTCTGGCAGACACAAGCCCATAGCCGTCAATCTCGGTTAAAAAAGCTACACGCATGACTATTTATTATGGGGAGAAATTGGAATAGTTGCACCTTTCCAGTCAGATATGCCTTTGAGGTTAGGATGTGTTAGAAGGAGGCTTTGAGGGTGTCCTTGAAATGTTTCCTCTACCCACCTGGAGCTCACTTGCCGTGTAGGAGTTCCGAGTAGAGTGCTTGCTTTGGGAGTCTTGTGTCAGGCATGAGAACAACGTGGCCCACCCAACGGAGCCGGTCGAGCGTGGTCACTGCTCCGACGCTGGGGATGTTGGCCTGGTCGAGAACACCGACGTTGCGTCTATACTCCCAGTGGATTTGCAGGATCTTGCGGAGGCAGTGCTGGTGGTATTTCTCCAGCGATTTGAGGTGTCTACTGTATACGGTCCACATCTCTCAGCCATATAGGAGGGCAGGTATCACTACTGCTCTGAAGTCCATAAGCTTGGTGCCAGATTTGAGATCCTGGTCTTCCTCAGGTGACCGAAGGCTGCGCTGGCACACTGGAAGTGATGTTGGACCTCGCTGTCGATGTGCAACATCCCCACCGGCACAGGGCGATCTTGGGCCAGGGATTCCCCGAAGTGGAGGAAGAGCATCCGGGAAGGCGCTGAACACCTCGAGTCTCGACGCCAGGAGCATGCAGAAACCAAGCGCAGACAGTAGAAGAGCGTGCGGCAAACCAAACTCCCCACCCACCCTTTCCTTCAACGACTGTCTGTCCCACCTGTGACAGAGACTGTAATTCCCGTATTGGACTGTTAAGTCACTGAGAACTCACTTTTAGAGTGGAAGCAAGTCTTCCTCGATTTTGAGAGACTGCCTATGATGATGATGTTAGAAGGAACTCTACATCTGCTGTGCATTGGGTGCTCAATAAATTCATGTGTTCTATTTCTTAGCTCTGCTCTTGATGAGTGTATATTTCATTTATAAATGTATCTTTACAGAAGTTAAATATTTTTTGGTTTTGTTCAATAATACTAGGTGGTCAGGATAGGTTTGTTGCACCCGTTTCCTGTCGCACACATTTACATATGAAATGTTTAATTCCTCACATTTCATGGGTACGAACAGTTATCCTTTTTGCTCTCCATAACTTGGGATAGGTACATCAGCCAGCTGATGGAAAATCACAAGCAGAGATTTACTGGTGTGTTGTACGCTCAAGTCACATGATCTTCCCCCATCCCGACCCACACTACTAATAAAGTCCTGTGCACAGATCAGTGAACTCCTTGTATTACAGCTGTTGCTGGCCGAGTTGGGAATGCTTTCCCAGTCTTATTGTTACATTGATGCACTCCCACTTAGCGAGAGGGAATTTCCAGTGTCCGGTATCACAAGCAGGGCCTTCATGCAGTGGATGACTTGGTGGAAAGTTGCTGTTGCTTTGCCTGCAGTTTTCTGTTCTGACCTGGATAGAAAATTACAAACTGTGCATATGCAATTTTTGAATACGGTTCCCAATGGCAGAGCAGAGCCTTCAGTTCTGCCCAATATATGCAGAGAAATAATATAGATAAGGCCCCCTCCATGATGTGAGACATGACATGTGTAAGTAGCATGCTTGGGAGGAGCAGGTGACTTTGGACCTATGGTTCCCAAAGCTCGCCACTGAGGTTTTCCTCGTCTCATGTCTGAGTCTGTTGTAGACTAAGTGCTAGAGATTGGTTGCTATAATTAGTCAACAACTCCATTATTGTAGCCTGTGACTAGTAGGATGGTACAAGGAGAACCTGGTGGACCTTGTTTTTTTCAGTCTAGCAAATAGAAACATAGAAAATAGGTGCAGGAGTAGGCCATTCGGCCCTTGGAGCCTGCACCACTTTTCAATAAGATCATGGCTGATCATTCACCTCAGTGCCCCTTTCCTGCTTCCTCTCCATACCCCTTGAACCCTTTTGCCATAAGGGCCATATCTAACTCCCTCTTGAATATATCCAATGAACTGGCATCAACAACTCTGTGGTAGGGAATTCCACAGGTTAACAACTCTGAGTGAAGAAGTTTCTTCTCTATCTCAGTCCTAAATGGCTTACCCCTTATCCTTAGACTATGTCCTCTGGTTCTGGACTTCCCCAACATCGACAACATTCTTCCTGCATCTAACCTGTCCAGTCCCGTCAGAATTTTATATGTTTCTACGAGATCCCCTCTCATCCTTCTAAACTCCAGTGAATACAGGCCCAGTCGATCCAGTCTCTCCTCATATGTCAGTCCTGCCATCCCGGGAATCAGTCTGGTGAACCTTCGCTGCACTCCCTCAATAGCAAGAACGTCCTTCCTCAGATTCGGAGACCAAAACTGAACACAATATTCCAGGTGAGGCCTCACTAAGGCCCTGTACAACTGCAGTAAGACCTCCCTGCTCCTATACTCAAATCCTCTCGATATGAAGGCCAACATACCATTTGCCTTTTTCACTGCCTGCTGTACCTGCATGCTAACTTTCAATGACTGATGTACCATGACACCCCGGTCTCGTTGCACCTCCCCTTTTCCTAATCTGCCGCCATTCAGATAATTTGCCTTCGTGTTTTTGCCATAAAAGTGGATAACCTCACATTTATCCACATTATACTGTATCTGCCATGCGTTTGCCCACTCACCTAACCTGTCCAAGTCACCCTGCAGCCTCTTAGTGTCCTCCTCACAGCTCACACTGCCACCGAGCTTAGTGTCATCTGCAAACTTGGAGCTATTACACTCAATTCCTTCATCTAAATCATTAATATTGTAAATAGCTGGGGTCGCAGCACTGAGCCCTGCGGTACCCCACTAGTCACTGCCTGTCATTCTGCACCACCCATACCGATTCCACATCATCCAAGCTAATGTCCTTCCTTACTATTGCGTTAATTTCCTCTTTAACCAGCAACGCCACCCCACCTCCTTTTCCTTTCTGTCTATCCTTCCTGAATGTTGAATACCCGTGGATGTTGCGTTCCCATCCTTGGTCACCCTGGAGCCATGTCTCCGTGATGCCAATTACATCATATCTGTTAAACAGGTATCTGCGCAGTTAATTCGTCCACCTTAATACGAATACTCCTCGCATTGAGGCACAGTGCCTTCAGGCTTGTCTTTTTAACACACTTTGCCCCTTTAGAATTTTCTGTAATGTGGCCCTTTTTATTTTTGCCTTGGGTTTCTCTGTCCTCCTTTTACTTTACTACTTTCTATCTTTTGCTTCTGCCCCCATTCTACTTCCCTCTGTCTCCCTGCATAGGTTCCCATCCCCCTGCCATATTAGTTTAACCCCTCCCCAATAACACGAGCAAACACTCCCCCTAGGACATTAGTTCCGGTCCTGCCCAGGTGTTGACCGTCCAGTTTGTACTGGCCCCACCTCCCCCAGAACCAGTTCCAATGCCCAAGGAATTTGAATCCCTCCCTTTTGCAGCACTCCTCAAGCCACATATTCATCTGAGCTATCCTGCGATTCCTACTCTGATTAGCACGTGGCACTGGTAGCAATCCTGAGATTACTACTTTTGAGGTCCTACTTTTTAATTTAGGTCCTAGCTCCCTAAATTCTTGTAGGAGCTCATCCTGTTTTTTTACCTATATCGTTGGTACCTATATGTACCACGACAACTGGCTGTTCACCCTTCCCCTTCAAAATATCCTGCAGCCGCTCCAAGACATCCTTGATCCTTGCACCAGAGAGGCAACATACCATCCTCGATTGTGACCGTAGAAACGTCTATCTATTCCCCTTACAATAGAATCCCCTACCACTATAGCTCTCCCACTCTTTTTCCTGCCCTCCTGTGCAGCAGAGCCACCCACGGTGTCCTGAACTTGGCGACGGCTGCTGCTGCTCTCCCCTGATGAGTCATCCCCTTCAACAGTACCCAAAGCTGTTTTGCAGGGGGATGACTGCAGGGGACTCCTGCACTACCTTTCTTCCACTGCTCTTCCTGTTGGTCACCCATCCCCTATCTAGCTGTGTAACCTTTACCTGCGGTGTGGCCAACTCATTAAACGTGCTATTCACGACATCTTCAGCATCGCGGATGCTCCAGAGTAAATCTACCCGCAGCTCCAGTGCCGTTATGCGGTATATCAGGTGCTGCAGCTGGATACACTTCCCGTACTTAGTGGTCAGGGACACTGGAAGCGTCCCTGATTTCCCACATAGCACAGGAGGAGCATGATATGTGTCCAAGCTCTCCTGCCATGACTTAACCCTTAGATTAACTTAATTTGGCAACAACAATGCTAAAGGTTACCTACTGATAAAGAAAAAGAAAAACTACTCACCAATCACCAGCCAGTCACTTACCCCCTTGGCTGTGATGTCACCCTTCGATTTCTTTCTACTTTTTTGCTTTCTCTCCCTGCAGCTTTACCTGCTGACCTTTTATAGGCCTTACCACGCTGCCGCTCCGCCTCCTCGATGTCCCGCTTGCCTCCCGACGACGTTGGGCCTTTTATAAGCCTCCCCACGCTGCCTATGTTCCATGGCCTGGGGTGGGGCTGCTTCATGGTGCGGCTCAGTGCAATATTGCCCCTCACCGACCAGAAGGTCCCAGGTTTGATTGCTAGTCTTGGCTGTTGCAGAAACTGTGAGCGTGTCAGTTGGCTTCATTATTCCTGGGTTAAGGAGGGGAAAGTAAACTCTGGTTGCTGCTGCTTTTAGCTGCCCAGTGAGTCCTGTTGGATAGTGTGTTTGTACATCAGCCGAGGAGGACAGAATCTGGCTCAGCTGTGATGCCCTTATGGTAGAATGGCCTACCAACGCGCTCAGTATAAGCTTTCATTAATGAAGAGAGGAAAAAAATCAGGATATCGTGCCTTAAAAATGATAGATGCACTGGTCATGAAAATATAATCATTTGGAAGGGATGATGGCCTTTTAGTTAAGTTACAGTTATCATCAGTTTACACCTTTTCAAGTGTGTAATCATTTTTAAGATGCTTAACCTACATTAAGTTGAGTTTTATGACATTGCCCCAGTACAATTAATATTATAATTGGAAGCTAAATGAGATGCGGATTGTGGAGAGGGTCTGGGTAGTTAGATTTTTGTTCACAATGTTGTCCACAATCAATTAAGATGTCAATCCCAAAATACTTGCGTAAATTTAAAAAAAAATAATGTATGTGGAAAAAATAATTTCACTCCATGACATGAAAGGAATTTTCTTAACTCTGTTTTCATACTGATTTCTTTTGGCTCTTTGTTGGGGTAGTTTCATGGACTTGATACCACAGGGCTGCCAGCACCATGTTTATCACACGTGAGCCTGGATAGTGAGTGTCGACAGGCTATTTACCATGCGAAGGAATCATCCCATGCCCTGTCCTGTACTCCGCTTACTCAAAGTTGGGAACATTTGTAAAACTATTACTACTGGTATATCCAAGTATGACTTGAGTGAGTGGGGAAACTGGCAGATGGATTTCAATGTGGGAAGGTGTGAAGTCATCTAGTTTGGACCTTAGAAAATACTCTGATTTATCTTTCTTAACGGTGAGAAGCTAGGAATTGTAGAGGAGCAGAGAGATTTAAGGGTCCAAGTAATCACTAAAAACTCATGTACAGGTGCAAAAACTAATTAAAAAGGCTAATGAAATGTTGGCCTTCATCTCAAGGGCTGGAATATAAAGGCATGGAAGTTATGTTACAGCTGTACAGAGCTCTGGTTAGACACAGTCTAGAGTACTGCATTCATTTTCGGGCACCTCACCTCAGGAAGGATATATTGGCCTTGGAGGGGGTGCAGTGCAGATTCACCAGTGTTGCTCGAATGGCAATTTCGCTAGTCGTGTGACTAGTAGTTGCCTGTGACGGTTCTTGAGTTAAATACCAAATGACACACTAGACAATGGCGGTACCATTAATGTTCGTTAAATACAGAAGAAGTACAAGACTCACCACTTATACTTTACAGTTACCCAATAGGTCCGCGGATGATCAGTCCGTCCCAACACTGTTCCGTCAAGCATCTCTTCCCTGGTGTCTCCTTCTGCCGAGTGTTACTCCTAGGTCCTCGCTATGGACTGTCCGAACCTGTCTATCTTTATATCCTCCTTTTCATGCAATATTCCTATCCTAACTCGTCGAGTTGGTGCCAATAAGTCTGAGGTGATTAGGTAAGTAAGTCTAAGGTAATTAGCTTCTTTCCTGCTGAAATTGACAGTGCATACTCGTCTTTGTGTTGGGGGAAATTGGCTCCGCTTTGTCTGCCCAGACCAGTGACCTTATGGCCTGTACTTCCACAACCAGAATGATGGTGATGAAGGGATACAGATGATAAACTCACCGATAATGACAGCGAAATGACAGAAATATTAAATAATTACTTTCCCTTGGTATTTACCAGAGAGACCAACATAGTAGACATAACATTAGAAGAGATCAAAAAAGATATAAAGACATTTAAGGTAGATAGGGGGAGATTATTGATAAAATCAAACTTAGAAAGGATAAAACAACTGGTCTGGATGGATTGCACTGGTGCATATTAAAAGAAGTTGAGAAAGAAATAGCAGAGGCACTATTCCGTATATATGAAAAGGGAATAGTGCCAGAGGACTGGCGGGCAGGTAACGTGATTCCCATAATTAAAAAGGGAGAGTGAACAAGCCCAGGGAACTATAGACCAATTAACTTGGCTTCGGTGGTAGGAAAGATAATGGTTCCTTACTCAAAGATGGAATAGAAAAACAGCTAGAAACTGAAAATATAATCAGCATGGATTTCAAACGGGAAGGTCATACTTGACCAACCTTATTGAATTCTTTGAAAAAGTAACTAAGGGTGATGCAGTAGATGTAATATATTTGGATTTTCAAAAGGCCTTTTAATGTACCGCATAGTAGACTCATGACTAACGTCACGGGTGTCGGGGAACAAGTAGCAGAATGGACAAGCTGGCTATAATACAGAAAGCAGAGAGTAGGACAAAAGGTGGGAAGTGGTGTTCCACAAGGATCGGTGCTGGGAACACTGTGGTTCATCATTAAAAAATGATTGTACTAAAGATTCCAGAGTACAAATTTCAAAATTTGCTTGACGACACCAAATTGGAATTGTGGTTAATACAGAGGAGCACTGTGACAAAATACAGGAAGATATTTTCAATTTACCCCCAGCCTCAGCAGCTTTTTGGGAGAAAGAAAGAGTTCCAGATTTCCACTATTCTCTTTGTCTGAAGAAATGCTTCCTGACATCACCCCTGAACAGACTAGTTGTAATTTTAAGGTTATGCTGCCTTGTTCTGGACTCTCCAACCAACAGTTTCTCTCTATTTACCCTATCAATTCGTTTAATCATAAATTCTTCAATTAAACCACCCCTTAATCTTCTACAACAACAAAGGCAGATAAATCCCCTGGACCTGATGGCTTGCATCCTCGGGTCTTAAGAGAAGTAGCGGCAGGGTTTGTGGATGCATTGCTTGTAATTTACCAAAATTCCCTGGATTCTAGGGAGGTCCCAGCAGATTGAAAAACTGCAAATGTAATACCCCTATTTAAAAAAAAAAAGGAGGCAGACAAAATGCAGGAAACTGTAGACTAGTTAGCCTAACATCTGTGGTTAGGAAATTGTTGGAGTCCATTATTAAAGAAGCAGAGTCAGCATGGCTTTATGAAGGGGAAGTCATGTTTGACAAATTAGCTGGAATTCTTTGAGGATGTCACAAACAGGGTGGATAAAGGGGAACTAGTGAATGTGATGTATTTCGACTTCCAGAAGGCATTTGACAAGGTGTCACATAAAAGGTTACTGCACAAGATAAAAGTTCACTGGGTTGGGGGTAATATATTAGCATGGATAGAAGATTGGCTAACTAACTGAAAACAGAGAGTCGGCATAAATGGTTTATTCTCTGGTTGGCAACCAGTAACTAGTGGGGTGCCACAGGGATCAGTGCTGGGACCCCAACTATTTACAATCTATATTAACGACTTGGAAGAAGGGACTGAGTGTAACATAGCCAAGTTTGCTGGCGATACAAAGATGGGAGGAAAAGCAATGTGTGAGGAGGACACACAAAATCTGCAAAAGGACATAGACAGGCTAAGTGAGTGGGCAAACATTTGGCAGATGGAGTATAATGTTGGAAAGTGTGAGGTCATGCACTTTGGCAGAAAAAAATCAAGAGTAATTTATTATTTAAATGGAGAAAGATTGCAAATTGCGGCAGTACAGTGGGACCTGGGGGTACTGGTGCATGAAACACAAAAGGATAGTATGCAGGTACAGCAAGTGATCATGAAGGCCTATGGAATCTTGGCCTTTATTGCAAAGGGGATGGAGTATAAAAGCAGGGAAGTCTTGCCAAAGCTATACAGGGTATTGATGAGGCCACACCTGGAATACTGCATGCAGTTTTGGTTTCCATATTTACGAAAGGATGTACTTGCTTTGGAGGCAGTTCAGCGAAGGTTCACTGGGTTGATTCTGGAGATGAGGGGGTTGACTTGAGGAAAGGTTGAGTAGGTTGGGCCTCTACTCATTGGAATTCAGAAGAATGAGAGGTGATCTTATCAAAACGTATAAGATTATGAGGGGGCTTGACAAGGTGGATGCAGAGAGGATGTTTCCACTGATGGGGGAGAATAGAACTGGAGGGCATGATCTTGGAATAAGGGGCCACCCATTTAAAACTGAGATGAGGAGACATTTCTTCTGAGGGTTGTAAATCTGTGGAATTCGCTGCCTCAGAGAAGCTGGGACATTGAATAAATTTGAGACAGAAATAGACAGTTTCTTAAACGATAAGGGGTTTTGGGGAGCAGGCAGGGAAGTGGAGCTGAGTCCATGATCAGATCAACCAAGATCCTATTGAATGGTGGAGCAGGTTCGAGGGGTTGTATGACCTACCCCTGTTCCAATTTCTTATGTTCTTATGTTCTTACCTTGGATATAGCATCTTTAACAAAGTAATACATTCCAAGGCGCTTCACGTGAACATACCAAATAAAATTTGACACCGAGCCACATAAGGAGAGATAGGACAAGTGACCAAAAACTAGGTCAAAGAGGTAGGTTTTAAGGAGTGTCTTAAAGGAGGAGGGGTTGAGGTTTAGGGAGGGAATTCCAGAGTTTAGTGCCTAGGCAACTGAAAGCACAGCCATCAATGGATGCGCAAGAGGCCAGAATTGGAGGAGCGCAGAGATCTCGGAGGGTTGTAGGGATGGAGATGTTTTATAGAGGTAGGGAGGGTCAAGGCCATGGAGGGATTTGAAAACCAGGATGAGAATTTTTAAATTGAGGGGTTGCCAGACCAGAAGTCAATGGAGGTCAGAGAGCACAGGGTGATGGATCAATGGGACTTGGTGCGAATGGGCAGCAGAGTTTTGGATGAGCTCCAGTTTATGGAGGATGAACGTTGGGAGGCCCCAGGAGTGAGTTGGAATAGTCAAGTCTTGAGCTAACAAAGGTATAGTTGAGGGTTTCAGCAGCAGATGAGCTGAGGCAGGGCCGGAGTCGGCCAATGTTACGGAGGTGGAAGTAGGCGGTCTTGGTGATCGTGCAGATATGTGGTCGGAAGCTCATCTTGGGGTTGCGAAGAGTCTGATTCAGCGTCAGACAGCTGCCAGGGAGAGAGATGGAGTCAGTGGCTAGGGAACTGAGTTTGTGGCAGGACTGAAGACGGTGGCTTTGGTTTTCCCACTATTTAGTTGAAGGATTTTGGACAACTTAGAGACAGACTTCAGGGTATGCAACCTGTCCTCGTAATTTAACCTTTTTTACCCTGGTATAATTCTGGTGAATCAGCACTGCAGCACCTCTAGTGCCAATATATCCTTCCTGAGGTGTGGTGCCCAGATAAGCAGTACTCTAATTGAGGTCTAACCGGAGCTTTATGTAACTGTAACGTAACTTTCACCCCTTTGTATTCCAGTTCCTTTGAGATAAAGCCCAACAGGGTGCCAAAGCCATTGTACTCCTACAGACAGACCCCTCTGCTCATAAATCAGTCCGTTCCTGTCGGTGCCGCCTTCTATGGGTCCTGATATTGTCTCCTGAGTGTCTGAGCTCACTTGGCAGGTAGAAATACTTTTGCCAGAGTTTTACTAGTTACTCGCAGCAAACTGCACAAGCAACTGGCCTCTGCCACCAGCTCAACTGGTGAATCACCATACCCTTCCATTCCCTTTATTACTTGTGATTTGTGACACGTTTTAAAAATAAGATTACTCTTCTCTGTTCGTTCTGTAGCTCTTATTCTTGTTGAGGTACAATTGCACGACTATCGGATCCTGAAGTTGTAAAACTAAATATAGATTTTTAAAAAAAGTTTCAAATATTCTACTATGTCTACTTCATGTTTTACCCCTGTAAACAACTAGCAACAGATCATTTCAAATACCTTCACTGTATATTTGCCAGACAGGAGTTGAAGATAATGCAGTCACGGTCAAAATCATAGGATAATTATCATCAGAGCAGCAATCTTTTATTGGAAATTTGCAAGCATAGTGATTTAGTTGCAGAGAAGTGATATGACCAGGGCTACTGTGGGTCAGAAATTTTGGGAGAAGTTTAAATATGAAAAGGAGGATTAATTTAGTAGTGAGGGTTCAACCATTAACGACCTTTCTGCAGAGTCTCAATTGGCAACCTGCTGTCCTTAATTTATTTTTAATTGCAGTTGTTCCTGGCTACAATACAGAAGGGCTTGCACCAATAGCCCTGGTCTTGGGGACCTCTGTTGGTGCTGCTCCTCTCTGGCATTGGCTTTTTCTCTCGTCTGGGACCATTGACTAATTCAGAAAATGGAGAACCTCCCTTGTTTGCTTGTGTAGCAGGTCTACAGGAGAGTGGAGGCAAAGGACGATGAAACTGAGACAGAGGTCCCACGCGTCCGTGCGCTGAAGTCACAATGCTATTTTGCATCATGGCCGAAGCAGAGTGACTCACTGGGCCGGATCAGGCATTCAGCAGGTCCACAGCAAGGTCCACAGAAAACTGTTGAGCTTGAATATCTAATCTTTGGCATGCTGTTGACTGTGGGAGACTGTTGTTCTTCAGGGTTCAAATAAGATAAAAGGGCCCTATAGTCCGACCTGAATACATTAGTGATGTGTACCATGTTCATGGTCCATAGACTTGAGGCACATAATCCAGGCTGACATTCCAGTGAGTACTGAGGGAGCACTGCACTGTTGGAGGTGGCATCTTTTGAATGAGATGTTAAATTGAGACGTCTGCCCTTTTGGGTGTACGAAAAGATCCTATGGCACTATTTCGTAGAAGGGCAGGGGAGTTATCCCTGGTGTCCTGGCCAATATTTATCCCTCAATCAACATCACTAAAACAGATCATCTGGTCATTATCATATTGCTGTTTGTGAGACCTGGATGTGTACAAATTGGCTGCCGCGTTTCCTACATTACAGCAGTGACTACACTTCAAAAGTACTTCATTGACTGTAAAGCACTTTGGGATATCCTGAGTTTGTGAAAGGTGCTATAGGAATGCTAGGCTTTCTATTCATGGTCCATGGTGTATGATACAAACATACAGAGTGACTGGAGATGAGCCTTCTGCATACAGTTCTGGACACTGCACCGCTGAAAGGATATATTGGCCTTGGAAGGAGTGTGTAGCGCACATTCATTAGAATGTTCCCAAGGGTTAAACTATGAGCTGAGATTACATAAACTAGTCTTGTATTCCCTGGAATATAGATGGTTAAGGGGTGATTTATTTGAGGTTTGGGGATTTTTGAAAGGAATTGATGGAGAGAAACTTTTTCCGCTGGTGGGGGAATCTAGGACAAGGGGACATAACCTTAAAATCAGAGCCAGACCATTCAAAAAAATAAAAGGAAGACTTGCATTTATATAGAGCCTTTCATGTCCTCTGGTCATCCCAAAACGCTTTTTAAGTGTGGTCACTGTTATACTGTCAGAAATGCGACAGCCAATCTGTACTCGGCAAGGTCCCACAAGCAGCAATGTGATAATGTTTTGGTGATGTTGATTGAGGGATAAATATTGGCCAGGACACCGGAGATAACTCCCCTGCTCTTTGAAATAGTGCCATGGGATTTTTTATGACCACCTGAGAGAGTAGATGGGGCCTCAGTTTAATGTCTCATCCAAAAGACGGCACCTCCGATAGTGCAGCACTCTCTCAGTACTCAACTGGAGTGTCAGCCTAGATTTTTGTTCTCAAGCCTCTGACTTGGGGGTGAGGGGAACCTGTCACATTTCCTGCTTCCGATTGCTGTCCACTGAACTGCGGCCCCGTCTCCAGGTTTGCCGCATCTCCGTCTCCTGCCCGTCCCCAGGATTACTGGGATCAATGGTAGTATGTTGGGAAATGGAGCTGTTTGGGTCCTGCCAGCAGTTACAGGCAGTTGTCGGGGAGGAGAGAGCCAATACGCTTCTCGTTGGGGTGGGACCGTAGCAGTAGAACTTGCTGCTCCTTTTTTTTTCTTGCTGCTATTCCTCCTGACCTGATGTGGCTTAGTGATAGAAATTTCAGGCCAAAACGTGTGTGTGAACCTGCTTAGCCATCCAGCACCAGATCTGGCTGGACCTTATTGAGCTCCAGTGGATGTTCCTAGCTCTGACAAATCGATGCACTACTCTTAGATTATCCCAGAAAGCAAAGAGCTCCATTTCTCCAGTTGCTTCTCGTAACAAGTGTGAACAGCTGATGGTTATTGCCACCAAGATAGGGGACCCTCTGTTCAGTTGCCTGTTATGTTTCCCCAGCCCCCTTGCCTGTCTCCATGCCTTCCTGGGCCAGAGTGTTTGCTGCCTTGCCATGCTAGTCATCTCAAACTGAGTTTCCGATCTTGCCCTCTGCTTCACAGAGACTGCCTAGTTCCGCCTCCGCCCTTGCCTCAGCTCATCTGCTGCTTAAACTCGCATCCATGTCATTGTCGCCTCCAGACCTGACTATTCCTAAGCTCTCCTGGCTGGATTCCCAATCTCCACTCTCGATAAATTTCAACTCATCCAAAACTCTGTTGCCCATGTCCTGGCTCTCACCAAGTCCCATTCACCTATCACACGGTCCTTGTTGATTTCAGCTGGCTTCTTGTCCCTCAGTGTCCCACATTTAAAATTCTTATCTTTGTGGTTCAATCTCTCCATGGCCTCGCCCCTCCTTCTAGCTCTCTCCTCCTCCTCCAGCCGGAAAACCTTGTCCCACCTTAACTATCTAACCTCTTCCAGCCCTATAGCCCCCTGAAGCTTTAATTACTCCGGCCTCTTGCACATCCCCCACCCCCATCTCCCCACCATTGCTGGCCATACCTTCAGCTACATGGGCCCTGAGCTCTGGAATTCCCTCCCTAAACCCCTCCACCTCTACACCTCTCTCCTCCTTTTAAGACGCTCCTTAAAACCTATCTCTTTGACTATCCTTTTGGTCATCCGTCCTAATATTTCCTTTGTTGGCTCGATCTCAAATTTTGTTTGGTAACGCTCCTATGAAGCGCCATGGGACATTTTACAAGGTAAAAGGCGCTATAGAAATTAACGTTGTTCAGTCGTCTAGGCCCCACCTCAAAGCACTCGAAGGTCCACCGACACTGCCTCTGCAAAATCCTGCAAATCCATTGGCAGGATAGGCATACCAACGTCAGTGTTTGTTCTCAGGCCAACAACCCCAGCATCAAGGCCACAGACCACGCTCAATCAGTTCCGATGGATGGGCCACATTGTCCGCATGCCCGACAATAGACTCCTGAAACAAGCATTCTACTCTGAACTCCGTCATAGCAAGTGAGTCCCAGGAGGGCAGAGAAACCACTTCAAGGACGTCCTCAAAGCCTCCTTGAATAAAAGGTAATATCCCCACTGACTCTTGGGAATCGCTGGCCCAAGACCGTTCAAAGTGGAGGAGAAGGATCCGAGAAGGCGCCGAGCACTTTGAGTTTCTTCATCGGGAGCACACGGAAGCCAAGTTACAAACAGTGGAAGGAGCGTGCGACAAACCAAGCACCCACCCATCCACCCGTCCCTTCAACTACCACCTGCCCCACTTGTGACAGAGTCTATAGATCCCACATTGGGCTCATAGGAGTCACCTTAGAACTCCTATTAGTGTGGAAATAAGTCATCCTTGACTCTGGGGGACTGCCTAAGAAGACGACGACACTCTAGGATACCCTTACTAAACTTCGCCATCTCTCTCTCTCTCTCTCTCTCTTTTTTAAACCCATCTCTTTGATCATGCTTTTGGTCACCTCCTAATATAGTTAGGAAAGAAAGAACTTGCAATTATATGGCACTTTTCTCAGCCTCAGTACTTTTGAAGTTTAGTCACTGTTGGATTGTAGGTAAATTCTGCAGCCAATATAATTGCATTGTACTTGCAAGTGCAATGGTACAATGTCCTGAATATGGAATTTTGAAAACGGGAATTGTCTGAAAACTGGACATTGTTGAGGTGGCCAGTATGGTGACATTGGACGGCGAGGAGACTAGGAAATCCGTAAAAAATACAGTGCTGGGGGGGCGGCGAGGATCGACGGGCAGAGATGAAGCAGGAATCAGTGGACGGCAAGGAGTGGAGGATCGGCGGGCAGAGATGAAGCAGGAATCAGCGGATGGCAAGGAGTGGAGGATCGGCGGGCGGAGATGAGCGCCAACAGCGAGGTCTGAAACCTGGCAAAACCCAAAAACCGGCATGGACTCGGTCCTGGGGTTGCCGTATTTCCAACATTTTACCTGTACTTACAAGCTCCCACAAATAGCGATGTGATAATTACTGTACCAAATAATCTGTTGGTGGTGTTGGTTTAGAAATAGATATTGTGCAGGAAAACTTCCTTGCTCTGCGATCTTTTACAGCCATCTGAAAGGGCAGCCGGGATCTCGCTTCAACATTTCATCTGAAACACAGCTTCTCTGACAGTTGCAGCATTCCCTCAGTATTGCACTAGAGTATCCACCTAGATTTTTTTTTTTCCTTAAGTCTTTGGAGTGGGACTCGAACCCACAACCTTTTGGTCTCGGGCGAGCACGGTCCCAACTGAGCCAGGATTGACCCACTACTCCTTCATTGGTTCCGAGAGTCCTTTGTTTTTCCTCTTATGCCTCTGAAGTGCCTTGGGAGGTTTTCCGGTAAAGATTCTGTATAAATGTAAGTTTGAGTGTCCGAAAAAGAAAGACAAAAGAATGGCAGACAAGCAAAGCGAATGTATGTGAAAAGATAAACGGGTACCATAAAAATGAATACGAAAGTATTTTGTCAGCATATCCATATGTTTCCATCCCAACGAGGAAGGAAGCAGTGCTGGATCTCGTTCTAGGCAATGAAGTGGGGAAATTGTTTCAGTTGGAGAGCATTTGGGGAACAATGATCACAATACCATTAGGTTTGCAGTAGTCATGGACAAAATGAGGAATAATCAAATGTCTAAATAGGAAGAGGGTTCATTTCAGTGAGTTGAAAAAGGATCTGACCCAGGTGGATTGAAATTAAAGATTGGCAAGTAACAGTAAATGAGCAATGGGAGTCCTTCAGTGGGAGATATTTTGTATAAAGTGTATGAGAATAGGGTAAAAGTATTTTTAAACATATAAATAGAGAAGGATTGGCCCAATTAAGGACCAAATAGGAGATCTTGTGGAGGCAGATGGGCATGGCTGAGGTACTAAAGGAGTACTTTGCATCTGTCTTCATTAAAGAAGAGGTTGCTGCCAATGTCACAGTAGAGGAGGAGGTAGATAGGATAAATATAGATAGAGAAGGTATTTGAAGGTTTAGCCGTGCTTAAAGTAGAAAAGTCACCCGATCTGGATGAGATACATCCTAGGTTGCTGAGGAAAGTATAGGTGGAGATCACGGAGGCCCTGAACATAATCTTCCAATCTCCCTAGGAAATGGGAGTAATGCCAGAGGACTGCTAATGTTAAACCCTGTTCAAAAAAGGAGAGAGGGATAAACCAGGTAATTACAGGCCAGTCAGCCGAATGTTAATGTTGGGAAACTTTTTAGAGGCAATAATCTAGGACAACCTAGGTCATTACACAGTACGTCATAGGGCAAGGCCTCGATGGAGATAGTTATAATTGTGGTATCGTGTTCTGTACATTTTATACAAACTACTGAAATGCTACTTTTTTTAGGCACAGACAGCACACTTGATCCTTGACGATGGAACAAAAATGAAAGGTGTGTCTTTTGGGTATCCTCACTCAACGGCGGGAGAAGTCGTATTCAACACCGGGTTGGTTGGGTGAGTACAGCGTGACCTTACTAGACTGGCTGGATATGTGGCTTCATCTTTCCGCACACCGCATTCTACATGATATTTCCCCAATGGTGGTGCGGACGGGGGTGAGATGGACATCACCTTGCCACTTCTCCTTTTATTTTTGAGGTGGTAGAAGTGTGAATGCATCTTGGGTTTTGGATATCATTCTCCATTCCCAAGGTACACGGTGCTTTTCCTCGATCGCTGAGCCAGTCTCTGGAACTGGCTGCATGGAACATTACAGCTACAACGAACCTTGCGACTCTCCTCTAACACGGTGTCATTGGATTTTGGGCTGCTTGGTGCAGTGACCTTCCACCATGGCAGATGCATGTATTTACTCTGTTAAAGACACTGTTGCATTTATCACTTCAGATGTTGGGAGAACAATATCTGTGTGCTGTGCTCTCCGTGTTTGCTGAAAGCAGCTCCCGTATACCAATTGTAGAATCGTATATCCTTAAAAGTACAGAACCTGGGTGTCTCCTTGCTGATACTGGGTGCTTGAAATGCAGTGTGTTCCAGCTCTGCTCAAAGCACTGCTTTGCATTGGGAATCCCTGTAATCCTATTCTATGAAGAGGAAATTGAGACAATAGAGGCTATTAATCTGAGGCATCACAGAAGGTGTTTCTTCCCTACAAGTACATAGTCACTCACTAACATCTACAAACTAAAAACTAAATGTGTCCAAGACCTACATCACAGTCCCAGAAAATGGAAAAACTTTCCTCAATTTCTTTGTCTGTATCCTTTCAAGCAGCAGCAGGTGACTTTCATCGCAGTCGTCAGCAACTGCTCACCATTGCAACAAGAAGGTCATTGATGCTGTATTCAGGAGAGCTGAGCCATTTATATACTTCCCAATGGAAGCAGGCAAGCAGTTCTCCAGATTGCCAATCTTTCCAGGGATGCCCACATCCTGTGAATGGTGGGGGTGGGGGAGGGGTGGAAAGCGAGGGGAGGGGAGGGGAGAGGATGGATGGGGGCGGGCAGCCAGCCAGAGAAAGGACAGCACAACTGATAGCCCAGTGCTTTCTGTGAATAAAGTTTGACTCACCTAAAGAAGTAATTTCACTGTTCTTCAACCCCCCGCCCCCATCCCCCCCACTCAATAACCTCTGCTTAGTTCCTTCACCAGCCAGATGTTTACATTTCCCGTGCCATCTTCCAAACCCCAGATATTGAGAGCATACACAGAAAAAAACCATATAATTTTGAAAACCTCTCTCAAATATTCTCTTAAACCTTCTTTGCTCTAAGGATAACTATCCCACCTTCTCTAGAATCGCCACATAACTGAAGTTCCTCATCCCTCGTACCATTTTAGAAAATCTCCTGCACCCTCTCCAAGGCCTTCACATCCTTCCTAAAGTGTGGTGCCCAGAATTGGACACAATACTCCAGCTGAGACCTACCCAGTGATTTATAAAGGTTTACCATAACATCCTTGCTTTTGTACACTCTGCCGCTGTTTACAAAACTAAGGATCCCATATGCTTTTTTTAAACAGCCTTCTCAACTTGTCCTGCCAGCTTCAAAGATTTGTGTATGTACACCCTGAGGTCTCTCTGTTTCTGCGCCCCCTTTAAAATTGTACAATTGAGTTTCTATTGCCTCTTCTCATTTTTCCTACCAAAATCCATAATTTCACACTACTCTGCATTAAATTTAATCTCTGATGTGTCTACTCATTTCCCCCATCTCTGTCCTGCTGAAGTCCATCACTATCCACCTCATTCTTTACTACTTCCCAAGCTTTAAGTCATCTGCAAAC
Organism: Pristiophorus japonicus; assembly: GCF_044704955.1. Taxonomy (NCBI): domain Eukaryota; kingdom Metazoa; phylum Chordata; class Chondrichthyes; family Pristiophoridae; genus Pristiophorus; species Pristiophorus japonicus. The sequence continues at coordinate 215,443,326 of NC_091979.1, read as the reverse complement.
TTTGAAATTATACAAAACTGACTAAGACAGAAAGCAAAGAATGGTGAATAGTTGTCTTTTAGACTGGAGGGGAGTATACAGTGGTGTCCGGCAGGGGTTGGTATTCGGGCCACTGCTCTTTTTGAAGTCCAGGTCATTAATATATATCAAAGGGAGCAGCGGTCCTAATACCAACCCCTAGGGGGCACTACTGTATACTTCCCTCCTGTCTGGAAAAACAACCGTTCACCACTACTCTCTGCTTTCTCTCCCTTAGCCAATTTTGTATCCATGCTGCCATTGCTCCTTTAATCCCATGGGGTTTAATTTTGCAAACATATTATTTACATGAATAGAAAACAAGAGGTCCCAGCATTACACTTATCCTGCCCATTGGATAGCATGCATTTACCCTACTCTCTGCCTTCTATCTCTATTATTAGTGGCTACATTTTAAGCTTCAACGTATCTTAATTTTGTAAGTCTTTTATGTGGCACCTTAGTTACTACATTCTAAAAAATCTATAGCTACATCTCATTCCCTTCATAGACTGTGATTTCTTTAAAACAAATAATTAAATGAGTTGAGCAGAACTTGTTATTGACATCCATGCTAACTGTTCCTGACTCAGCCCACAGCTTTCCAAATCTTCATTCATTTCATCAGTATTCTGAGCTCTGGAATGTTGCCTATTTTCACCTTTCTTGAATATGGCTGGAACATTTGACACCTTCCAGCGGTTTGGTACAATTTCCATTTCAACTATGGGTGATACCTCCAATATCTCCTCCCCAACCTCCTTTTTATTATTGGGGGAGACAAGCCATTTGGGCCAGGTGGCTTGTCAATCTTTAGTTCCAATCATTTGCTGAAGTGTGCTTTGAATTTTTATCTCCAGGAGTGGCTCTTATCCTCTCTCCACATACTCCTACAGTTCTATTTAATCTTCTGCAAAAACAACTGAGCTAAAATACTTGATCAGCACCCTCACTTTTCCCTCACCAAAGTCTCTACATGGTCCTAACCATTCTTTGACTACTCGTTACTCCTATGTCTAACTTCCCTTTATGTTGACTGCTAGTCTTTTTCATGTTCCTTCTCAAATCTTCCCTTCTATACTTATATTTCTCAGATTTCTTCTACATTATCCCATCTTTTATTATCTGTGTACTTTTTGCTCGAAGCTCTCTCTTTATCCATGAGATCCCAGAAGTTGACCTACATCCTTTACTCCTACAGGAACAATGATCTGTTGTAATCTGTCCAACACTGCACATAAGGATAATAACGTGCCTTGCTTTTACCCCTCCATACTGTCGCGCTCTTTGTATTCTTTGTATGCAAGTAGTGCTCAATGATCCAGCCTACTTGTGCCAATGTTGCCCCTGCTACTGTTCCAGATGTCTCCATTTGTAGCTCTAAGCTGCTGCTGCAGCTGGAAACCAATGCTGTTTCCTCTTCTTGCCAGTCAGCAATGAAAATCTGTTGGAAGGAAAAGCTCTCAGTATTTACTTGGCAACTCCCCACGGCGGCACAGTTGAGATCAGAATCTCACCAGGTAGATACAGACTCATGCCCCGGCACTACACTGGAGAGCAGATTGGCACATTCTTCAGAGTGGCAAGCCAATGTTTGGTGTTAAGGTCCTTACAGAAAGCCGATGAGTACCCCAGCGTTGTTGGTTTGATAACTTCCTGCTCATTCCATCTGTGCTTCATCCATGGCTGTTATCCAGTATCCTGCAGTTTGGTAAAGCCTTTATTAAATTAAGTGCACCAGTTTTCAGTATCCTGGTTAACGTTCTGCCATCGTCAACAAACTAATAAAACTGGCCTATCAACTTATTAATGTATGTGGGGTGTTGATGTGTACCAAATGAGTGGGACTTGACAATATTAAAAGCTGCTCTTGGGAGATATTTGTAATGGTAAGGTACTTGAGAAGTTTCTTCTTTCTAGGGAAGTTATGATGAACCTGTACAAAAAAAAACACTGGTTTGGCCTTAACTGGAGTACCGTGTCCAATTCTAGACACTGAACTTTAGGAAGGATGTGAAGGCCTTGGAGAGGGTGCAGAACAGATTTACAAGAATGGTTCCAGGGATGAGGGACTTCAGCTATGTTAATAGATTGGAGAAGCTGGGGGAGTTGTTCTTGGAGCAGAGAAGGTTGAGAGGAGATTTGATAAAGGTGTTCAAAATCATGAGGGGTCTAGACAGGGTAGATGGAGAGAAACTGTTCTTATTGGCAGAAGGGTTAAGTACCAGAGGGCACAGATTTAAGGTGATTGGCAAAAGAACCAAAGGCGACATGAGGAAAAACTTTTTTATGCAGCGAGTGGTTAGGATCTGGAATTCGCAGCTTGAAAGGGAGGTGGAGGCCGATTCAATTGTGATTTTCAAAAGAGAATTGGATAAGTACCTGAGGGAAATAAATAGCAGGGCTACAGAGAAAGGGCAGAGGAGTGGGACTAGTTGAAGTACTCTTGCAGAGAGCTGGCACGGGCTCGACGGGCCGAGTGGCCTCCTTTGCTGTAACCATTTTATGATTCAGTGATTCTTTTGTGATTAACAAACTTTTTAATATTTTTTTTTAGCTACCCTGAGACCTTGACAGACCCAAGCTACAGAGGACAGATCCTGACTCTCACATCCCCCATGGCAGGAAACTACGGGGTCCCTGATACAAAGAAATTGGATGAATTGGGGTTAATGAAATATGTAGAGTCTGAATTTATCCAGGTAATAATGTCTGTTAGCACCTGAATGTGTAATTGATAAGTGGGCAGGTTTATTGATCTGCTGAATAAATATTATTAACACTAAGGTGTTGAAATATATTATCAAACTCTTCATTTGCTATTAATGGGTAAACCTGTCACATAAAATGGTGATAGAAGTGGTGATCAAAGTTTGGGAATAGTGGGAGTTGGAGAAACACTATACTGTATTCACCATGTGGTTTTGAGAATGGTGGGGTTAGATATGATTTTGGTTAAGCCTGTGTCCTTGCAGTCCATGATACAAGGACCAATAATCCTGAGAGCCATTTGCTTGAGGCATGTTTCCAACATGTCCACATACACCAAGATTCCAGAAGTTATAACAGTATCATTTGACTTTGACTTGCAGCCATGGACTAGGCAGGAGAGGAAAAGCAGCAGGGAGGACAGGAAGCTGAAATTTGATGTTGCATCGAACTGTTGCGCCTGCATGAGTCATCGGGTCTAATGGATTAAATCTTTAAGTGTCTTAAGACCTTCAATGCACAAGTCCTCTCCACCCAACACCATCACCTCCATTGGGCTCAGCCACACATCCATGAGTGCCATATAATTTATCAACAGTTAGAACCACAGTTACTAGTCCTATAACCCCTCCATCATGCACTGAAGTTGCACCAAAAGGATCGTCAGGACAGATTCCAGCATCGGTCTACCTGACTTTAATTAACACAAGTGGTGCAGGACTTTTCAGCATGTTTCACAGTGCTTCCCCCTTGTGTGCTTTTATATTCCTTAACCATTCTAAGTGTTCCCTAATTGGAGGAAGAGGTAGAATGGATGGCTGCTGGGTGACACTGGCCTTCTCTAGAGTGCAGGGTTAGTAGGTGTTACATCTGTGGTCATTGAGTCAGGTGGCTGGGGGGATTGTGGTTTATTGATGTTGTTTCATCTGGAGAGATGGTGCCATCATCTGCCAGCTCCTGCCAATCCCCAGCTGCTGGGCACTTCTTCAGCATGGCTAGAGAGCTGTGTGAACAGACTAGTGAACAGCAATGTGGTTGTTGAAACTTGCATAGATTGGAATTCAAGGCCTGTGGAAACCTTACACATGCGTAATGGTAGCTGTGGCCTCTGTCAGCGGGACCTGGGCTGTAGTGATCACTTTCTCTGTGGTGGTCCTCGGCTCAGTCGGGAGGTCATTTCATGGATATGGGTTGAGGAGCCCACATAGATGTCACCAGGATTGGCACGCGCTCTCATTACTCTGTGAAATGCCGATGCTGCGTGCTGGCTGGCCCTTGTGCACATTGTGCAGTTCTACTTGTCCGCACTCATTCTCACTCGTTCTTAGCCAAGTGCTCCCTTCTGGAACTCTGCCAACTCCTGCAGTGGCCATGTCTGCGGTGATTGCCATTGCAGGGTGCTGTGAGCAACTCTGTTGGGTGCTGTCTCCCTCTGCCGTTGGGGTACCAAGAGGAGCAGAATAATAACATATTGGCAGTGGACCCCCTCGAAACACAGCTTTAAGTGGGAACAGATTGCAGTGCATTAGATCAAAGTGTTACACTGTCTGAGTGACTGAGTAAGGAGAAAAAGAATGAAAAGGAAACTATACCAATCACCGACTCCCCTCCCCTTGTCCTCAATTGTCTCTGTGACCAGAAAGTCAGAAGCCTTCTCTTTGTTACGAGTACAGGCTTGAAGCTATGGTCACTCCTTCCCCTCTTGTCTGTATGTGCTACCTTTTGTATTGCAGCTGTCTCCTGTAAGCAAAGGGACATCGACTGGATGGAAGAATGAGAAGATTTGTGCCATCAAGGTGCCCAGGGACTATTAGATGGGACACGAGGCAGCTTTACTCTGTATCTAACCTGTACTGTACCTGCCCTGGAGTGTTTGATGGGACAATCTAGACAGGGCTTTACTCTGTATCTAACCTGTACTGTACCTGCCCTGGAGTGTTTGATGGGACAATCTAGACAGGGCTTTACTCTGTATCTAACCTGTACTGTACCTGCCCTGGAGTGTTTGATGGGACAATCTAGACAGGGCTTTATTCTATATCTAATCTGTGCTGTACCTGCCCTGGAGTGTTTGATGGGATAATCTAGACAGGGCTTTATTCTGTATCTAACGCATGCCATGCATTGACTGGGGGTTGATTGCTTACTCTGGATACAGAAAATGGAAAGCTCTAGCCATGATGAGCACAAGGATTCACTATAGGATGGAACCGGCACATGAGCATTCAGTGATGGACTAATTTCTTGTTTTGGTATTTCTAGGTTTCTGGATTACTAGTGCAGGATTACAGCCATGAATATAGTCATTGGAACTCTGTTAAATCACTTGGCGAGTGGTTACATGAAGAAAAGGTATGTTTCTCCTCCAATTTCCACCCCCCCCCACTCTTGTATCCTGCGGTACAGATTCAAGGTGCTAAACACCCTCTAATGTCTTGTCCTCCTGGCCATTCTCCATTTGTGAGAGGGCCTCAGTTTTGGGGTGGAGGTTTCTGTTCTGGTACCCTGATATACACGCATCGTCCAGCAAGGGCGCACATACCATGGTTGATGTCCCCTCTCCCTAACCCAGAGGCACTGGGGCAAATTGGAGCACCACTACCACTGGCTAGCTGAGATTAGATTTCTGTGTAGAATGCGGATTGGACATTGCTTTTACTCCTGAGCCATCTGAGGGATCTCCAAGCTGCACCTCAATGTCCAAACGTTCAACTATTGTTTGGAAGTGACAGAATATGGGTATGACTGTGTGCGTAGCAACATTGTAAATGGGTTTGTGAATCTTTTCTCTGTATTTCTGATTACATCATAAATGCTTTCAGCATCTTACTTCCACTGGTTGGTGAGTCGGTAGCTGGAGATATAAATGTAAGCTGCTCAGCAAAAGAATGAATGGAGAAGAAAGTATGTTGTTACGTGGCGAGCTGCTGGGGCTGAGTGGAGCTTAGCTGCCGGGAACCTGGGGCAGAACAGAGATTCAACCGTCTTTTTGGTGCAGCCATTGTCCAGAAGGGGAGCTATTGGTGCATCTTCTGATCTGCCCCGCCACATCAAGGGTATTGGAGGAGTTCCCTGAAATTCCAATCTTTATGCCTTTAATAAGCTTCAGGGAAGGACGAGCTAGATGGGAGTTCTTGGGAGTTTTGAGGCTTTCTGAAGTACTCCAAAACTTTACCAGAGGGAGTGGATTACTTGGAGGCACAATGACTTCTTTTGGAATACTGCAAGAAAGTTTTTCTCTTTGTCCCTGTTGTGTCTATTTATTCCCAAAGAACGTTGATGAAGTTAGGAATGGTCAGCAGTTTCTTTTCCCTGTGACCGGCAGACATTGACTCTGTGCTGGGGAATTTGAGGGCTCACTGGTTGTCGTACAGTAAATTGTGTGGGGCTTGGTGCTGAGCATCTGTAGGCATGTCTTCGACTGCTGGGAGCACACATTGCCATTGAGCCCAGTCCTGCCCTTGCTCGATGACACATATGTCCTTCCAGCAGGATCAAGAGTGGGAGTCATGGCCGATTGTTTCTCCCCGAGTTTAGGCGCACCAAGGCCAGTTTTGATGCCTGAACTGCCGCCTTGTCTGAAGCCAATGCTGTGCAGGCCTGTGATTTGAGCTGGAGATCTTCCTGGTCTGAATGGTCGATCTACTCGGTGCCTAACCCTGAAGGTCACGAACGAGTTTTACAGTGCTGCTGCTCTTGGAGATGTTGCTGTCAGAGCTGGATAGTTCTGGCCTCAGCCAGCAGTACCATTCTAGTCGGCATTTCAAGTTGAGTCTTTGAGGGGAAGAGTTGGAATTGAGAAGGAAATGCAGTTTGGGTTATTCTGGTGACTTGTTTCATAGAACGTGTTTTCTTGTTGAACAGATCCCAGCCCTTTACGGAGTAGACACAAGAATGCTCACAAAGATTGTCCGGGATAAGGTAATCAGCTTGATGAAATTCCTACAACAAATTGAGTTGCTTCCAGTCATTTAATAAACACATGACATGCATTTTTAAAAACATCTTCACAGGGAACAATCCTCGGTAAAATTGAGTTTGACGGTGATCCTGTGGAATTTGTAGATCCCAATGTGCGAAACTTAATGGCAGAAATATCAACCAAAGTAAGTTTTGTAGCTTGTGTTTGAAGACTTGCCTATAAATGTCTCACTAGCAGATTGTATTTTCTTCCCATCCACTGATAAGTTTGCAAAGCTTAAACTCCGCATAACTATGGGATTATTCCAGAAGGGTTTGTGCCACGGGCATGGGAAATGTGGGCCGCTGTGACCGGGGGGGGGGGAAATGTGGGCTGCTGTGTCGGTGATGAGGTGGGGAATGGGGGCGGCAGTGTCGGGGGGGGGGGGGGGCTGGCAAATGGGGGCGGCTGTGACCGGGGGGTGGCAGTGTCGGGGGGCTGGGGGGGGGGGGCGAACGGGGGCGGCAGTGTCGGGGGGAGGGGGGGGGACTGGGGCGGCAGTGTCGGGGAGAGGGGGGGGAACGGGGGCGGCAGTGTCGGGGGGGGGGGACTGGGGCGGCAGTGTCGGGGGGAGGGGGGGAACGGGTGCGGCAGTGTCGGGGGGAGGGGGGGAACGGGGCGGCAGTGTCGGGGGGAGGGGGGGGAACGGGGCGGCAGTGTCGGGGGGAGGGGGGGAACGGGTGCGGCAGTGTCGGGGGGAAGGGGGGAACGGGGGCGGCAGTGTCGGGGGGAGGGGGGGAACGGGGCGGCAGTGTCGGGGGGAGGGGGGGAACGGGGGCGGCAGTGTCGGGGGGAGGGGGGGAACGGGTGCGGCAGTGTCGGGGGGAGGGGGGGGAACGGGGGCGGCAGTGTCGGGGGGAGGGGGGGGAACGGTTGCGGCAGTGTCGGGGGAGGGGGGGTGAACGGGGGCGGCAGTGTCGGGGGGAGGGGGGAACGGGGGCGGCAGTGTCGGGGGGAGTGGGGGAACGGGGGCGGCAGTGTCGGGGGGAGGGGGGGAACGGGGGCGGCAGTGTCGGGGGGAGGGGGGGGACGGGGGCGGCAGTGTCGGGGGGAGGGGGGGGACGGGGGCGGCAGTGTCGGGGGGAGGGGGGGAACGGGGGCGGCAGTGTCGGGGGGAGGGGGGGACGGGTGCGGCAGTGTCGGGGGGAGGGGGGGGACGGGGGCGGCAGTGTCGGGGGGAGGGGGGGAACGGGTGCGGCAGTGTCGGGGGGAGGGGGGGAACGGGTGCGGCAGTGTCGGGGGGAGGGGGGGAAACGGGGGCGGCAGTGTCGGGGGAGGGGGGGTGAACGGGGGCGGCAGTGTCGGGGGGGAGGGGGGGAACGGGGGCGGCAGTGTCGGGGGGAGGGGGGGACGGGTGCGGCAGTGTCGGGGGGAGGGGGGGGACGGGGGCGGCAGAGTCGGGGGGGGGGGGGGGCGGCAGTGTCGGGGGGAGGGGGGGGAACGGGTGCGGCAGTGTCGGGAGGAGGGGGGGGGACGGGGGCGGCAGTGTCGGGGGGAGGGGGGGGACGGGGGCGGCAGTGTCGGGGGGAGGGGGGGGACGGGGGCGGCAGTGTCGGGGGGAGGGGGGGGGACGGGGGCGGCAGTGTCGGGGGGAGGGGGGGGGAACGGGTGCGGCAGTGTCGGGGGGAGGGGGGGGGGGAACGGGTGCGGCTGTGTCGGGGGGAGGGGGGGGAACGGGGGTGGCAGTGTCGGGGGGGGGGGGTGAACGGGAGCGGCAGTGTCGGGGGGAGGGGGGGGGGAACGGGTGCGGCTGTGTCGGGGGGAGGGGGGGGAACGGGGGCGGCAGTGTCGGGGGGAGGGGGGGTGAACGGGAGCGGCAGTGTCGGGGGGGGAACGGGGGCGGCAATGTCGGGGGGAGGGGGGAAACGGGGGCGGCAGTGTCGGGGGGAGGGTGGGGGAACGGGGGCGGCAGTGTTGGGGGGAGGGGGAAACGGGGGCGGCAGTGTCGGGGGGAGGGGGGAAACGGGGGCGGCAGTGTCGGGGGGAGGGTGGGGGAACGGGGGCGGCAGTGTTGGGGGGAGGGGGGGGTGAACGGGAGCGGCAGTGTCGGGGGGAGGGTGGGGGAACGGGGGCGGCAGTGTCGGGGGGAGGGGAGGGGGGGAACGGGTGCGGCTGTGTCGGGGGGAGGGGGGGGAACGGGGGCGGCAGTGTCGGGGGGAGGGGGGGGTGAACGGGAGCGGCAGTGTCGGGGGGGGGGGGAACGGGGGCGGCAGTGTCGGGGGTGGGGGGAACGGGTGCGGCAGTGTCGAGGGTGGGGGTAACGGGTGCGGCAGTGTCGGGGGGGGGGGGGAACGGGGGCGGCAGTGTCGGGGGGGGGGGGAACGGGTGCGGCAGTGTCGGGGGTGGGGGGAACGGGTGCGGCAGTGTCGAGGGGGGGGGGGAACGGGGGCGGCAGTGTCGGGGGTGGGGGGAACGGGTGCGGCAGTGTCGGGGGTGGGGGGAACGGGTGCGGCAGTGTCGGGGGGGTGGGGGGAACGAGTGCGGCAGTGTCGGGGGTGTGGGGAACGGGTGCGGCAGTGTCGGGGGGGGGGGGGAACGGGGGCGGCAGTGTCGGGGGGGGGGAACGGGGGCGGCAGTGTCGGGGGGGGGGGGGTGAACGGGTGCGGCAGTATCGGGGGGAGGGGGGGAGAAACGGGGGCGGCAGTGTCGGGGGGGGGGAAGGGGAGAACGGGGGCGGCAGTGTCGGGGGGGGGGAAGGGGGGAACGGGGGCGGCAGTGTCGGGGAAACGGGGGCGGCAGTGTCGGGGGGAGAGGGGGGAAACGGGGGTGGCAGTGTCGGGGGGAGGGGGGGAACGGGGGCGGCAGTGTCGGGGGGGAAACGGGGGCGGCAGTGTCGGGGGGGGAAACGGGGGCGGCAGTGTCGGGGGGGGGGGGAAGGGGGGAACGGGGGCGGCAGTGTCGGGGAAACGGGGGCGGCAGTGTCGGGGGGAGAGGGGGGAAACGGGGGTGGCAGTGTCGGGGGGAGGGGGGGAACGGGGGCGGCAGTGTCGGGGGGGAAACGGGGGCGGCAGTGTCGGGGGGGAAACGGGGGCGGCAGTGTCGGGGGGAGGGGGGGAACGGGTGCGGCAGTGTCGGGGGGGAAACGGGGGCGGCAGTGTCGGGGGGAGGGGGGGAACGGGGGCGGCAGTGTCGGGGGGAGGGGGGGAACGGGGGCGGCAGTGTCGGGGGGAGGGGGGGAACGGGTGCGGCAGTGTCGGGGGGAGGGGGGAACGGGGGCGGCAGTGTCGGGGGGAGGGGGGGAACGGGTGCGGCAGTGTCGGGGGGAGGGGGGGAACGGGGGCGGCAGTGTCGGGGGGAGGGGGGGAACGGGGGCGGCAGTGTCGGGGGAGGGGGGAAACGGGGGCGGCAGTGTCGGGGGGAGGGGGGGGGACGGGGGCGGCAGTGTCGGGAGGAGGGGGGGGGACGGGGGCGGCAGTGTCGGGGGGAGGGGGGGACGGGGGCGGCAGTGTCGGGGGGAGGGGGGGGAACGGGGGCGGCAGTGTCGGGGGGAGGGGGGGGGACGGGGGCGGCAGTGTCGGGGGGAGGGGAGGGGGGGAACGGGTGCGGCAGTGTCGGGGGGAGGGGAGGGGGGGAACGGGGGCGGCTGTGTCGGGGGGAGGGGGGGGAACGGGGGCGGCAGTGTCTGGGGGAGGGGGGGGTGAACGGGAGCGGCAGTGTCGGGGGGGGGGAACGGGGGCGGCAGTGTCGGGGGGAGGGGGGAAACGGGGGCGGCAGTGTCAGGGGGGGGGGGTGAACGGGAGCGGCAGTGTCGGGGGGGGGGGGTGAACGGGAGCGGCAGTGTCGGGGGGAGGGGGGGGTGAACGGGAGTGGCAGTGTCGGGGGGGGGGGGTGAACGGGAGCGGCAGTGTCGGGGGGAGGGGGGGGGGAACGGGTGCGGCTGTGTCGGGGGGAGGGGGGGGAACGGGGGCGGCAGTGTCGGGGGGAGGGGGGGGGGAACGGGTGCGGCTGTGTCGGGGGGAGGGGGGGGAACGGGGGCGGCAGTGTCGGGGGGAGGGGGGGTGAACGGGAGCGGCAGTGTCGGGGGGGGAACGGGGGCGGCAATGTCGGGGGGAGGGGGGAAACGGGGGCGGCAGTGTCGGGGGGAGGGTGGGGGAACGGGGGCGGCAGTGTTGGGGGGAGGGGGAAACGGGGGCGGCAGTGTCGGGGGGAGGGGGGAAACGGGGGCGGCAGTGTCGGGGGGAGGGTGGGGGAACGGGGGCGGCAGTGTTGGGGGGAGGGGGGGGTGAACGGGAGCGGCAGTGTCGGGGGGAGGGTGGGGGAACGGGGGCGGCAGTGTCGGGGGGAGGGGAGGGGGGGAACGGGTGCGGCTGTGTCGGGGGGAGGGGGGGGAACGGGGGCGGCAGTGTCGGGGGGAGGGGGGGGTGAACGGGAGCGGCAGTGTCGGGGGGGGGGGGAACGGGGGCGGCAGTGTCGGGGGTGGGGGGAACGGGTGCGGCAGTGTCGAGGGTGGGGGTAACGGGTGCGGCAGTGTCGGGGGGGGGGGGGAACGGGGGCGGCAGTGTCGGGGGGGGGGGAACGGGTGCGGCAGTGTCGGGGGTGGGGGGAACGGGTGCGGCAGTGTCGAGGGGGGGGGGGAACGGGGGCGGCAGTGTCGGGGGTGGGGGGAACGGGTGCGGCAGTGTCGGGGGTGGGGGGAACGGGTGCGGCAGTGTCGGGGGGGGTGGGGGGAACGAGTGCGGCAGTGTCGGGGGTGTGGGGAACGGGTGCGGCAGTGTCGGGGGGGGGGGGGGAACGGGGGCGGCAGTGTCGGGGGGGGGGGAACGGGGGCGGCAGTGTCGGGGGGGGGGGGTGAACGGGTGCGGCAGTATCGGGGGGAGGGGGGGAGAAACGGGGGCGGCAGTGTCGGGGGGGGGGGAAGGGGAGAACGGGGGCGGCAGTGTCGGGGGGGGGGGAAGGGGGGAACGGGGGCGGCAGTGTCGGGGAAACGGGGGCGGCAGTGTCGGGGGGAGAGGGGGGAAACGGGGGTGGCAGTGTCGGGGGGAGGGGGGGAACGGGGGCGGCAGTGTCGGGGGGGAAACGGGGGCGGCAGTGTCGGGGGGGGAAACGGGGGCGGCAGTGTCGGGGGGGGGGGAAGGGGGGAACGGGGGCGGCAGTGTCGGGGAAACGGGGGCGGCAGTGTCGGGGGGAGAGGGGGGAAACGGGGGTGGCAGTGTCGGGGGGAGGGGGGGAACGGGGGCGGCAGTGTCGGGGGGGAAACGGGGGCGGCAGTGTCGGGGGGGGAAACGGGGGCGGCAGTGTCGGGGGGAGGGGGGGAACGGGTGCGGCAGTGTCGGGGGGGAAACGGGGGCGGCAGTGTCGGGGGGAGGGGGGGAACGGGGGCGGCAGTGTCGGGGGGAGGGGGGGAACGGGGGCGGCAGTGTCGGGGGGAGGGGGGGAACGGGTGCGGCAGTGTCGGGGGGAGGGGGGAACGGGGGCGGCAGTGTCGGGGGGAGGGGGGGAACGGGTGCGGCAGTGTCGGGGGGAGGGGGGGAACGGGGGCGGCAGTGTCGGGGGGAGGGGGGGAACGGGGGCGGCAGTGTCGGGGGAGGGGGGAAACGGGGGCGGCAGTGTCGGGGGGAGGGGGGGGGACGGGGGCGGCAGTGTCGGGAGGAGGGGGGGGGACGGGGGCGGCAGTGTCGGGGGGAGGGGGGGACGGGGGCGGCAGTGTCGGGGGGAGGGGGGGGAACGGGGGCGGCAGTGTCGGGGGGAGGGGGGGGGACGGGGGCGGCAGTGTCGGGGGGAGGGGAGGGGGGAACGGGTGCGGCAGTGTCGGGGGGAGGGGAGGGGGGGAACGGGGGCGGCTGTGTCGGGGGGAGGGGGGGGAACGGGGGCGGCAGTGTCTGGGGGAGGGGGGGGTGAACGGGAGCGGCAGTGTCGGGGGGGGGGAACGGGGGCGGCAGTGTCGGGGGGAGGGGGGAAACGGGGGCGGCAGTGTCAGGGGGGGGGGGGTGAACGGGAGCGGCAGTGTCGGGGGGAGGGGAGGGGGGGAACGGGTGCGGCTGTGTCGGGGGGAGGGGGGTGAACGGGGGCGGCAGTGTCGGGGGGAGGGGGGGGTGAACGGGAGCGGCAGTGTCGGGGGGGGGGGGGAACGGGGGCGGCAGTGTCGGGGGTGGGGGGAACGGGTGCGGCAGTGTCGGGGGTGGGGGGAACGGGTGCGGCAGTGTCGGGGGGGGGGGGGGAACGGGGGCGGCAGTGTCGGGGGTGTGGGGAACGGGTGCGGCAGTGTCGGGGGGGTGGGGGGAACGGGTGCGGCAGTGTCGGGGGTGGGGGGAACGGGTGCGGCAGTGTCGGGGGGGGGGGGGGGAACGGGGGCGGCAGTGTCGGGGGGGGGGGGAACGGGTGCGGCAGTGTCGGGGGGGGGGGAGCGGGGGCGGCAGTGTCGGGGGGGGGGAGCGGGGGCGGCAGTGTCGGGGGGGGGGGAGCGGGGGCGGCAGTGTCGGGGGGAGGGGGGAACGGGAGCGGCAGTGTCGGGGGGGGGGTGGGGGGGGAACGGGGTCGGCAGTGTCGGGGGGGAGGGGGGAACGGGAGCGGCAGTGTCGGGGGGAGGGGGGGGAACGGGTGCGGCAGTGTCGGGAGGAGGGGGGGGGACGGGGGCGGCAGTGTCGGGGGGAGGGGGGGGACGGGGGCGGCAGAGTCGGGGGGAGGGGGGGGGGGCGGCAGTGTCGGGGGGAGGGGGGGGAACGGGTGCGGCAGTGTCGGGAGGAGGGGGGGGGACGGGGGCGGCAGTGTCGGGGGGAGGGGGGGAACGGGTGCGGCAGTGTCGGGGGGAGGGGAGGGGGGGAACGGGGGCGGCTGTGTCGGGGGGAGGGGGGGGGACGGGGGCGGCAGTGTCGGGGGGAGGGGGGGGGAACGGGTGCGGCAGTGTCGGGGGGAGGGGGGGGGGGAACGGGTGCGGCAGTGTCGGGGGGAGGGGGGGGGGAACGGGTGCGGCTGTGTCGGGGGGAGGGGGGAAACGGGGGCGGCAGTGTCGGGGGGAGGGGAGGGGGGGAACGGGTGCGGCTGTGTCGGGGGGAGGGGGGGGAACGGGGGTGGCAGTGTCGGGGGGGGGGGGGGTGAACGGGAGCGGCAGTGTCGGGGGGAGGGGGGGGAAACGGGGGCGGCAGTGTCGGGGGGAGGGGGGAAACGGGGGCGGCAGTGTCGGGGGGAGGGGAGGGGGGGAACGGGTGCGGCTGTGTCGGGGGGAGGGGGGGAACGGGGGCGGCAGTGTCGGGGGGAGGGGGGGGTGAACGGGAGCGGCAGTGTCGAGGGTGGGGGTAACGGGTGCGGTAGTGTCGGGGGGGGGGGGGAACGGGTGCGGCAGTGTCGGGGGGGGTGGGGGGAACGGGGGCGGCAGTGTCGGGGGGGGGGGGAACGGGTGCGGCAGTGTCGAGGGGGGGGGGGGGAACGGGGGCGGCAGTGTCGGGGGTGGGGGGAACGGGTGCGGCAGTGTCGAGGGGGGGGGGGAACGGGGGCGGCAGTGTCGGGGGGGGGGGGAACGGGTGCGGCAGTGTCGAGGGGGGGGGGGGGAACGGGTGCGGCAGTGTCGGGGGTGGGGGGAACGGGTGCGGCAGTGTCGGGGGGGGTGGGGGGAACGAGTGCGGCAGTGTCGGGGGTGTGGGGAACGGGTGCGGCAGTGTCGGGGGGGGGGGGGGAACGGGGGCGGCAGTGTCGGGGGGGGGGGAACGGGGGCGGCAGTGTCGGGGGGGAGGGGGTGAACGGGTGCGGCAGTATCGGGGGGACGGGGGGAGAAACGGGGGCGGCAGTGTCGGGGGGGGGAAGGGGAGAACGGGGGCGGCAATGTCGGGGAAACGGGGGCGGCAGTGTCGGGGGGAGAGGGGGGAAACGGGGGTGGCAGTGTCGGGGAAACGGGGGCGGCAGTGTCGGGGGGAGAGGGGGGAAACGGGGGTGGCAGTGTCGGGGGGAGGGGGGGAACGGGGGCGGCAGTGTCGGGGGGGGGAAACGGGGGCGGCAGTGTCGGGGGGGAAACGGGGGCGGCAGTGTCGGGGGGGGAAACGGGGGCGGCAGTGTCGGGGGGAGGGGGGGAACGGGTGCGGCAGTGTCGGGGGGAGGGGGGGAACGGGTGCGGCAGTGTCGGGGGGGGAAACGGGGGCGGCAGTGTCGGGGGGAGGGGGGGAACGGGTGCGGCAGTGTCGGGGGGGGAAACGGGTGCGGCAGTGTCGGGGGGAGGGGGGGAACGGGTGCGGCAGTGTCGGGGGGGGAAACGGGGGCGGCAGTGTCGGGGGGAGGGGGGGAACGGGTGCGGCAGTGTCGGGGGGGAAACGGGGGCGGCAGTGTCGGGGGGAGGGGGGGAACGGGGGCGGAAGTGTCGGGGGGAGGGGGGAACGGGGGCGGCAGTGTCGGGCGGAGGGGGGGAACGGGTGCGGCAGTGTCGGGGGGAGGGGGGGAACGGGGGCGGCAGTGTCGGGGGAGGGGGGAAACGGGGGCGGCAGTGTCGGGGGAGGGGGGGTGAACGGGGGCGGCAGTGTCGGGGGGGAGGGGGGGGAACGGGTGCGGCAGTGTCGGGGGGAGGGGGGGGACGGGGGCGGCAGAGTCGGGGGGAGGGGGGGGGGCGGCAGTGTCGGGGGGAGGGGGGGAACGGGTGCGGCAGTGTCGGGAGGAGGGGGGGGGACGGGGGCGGCAGTGTCGGGGGGAGGGGGGGACGGGGGCGGCAGTGTCGGGGGGAGGGGGGGGAACGGGGGCGGCAGTGTCGGGGGGAGGGGGGGGAACGGGGGCGGCAGTGTCGGGGGGAGGGGGGGGAACGGGGGCGGCAGTGTCGGGGGGAGGGGAGGGGGGGAACGGGGGCGGCTGTGTCGGGGGGGGGGGGGGGGAACGGGGGCGGCAGTGTCTGGGGGAGGGGGGGGTGAACGGGAGCGGCAGTGTCGGGGGGGGGGAACGGGGGCAGCAGTGTCGGGGGGAGGGGGGAAACGGGGGCGGCAGTGTCAGGGGGGGGGGGTGAACGGGAGCGGCAGTGTCGGGGGGAGGGGAGGGGGGGAACGGGTGCGGCTGTGTCGGGGGGAGGGGAGGGGGGGAACGGGTGCGGCTGTGTCGGGGGGAGGGGGGGGAACGGGGGCGGCAGTGTCGGGGGGAGGGGGGGGTGAACGGGAGCGGCAGTGTCGGGGGGGGGAACGGGGGCGGCAGTGTCGGGGGTGGGGGGAACGGGTGCGGCAGTGTCGGGGGGGGGGGGGGGAACGGGGGCGGCAGTGTCGGGGGTGGGGGGAACGGGTGCGGCAGTGTCGGGGGGGTGGGGGGAACGGGTGCGGCAGTGTCGGGGGTGGGGGGAACGGGTGCGGCAGTGTCGGGGGGGGGGGGGGAACGGGGGCGGCAGTGTCGGGGGGGGGGGGAACGGGTGCGGCAGTGTCGGGGGGGGGGGGGAGCGGGGGCGGCAGTGTCGGGGGGGGGGGGGAGCGGGGGCGGCAGTGTCGGGGGGGGGGTGGGGGGGGAACGGGGTCGGCAGTGTCGGGGGGGAGGGGGGAACGGGAGCGGCAGTGTCGGGGGGAGGGGGGGGAACGGGGGCGGCAGTGTCGGGGGGAGGGGGGGGGAACGGGGGCGGCAGTGTCGGGGGGGACGGGGACGGGTGCGGCAGTGTCGGGGGGGGGGGGGGGGGGGGGAGAGGACGGGTGCGGCAGTGTCGGGGGGGTGGGGGGGACGGGGTCGGCAGTGTCGGGGGGGGGGGGGGAAACGGGTGCGGCAGTGTCGGGGGAGGGGGGGTGAACGGGTGCGGCAGTGTCGGGGGGGGGGAGGGGGGAACGGGTGCGGCAGTGTCGGGTGGGGGGGGGGGAGCGGGGGTGGCAGTGTCGGGGGGAGGGGGGGGAACGGGGGCGGCAGTGTCGGGGGGAGGGGGGGGGAAACGGGGGCGGCAGTGTCGGGGGGAGGGGGGGGAAACGGGGGCGGCAGTGTCGGGGGGAGGGGGGGGAAACGGGGGCGGCAGTGTCGGGGGGGGTGGGGGGGGGAACGGGGTCGGCAGTGTCGGGGGGGGAGGGGGGAACGGGAGCGGCAGTGTCGGGGGGGGTGGGGGGGCGAACGGGGGCGGCAGTGTCGGGGGGGACGGGGACGGGTGCGGCAGTGTCGGGGGGGGGACGGGGACGGGGTCGGCAGTGTCGGGGGGGGGGGGAACGGGTGCGGCAGTGTCGGGGGATGGGGAGGGGGGAACGGGTGCGGCAGTGTCGGGGGGAGGGGGGGGGAGCGGGGGCGGCAGTGTCGGGGGGAGGGGGGGGGGACGGGGGCGGCAGTGTCGGGGGGAGGGGGGGGGAAACGGGGGCGGCAGTGTCGGGGGGAGGGGGGGGTGAACGGGGGCGGCAGTGTCGGGGGGAGGGGGGGGTGAACGGGGGCAGCAGTGTCGGGGGGAGGGGGGGGTGAACGGGGGCGGCAGTGTCGGGGGGAGGGGGGGAACGGGGGCGGCAGTGTCGGGGGGAGGGGGGGAACGGGGGCAGCAGTGTCGAGGGGAGGGGGGGGTGAACGGGGGCGGCAGTGTCGGGGGGAGGGGGGGGTGAACGGGGGCGGCAGTGTCGGGGGGGGGGGGGAACGGGGGCGGCAGTGTCGGGGGGAGGGGGGGGAACGGGGGCGGCAGTGTCGGGGGGATGGGGGGGGAAACGGGGGCGGCAGTGTCGGGGGGTGGGGGAGATGGGTGCGGCAGTGTCGGGGGGAGGGGGGGATGGGGGTGGAAGTGTTTGGTGCTCCCCTGCTTGCGGTTTAAGATTGTGATGTCCCGTTTCCCCCTCCTTCTTTACAACTTACGTATAGGCTGAGCTGGAATTGCACTATTCAGTATCAGCACTTGTGTGAAATCCCCTTGCTTGAGGGTGCGCAACCTGTTCCGAATAACTGACATGGTGTCCTGTTGATCTTGTCAGATTTGGTGAATGTGGAAAGTGTTTGTAGGCGTGCTGCCTTTGCACGCTGTTGTTTTACTCGTAAGCATTTGGTTTGAATGATGTTGTGGTACATGTGTTACATCTCTCTTTCTCTTTCAACAGGAAGTTAAAATCTATGGGAAAGGGAATGCAATCAAAATCGTGGCAGTGGACTGTGGTATAAAACACAACATAATCCGACTTCTTGTGAAGGTATTTACACTTGGCCCTCGCCCTCGCCCAATAGCACTGAATAGTATTTAGTTATAGTCACACCATTACTCCACTCTATTGGGGCCATTTAGAATCTCCACTTTCGACAACAGCATGATTGTAAAACTCTTCTGGTATCCTTTGGTGGTAAGGTTTATGGATGGGCCATTAGTGTCCCAATCTTTGTCTGTAAAATACACGAGCAGTGACATACTCGGGGATCATTAGTCCGTGAATACTCAATTCCTTTGTGTGAAATTCCACTGTCTGCAAAAAATGCATCGAAGTTTGTGCAAATATTAGCACAATGTAATGGCATGCCTCCAGGGATGTCCCAGTGCTGAATTGTGCCGGGTTTGGTTCCAGAGGTATCTCAAGCCCTCTGGAACCTCTCCCAAGTGGCTATTCTCGAGTTGTGATCTCAGGCGGTGAGTTAACGGGCTATGTAATTGCGGAGAACCTCGCTGCCAAGCCTCCGAGGTGCTGACTGCTGACCTGCAGAGCTCAGCTAACATAGCACACACCAGTAGTGGCACCTTTTGTGGCATACGCCTACCTGGGCCAATGACTTTTACCCCACTAGGTCTTTGGCTGAGCTGAAGTGGAGCTTAAGGGCAAATGCTGCTATGGGCAGCCAGAGGAAATCCTCTTGTTTTTGTCACAAATGACTGATTATAACATTTTACAGTAGGCTAACAAATTAATGATCTTTTAATGAAGCCCAAGGAATATGGCAGTAAATTTATTTTCTTTTTCTTTTCCAGAGAGGTGTTGAATTACATTTAGTTCCGTGGGATTACGATTTCACCAACATGGAGTACGATGGACTCTTTCTATCCAACGGCCCAGGAGATCCCACAATGGCCGGACAGCTGGTTGCAAACGTACACAAGGTATGGGCTTCACCTGCTTCTTTGTAGACAAGTTATTGTATGTAACTGCTGATTAAATGTTTTACAGTGTGACTCATTCTCTGTATTGTGCAGGGATGTAGTGTTGAGAGTGCACTGCCTCCTTTCTGCAGGAGCATCTCAGGCCATCCTTTACCTGTAACTGCTTTTTGTACCGTTCTTCAGGTCATTGGAAGCAATCGGCCAGAGCCAGTGTTCGGTATCTGTATGGGGAATCAGCTGACTGCATTGGCTGTCGGTGCTAAGTGCTACAAACTACCAATGGGAAACAGGTACCAGAAATCTTGGGGCTATGTCCTGTAAATGTAGTTGCTGCTGTCTTTTTCTCCCTCCTCTTCAGATTGCATTGGTTCTTTCTGTGTATGGTGTGGTAGTGCAGTGTTTGTGGTACTGGACTAGCAATCCAGAATTTAAATCCCATCATGGCAGCTCAGGAAATTGAATTCAATAAATCTGGTGATTTTTTTTTTTGCACTTGCACTAACACTGGGAAATGGACTCTGAAAGCTGCTGGATTTTTAAAACAAGCCAACTAGTTCACAATGTCAGTCAGGGAAGGGAATCTGCCACCCCTACCCATTCTGACCTCCCTGATTCCAATCTCATAGTATGTCACCCACTCTCGTGTTCTCTCTTTTTTTTCTACCTCTATGCCTCATTTTCCAGTGGGCACTTCTCCCACCAGTCAGGCTTCAGATTTTCCCTTGTTAAGCCTTGGCCCGGACTAAGGCCTAAAAACAGCAGATTTCCTCCTTAACCTTCGCTGTTCTCCAGCCCCTTTTAAATAGAGTGGTGGTTCCACAGCAACGCAGCCAGAATGTTTTGGTGGGGTAGGGTGGGCAGCATGGCCTACCACTCGCTGATTGGGAGCTTGCCCTGCCTCAGTTAGTGGCTACCCCAGAAATTGTGTCAGGATCGCGGCAAGGCCTGGAAAGCTGGTGGAACTCGCAGCCCAATCCTCCTCCGGTAGGAGAGGAAAATCCAGGCCTAATGGTCTGGCTAGGTCAAGATGAAACTAGGTCTATGTAGCTGAAGCTCAAGAATGATTGACTCTACCAGCATCAACAGGAGCTGTCCATCTTGTGGAAAGGGATATTGGGACAATATCAAATCATTGATTAGAATGGGAGGATTATCGAAGCATGCTTTTTTTCCAAGGGGCGGTAATGGTACACGTTGGGGTGCCGTAATGTTGGCAGTTTAATGTCACCCCATGGCCAACTAGGAACTGGGGCTGAAACTGCCCAGACTTGCTTCCCACAGGCCTCGAACATCCAGCCGAGAGTCAACATGTCTGACTTTTTGGCCTGGGCTCATTTCAAACTCTATTTGCTGCTTCGCCTGAAGTCTTCTGTTCTAGAAGAATTGAGCCTGAACCTCCATGGGCCAAATGTACAGACTCTGAGCACGCTGCAGCCCATTGCCTGCACCAACAGTGACCCAGGTTACAGTTCCGTGCTGCACCCATCAGTGTACTTGCCCAGTGTACATGGAGGCTGAAGCTGGCTGCTATTTAGGAATTGCGAGCGTTTGAAATGAGGCTGGTAGTGGAAAATAATCTTTGTGGGAAGTGCCTGAACATGCTGATGGACTTTTACTAAAAATGCCTGCCTACCAAGCTGCAGCTTCTCTTTTACAGAGGACAAAACCAGCCCGTGGTGAATGTAATGAATGGCCAGGCGTTCATCACTGCTCAGAACCATGGATTTGCCATCGATAGTACCACTCTACCGGAAGGATGGAAGCCGATGTTCGTAAATGCTAACGACGGCACCAATGAGGTAAGCTGAGGTCGAGAAGGAATGATATTGCCATATGAGCAAGTGCTCTTGTAAGACTGCTATATATCTGTTAAATAATGCATTATGTTTCATTATGACTCCCCGAGGGCTGTCTTGCTTAAGCCAATGAGTGGCTGAGCCATACAGATCAAGAAAATCCCAGATTTAATGGTGGTTTGTGCTGAGTGCAGAAGTAGGTAAGGCGGTCTGTATGGTGAGTGGAAGTCTGTCTTTGTGCGGGTGCCACAGATTATTCTAGGTCCTGTTTGTTCCCCATTGATCCTTGTTGGAAGAGCATAAGTGTGGACTTCAGGGTCAGGCCCAGTTATGCTGCCCTCAGTCGTCGCGTAGTCTGCCAAAGCTTTCCGTCTAGACTCCAGTGTTAAGAATGAGCAGCTTGGTGAAGGGGCCCACTGCCTGGGGAATCAATGCCGCGCAAGGAGTCAGCAGCTTTGGTGTAGGGAGGGGGGAAATGGCGTCAGCTAATATTGTTAAATTCTGGATTGGTATAACTGAGTGATGATTCCAAGTCCCAGGAAATCCACTCAGCAACCGTGAAATTGGCAGATTGTACTGGCATGTGATAAGAGAGCTGGGCGCAATTGATTTGTTGGGGGTGTGAACACAGAACTCAAACAGTAGAAAGGAATTTCCTGTCCATTTGTATGGTGCAAAAGGTCAAGGTATTCTGTGTGCATGAGTTGCGCCTGAAGTTTCTGGGCCCTAAAATTGGGGCAATGGACTTGCCTGCCCAACAAATTGGGGTGCATGCTGTTTCCACCTCAAAAATTCACGCCCAAACTTTCCCTTCGGGACCAAGTTAAATGTGGCACTGCAGCCCTATATTTGCTGTGTTTACACTCTCAATGCACCAGGGATAAGTTGGAATCAGAAATATAAGCTCAAGCCTATGGCATGACGGGTTTGAGAGCCAGATGACAGCTGGAAGTTGGATTAATGTTTGCCACAGGTGGGAACCATTCTTCGGAGTGCAGAAAATATGGTATTCCCCATGATATACAAACAGCAAATGTTGGAAACATGCAGCAGGTCATGCAGCATCAGTTGATAGAACAGATAAGTTAACCACTTCTGGTGTGGACTCCTTGGTGGTACACAGTGCTGACGGGTGGGTGCGGATTGGTTAAGAATGTGGCAGATGGAATACAATATGGAAGTGTGAAATTTTCCACTTTGGTAGGCAAAATAGAAAAGTAAAATATTTTTTAAATGGTGAGAGATTGAGAAATCTTGGTATTCAGAGGGACCTGGGTATGTGAATCACGTAAAGTTAACTTGCAGGTACAGCAAGCAATTAGGAAAGCAAATGTTATGTTTGCCTTTATTACAAAGGGATTTGAGTACAAGAGTAAAGACATCTTACTGCAATTATATAGGGCCCTGGTGAGACCACACCTGGAGTACAATGCACAGTTTTGGTCTCCTTACCCGAGGAAGAATATAGTTGCCATAGAGGGAGTGCAACCGAGGTTCACCAGACTGATTCCTGGGATGGAGGTATTGTCCTATGAAGAGAGATTGAGGAGACTAGGCCTATATTCTCTAGATTTTAGAAGAATCAGAGGTGCAAAGAAAATTTGAAGGGGCATGACAGGGCAGATGCTGGGAGAATATTTCCCCTGGCTGGGAAGTCTGGAACCAGGGGTCACAGTCTCAGAATAAGGGGTCAGCCATTTAGGACTGAGATGAGGAGAAATTTCTTCACTCAAAGGGTTATGAATCTTTGGCATTCTCTACCCCAGAGGGCTTTGGAAGCTCAGTCGTTGAGTATACTCAGGGCTGAGAGAGATAGATTTTTGGGTACGAAGGGAATTAAGGGATATGAGGATAGTGTGGGGGGGGAAGGTGGAGTTGAGGTAGATGAGCCATGATACTGAATGGCGGAGTAGGCCCGAAGGACAAAATAGTCGACTACTGCTTCTATTTCTTATGTTCTCGTGATGATTTTGCTTGTCCTCCTCTCCTCCTCCCTCCATGACCATTGCTGTGGTGGATCTGCAGGCAAGGGAAAGAGAAGCTAAAACCAGATGAGCATCACTCTCTTGGGATAAAGGAGACTGAAGGTGTGGCCTGGCATTATGCCCCAGCCTTGCCATCTCCTAAAGCTGGAGCATTGTGCCACCATACACCTCCAGCAGCACCATAGCCTGATCCTCATAAGGTGTCCCTGCTGCATTCGGGGGGGAAAAAGGAATAGGAGGAGGCCATTCAGTCCCTCGAGCCTGTTCTATCATTCTATTAGATCATGGCTGATCAGTACCTCAACTCTATTTAACTACCTTTACTCCATATACCTTGATAAACTTATCACAAATTTATATTAATCCCAGTCTTGGAAATTTCAATTGTCCCAGCATCCACAACCTTTTAAAGGCGGCGGAGAGTTCCAGAATTCCTCTACCTTCTGTGGAAAAAGTGCTTCCTGATTTCATTCCTGAACGGCCTAGTTCTAGTTTTAAGATTGTGCTCCCTTGTTCTAGACTCTCCTCCCAGATTCTCTGTATATACCCTATCAACGCTTTTATCATTTTAAACAAAACTTAAGTACCTCCTTAAGTACCTGTGCTCCAAAGGGATTGTGGTATCCCTTGGGACTCCAGGGGATGAAGCCTCTGGTGGCTGTACAAGGTATATACAAGTTTACAAACATAACAACACTCTCCCCAGCCTGCCCCCCCCCGCCCCTCAAAGTCAACAGTGTAACTATTTACAAGGCCTTTCTTTCCCTGGTTGATCGTCTCGGTGCAAATGCTGGTTTTGGTGAATCGTTTGTTGGGCCCTCGGGCTGCTGTGCAGCTGGCCTTGCTGGGCTGCCTGGTGTAGTGAGTCCTGTTGGGCTTCTGCGGGTGATGGGTTCTGCTTCGTAGCCAACCGCGATGTCGGTTGCCACTGGTGTGTATGGTGGGGGGTCAAAGAAGGTAGGGTCCAAAGTGGGTTGCTCAGGATAGTCGGTGAATCTGAGTTTGATTTGGTCCAAGAGTTTCCGGTGAATGAATCCATTTGAAAGTTTGACCCGAAACACCCTGCTCCCCTCTTTGGCCACAATAGTGCTGGGAAGCCACTTGGGACCTTGTCCATAATTCAATACAAATACAGGATCATTGATTTCAATTTCACTTGACACATTTGCGCTATCATGATCTGTACTTGGTTGAAGCTGCCTGCTCTCTACCTGTTCATGTAGATCAGGGTGAACTAACGAGAGCCTTGTCTTAAGTGCCCTTTTCATGAGCAGTTCAGCAGATGGATTCCCAGTGAGCGAGTGGGGTCTCGTGCGGTAGCTTAAGCAGAACTCGGAATAGGCGAGTCTGCAGTGAGCCTTCAGTTGCCATCTTCAAGCCCTGCTTGATAGTTTGCACTGCTCTGTCTGCCTGACCATTGGATGCTGGTTTGAACGGGGCAGATATAACATGTTTGATCCCGTTATGAGTCATGAACTCTTTGAATTCTGCACTGGTAAAACATGGCCCGTTGTCGCTCACAAGGACATCAGGTAGTCCGTGCATGGCAAATATGGCCCGCAGGCTTTCAGTGGCAGCAACAGATGTGCTTGCCGACATTATCTCACATTCAATCCATTTGGAATACGCATCTACAATCACAACCGTGGCTAACAAAGAAAATTAAGGATAGTGTTAAATCCAAGGAAGAGGCATATAAATTGGCCATAAAAAGCAGCAAACCTGAGGACTGGGAGAAATTTAGAATTCAGCAGAGGAGGACAAAGAGTTTAATTAAGAGGGGGAAAATAGAGTATAAGAAGAAGCTTGCCGGGAACATAAAAACTGAGTGCAAAAGTTTCTATAGATTTGTGAAGAGAAAAAGATTAGTGAAGACAAATGTAGGTCTCTTGCAGTCGGATTCAAGTGAATTTATAATGGGGAACAAAGAAATGGCAGACCAATTGAACAAATACTTTGGTTCTGTCTTCACGAAGGAAGACACAAATAACCTTCTGGAAGTACGAGACGACCGAGGGTCTAGTGAGAAGGAGGAACTGAAGGATATCCTTTATCAGGAGGGAAATTGTGTTCGGGAAATTGATGGGATTGAAGGCCAATAAATCCCCGGGGCCTGATAGTCTGCATCCCAGAGTACTTAAGGAAGTGGCCGTAGAAATAGTGGATGCATTGGTGATCATTTTCCAACAGTCTATCGACTCTGGATCAGTTCCTATGGACTGGAGGGTAGCTAATGTAACACCACTTTTTAAAAAGGGAGGGAGAGAGAAAGCCGGTAATTATAGACCGGTTAGTCTGACATCAGTAGTGAGGAAAATATTGGAATCAATTATTAAGGATGAAATAGCAGCATATTTGGAAAGCAGTGACAGGATCGGACCAAGTCAGCATGCATTTATGAAATGGAAATAATGCTTGACAAATCTTCTGGAATTTTTTGAGGATGTAACTAGTAGAGTGGACAAGGGAGAACCAGTGGATGTGGTGTATTTGGACTTTCAAAAGGCTTTTGACAAGGTCCTGCACAAGAGATTGGTGTGCAAAATCAAAGCACATGGTATGGGGGGGGGGGCGGGGGGAGTAATATACTGACGTGGATAGAGAACTGGTTGGCAGACAGGAAGCAGAGAGTCGGGATAAATGGGTCCTTTTCAGAATGGCAGGCAGTGACTAGTGGAGTGCCGCAGGGCTCAGTGCTGGGACCCCAGCTCTTTACAATATACATCAATGATTTAGATGAAGGAATTGAGTGTAATATATCCAAATTTGCAGATGACACTAAACTGGGTGGTGGTGTGAGCTGTGAGGGGGACGCTAGGAGAGGCTGCAGGGTGATTTGGACAGGTTAGGTGAGTGGGCAAATGCATGGCAGATGCAGTATAATGTGGATAAATGTAAGGTTATCCACTTTGGGGGCAAAAATGCGAAGACAGAATATTATCTGAATGGCGGCAGATTAGGAAAAGGGGAGGTGCAACGAGACCTGGGTGTCATGGTTCATCAGTCATTGAAAGTTGGCATACAGGTACAGCAGGTGGTGAAGAAGGCAAATGCTATGTTGGCCTTCATAGCTCGGGGATTTGAGTATAGGAGCAGGGAGGTCTTACTGCAGTTGTACAGGGCCTTGGTGAGGCCTCACCTGGAATATTGTGTTAGTTTTGGTCTCCTAATCTGAGGAAGGACGTTCTTGCTATTGAGGGAGTGCAGCGAAGGTTCACCAGACTGATTCCCGGGATGGCTGGACTGACATATGAGGAGAGACTGGATCAACTGGGCCTTTATACATTGGAGTTTAGAAGGATGAGAGGGGATCGCATAGAAACATATAAGATTCTGATGGGACGGGACAGGTTAACTGCGGGTAGAATGTTCCCGATTTTGGGGAAGTCCAGAACCAGGGGACACAGTCTTAGGATAAGGGGTAAGCCATTTAGGACTGAGATGAGGATAAACTTCTTCACTCAGAGAGTTGTTAACCTGTGGAATTGCCTGCCGCAGAGAGTTGTTGATGCCAGTTCATTGGATATATTCAAGAGGGAATTAGATATGGCCCTTATAGCTAAGGGGATCAAGGGGTATGGAGAGAAAGCAGGAAAAGGGTACTGAGGGAATGATCAGCCATGATCTTATTGAATGGTGGTGCAGGCTCGAAGGGCCGAATGGCTTACTCCTGCACCTATTTTCTCTTTTTATGTTTCTACAAGCAACATTTTACCCAAGAACGGGCCTGCATTGTTGACCTGTACCCTAGACCACGGTTTGGAGGGCCAAGATCATAAACTTAGCGCCGCCTCCCTGGGTGCATTGCTTAACTGCGAGCATGTGTTACATCTGTGCACACAGGACTCTAAGTCCGCATCGATACCGGGCCAGCACACGTGGGATCTGGCTATCGCTTTCATCATTACGATGCCTGGGTGGGTACTGTGGCGGTCACTGATGAAAGTGTCTCTGCCCTTCTTGGGGACCACTACTCGATTGCCCCACCGAAGGCAGTCTGCCTGTATAGACATTTGATCTTTGCGCCGCTGGTACGGCTTTATCTCTTCCTGCATTTCCACTGGGACACTGGACCAGCTCCCGTGAAGCGCACAATTCTTTACGAGGGACAGTAAGGGGTCCTGGCTCATCCAGGTTCTAATCTGTCAGGCAGTGACGGGTGATTGCTCACTCTCATGCTTCCATAACCATGGCTAGATCTGCAGGCTGCGCCATTTCCACCCCCGTGGGGTGGGCAATGGCAGCCTACTGAGAGCATCGGCACAGTTTTCTGTGCCTGGCCTGTGGTGGATGGCGTAGTTGTATGCGGACAACGTGAGCGCCCAAGTCTGGACACGGGCCGATGCATTCGTATTTATCCCCTTACTGTCGGAAAACAGGGATATTAGTGGCTTGTGGTCCGTTTCCAATTCAAATTTTAACCCAAACAGATATTGATGCATTTCCTTTACCCCATAGTCACACGCTAACGCTTCTTTTTCAATCATGCTGTAGGCTCTCAGCCTTAGACAAATTTCTGGATGCATAAGCAACCAGAATCATTAGCTTGTTGTAATACACACCCGACGCCGTACGACAATGCATCACATGCTAGTACCAAACGCTTACATGAATCATACAACACAAGCAATGTGTTTTGAGCATAACAATTTTCTAGCTTTTACAAAGGCATTTTCTTGGCTTTTGCCCCATTACCCATTCGTCTCCTTTATGCAGTAAAGAGTGCAGTGGTTCTAACAGTGTGCTGAGACTCGGTAAGAAGTTACCAAAGTATTTCAGGAGCCCGAGAAACGACTGCAGCTCCGTCACATTCTGTGGTCTCGGTGCGTTCTTGATTGTCTCTGTCTTCGAATCGGTGGGCCTGATGCCGTCCGCCGCGATTCTTCTCCCCAGGAACTCCACTTCAGGCACCAGGAAAACACACTTCGAGCATTTTAACCTGAGCCCCACGCGGTTGAGTCACCTAAGAACCTCCTCCAGGTTCTGCAGATGTTCGACTGTGTCCTGACCTGTAACCAAGATGTTGTCCTGGAAGACCACTGTGCATGGCACCGACTTCAGTAAGCTTTCCATGTTTCTCTGGAATATCGCCACGACTGATCGAATTCCAAACATGCATCTGTTATAAATGAAGAGACCTTTGTGTGTGTTGATGCAGGTGGGGCCCTTCGATGATTCCTCCAGCTCCTGCGTCATGTAGGCCAAGGTCAATGTCAACAGCTTCATGAATGTCTTTCCTCCCGCCAGTGTAGCAAAAAGGTCATCAGTCTTTGGTAGTGGGTATTGATCCTGCAGGGAGAAACGATTGATAGTTACTTTGCAATCACCACAGATTCTGACGGTGCCATCTCCCTTGAGGACTGGAACAATCGGACTGGCCCACTTGTTGAATTCAATCGGTGAAATGATGCCCTCTCTTTGCAGCTGGTCTAACTCGATCTCTACTGTTTCTCTCATGTATGGTACTGCTCTCGCCTTGTGATGGATAGGTCCTGCCCCGGAATTAGGTGGATCTGCACTTTTGCTCCTTGGAACTTCCCGATGCTTGGTTCGAACTTGTTTAAGATCTGGGCACACCAAGTGTCGTCATCGGACGAGAACGCTGTGACGTCGTCCCAGTTCCAGCGTATCTTTCCGAGCTAGCTCCTGCCGAGCAGCGTGGGACTGCCACCCGGTACCACCCAGAGTGTTAGCTTGTGTATTGCTCCATTGTAGGAGACCTTTACAGTCGTACTGCCGATTACGGGAATCAGTTCCTTTTGTGTAAGTTCTCAGTTTCGTGTGAATGGGAGTCAAGACTCGCCTTGAGGCCTTGCTGCAGCACAATTTATCAAAAGTTTTTTTGCTCATAATGGACTGGCTTGCGCCAGTGTCCAGCTCCATTGACACCGGGAATCCATTTAATTCAACCTTCAGCATTATCGGGGGACATTTGTGGTAAATGTGTGCACCCCATATACCTCTGCCTCCTCGGTCTGAGGCTTTGGTTCGTCGTGATCCACCGTGGATCTGTCCTTCTCTGCAACATGAGGGTTTGCAGTTCGCCTGCACATACATTGGAGGTGTCCCATTGTTCCACAGCCCTTACAAAAGTACCCTTTTAAGCGGCATGAACGGAAATGATGATCACTGCCGCAGCGCCAACAAGGTGTTAAAGGCCTTGCATTCATCACCCTTGATGGTGGACTCCGACAAATGTGGACGTGCAGCTGCAGGCATGTGGGGCCTGCCCTGTACGTCGCGATTTGAAAACATCATCACTTTGTTCACAGTACTTGTAGCAGCACTCGTGTATTGTAATTGGTGGTAATGAACGCCTGGGCTATTGCTATGGCCTTACTCAAGGTTGGGTCTCTACAGTCAAAAGTTTGTGAAGTATCACTTCATGGCCAATGCCAAGTATAAAAAAGTTTCTGGGCATGTGCTCCAAATATCCTTCAAATTCGTAATGTCCTGCAAGGCGTCTTAGCTCGGTGACATAACTCGCCACTTCCTGGCCTTCAGATATTTTGTAGGTGTAGAACTGGTACCTCGCCACCAGAATACTTTCCTTCGGGTTCAGATGCTCCCAGACCAGTGTGCACAAATCATCGTACAATTTCTCCGTGGGTTTCGCTGGAGCAAGCGGATTTTTCATGAGGCCATACGTTGATGCCCCGCAGACGGTGAGGAGAATCGGCCTTCATTTGGCAGCGTTCGCTTCTCCTTCTAGCTTGTTGGCCACAAAGTATTGGTCGAGCCGCTCCACGAAGGTTTCCCAATCATCTCCCTCCGAAAATTTCTCCAGGATGCCCACTGTTCTCTGCATCGTTGGGTTCCTCTTCTGTATCTTGTCACCAGTTATATATGAATAAAGAGTCTGACTGTATACTGTGAGCTCAAAGCAAAGTGTGACCGTAGTCTTTTATTGCAGGTCTCCAGAGTGCCTCTCCAGTCTGTGAGGCCTCCCTAAGTACCTGTGCTCCCAAGGGATTGTGGGATCCCTTGGGACTCCAGGATGAGCCCTCTGGTGGCTGTACAAGGTATATACAAGTTTACATACATAACAAAAAAAGCTTGCATTTATACAGCGCCTTTAATGTAGTAAAACGTCCCAAGACGCTTCACAGGAGCATTCGGCCAAAATTTGACACTGCCACATAAGGACAGGTAATGCTGGAGCGATGAAAATTGGGGATACGCAAGAGGCCAGAATTGGAGGAGCGCAGTGATATCGGAGTGGGGAGGGAGGAGGGGGGTGGGATTGTAGGGATGTGGAAGGTTACAGAGATAGCGAGGGCCGAGTCCATGGAAGGATACAAATGCAAGGATAAGAATTTTAAAGTGGAGGTGTTGCCAGACCTGAAGCCAGTGTGGGTCAGCGAGCAGCGGGATGATGGTGGACAGGACTTGGTGTGAGTTAGGACATGGGCAGCAGAGTTTAGATGAGCTCTAAGTTTGCAGAGGGTGGAAGATGGGAGGCTGGCCAGGAGAGCATTAGAATAGACCCTGATTCAAGCATCACTCGATGTTCTTAACTCGATAGTCTAAGCAACCGGTCCTCATAATTTAACCCAGTATCATTCTGGTGAACCTGCACTGCAGCCCCTCCGAGGCCAGTATATCCTTCCTGAGGTTTGGTGCGCAGAACTGAACACCGTGTTCCAGATGGGATGTGTCTGGCACTCTCTACAACTGAAGCATCACTTCCTCACTTTTATACTGTCAACATTCTCCTCTTTGCACTTCCTCTTGGTGGTGGGAATCCTGCTGCAGGCCCACTGAGCGTTTCTGATGACTCCCAATGCAGGGAAATGGTTTGGGCTTGTGACAGCTTCAGAGGGGTGGCTAGATGTGGGGATGTCCCCCTCCCCCTGATGTGTTTGGAAGAAGAGGACCACCCCAGGGGTGACTGGCAGGTCAAGCTGCACGAGATGCTCTGTCTTCCCGGTACCTGCACCCACACCTCTGCAGACAGGGAAGAACCTATCTGTCCGGAGCAGATGTTTAGTGCAGCTGGAGGCTGCTCCTTCTAAAGGAAGCAGATCACCGATGACATGACTAAGATGTAACCACCTGATCAACTATTCCATTAGATGCTGCTTCTGAAGCACCCTAGTCGCGGCACCTCGTGTTCAGTGGCACTGCAGGAAAGCATGCCAGGGTAACCAACAGCTAGCATTATCTGACTGCACCCACCAAGGTGCCCACCCCTTTCTGCATTGTAATGGTCATGCGGAAGTGACTAGTCCGTGTCTGGGTCCACTGAGTTCTGGAGTTGTGCCACTGTTGGAGTGACTGACGCAGCATGCTGAGTGCTTGGTTGAGCTTGAGATTTGTGCACAAACCGCCTTCCCCACTTGGTCACTCACAGGAGGAGAAGATCCTAGGTTAGAATACTGGACAAGGCTGCTTTACATGGCAAGGTACCCATTCTGCTGTGAGGAATGCCTGTGTGTGAGGGAGTGAACAAGTGGGTAAGTGAGGAGTTAAAGAATGAAAATCAAAGGATAATCCTCTCCATGAGCATGAGGGAGGTGGCCAGACTCTGCCTGTCCGGCCTCTGAACGCCACGCCCCCTCCCCCACCCCCGACCCCCTCATTTTGTCCTCCTGCATGGAATCTTGGGGATCCTCTCCTCACGGAATGGCGGCATGCAACTTGGGTTAACCCACCTGCATTTTGTCAGTGCTGGTTATGTGCAGCTGTCTCGTTCAGAGGAGCATGTGTTGGAATGAGGAATATGAGGGTCGATATCGCTCCCGTATCTAGCCCAGCAGCCACCTCAGTGAGTCTGTGAACATGCAGTGTGCAAGTACATTGTGTCATAACATGCTTGCCATTTGTAATATTTATTACAACTGGCTTACATCCTTTTGAACAGTCATGAGTGGAATTTTGGCAGTGTGTAATTTTTAATTGCATGCCCTCTCCAAGCATTTAGTCATATCCTGCCAGCTAATCATAGCGAGGGCATGTGGGTTTGAGTGTTTCTGCTTGTGGGTGATAGAAATCATCCAATGCTGTCTCTTTGAATTGATCTAAATGTATAGCTGGTGATTTCTCATGCCCTGGTTGCACTGAATAAATTGCGAAGATTAAATGTGTCCGACATTTCTAAGCTCCACTTCTGTGAAACTTTTTTCAAAGCCGCAGAGCACTTGACTATAGTGGCTGTGGGTTACTTGGGCTATCTAAATATTTGGCCCATTAAATTGCGTCTTGTAATCTGTAATTCGGCTTACTACACGTTTAGGTATGTGTGTGCATCCATCGTTATCATCCTCAACGGCAGTCCCTCGGAATCGAGGAAGACTTGCTTCCACTCCACTCTTAAAATGAGTCCTTAGATGGCTGAACAGTCCAATACGAGAACCACAGTCCCTGTCACAGGTGGGACAGATAGTCATTGAGGGTAAGGGAGGGTGGGACAGGTTTGCCGCACGCTCTTTCCGCTGCCTGCGCTTGATTTCTGCATGCTCTCGACGATGAGACTTTGTGCTCAGTACCCCCCCCGGATGCACTTCCTCCACTTGGGGCAGTCTTTGGCCAGGGATTCCCAGGTGTCGGTGGGGATGTTGCACTTTATCATGGAGGCTTTGAGGGTGTCCTTGTACCGATTCCTCTGCCCACCTTTGGCTCGTTTGCCATGAAGGAGTTCCGAGTAGAGCATTTGCTTTGGGAGTCTCGTGTCTGGCATGCGGACAATGTGGCCTACCCAGCGGAGCTGGTCAGTGCTTCAATGCTGGGGATGTTGGCCTGGTCGAGGACGCGAATGTTGGTGCGCCTGCCCTCCCAGGGAATTTGTAAGATCTTGCGGAGACATCGTTGGTGGTATTTCTCCAGCGACTTGAGGTGTCTACTGTACATGGTCCATGTCTCTGAGCCATACAGGAGGGTGGGTATTACTACAGCCTGTAGACCATGAGGTTGGTTATTGTGTATCTTGTAATTTGGTTAAGAATGTCTGTGTGTAACTGTAAAAGTTAAAACCTGCTCTTGTGATGCACTACAAGGTGAATTCACCAATCTTAGGCTGCTGCGCTCAAAGGAAGCACAGGCCTGAGAGAGTCAACTTGTGCTCCCTACGGGGAGCTGCACTGGAAGGGAGCCCAAGGCTGGAGAATCGGTCTGACAGTGTTCAAGCTCTGTCTCCACCGTGCCAAGATAGCTGGATTTAACCTTCCATTTGTAGTATACAATGTATAAAGTGCACTTATTTGGTCTGCTGCCTTTTTCTCTTCCTAAAAATTCTCATGCGAGAAACTCTGATCTGTAAAGTTCACGTATGACCATTTGCTATGCTCATACTCCATTCCTGTGGGTGCTATTTTTACACTTAACCCTTATTTAAAATGGGAATGTAGAATGTGTGAGTTAAGTGTCCGTATGTGAAGGTGACAGGACCAGCTGATGCAGCTTTTTTTTAAAGCATGTGCGATCTTGGTTTTATTAATAGAGACATAGAATACAAAAGCAAATGTTCACTGGTTAGGCCCCAGTTGGTGAGGCCTAGTGTCCAATTCTGGGCAACACACTTTAGGAAGGATGTCAAGGCCTTGGAGAGGGTGCAGTGATTATTTACGAGAATGGTACCAGGGCTGTGGGAGTTACGTGGATAGACAGTAGAACTAAGTTTGTGCTTGGAGCAGAGAAGGTGAAGGAGAGATTTAATAGAGGTGTTTAAAATCATGAAGGAATTTGATCGAGTAAATAACTATTTGACTGGCAAGAGGGTTCAGTAACTAGCGGAAACAGATTTAAGGTAATTGGCAAAAGAACCTGAGCGGGAGATTCTTTTTCACCTTGTGAGTTATGATGATCTGGAATGCATTGCCTGAGAGGGTGGTGGAAACAGATTCAGTAATAACTTGCAAAAGGGAATTGGATCAATAATTGAAGGGATCAAAATTTGCAGAATTAGGGGAAAGAGCAGGAGCGTGGGATTAATTGGATTGCTCTTTCAAAGAACCCGCACAGGCATAATGTGCAAAATGGCCTCTTCATGTTCTGTATCATTCTATGAACAGGGAGGGAGGCACTGTCGAACTGAGCCTTGTGTTGTCTTGGGGCAGTTCTTGCAGCCAATTTGTTGCGTTTGCTGTGAGATGCAGGGGACTGCGAGGAAACTCACTTGTGCAAAATAAAAGTGCTCCTGTCACTGAATGGGAGCACAAATCTTTTAAATGAAAAGCAGTAAGTTAATTTTTTTTCCAGGGAATCGTGCATGACACCAGACCGATTTTTACCGCACAGTTCCATCCAGAGGCAAAGGGAGGACCAACAGATACTGAAGTGAGTCAAAAAATTTTTCCAACCAAAGTTCAGAGGAGATTTAACTGTAAACATCACAATTATCAGAAGTTACTAAAAAATCACTCGTTGAAAGCACAGGTGTAGAATGCGTTTGATTCAGAGTATAGTTGGGTTAGAGCTGGAACATCAGTGTGTGTTCTCTGACTATCCAAAGCGAGAGTCCACATCAGTAAAAGAGCCTTGCCAAGCCATTTCACTCTCCACTTCAACTGATAACACCCAGGGCTACAAATATAGCTTTAGTCCTTCCAACCCCGAGAGAAATTTGAGCTATATAAGTGAGGTACAGATCTGTCACTGTAGAACACTGGGGTACAGTGCTGGTGGGTACAGGTCTGTCACTGTATAACACTGGGGTACAGTGCTGGTGGGTACAGGTCTGTCACTGTATAGCACTGGGGTACAGTACTAGTGGGTACAGGTCTGTCATTAACACTGGGGTACAGTACTGGTGGGTACAGGTCTGTCACTGTATAATTTTCCATCCAGCCGCTTTTATACAAATGTACAAAATTGAACTTGAGAACACAGCATAAATGTATATGATAGAGTTTGACCCGCAGGCTAACCATGGCAGGTATGCAAAATATTCATGTGGTGCTTCATGTGTGCTCGAATGTGCAAACAGCTGCTTTGTGTGGGATCTGCCTGTAAATGATGTTTAGCCACTGTACCCCAACACTTCTGCCACACCGTCCCCATGCCGCAGGGCTCCTCTACTTATCCAACTGCCACTATACAGCAGAGTCCCATGGCTCATGTAGATCCATCCCAAAATATTTTTTTTAACAAAATGAATGTTTGTCCTAATATATCCACGGCACCGTTCCCCTTTTCCTGGGTCTTGCTTAGCGCTGGTGTCAGGTAGGGAATCTCTGGGTGTAATTTACACTTTCTGCTCCTCACCGGGACAACATTCGGAGTGCCAATATTGACAGTCATTTGTACACATTGCTTTTAAATAGATTTGATCAGGTTTACATTCTTCATCAATGTGCAAACTAGCTGGAAAAAAACATGGCATTGACATGACTCGTGCAACAAAGTAGAGAAGTCACCCGGTCCGGATCGGATACATCCTAGGTTGCTGAGGGGAGTATGGGTGGAGAAAACGGAGGCTCTGGCTACAATCTTCCAATCCTCCTTAGATATGGGGAGTGGTGCCGGAGAACTACAACTGTTACATCACTGTTCAAAAAACGGAGCTGGATAAACCTGGCTACTGAAGTCCAGTCAGCTTAACGTCGGTGGTGGGAAACTTTGAGACAATAATCTGGGACATAATTAACTGCCATTTATATAAAAAAATGTATGGCTAATAAATGAAAGCCAGCACAGATTAATAAAGGCCAATCATGCTTGACTAACTTGATTGAGTTCTTTGAAGTAATGGAGAGGATTGATGAGGGTAGTGTGGTTGATGTGTGTATGGATTTTCAAAAAGTGTTTGATAAAGTACTACATAATAGACTTGTTAACAAAATTGAAGCCCATGGGATTAAAGGGGCAGCATGGATACAAAAGCTAAGGGACAGAAAGCAGAGGGTAGTGGTGAACAGTTGTTTTTCAGACTGGAAGGAAGGATAGATACAGTGGTGTCTCCACAGATTGATATTGGGTTTGTGATACAGGTTGAGCGTCCGAAATCCGGAAACTTCGGGAACGAGGCCGTTGCGGATTCCAGGTATTTCCGGATTTTGGAATGTCTTTGCCTGGGCCGTGGTAGGTGGGGTCGGCTCACCGAGGTAAGGGGGAGAGAGCGGGGCTAGGGCGAAGTTGGGCCGGGACGAGGTCGAGCCACAGGGGGCCCGAGGGCGGGGTCGGGCCGCCGAGAGTCGGGGGCGGGGTCGGGCTCCCGCCGGGCTGGGGTGAGGTTGGGCCGCCGAGGGTCGGGCCACCGGGGGGCGAGGCCGGGCCGCCGAGGTGGGGGGAGTCCAGATTTCGGAACATTTTCCCGTTTCTGGATGACCCCACCACGGATCGGCCCGGATTCTGGAACATTCCGAATTTTGGAACACCGGATTTCGGACGCTCAATTTGTATATATTAATGGCTTGGACTTGGGTATACAGAGCATAATTTCAAAGTTTGCAGATGTCACAAAACTTGGGAATGTAGTAAACAGAGAGGGAGATAGTGGCAGACTACAGACTGATGAAATGGGCAGACACATGGCAGATGAAATTTAATGCCAGGAAATGTGAAGCAAGTTATGATGATCTGGAATGTATTGCCGGAAAGGGTGGTGGAAGCAGATTCAATAATAACTTTTTCAAAAGGGAATTGGATAAATAGTTGAAGGGGTAAAATGCCCATGGAAAGAGCAGGGGAGTGGGACTAATTGGATAGCTGTTTCACAGAGTCAGCACGATGGGCTGAATGGTCTCCTTCTGTGCTGGATCACTCTATGATTCCTGAACATACTGGAATGTAAAGTCTTTAATGTTTGCCTGCTGCAAGCTTGCTCCTGGTTTGTGAAGGCACTTTGAACCATGTTCGATATGGAGACCACTAACACTGACTCTCTTTTTCAGTTCTTGTTTGATGCTTTTATTTCGCTAATAAAGAATGGAAAAGGCACCAGCATTGCCTCTGTAATGCCAGCAGTGTCCCCTCCCCCCGATAAGCTTAAGGTTGGTTTTCTTTATCATCAGTGATTGTACGTCGAGTCTAATATTCTAATCAGTCTGCCAGGAAGCATTATTTTTGAATGGCACATGCAAAATTCATGCTTTCTCTCTCTCTTTCTCTTCCTGTCACTCTCTGTCTGTCTGTGTCTCTCTCTCTCTCTCTCTTAGTGCCTTGCTCGCTCTCTCACACTCTTTTTCCTTGTCTCTTTGTCTCTCTTTCCCTCGCTCTGTGTCTCGCCCTCGCCCCTCCGGCCCCCCCCCGGCCTCGCCCGACTGCCTTCCGGCTTTGGCCGGCCTCCTATCTTCGACGCTCTCCCCCTCTGCCCACTCGCCCTCTGGCGCCCTCTCCCCCTCTGCCCACTCGCCCTGGCGCCCTCTCCCCCTCTGCCCACTCGCCCTGGCGCCCTCTCCCCTTCTGGCGCGCCCTCGCCCCCTCGCGCCCTGGCGCCCTCTCCCCTTCTGGCGCGCCCTCGCCCCCTCGCGCCCTGGCGCCCTCTCCCCTTCTGGTGCCCCCTCGCGCCCTGGCGCCCTCTCCCCTTCTGGTGCCCCCTCGCGCTCTGGCAGAGAAATTCGCCGAACCGCTTAAAGACATGCCCTTATGCAACATTAACATCCCCGCCTTCGTTTGACTATGTTGGCTTCATCATTTCCAGCTTTTTAAAAAAAAAAATACAATTTTAACATGCCGGTTAACCATTTGCCAGAGTTTTCGGTTAATGATTTACCACATTCAGACTTAGTCTCTGGTTGGATTTTAATGATTTTGCTTCACCATTTGCACCACATTTTTCGGTTAATGCTTGAGTTACGGGTCCTAACGTCCGCCAACCACCACCAGCAGCGGCCGTCGCGCCCTCAGTCCCTCCCCCTCCCCCTCGGTCCCGTCCTCCCCGCCCCCCTCCCCATCGGCCCCACCCCCCTGCCTCGACCCATGCAGGGCAGATTCACCAGAATGATTCCAGGGCTAAAAATGTTAATTTAAGAGGATGGGTTGCATAAACTAGGCTTCTATTTCCTTCAGTATAGTATGAAAGGATGATCAAATTAAGGTGTTTAAGATGATTAGAGGGCATGATAAGGTTGATAGAGAGAAACAATTTCCTCTGGTGGGAGAGTCCAGAACATGGGCGATTCACCTTAAAATTGGAGCTGGGGCGTCCAGGGGTGATGTCAGAAACCACCTTTTCACACAAAGGAGAGTGGAAATGTGGAACTATTTCCCCCTCAAATAGCTGTGAGGGTGGCGGTCAATTGAAAACTTCAAAACTGCAGTTGGTGGATTTTTGTTAGGCAAGGGCACCAAGGGTCATGGAACCGCGGTGGCTAGATAGATCAGCCATAATCTGATTGAATGGTTGTTGAGGTGCTGAATGGCCTTCTCCTGTTCCTATGTTCTTTCATGATGTTCTGTTGCTGGTTTCAGGTTTCCAAGGTTCTAGTCTTGGGTTCCGGAGGCCTCTCGATCGGCCAGGCTGGAGAGTTTGATTACTCTGGATCGCAGGCAATCAAAGCATTAAAGGTGAGGCCTCTCCTCTCCTCTCCTCTCCTCTCCTCTCCTCTCCTCTCCTCTCCTCCTCTCCTCTCCTCTCCTCTCCTCTCCTCTCCTCTCCTCTCCTCTCCTCTCCTCTCCTCTCCTCTCCTCTCCTCTCCTCTCCTCCAGGTGTCACTGACTCTCTGGGTTACAGGTTCCCTGGGCAACCGAGCTCCTCCAATATCTTACCCAAGTGACGATTCTTCATACCTGAGCCCAGACAGTTATATGTCATCGGGCTCATGGGAGGCATCAGATCTGAGTGTGACATTGTCTTCACCTGCCATTTATAATGGTAAACGTGCTCGCACGCACACACTCACATTTTGCAGAAGAGGAATTCCCCCTCTAAACCTCTCCACCTCTCTCTCATTTTAAGATTCTCCTTAAAACCCGCCTCTTTGACCAAGCTTTTGGTCACGTGTCCTAACTTCTCCTTGTGTGGGTTGGTCTCAAATTTTGTTAATGCTCCTGTGAAGCACCTCGGGACATTTTACTGTGTTAAAGGCGCTATATATAATGCAAGCTGTTGATGTGACTGGATAATGGGCAGGGTCTATCTTGACTGCCTCCCTCCTTACCCCAGGGTACTGAAACCATTGGAATTTTCCATCGGTTGGCTCAGGTGAGCTCAGGTAATTCAGCATAGGTTGAGAATCTTCAGTGCAGCACCAGGTAGGCCTCAGCCTAGACCATGGGATGTTGTTTCTGCCCGTCACTGAGGCTTGGTGCAGACATTCTCCCGCTACTTGTTATCAACCCACACAAGAGCAGCCCCACCATTTGTGTTCTCTGTATTTACTGCTTTTTGTGAATTATGTGCCGCTCATAGAGCGGGTAATTAAATAATTTCCTTCTCAAGCATCCAATGCCCTGTCAAACACTCCCAGGGCAGGTACAGCATGGGTTAGATACAGAGTAAAGCTCCCTCTACACTCCTCTTGTACAGATGGAGTCACTGAGCTAACAGTGGAGAGTAGCAGCCCATGTTGGGAGTAATGGTGGAATGCTGCTCTGTGTTGAGTGGGATGCTGTCTGATTGAGCCAGTGTAATGTGTGTGTGGATTATCATCGTCTGCCTTGTTGTAGGAGTGTGCACATAACCTCCCAGCATGTTCAACACATTACTTTTATATTGAACCTTCTAGGTCTTGTCTCTTTTTTTTCTCTAGGAAGAAAATATTAAAACAGTATTAATGAACCCGAATATTGCATCAGTGCAGACGAACGAGGTGGGAACTAAGCAAGCGGACACAGTTTATTTCTTACCTGTCACCCCAGAGTTTGTGACTGATATTATTAAAACAGAAAAGCCTGATGGGATACTGCTGTCCATGGGAGGGCAGACTGCCCTGAACTGCGGTGAGTTATTTGCAGGGAGTGGCACTGTTCTTTATTGAAGAACATCTTTTTTTGTTAGCCAATTTTTTTCTTCTCTTCTCCTCTCCTGTCCTGTCCTGTCGATGATTTCTTGCTGGTCTACGCCCCTGGTATCTGGTACAGCTGGCTACTCCATGTGCGGGGGCGAGACTATGTACATTACATAGGTTTTACGACACAGAAACAGGCTATTTGGCCCAACCAGTCCATCATCATCATCATCATAGGCAGTCCCTCGGAATTGAGGAAGACTTGCTTCCACTCCTGAATTGAGTTCTTTGGTGGCTGAACAGTCCAATACGAGTGCCACAGACTCTGTCACAGGTGGGACAGATAGTCGTTGAGGGAAGGGATGGGTGGGACTGTTTGCCGCACGCTGTTTCCGCTGTCTGTGCTCTCGGTGATGAGACTCGAGGTGCTCAGCGCCCTCTCGGATGCACTTCCTCCACTTAGGGCGGTCTTGGGCCAGGGACTCCCAGGTGTCAGTGGGGGATGTTGCACTTTATCAGGGAGGCTTTGAGGGTGTCCTTGTAGCGTTTCCACTGCCCACCTTTAGCTCGTTTGCCATGAAGGAGCTCCGAGTAGAGCACTTACTTTGGGAGTCTTGTGTCTGGCATGCGGACTATGTGGCCAGCCCAGCGGAGCCGATCGAGTGTGGTCAGTGCTTCAATGCTGGGGATGTTAGCCTGACTAAGGATGCTGATGTTGGTGCGCCTGTCCTCCCAGGGGATTTGTAGGATCTTGCGAAGACATCGTTGGCGATATTTCTCCAGCAACTTGAGGTGTCTACTGTACATGGTCCATGTCTCTAAGCTATACAGGAGGGCATGTATTACTACAGCCCTGTAAACCATGAGCTTGGTGGCAGTTTTGAGGGCCTGGTCTTCAAACGCTCTTTTCTTCAGGCGGTCAAAGGCTGCACTGGCGCACTGGAGGCAGTGTTGGATCTCGTCGTCGATTCCTGCTCTTGTTGATGGGACGCTCCCGAGATATGGGAAGTGGTCTACGGTGTCCAGGGCCGCGCCGTGGATCTTGATGACTGGGGGGCAGTATGCGGGGTGAGGACAGGCTGGTAGAGGACCTTTGTCTTACAGAAATAGTCCATGCCAGCATTTATGCTCCACTCAAGCCTCCTCCCGTCTTTCCTCATCTAAAGTAACAGCATAACCCTCTCTTCTCTTCTCCCACATATGCTTATCTAGCCTTCCCTTAAATGCATCTATACTATTTGCTTCAACCACTCCCTGTGGCAGCGAGTTCCACATTCTCACCACTTTTTGGGCAAATAATTTTCTTCTAAATTCCCTATTGGATTTCTTGGTGACTATCTTATATTGATGGCCTTTAGTTATGCTCTTCCCCACAAGTGGAAACATTCTCTCTCCACTCTCTCAAAATCTTTCATAATTTTAATGGCCTCTATTAGTGTTGTGTCCTTAGATGCTCTAATAATGACTCCACGAGGCAATGTGTTGTACTTGAACTGGTATGACCTTAGTCCTTTATTAGTTAACTCCAGAGTGAGGATCACACCTGGTGACCTGCCTTTTATACTAGGCCAGGCACACCTGTACAGGTAACCTACAAGTCTCCCACTGCTGTGCCCTCTGGTGGCACACCTTGTGATAGTACCAACAGTAGCCATGTAGGATACATGACATCACTCTCCCATGAGCCTTTAGTGCAAATCTCTTCTGCATTGACTGTGCTCTGGGCTTAGCTCTATGTGGGCTCTGTCTGGTTGACCCTTGACAGGTCGTTTCAATCTTAGGTGAGTGGTTGGTGCAGTAGAGTGCTGGTGGTTGCTGTTTGTGTGTTTCCCTGACCATTCCATTCTCCCCCCACCCCCTCCCCTGCCCTCCCAACATCGATTATGGTGGAGGCTTGTAGCATTCATATACATTCAAGTTCAGGAAAACAGGTTTGCATTACTTAGTCTCTGATTGGATTTTAATGATTTTGCTTCACCATTTGGTTAATGCTTGAGCTACGGGCCCTCGCGACCGCCAACCACCACCAGCACCAGCAGCGGCCGTCGCGCCCTCAGAACCTCCCCCTCCCCCTCGGTCCCGTCCTCCTCACCCCCCTCCCCCTCAGCCTCCTCCCCCCCCCCCCCTGTGCCTCGACCCATGCAGGGCAGATTCACCAGAATGATTCCAGGGCAAAACGGGTTTGTGGTTCTGTTGTGAGACAAGTACATTAGGCTGGTGAGATGCCTTATTGATGCACTGACCGGTTGGCGTGAGGACGAACTAGTTCCAGAGCTGCTGGGTTGTGGCGGCTCAGTGCCCGGTGCTGGCAGTAGGAACCTGGTTGGCTCGAGTTGCCTGCTCTTGGGGCTGTTGCCGTGGTCCCTAGCGTCAGGCTGGTTCACAGATGCCCGTGACCTCCCTGTCCTTTCTTTGCGCCCTGGGTCGCTGCTGCTCCCTGAGGAACTGTCGCCTAGCAGTACAAGGGACTGCTGACTTGCTGGCCTGGGCATTGTTTGGTTTTGGATCCTGGCTGGTCCCGGTCCTCTCTGGGTGAACTGTAGCGGGTGACCCTTTGTTTACGGGTATGGCCTTGGTGGTGAATAGGGTCTGGCGACTGCGCCTTAGTACAATCTGCTCCTTCAGGTGCCATCGGGTGCATGAGAGGTGGAGCCGATCAGGGGCAGGGTATCGATACTGGTGCCGTTGCCCTGCTGAGGTCCCTTGCTCTGCAGCTCGTGTGGCCTCACTCCATGGTGCATGACTCTGGTCCCCGGGACACAGGTTACAGCATTGGGCCTGAGTGCTCCCGATGGGTGTCTGCCCGTTGCATTGGCTGCGTGCAGTTGAAAACCTGTATCGCACAACTTTTCATTACTTATGCTGGACACACTGTGGGTATGATCACGATCGCACGACTTTTCCTCGCTGGTTGCATGTGTAAAATTCAAATCATCAAATACACATTTTACATAATCGCACGACTTTTCCTCGCTGGTTGCGTATAGGCAATTCAGATTATCAGTTACACATTTTGTCTCTGACTTAGTTACTATTACATTGCTTAAGTATGTGGAACTGTCCCTTTAATTGTAGTGGGTTGCAGGCCTCCTTTAAGAGAGCTTTGCTTGCTTTACCCCAATCCTTTGCTCTGTTTGGTGCCACGTGTTGCTCAGTCAGCGCTGCACCTCATGGTCTGGCCACGGCCATCATTTTCTTCAGCGCCTCACCTCGTGGTTTGGACGCCATCTTTCCTCCATCCACGATGTCGACTGTAGTGATCCTCTTCTCCCCGAATTCTGCCACCGAAGCTGGGAAGTCGCCTCTGGATCCGATTTTCCTCCTCCGGAGTCCTGCCACTGGAGCCTGGAAGGTGCGTACAGGTCGTCTCAGCTGGATCATCTCCACGCAGTCATGCTGAGTGGTCTGTGCCTCGGGTGCTGTGCTGGTCTGCTCTCTGGTGCTGGGGCCACCCTCAAGTGAGGGCTTGCTGTGCCTCTGAGTGCGGAGGACGTCGATCGCTGGAGGGTTGAAGTCTTTCCATTTCCAATGGATCTTCTCCATCCACCTGCCGAGCAGCGTTGGTCCATCTGCAACAATCCACAGAGGTAACTTGTGCATCGCGCCATCATGGAGTACCTTTACATTCGTACTACCAACGACGGATAATTTCATCGGTGTAGGTGCGTAGCTTTGCCTGAACCGGGACCAATCGGGTCGTTCAGCTTGATTTTCCTATAGCCTCTCAAAGGCTTCTGGATTCATCACTGACTGGCTCACCCCCGTGTCCACTTCCATGAAGACTGGAACGCCCTCTATCTCGACTTCCATCTTCAGCGGGGAACACTGGGTGGTGTAGGTAAGCATGCTATGTACCTCCCCGTGGGGCTGGGCTGGCTCTCTGCCTATCGATTCATAATCCGCGCTGGATTCCTGGCCATTTGCAGACTCTTCATCGACAGTGAGTCATATTTCTCTTACACATTCGCTGGAGGTGGCCCTTTGTGCTACAGCCTTTGCATACGTAGTCTTTAAAGCGGCACTGGTGAGCCCTGTGATTCCCTCTGCAACGCCAACATGGTGCTACTCGATTAGCCCCCCTCGGTGGACTCTGAGTAAAGGGACTCGTGGGCCTGTTCTCCCTTCCCTGAGAGGGTTCGCGCTCGACAGTCCAGCCCCTGAATGGTGCCACTCTGTGCACAGTACCTGCCGGGTTTGAGTCCTGTGGTTGAGTCATCTGCCGAGAGCCACAGGTCGAGGTCATGAATGAC
This sequence comes from Pristiophorus japonicus, assembly GCF_044704955.1. Classification (NCBI taxonomy): domain Eukaryota; kingdom Metazoa; phylum Chordata; class Chondrichthyes; family Pristiophoridae; genus Pristiophorus; species Pristiophorus japonicus. Next base: position 215,399,867 of record NC_091979.1, on the reverse strand, counting down.
TGGCTCAAAGAGATGGCCTTCTGCAGTGTGACTGTGGTATCCGCTGATGTAGCTTATGAAGAAGGCCCTCATGGCCAATTCCAATGACAAAAATGTCCCACAGCGCTTCGTTGAGCTGGTTGCCAAACTGGCACGGTGCCGCCAGCCTCCTGAGGTCTGCGGTGTACTTCGCGATTTCCTGGCCTTTGGGCCGTCGGTGGGTATAGAACTGGTATCTGGCTGTGAGGATGCTCTCCTTGGGCTTGAATTGCTCATGGATCAGGGTTACGAGCTCCTTGTACGTCTTGGTCATTGCCTTCGCTGATGCCAGCTAGTCCCTGACGAGGCCATAGACGGTGGGCCCACAACTTGTTAGCAAGATAGCTCGGCGCTTATCAGCCAATGTGGCCAGGTCGTCTCCTGCCAGGTAGTTTGCTGTGAAGAAATGTTCTAGCCGCTCCACAAAGGCGTCCTAATCATTACCATTGGCGAACTGTTGCAATGTACCAAGGGTAGCCATTTTCGCGTGAAAGTTCATATTCTTGTCACCAGTTGTTGTGTCCTTGGATGCTCTAGTAATGACTCCATGAGGCAATGTGTTGTACTTGAACTGTAGTGACGTTAGTCCTTTATTAGTTAACTCCAGAGTGAGGATCACACCTGGTGGCCTGCCTTTTATACTAGCCCAGGTACACCTATGCAGGTAACCTACAAGTCTCCCACTGCTGTGCCCTCTGGTGGCACACCTTGTGATAGTACCAACAGTAGCCATGTAGGATACATGACAATTGGGTCACCCCTGAGCTGTCTTTTTTCAAGAGAAAAGAGACCAGGCCCATTCATCCTTTCCTGATATATATACCCTCGCATTTCTGACATCATCCTAGTAAATCTCTGCCCCTCTCCAGTGTCTCTCTATCCTTTTTATAATACGGCGACCAGAACTGTACACTGTACTCTGTGTGCTCTAACCAAGGTTCGATACAAGTTTAGCATAACTTCTCTTTTTTTAATTCTATACCTGTAGGAATAAACCCTAGTGCTTGGTTTGCTTTTTTATGGCTTGCTAACCCGTGTTGTATCTATGGAGTATCGGCAGAGTGCTTGGCCATGAAAGCTGTTTCACTCCGTGTTCTCTCACTTCTAGCCGAAGTCACTGGGTAACTGAGGAGCAGGAACCTTGGTAGATTGTCCCTCTTCTCGCCCAGGGTTGTTGGTGTGGGGACTGCTGCCAGCAGAGGTCCGCTACCTCCACACAGACTTACCATTTCCTGGAATCCAGTAGCCAGCTGCTAATGCAGATATTGTGCTGGCTTGTGTATTGCAGAGACCAACTCCATCTGAGTGTAGCAGCACATGTTTTCTTTAAGATTCATCCTTTAAGAAGCTCTGCACTGAATGTTGTGTACTGATAGTACACAGTAGAAGCTGTTTATCCAATTATCTTAATTGTCCTGTTTGATAGAAGTCACATGTCTGTTCTGTTTGCCTTCGTGATCTTCTGCGTCTGTTAGCAATTCCATTCCTCTCTGGGACTCTGCCCTCTGACCAGTTCACGCACAGTCTTCCAGAAAACTGGATGCACCGGAGACCCAGTCCGTGGAAATACATTAAGGATCTCAGTTTCTGGTAGACCTCTCTCCTTGTTCTTTGCACAATTCTCAGATAGTTGGGTAAAGATCTCATTGTAATTTCATACGCATAACTGACTGGAATGTGCATCATTCTTTTTCTTTCTGCACAACCAGATCGGTTGGATTAAAATCCAAACTCTGGACTAATGTGGAGCGGTGAATCACAGTTTGTGAGCAGCACCTCTAACTTTACTTTATTTTCTAGAATAATGACTGAGAGTGAATACAAGATGAAGCGGGTTCCCCCTGAGCAGTCATTGTGTATCACGAGCAGTTCTGGGTACCGAGGTTAACTGTTAAATGGACTTGTCTTGTTTGCGGCAGGTGTGGAGCTGTACAAGCAAGGAGTGCTGGAGAAGTATGGTGTCCATGTAATGGGAACTCCCATCACCTCCATCATGGCCACTGAGGACAGGCAGCTGTTTGCCGACAAACTGGTGGAAATCAACGAGAAAATAGCTCCAAGCTTTGCAGTAGAAACGGTGAGACACAGGCAGAGATGCTGCTCCACCCTTCCTCTTGTTTCCTCCCTCACGTGTTTTTGTTTTTTCCCCTCCCCTAGATCTGTTGTACTGTTCATCCCTAGGGGTAGGCTCCCTGACCTCTGCCAGCACCTTGCTTGGGCAAGAGTTGGTTGATGGCTTTGTCCTCGCTTTGTTTTCTCTCCCACTCCATGGAGAGGTTGCTTCCCCAACAGACTCAGACGCTGCCTTTGCAGTAAAAAGCAAACCCTTAGTCAGTGTCACGATTGCGGTGCCCCTATTGGAAATGGGCAGGCGGAGGTGCCCCTGTTGGGAATGGGAATGGTCTAGTGGTGGTCCGGATTGGGTTGCCATACCCCTGCCCCCCCCCCAGTGGCGAGAGTTTCTCTGCATCTCTGACAGGAAGTGCTGTTGCTGACCAAATGAAATATGTAGCAGGTCCACGATCTGCTGTCCTGCGAGCCATTCAAGTGCCAGCACGATTGCATTCGTGGTCAGCGAATACCTCCATGAATTCTGAGCAGTATCCCGCACAGGTGCGGCTTCTCCATTTTTCTGGAATTTGCCTGCAGTATGAGTGGGAAATTTCAGCATCAACAAGCACAATAGAGAAATGCTTTCCTGCCATAATGTGCTGCCTATTCAGTGAAATGGCAATCTGTCACTTTGGAGATCTGAACAGTCCCACATGCAGATAGTGTGACCAAAGACATTTGTTGCTCAGTGCTGTATCCCAGACAGTCAGGGCGCACTGTTGTTTGCACAGAAGTAGTTATAAAAGATTCATGTAGAATTACTTGATTCTAGATGGACCTGATTAGAAGGAATATTCCCCAATTACAGAATCTGAAGTGATTTTCTTCTAATAGTTAAAGCCCTTGAACAAGTGTTCTATATCTAAAGTTTATATTTTGGATCCCCTATCCTTTCCTGGAGAAAGCCCCATAAGCAGAGCCACAGGAATTGTTGATTGGTAATGAGCCAGAAGATTGTGATTTCAAGACTGTGAACTAGATTGACACGTCAGTGCAGCACTGAGGGAGTGTTACATTGTTGGAGGTGCTGCCCATTGAGGTGTGAAACCCACCTGTTCAGATGAATGCTCAAGATCCTACGGCACTATTGAGGCAAAATCTATTGCATCTCGTGGGTGCTTGGTGCAAAAGGGCTGCTGCATCTGAATGCAGTTCAAAGATGATTGGCTGTGTGTGAAGCAGTTTGAGGCCTGACGAAGTTCAATAGCAAGAATTTCTTTTTGTGTAGGCTGCACTTTTAAAGCAAAAGTTGGAGTGCAACATGTGTGTTTGTTTTTCTGGGGGGAAGGCTCGATTTTGGAGTGAGACTGGTGGTATGTATGTTTGACAAGTGCTAACTGAGTTGCGAAGACATCCCTTCCAAGCTCTACCAATGACTCCTTAAATTTACAGCTGGAGGATGCCTTCCAGGCAGCAGAGAAGATCGGATATCCTGTCATGGTGCGCTCAGCTTACGCGCTCGGCGGCCTTGGATCAGGTCTGTGCAACAACAAAGAAAAACTCAACGAAATTGCTGGAAACGTAAGTAACATTTCCTAACGTGCTGTGCTGCGAGGTTGCAGGTGAGCGCTCCGTGGCCCAGGGTGTCAGTGCCGGTGAGCGCCCCGTGGCCCAGGGTGTCAGTGCCGGTGAGCGTCGCATGGCCCAGGGTGTCAGTGCCGGTGAACGCCCCGTGGCCCAGGGTGTCAGTGCCGGTGAGCGCCCCGTGGCCCTCGGTGTCGGTGAACGCTCTTTGTTCTGACCGTTATTGACTGGGTGTTTTAGCCCGCATTCAACCTGAATGGTCTATCCAACATCACCGCTGGTTATTAGTTTTAAGGTGTTACAACTTGTTAGCAATATTGGTTGTTGTAGAATCACAGGACAGCGGAGCTTTTATAAAACTAACTTCAATTTGTCACATGATGAGCATTAGCCATTTGTATTAATGTCATTTTCAAAGTTGCCGGATATTGTGTCTTTATCGCATCATTTGCTCTGGGCAGAGGCGGCTGTGCTTACTCACTTGGTACAAATTAAACATAACCATTCTTTTCTTATTTCGAAGAGGATACCTCCGTTCTTGAACAGAACTTTCCAATCTAGTTGTGGAACGTAAACTCATTCTAGGCTGATCCTGAGGAGAGCTTTTCTCCAGGGGCTGACCTTGATCTACATTTGGACACTCTACAACTTTGGACTGTTTGTCTGCCTGACTTGAACTCAGACTTAAATTCTGACTTTCTCTTGGACTTGTTTCTAGTACATCTGATGTAGGATTTGCTACTGGTACTTTACTTGTAACAAGACTATCTGACTCATCAGAAATAATCGAATCATTCCAACTTTCAACTCCTTCCACATCTGTAGGTAAAATATAATCAATGTGAACAAACCTAACCTTTCCATGATCAAACATCTTGACCAAATATGTACGAGGACCACATATCTTCACTAATCTTCCTGGTAACCACTTTAACCATTTATGCTGATTGGTTCTTCACTCTCACCTTCTGATCCAATTTCACACTTCTCTCTCTTACTCTACATCTAACATGACTCTCTTTCTGCCTTGATTGTTTCTCTTCTACAGACTGTGCCAAGTTTGGCTTTAACAACGAGAACCTGGTTCGTGGCTGTCGTTTGAGAAACAACTCTGCTGGTGTTCTACCAGAAGTTGTATGTGGAGTATTCCGATAAGTAATCAGAGCATTTGCCAGTTTGTGGTTCAATGACAACTGCCGTGTCTTTGGATTTAGATCCAACATCTGTTTGATGAGGGCGTGTTTTACAATTTGTACTGTGCGCTCTGCTGCACCATTTGAAGCAGGTTGGTATGGTGGGACCTTGGTATGTTGCACATCGTTTCTGCTCATGAACTCTGCAAATTTTTCTGAACAAAATTGCGCCCCATTAGAAGAACATTAGAACAAAAGAAATAGGAGCAGGAGTAGGCCATTTGGCTCCTCGAGCCTGTTCCGCCATTCAATAAAGATCATGGCTGATCTAATCATGGACTCAGTTCCACCTCCCTGCCTGCTCCCCATAATTCTTCACTCCCTTATCGCTCAAAAATCTGTCTATCTCCACCTTAAATATATTGAATGACCCAGCCTCCACAGCTCCCTGGGCAAGAATTACATAGATTTACAACCCTTTGAGAGAAGAAATTTCTCATCAGTTCTAAATGGCCCCTTATTCTAAGACTATGTCCCCTAGTTTTAGTTTCCCATATGAGTGGAAATATCCTCTCTGCATCCACCTTGTCGTGCCCCCTCATTATCTTATGTTTCCATAAGATCACCTATCCTTCTGAACTCCAATGTGTATAGGCCTAACCTAGTCAACCTAAGACAACACCCTCATCTCTGGAATCAACCAAGTGAACCTTCTCTGAATAGCCTCCAATGCAAGTATATCCTTCCTTAAAAATGGAGATGAAAACTGTACGCATTACTCCAGGTGTGGCCTCACCAATACCCTGTACAGTAGTAGCAGGACTTCTCTGCTTTTATACTCTATGCCCCTTGCAATAAAGGCCAACATTCCATTTGCCTTCCTGATAACTGGCTGTACCTGTATACTAACTTTTTGTGTTTCATGCACAAGGACCACTAGGTGTCTCTCTACTGCAACACTTCACAATTTTTCTCCATTTAAATTATAATGTGCTTTTGTATTATTTCTGCCAAAGTGGATAACCTTACATTTTCCCACATTATACTCCATCTGCTAAATTTTTGCCCACACACTTAGCCTGTCTATATCCCTTTGCAGATATTTTTGTGTCCTCCTCACAATTTGCTTTCCCACCCATCTTTGTATCATCAGTAAACTTGGCTACATTATTCTCGGTCCCTTCATCCGAGTCAGCAATATAGATTGTAAATAGTTGGGGACCCAGCACTGATCCCTGCGGCACCCCACTAAGTCAGACACACTTTCTTCTGGGAGGCAATATGAAGAAAACAATCTTTGCAAATTGTCTAGTGTTTTACTTGTTATTTTCTGCATCGGAAGCACCTCTACTCAATTCAAATGACTATATCACAATTAACAATTGCTGTCCTTCTAGCTCAGCAAAATCTACATGTTAGGCCACAGCTAGAGTACTGCGTGCAGTTCTGGTCACCACATTATAGGAAGGATGTGATTGCACTGGAGGGGGTACAGAGGAGATTTATGAAGATGTTGCCAGGAGTGGAGAATCTTGGCTATGAGGACAGATTGGATTGACTGGGTTTGTTTTCCTTAGAACAGAGGAGGCTGAGGGGAGACCTCATTGAGATGTATAAACTTATGAGAGGCCTAGATATAGTGGATAGAACAGGCCTATTTCCCTTAGCAGTGGGGTCAACAACCAGGGGGCATAAATTTAAAGTAATTGGTAGAAGGTTGAGAGGAGATTTGAGGGGAAGTTTCTCCAACCCGGAGGGTTGTGGGGATCTGGAACTCACTGCCTGAAAGGGTGGAAGAGGCAGAATCCCTCACCACATTTAAAAAGTACTTCGATGTGCACTTGAAGTGCTGTAACCTGCAGGGCTCAATTTTCCCGCCGTCGTTTGCACATTTTTTTGGCGCGTCGTTTTTTTTGGCGTAGGTATTTAAATCCAAGTTTCCCCAGGAATCTGTACTGGCGTAACTGAGTTAGTTACGATTTTTTAACATTTTATTTGACGTCCTCTCATGCCTGTGCCAGTTTTGCTGATTTTTCACACCTTGACCAAAAAAAATTTCTGCTAGTTCGGCATATCTGGCCACTCCCGACAAACCTCTGGTGAGTTAACAGAGAGCAGCACACATTGAGAAATCGGCGCTGAAAGAATCCATTGATTTTCATCGAAGTTTTTGGAGGAAGTCCAGAACATTTTAAATATCCATAATAAAGATGACTTTTTTTACCTTTCAACGGAGTACATGGAAGGTTCATGGAATTCTGAAGTTTTCACTTTTTTTACTCACATCATCACCGAACATCTCCAAACAGGGCTGGAGGGCCGCAGCGTCAGCCGGCAGAATCGGCCCCACGCCCGGACACTGGCTCGGTGCTCGGCTGTAAAACAAGCCCGGGGTGGAGGTGGCGATCGGAAAACTGCGCATCAAATGAGCCCGAAGGAGTAGAAGTCACCAGACTGCAATGAGCCCGGGGTGGGGGGAAGGGAGGGAAGTCACAAAACTGCTGAGACCTAGGTGTGGTCCATACAGACCTTGGGGAGAGACAACAAAGAACCTGTTCTTCTGCTTTCCTGCCATTTTGAGCTTCTTGCAAAGGTTACATTTAGCCATAGGGGCACAACTGACAATGTCGTACCTTGTGCGAGCCTTCTGCATCATGGTGCAACGGAGGAGACAAATGATTCAATGTCATCGCATCAGGAACCTCAGAGCCCGGAGGGTGCTGGGCAGAAGGCCTGACCCACCTCGGGTATTTTGAGAAAGGCGTTCGTACCTGCACCTGAGTGATGCGTTTCTGCAAAGAAGTTGTAACTGAGATCTGTGAGTTGGTGAAAACAGACCTGCAACCTAGAAGCATCAGGAGGACTGCTTTATCAGTTGAAGTGAAGGTTACAGCTGCACTTTCATTCTATGCCTCCGGATCATTTCAAGCTACAACTGGGGATGTGTGCGCCATTTCTCAACATGCAACACATGTCTGCATTCGGCAGGTGACAGCTGCGCTATATGCCCGGAGGAATGACGACAGAAAGTTCTCCATGACCGCCCAGGCAATGCGTGACCGGGCTGTGGGAGGAAGCTGACCGGGAATACATGTTGCAAATTGTGACGCACAGCATCATAGAGAGGGGACCATTGGCATCTTGAAACAGCATTTCTGATGCCAGGACCATTCCGGTGGTTACTTGCTATACTCCCCTGAGATTGTCAGTTCACTGTTGTGTGCTGCATGCTGCATAACTTAGTCATCATGAAGCAGTAGCAGCTGGTAGGAGAAGACCCACCTGTGGTGAGAGTGGCTGATGATAATGATGAGGAAGATGCAGATGACGAGGACGAGGAAGCTATGCAAGTACCTGAACCCGGAGTACGACAGCGGAGGAGGATGGGCCATCATACCCCTTTAACGATTGCTCGAGCCTTGTGCCAGCAGCTCATAAGAACATAAGAACATAAGAACATGGAACAGGAGTAGGCCATCTAGCCCCTCGAGCCTGCTCCGCCATTCAATAAGATCATGGCTGATCTGGTCGTGGACTCAGCTCCACTTACCCGCCCTCTCCCCGTAACCCTTAATTCCCTTATTGGTTAAAAATCTATCTATCTTTGACTTGAAAACATTCAATGAGCCAGCCTCAACTGCTTCCTTGGGCAGATTCACAACCCTCTGGGAGAAGAAATTCCTTCTCAACTCGGTTTTAAATTGGCTCCTCCGTATTTTGAGGCTGTGCCCCCTAGTTCTAGTCTCCGCTACCAATGGAAACAATCTCTCTGCCTCTATCTTGTCTATCCCTTTCATGATTTTAAATGTTTCTATAAGATCACCCCTCATCCTTCTGAACTCCAAGGAGTAAAGACCCAGTCTACTCAATCTATCATCATAAGGTAACCCCCTCATTTCTCGAATCAGCCTAGTGAATCGACTCTGTACCCCTTCCAAAGCTAGTATATCCTTCATAAAGTAAGGTGACCAAAACTGCACGCAGTACTCCAGGTGCGGCCTCACCAATACCTTATACACTTGCAGCAACACCTCCCTGCTTTTGTACTCCATCCCTTTCGCAATGAAGGCCAACATTCCATTCGCCTTCCTGATTACCTGCTGCACCTACAAACTAACTTTTTGGGATTCATGCACAAGGACCCCCAGGTCCCTCTGCACCGCAGCATGTTGTAATTTCTCCCCATTCAAATAATATTCCCTTTTACTATTTTTTTTTCCCAAGGTGGATGACCTCACACTTTCCGACATTGTATTCCATCTGCCAAACCTTGGCCCATTCGCTTAACCTATCCAAATCTCCTTGTAGTCTCTCTGAGTCCTCTACACAACCCGCTTTCCCACTAATCTTAGTGTCATCTGCAAATTTTGTTGCACTACACTCTGTCCCCTCCTCTAGGTCATCTATGTATATTGTAAACAGTTGTGGTCCCAGTACTGATCACTGTGGCACACCACTAACCACCGATTTCCAACCTGAAAAGGACCCATTTATCCCGACTCTCTGCTTTCTGTTCGCCAGCCAATTCTCTATCCATGCTAATACATTTCCTCTGACTCTGCGTACCTTTATCTTCTGCAGTAACCTTTTGTGTGGCACCTTATTGAATGCCTTTTGGAAATCTAAATACACCACATCCATCGGTACACCTCTATCCACCATGCTCGTTATATCCTCAAAGAATTCCAGTAAGTTAGTTAAACATGATTTCCCTTTCATGAATCCATGCTGCGTCTGCTTGATTGCACTATTCCTATCCAGATATCCTGCTATTTCTTCCTTAATGATAGTTTCAAGCATTTTCCCCACTACAAATGTTAAACTAACCGACCTATAGTTACCTGCCTTTTGCCTGCCCCCTTTTTTAAACAGAGGCGTTACATTAGCTGCTCTCCAATCCGCTGGTACCTCCCCAGAGTCCAGAGAATTTTGGTAGATTATAACAACTGCATCTGCTATAACTTCTGCCATCTCTTTTAATACCCTGGGATGCATTTCATCAGGACCAGGGGACTTGTCTACCTTCAGTCCCATTAGTCTGTCCAGCACTACCTCCCTAGTGATGATAGTGATCATCTCAAGGTCCTCCCTTCCCATATTCCTATGACCAGCAATTTTTGGCATGGTTTTTGTGTCTTCCACTGTGAAGACGAAAGCAAAATAATTGTTTAAGGTCTCAGCCATTTCCACATTTCCCATTATTAAATCTCCCTTTTCATCTTCTAAGGGACCAACATTTACTTTAGTCACTCTTTTCCGTTTTATATATCTGTAAAAGCTTTTACTATCTATTTTTATGTTTTGCGCAAGTTTACCTTCGTAATCTATCTTCCCTTTCTTTATTACTTTTTTAGTCATTCTTTGCTGTTGCTTAAAATCTTCCCAATCCTCTAGTTTCCCACTAACCTTGGCCACCTTATACGCATTGGTCTTTGATTTGATACTTTCCTTTATTTCCTTAGTTATCCACGGCTGGTTATCTCTTCTCTTGCCGCCCTTCTTTTTCACTGGAATATATTTTTGTTGCGCATTATGAAAGAGCTCCTTAAAAGTCCTCCACTGTTCCTCAATTGTGCCACCGTTTAGTCCTTGTTTCCAGTCTACTTTAGCCAACTCTGCCCTCATCCCACTGTAGTCCCCTTTGTTTAAGCATAGTACGCTCGTTTCTGACACAACTTCCTCATCCTCAATCTGTATTACAAATTCAACCATATTGTGATCACTCATTCCGAGAGGATCTTTTACGAGGAGATCGTTTATTTTTCCTGTCTCGTTACACAGGACCAGATCCAAAATGGCTTGCTCCCTTGTAGGCTCTGTTACATACTGTTCTTAGAAACAATCCTGTATGCATTCTATGAATTCCTCCTCCAGGCTACCCCGTGCGATTTGATTTGACCAATCGATATGTAGGTTAAAATCCCCCATAACTACTGCCGTTCCTTTTTCACATGCCTCCATTATTCCCTTGATTATTGTCCGCCCCACCGTGAAGTTATTATTTGGGGGCCTATAAACTGCGCCGACCAGTGACTTTTTCCCCTTACTATCTCTAATCTCCACCCACAATGATTCAACATTTTGTTCATTGGAGCCAATATCATCCCTCAACTGCCCTGATATCATCCCTTATTAACAGAGCTACCCCACCTCCCTTCCCTTCCTGCCTATCTTTCCGAATCGTCAGATACCTCTCTACGTTTAATTCCCAGTCCTGGCCACCCTGCAACCATGTCTCTGTAATGGCCACCAAATCATACCCATTTGTAATGATTTGTGCCGTCAACTCATTTATTTTATTTCTAATGCTGCGTGCACATCCGTGAACGCTTTGCTGCCTGAAGGTTCAGCGACAACTATTCCACATGGACCATGTTTACTGTTTGGACCTGTTCCGTAATGTTGTGTTGTGGTAATGTAACAAATAATGTAAATGATTCAGTTTTAATGTAAAATATATTTTATTCAATGTGAAGAGCCCAGAGGGCAATGTGGAAGGCCCGTCTTGGGGTTCTTCAGAGGCTTATGTGGGGATTGGAGTGGGAGTAGCAGTTGATTCTTTCAATGGCCGAAGGGTCTGGGCATATTCCCTTATTGCAGCAACTAATTCCAACATGCCGTCCCTCATGCGCCCTGACAGTGTCTCAATGACCGGCAACATTCCCTCCCTCATGTTGAGCAAAAGCATCTCAACTACCTGCAACATTCCCTCCCTCATGGTCACTGACATGGTTTCAGCTGACTGAGATATCCTGTCACTCCTGGTCCCGGACATCGTTCCCATTTCTCGTGAGTGTTGTTACTTCTCCCAGTCCCGCTACCTCATCACCCACCCCACTGAACGTGTCCAGGTGTGATCGCGTAATGTCAGTGCTCTCCCCACTCATTGCCATCATCTGAAGCACATCTGTTCGATCCTGCACTTCAGGAGTGTGCAGTCAAGCTCTCCTTCCCCTCCTCTCCATGGGTGTGGCTCGCACTCCAACACTGGGACCCGCAGCCTGGGACGGTGGGGCCCTGGGTGTGCATCGCTACACCACACCACTGGGACCCGCAGCCTGGGACGGTGGGGCCCTGGGTGTGCATTGCTACACTACACCATTGGGACCCGCAGCCTGGGACGGTGGGGCCCTGGGTGTGCATCGCTACACCACACCACTGGGACCCGCAGCCTGGGACGGTGGGGCCCTGGGTGTGCATTGCTACACTACACCACTGGGACCCGCAGCCTGGGACGGTGGGGCCCTGGGTGTGCATCGCTACACCACACCACTGGGACCCGCAGCCTGGGACGGTGGGGCCCTGGGTGTGCATTGCTACACTACACCACTGGGACCCGCAGCCTCGGATAGTAGGAAGCCATGGAATGTCCCACCAACATTCAAACCACTAGTCATGGAAGGGGCTGGCACCTGCACCTCCTCCATTTCCATCTCGATCTTCATCCCCTCACCCCCATGCTCTTGGTCTGGAGGCTGGGATTGGAAGATGTCCTCTTCAGGCTCGTCCGCGTTTGAATCTTCTGCATCGTCAGGGTTCGCCTCAAGTTCTACAAAATATAACAGAACAGACAAATGGTTAGCAGCAGAGAAGGGACAGGATGGGTGGTATGAGTAGGCTCACACAGCGCCGATATCAGGCTGATTTGAAGGACTCCGATGAATGATAGCACATTGTATCAATTGAAGCGTAGCTGATGGGGACATCACCAGGAACCAAAGTATGGCTAGCCCCCACAGAACTTAACATTTAGGAAAGCCAGACTGTAGAATTTGCTGGACTTTTCTCCAGGCAGGACCCATCAAAGCAGTGACCCTCTCTTCCAAGGGTGTCAGTGGGTGCAGATTTGCCGGGCCTCCTCCTGTTCGAGTTCTTTCCCTTTTATTGTGTGCCACCTTTCTCTGCAAAGATGAAAATGCAACTTTTTAAGAGAGGGTGTCTTTCTGCTGGGTGGGACATATACAGCTGGTCACAGTTACAATTACAATTCCATTGAATAAATGAAAATATTACTTACACTAACTACTTGACCAAGGTCCTGCCAATTCTTTTTACACTGGCCTCCAGACCTCGGGGTGGTCACCATTGCACAGTAATCTTCTGCAACTTGGTTCCAGCGTTGTTTCTTTTCTTTGGGTGGAACTTTTATGTGACCTCTACTGGTGTCCAGCTCCTGCCACCTGTTCTCAATCACAGTAACTAGTGCCTCCACTTCATCCTGTAAGAAATTCTTGGTCCCATGTAGCATCCTGTATTGCTGTGCCTATTTTTTCCAATGTTCTCTCACAGCACTCAACGTTCTCACACACACAACTGGCTCTTTAAAAATGGCCGATTGCAGACCCGAAGCTGTAATGTGCATGCATGCCCATTGGGATTACATCAAAAACATCCTTTTTTTTCCCCCCGTGCATGCACAGAAGGTGCAGCATCATTTTTTTGGCGCAGACAACAGGCTCCACACCCCGAGGTGACTGGACAGGCTGTGCTGCGCCAAATTTGAAAAATACAGCGGGGAAACTTTGGACAAATATTTTTGGGGCATTTCTGGCCTAGAAAACAGGCATAACTCTGGTAATACGCCAAAAAACGGGCTTGGACAAAATTGAGCCCCTAGAGCTGGAAAGTGGCAGTAGGCTGGATAGCTTCTTGTTGGCTGGCACGGACACGATGGGTCAAAATGGCCTCCTTCCGTGCTGTAAATTTCAATGATTCAGCCTTTGCCACCCCCTGGGAGGCCATTTCCATGGCTGTAATGGTACTGATGGTGGTCTCTTGCTCACCGATTGACATGTTGTACACTGACTCACGATGTATTCTATATCTTTATCTAGACCTGGCCACCATAAGTAACTATGTGCAAAACTCTTGGTCAAGCACATTCCCAGGTGCTGGTCATGAAGATCTCCTAATAATTTGGACCTGAACTTATTTGGGATAACTACTCTTGCTCCCCACATGATACAATCTTTATCCACTGACAATTCATTCCTACGAACGAAGTATGGATGAATATCTTCGTCTGATATCTGGTTTGGCCATCCATTTGTTATGTAATCATACACCTTTGACATCACTGGGTCACATTTGGTTGCCCTACCAATCTCTTCAGCTGTGACTGGCAATGTATGAAAAATATGAAGAACACTTCTTCCCTATTGGTTGTAACTTGTGATAGGGATGGCAATCTAGACATAGCATCAGCATTACTGTGATCAGCTGATCGTCTATACTCAATTTCATGCATATTTGCTAACAAAATCAAAGCCCATCTCTGCATTTGGGCTGCAGCTAAGGTTGGAACTGGGGACTTTGGATGGAGGATTGCTGTCAGTTGCTTATGGTCAGTAACTGTGGTAAACTTACGATCAAACAAGTATTTGTGAAATTTCTTGACCCCAAAAATCAATGCCAAAGCTTCCCTTTTGATCTGCGTATTATTCCGTTCACTGGCACTGAGAATGCGTGAAGCAAAAGCAATTGAACTCTCCTCCTCACTATCTAGTACATGAGAGATCACTGCCGCAATTCCATACGGAGAGGCATTGTCGGCTAGAATGATCTCCTTAGATACGTCAGAGTGAACTAACATAGTACTCTCTACTAACTTGCTTTTATACTCTTTGAATGCTCTGTCACATTCTTCTGACCACTTCCAATTGACCTGTTTTTTTAATAGTTCATTCAGTGGATGTAATACTGTAGCCAGATTTGGGAGGAACTTTCTGTAATAATTCAGAAGACCCAAAAATGATCAAAGTTCAGAGACATTTTTGGGAGTAAGTACATTTGAGTGCATCCAGCTTTTCCTTGGTTGGATGCAAACCATCTTTGTCTACTCTGTGCCCTAAGTACTCCACTGAGTTTTTAAATATCTTACACTTGTGAGCAGTCACTCGTACTCTGCTTCTCTTGCTGTTTGAGCACCATTCAACGCTTTAAGAACATAACATAAGAAATAGGAGCAGGAGTCAGCTATTTGGCCCATCGAGCCTGCTCCGCCATTCAATAAAGATCATGGCTGATCTGATCTTGGACTCAGCTCCACTTCCCTGCCCGCTCTCCCTTAACCCTTCACTCCCTTATTGCTCGAAAATATGTCAGTCTCTCCACCTTAAATATATTCAATGACCCAGCCTCCACAGCTCATGGATTTGCCTGTTTGGTGCTGAAATAAGTATGTCATCTAAATAACACACTACCTCTTCAATCCCTGGTAAAATCTGGTTCGTCACCCCTTGGAATGTGGCGGGGGAGGAAGACACTCCAAATGGTAGCCTATTATACTGATATAGGCTGAGATGAGTATTTATAGTCAAGTATGACTTGGACTCTTCATCTAACTCAAGTTGTAGGTTGGCGTTTGTTAGATCTAACTTTGGAAAGATCTGGCCACCTGTCAGTGTTGTGAACTAATCTTCTACATTTGGCAACGTATTGGGTAGATTACACTCTAGAACCTGGTTTACGGTTACTTAATAATCACCCCACAGCCTTACCTTACCATCTGACTTGGGTACAACAACAATGGTTGTAGCCCAATTACTGATAGGTATGTTAGAAATAATGTTCTCAGTTTCTAGTCTTTTGAGTTCTTGCTCAACTTTCTCCTTGAGTGCGTATGGTATGGGACGTGGCTTGCAGTAAACTGGTATTGCGTATTTCCATACTCTGACATTCGCCTTGAAGTCTTGAATCAGACTGCCTTTTCATGGAACACCTTCGGATACTGCTTGATGACATCATTTTCCGATGCAAATTTTGTTTCCGTGTGAAAATTCTCATTCCAATCCAGCGTCAGTAATCCCAACCAATTTCTACCCATCAAGGCAGGCTTATCTTCTGCCACTAGTATGAGAGGCAAGCTCTGAAACTGATCCTTGTACTTCACTGGTATGGTGATACTTCCTACAACAGGGATTTGCTCTCGAGTAGCCTCACAGCTCTATCTTCGATTTCTCCAGTCGAAAATCACGCAACTGGTGGAGATATAGTGATTCCGGTACTAAGCTCATGGATGCACCAATGTCGATTTCCACGGGTATCCTGATTCCAGCAATGTCTACTCGGAAGACGATAATTTGCGAATCTTAAAGGTAGTAATCTCCGATTACTCCCGTTACCACGAGCTAGTGAGTACAGAAATAGCAGGATAGGACAGATAAATGCGTGGCTGGAAGGATGGTGCAGGCGGGAAGGCTTTAGATTCGTGAGGCATTGGAACCGTTTCTTGGGGAGTTTTGGACCTGTGCAAGCCGGATGGGTCGCACTTCAACAGAGCTGGGGCCAGTATCCTCACTGGGGGCATTTGCTAGTGCTGTTGGGGAGGGTTTAAACGAGCTTGGGAACCCGAGAATAGATTCAGTAGGGAGAGAAGTAAAACTGGAAGTAGAAAGGAAAAAAGTAGAAAGTGAATTTGGAAGACCAAGGTAACCAGGACTAGAAAATAGACAACAAGGAAGTTTGGCAGTGCTAAATGGTGTATACTTCAATGCAAGGAGTACAGGGAATAAAGATGAGCTGAGAGCACAGATAGACACTTGGGAGTATGATATTATAGCTATTACTGAGATATGGCTGAAAGAAGGGCAGATATGGCAGCTCAACATTCCTGGTTACAAGGTGTTCAGACGGGATAGAGAGGGGGATAAAAAAGGAGGTGGGGGGGTTGCAATATTGATTAAAGAAACAATTACAGCTGTGAGGAGGGATATGATGTTGGTGGGATCATCAAATATGGCCATATGGGTTGAATTGAAGAACAAAAAAGGGTGATCACACTGCTGGGAGTGTGCAATAAAGCCCCCCCCCCCGCCCCCAAACAGTCAGAGGGAGATAGAAGAGCAAATATGTAGGCAAATTTCTAAGAAGTGCAAAAACTATAGGGCAGTAATAGTTGGGGATTTCAACTACCCTAATATTAAATGAAATAAAATTAGTGTGAAAGGTATAGAGGATGCGGAATTCCTAAAATGCATTTAGGAGAACTTTTTAGCCAGTATGTAGCAAGCCCAACAAGGGAGGGGGCGGTGGGCAGGTGGAAGGGATATCAGTGGGAGAACATTTTGGTGCTAGTGATCATAATTCAGTTAGATTTAGGGTAGTTATGGAAAAGGACAAAGATAGATCAGGAATAAAAGTTCTCAATTGGGGGAAAAGTCAATTTTGATAAGTTGAGAGGTGATTTAGGCATAGTGGACTGGAAACAGGTACTTGAAGGTAAATCAGTGTCAGAGCAGTGGGAGGGATTCAAGGAGGAGATCCAGAGGGTTCAGAGCAAATACATTCCCTTAAAGAGAAAGGGAGTAACTAACAAATCTAGAGCCCCCTGGATGTCAAGAGACATACATGGCAGGATAAAGAAAAAAGGGAGAAAGGGAGAAAGGGATAAGACTGAGTAATTACAGGTCAGCCAGCCTAACCTCGGTGGTGGGAAAATTATTAGAAAAAAATTCTGAGGGACAGGGTAAATCTTCATTTAGAAAGACACGGATTAATCAAGGACAGTCAGCATGGATTTGTTAAGGGAAGGTCGTGTCTGACTAACTTGATTAAATTTTTTGAGGAGGTAACCAGGAGGGTCGATGAGGGTAGTGCATTTGATGTAGTGTATATGGATTTTAGCAAGGCCTTTGATAAGATCCCACATTGCAGACTGGTCACAAAAGTAAAAGCTCATGGGATCCAAGATAGTGACAAGTTGGATCCAAAATTGGCTCAGAGGCAGGAAGCAAAGGCTAAAGATTGATGGGTATTTTTGTGACTGGAAGGCTATTTCCCTTGCTAGTTGTTATATATATCAATTATTTAAACTTAAATGTAGGGGGTATGATTAAGAAGTTTGCAGATGATACTAAAATCGGCTGTGTGGTTGATAATGAAGAAGAAAGCTGCAGACTGCAGGAAGATATCAATCAACTGGTCAGGTGGGCAGAACGGTGGCAAATGGAATTCAATCCGGAGAAGTGTGAGGTATTACATTTGGGGAGGCTAATAAAGAAAAGGAATACACATTAAATGGTAGGACACTGAAAGGAGTAGAGGAACAAAGGGACCTTGGAGTGCATATCCACAGATCCCTGAAGGTAGCAGGACAAGTAGATAAGGTGGTTAAGAAGGCATACGGAATGTTTGTCTTTATTAGCCGAGGTATAGAATACAAGAGCAGGGAGGTTATGTTTGAACTGTACAAAACACAGGTTAGGCCACAGCTAGAGTACTGCGTGCAGTTCTGGTCACCGCATTACAGGAAAGATGTGATTGCACTAGAGAGGGTACGGAGGGGATTTACGAGAATGTTGCCGAGACTGGAGAACCTTAACTATGAGGAAAGATTGGATAGGCTGGGTTTGTTTTCTTTGATAGAGTGAATATGGACCTAATACCCTTAGAGGGGTGAACAACCATAGATTTAAAGTAATTGGTAGAAGGTTTGGAGGGGCAATTTCTTCACCCAGAGGGTGGTGGGGGTCTGGAACTCCCTGCCTGGAAGAGTGGTAGAGGCAGAAACCCTCACCACATTAAAACAGTTCTTGGATGTGCACTTCAAGTGCTGTAATCTACAGGACTACGACCAAGAGCTGGAAAGTGGGATTAGGCTGGATAGCTCTTTGTTGGTTGGTGCGGACACGACTGGTCGAAATGGCTTCCTTCAGTGCTGTAAATTTCTATAATTCTATGAATCGCTGTTTGATACCTTCGTGCTCCTGATGATGTGTATCTCCAGAACCTCCTCATCCTGTTGCTTCTCTTCAATGCCAAGTGGTGTTTGCCGATTTCTACTTCTGGCATTGAAAATCGGTTTGCTCTTCAGTCGGCAAGCCTTCGCAAGGTACCCAGTTTTCTTGCAGCAGATGCAGTCTGCCTTCACGTGGACAGCTTTGAGTGATGTGTTGTCCCGGGCACCAATAGCACGACTTCAATGCACTGTTGCCGTGGCCAGTTGCTGAGCCCTTGCGGCCCAACTTCCTTTTACTTTTAAGAACATAAGAATTAGGTGCAGGAGTAGGCCATTCAGCCCCTCATGCCTGCTCTGCCATTCAATGAGATCATGGCTGGTCTTCTACCTCAACTCTACTTTCCCACCTGATCCCCATATCCCTTGATTCCCTTAATATCCATTTGGCTGATGACTCTGCTCATGTCTGTTTAATCTCAATGAACATATGAATCCACCAGCTGGCCTGGATTGTCCAGCCCAGGTTCTCGCAGATATTGATCTGGTTCAGGAAGTGTTCGCGCGCTGGCTTCTCCTCCTCCCCCACAGCCAGTGCTTCCCGCAGGTACTGGATGTCCTCCGTGCAGGTCAGCTCAGGGATCCCAGTCAACATCAGTGAGAAGAGGGTGATCAGAGGCTGGAGTGGGCCTGGATGCAAATATTCTTGAACCTCCGGAAGTAAAGACTGGATCGTTTGATCACTCGTCCCATCACAAACAGGAAGTCCGGGGTCAGGACAAAGGGGACACACTCCCGGTTTACACCCAGAATCTGTTTGGTGTTACCCAGAATGTGACCAAAATCAATGTGGAATAAGGTGCCTTGCTCTGTTATCATGTCGTTGTGCCAATCCCCAATTCCGAGAACGTAGGTAGCGACACACTATCCTGCGCAGGAAGTGACGAATGTCTCCATTGCCTAGTAATACACTTCCTCCACCTGGAGTTTGGATTTCTGCCAGTCGGATAAGGCATCGTTTTTAAATACCCCGGTGTTCCCGCTCTTGCTCCGCTGCACAGTCGCGATCGTTGTCGCGCCCTTACCTGCAGCCGATTCACCTCGGTTGTCTGATGACTGGAAATGGCACGGAATTCTTGGGCGTATTGGTCGACCATATCCATCGACATAGCTGTCTGACAAGCTAAGTCAAAAGTCAAGTTAAGAGTTGTCAACAATTTCCTTCTGATTCCTTCATTTTTCAACCCACAAACAAAGCGGTCACGCAATGCTCGGTCCTGAAAGTTTCCGAAATGACAGTGAATGGATAGTTTTTTAAAAAAGCTACAATGTACTCAGTGATACCCTCATCACTCAATTGATTTTGTTTTCCAAAACGATAATTTTCAGTGATTTCCAGGGGCTCAGGACTGTAGTACTGGTTAGAATCTCAGTTAGTGGTATGACTTTGGCTTGATGGGAACAAGCACATTTTTCAAGGTTTCATACATGTCAGGGCCTGCTTCAGTCAAGAAAATAGCGCGTTTCCTTTCTAAAACCACCTTACCACCAGGTTACGGTTTATATCATCGGGAACTTCGACGATACTATTCGCGGAGAAAAACATTTCTAGCCACTCCACATGTGCTCCAAAAGTCTCTCGGTTGTGATGGAACTCACCCAAGCGCCCTATTCCCATAAGCGCGGCCACCTGGACTCTGGCAACGTCAACAGTTCAGCCATGAGTGCTTGAATTTTATCTTGGACTTTTAGCTGTTCTGCAGAACAACGAACCTCTCAAAGGCTTTCCGTCAGTTGACAGGATTATCCACCAACAAAAATATCAGCTAGGAATCTTAAAAATTGCACCCTCGTCGCCAACCTGTGATATCTTGAGACGCAGCTACACAAGCACACACACTTATAAGATGGCTCCTAGTAGAATTGTGACCATATGCTTTATTGTTATTACATCATTAGTCCACTGGAGGGAGCAGTCCACTAGTCTACAACACATACCAGTGTTTCCGATTCTCCAACTAGAATGAAGGATGTCTAGAAAGTGGATAATTTGTGTTTTTACACTTTTCAATCTGATGTATTATAATTTTGTTGTGTACTAATGGTACATAGTTTAAGTGAGTAAGTCTGGAATGTGCTGTTTTTTCTGTCAGACTTCCCGTGCTTCTCGACTTTTAAATAAAATGTTGTCCAACTCTCATTCCACCGATACAAAGTTATAAGTGTCTGCTGTCTTCAAAACCGTGTACTGTACATTGAATAGACATGTTTCTGCTTGACTTTTAAGACATTAAACCCAAATAGGGTGATGGACAGTATTGTTATAAATGTCTACTGAATGAATATAACATATTACAAATAGGAAAACATGTCGGAATGGCCTTCAATGCTTGAAGTGGCCAGGTTTTCTGCAGGCTGGTCAATGTCCCAATGCATGTCTAATAGCAGTGAGTATATTTCATTCGTTGAATGCCAGCTGTCCCATTTGGGCTCAGTGCCTTAACTTGCTGATAGAAACATAACTTTTAAAAATTTTCAATAACCATAATTTCCAAACGTTGTTGAACCCAGAAATGGCCTTTTTACCGTTGCAATTATTTTGTATGTTACCGACTTGACTTGCTGGCAAAAGGTAGTGCGGTGAGATCTTGGTGCTGCTTAAGGCAAAATGACTCGAGTTCTAATCGAGGCTGTGGAATTACTGTGTGACAGGTGCTGTGTCTCACTGATCAGCACTTCAGGCAATCTCAAATTACATACTGAGAACAGGACAGGCAAGCAACCTGAGCCCAAATATGTACAATATTCTCTTCAAACTGACGCTGGGGCTTTTTTGGAGTAAGATTCACATAGTTTCTATACAGAGAACATCACAGCTGAGTGGAATCCTGTTCACTCACTTCTTTCCAACTCTTTCCCAGTAGAGCTCTTTTTTTTATATATACATTAATGAGCTGAACTTTGGTATAGAGGGCATCATCATTTCAAAATTTGCAAATTACACACAACTCTGAGGATAGTAACAGACTTCAGGAGCACATAGACAGACTGGTGAAATGTGCAGACTCATGGCAGATCAAATTTAAAGCCCAGCAGTGTGAAGTGATGCATTTTGGAAGGAAGAACAAAGAGAGGCAATATAAACTCAATGGTATAATTTTAAAGGGGCTGCAGGAACAGAGAGACCTGGGTGTGTGTACACAAATCTTAGGTGACAGGACAAGTTGTTGAGGCTGTTTTTATTTACTAAAATATCTGGGATATTTGGCTTTGTAAATAGAGGCATAGAGTACAAAAGCAAGGATGTTGTGCTAAGCGTTCATAAATCACTGGTTCGGCCCCAGCTGGAATATTGTGTCCAATTCTGCGCACCACACTTTAGGAAAGATATCAAGGCCTTAGAAAGGGTGCAGACTAGCACCAGGGATGAGGGACTTGAAACTGGGATAGTTCTGCAGGTTAAGAAGAGATTAAATGGAGGTGTTCAAAGCTATGATGGGATTTGATAGAGTAAATAGGGAGAAACTGTTTCCACCGGCAGAAGGGTCGGTAATCAGAGGACACAGATTTAAGATAATTGGCAAAAGTGCCAGAGGCGAGATGAGACTGCAGCGAGTTATGATCTGAAAGAGTAATGGAAGCATATTCAGTAGTAAGTTATTTGCAGGGCTCAGGGGAAAGAGCAGGAGGGTTGAACTAATAGTTCTTTGAAAGAGCCAGGACAAATGGCCTCCTTCTGTGCTGTATCATTCTATGATTCAGTGATTCTAGAGGAGGCCAGCGTATAGCCATCGGGAGCAGGAGCCGAAGTTGGTTTAGTTTTTATTTTTGCCCAGGGGTCTTGATGCCAAGTAAGCTTGCCTTTGGGTTAGAAAATTGCAAATGTCACTTATTCTTGGTTAGTTTGTGTAAACTGAGTTTTCATCGATATTTAAGTTACTGCTGGTCTTCACTGTCTCAAAGCTCCTCCTTGTCTGATTGTGAACCTTTCCAGTCCCACTAGTTGCTCTCATCTAACCATGGAGCTTGCACACATGTGTAACAACACCCCCTCCCCCGAGTTTACTCTGGTGTCACTGTCCTCTTCCCCCCCCCCCCCCCCCCCCCAAGTCCCGACTCTTACTGGGGTACAGCTTTGTGGGTGCCTGCAGCCCTTTGATATCTCACCCAAATGCTCATTCCCCATGAGCGAGCCTACAAAAAGTGTGCTGGCAGGCTATTCAAGCACAAAGGGCATATCCACCAAACCTGGACACCTCTGGACCCCTACTCCACCCCAGCACAACACGACATCCACATACTCTTTCGAGCAAACTTCAGAGGATCGTGCTCAAGTCCATGAACCTGGACGAGTGCCCACTTGCCACCTGCAGTTTGTAATCCACTCCTAGTTGTACATTCAAATGATTGTGCGTGCTGAATAGATCCTTCTGTAAAACCACAATGACCGAGCACTGGGCTTGGTCTGCACGGGATGCAGTTTAAATGTTGTCCATGTTTTTTGTTTTGAAGGTCAGTGCTATGTTTCTTAATGGCTTTGCACTTTTTCTCTCTAGGCCTTGGCTATGACCAACCAAATCCTTGTAGAGCAGTCGCTGCGGGGCTGGAAGGAGGTGGAGTATGAGGTGGTGCGAGATGCAGCTGATAACTGTGTCACTGTGTGTAACATGGAGAACTTTGACCCCTTGGGAATCCATACAGGTAAAATAGTCTGCGCAAATAAGCGGACATTCAATGATGCTGTGTTGGATTTGAGACTCAACTCCATGCCACGACCTCTGACTGTGGATCTCCTCTCGCATTCTCCTGTAAACTGGACTAAACACTGCTCCCTGATTTGTCCTGTCTTTTCATTCACTCTTTTTGACCCACACTGCTCTCATCACGCAATGCGTATACTGTTGTTCTGTTAGGTCCTCTGTACAATTTCCAACTATTTTGGTGCTTCCAGCAGTAGCAGGAGTCAGATTTGTACGCTGTCTGTCCTCGTTAGTTTTTTCTACCACACCCTGTTAAGATGGTGACTGCCAACTGATTGGCAGGCAGGATTCTTAGAAAATTCACACTAGAATGGAGAGGAAGTCCCCCACCCGGAGTACACTCTGTACCATTGCTACCCTCAGTGCTTCTTCCAATTGGTGTTCAACATGGAGGAGTACTGATTCATCAGCTGAGAGAGGACGGTAGGTGGTAATCAGAAGGAGCTTTCTTTGCCCATGTTTGACCAGATTCCATGTTGCACTGGGAGTCCTCAACATTGACTCCCATGGCCACTCCCTCCCAACTATACCACTCTGCTGCCACCTTTGGTTGGTCTGTCTTGTCTGTGTGACAGGCCATACTCCGGGATTGTGATTGAGGAGTTTGGGACATTGGCTGAAAGGTATGAATCTATGTTGGGCTGTTGCTTGACTAGTCTGTAGGACTGCTCTCCCAATTTTGGCACAAGTCTCCAGGTGTTAATGAGGTGGACTTTGCAGGGTCGACTGGGCTGGTGTGCCTTTGTTGTGTCCAGTGCCTAGGTCGATGCCGTGTGGTCTATTCGGTTTTATTCTCAGTATAATTCTTTGTAGTTGTTTGGTTCAGAGGGCAGTTAAGCATCAACCATGTTGCTGTGGGTCTGGAGTCACATATAGGCCAGACCGGGTAAGGATGGCAGATTTCCTTCCCTAAAGGACATTTGTGAATGTTTTTTATGACAATCTGGTAGTTTCATGGTCACCATTACTGATCCTAGCTTTTTTTATTCCAGGTTTATTTAGTTAACTGAATTTAAATTCCCCAGCTGCCGTGGTGTCTGGATCATTAGTCCAGGCCCCTCTATTACTCGTTCAGTAACATAACCACTATGCTACTGTACCCGCGTTGCTGTTTCAGACACTGTTCACAAGTGTTTGTCTTTGGAGCCTGTAGGTTTCATTTTGTGTCTCCTGTGCCCTGTGTCTTGTGTGTTTAGGTGACTCGGTAGTTGTAGCCCCAAGCCAGACCCTGTCCAATGAGGAGTATCACATGCTGCGTGAAACTGCTATCAAGGTGGTGCGTCATTTGGGCATTGTGGGAGAGTGCAATATTCAGTACGCCCTGCACCCCTCGTCCCTGGAGTACTGCATCATCGAGGTCAACGCCCGGCTGTCCCGCAGCTCTGCACTTGCCTCCAAGGCTACTGGGTAAGGATAGGGCAGTTAAAAAGACACACTGTAAAGATGGCCAATAGCACTCTGAAATCAGAATAGTTGATGCCAGAATAGGGAGGGGTCCATCTACATAGTATTACATACAATTTATAGCACAGAAGCCATCCATTTGGCCCAACAGGTCCCTGCCAGTGTTTATGCTTCACACAAGCTACCTCCCACCCTACTTCATCTAACCCCATCAACATATCCTTCTATTCCTTTCATGTGTTTATCCAGCTTCCCCTTAAATGTATCTATGCTATTCGCCCAAGCTACTCCTTGTGGTAGCGAGTTCCGCATTCTCATCTCTCTCTGGGCAGAGAAGTTTCTTTTGGATTCCCTATTGGATTTATTAGTGACTATCTTGTATTTATGGTCCCTAGTTCTGGCCTCCACCGCAAGTGGAAACATCTCCACATCTCCACGTCTACCATTTCCTAGTGTTAAAGACCACTATCATGTCACCCCTCAGTCTTCTCTTTCCTAGAGACAAGAGCCCCAGCCTGTTCAATCTTTCCTGATGGGCATAACCTCTCAGATCTGGTATCATTCTAGTAAATCGTTTTTGCACCTTCTCCAGTGCCTTTTTTATTACATCGAAACCAGCACTGTACACAGTACTCCAAGTGAAGTCTAACCAAGGTTCTATACAACTTCAACATAACTTCTCTGCTTTTCAGTTCTATCCCACTAGAGATGAACCTCAGTTTATGACGTTATTAACTTGCATCGCTACGTTTAGTGATTTGTGTATCTGTACTTCCAGATCGCTCTGCTCCTCTACCCTATTTAGACACTTATTTCCCGAGGAGTATATGACTTCCTTATTCTTGTAGAAACATAGAAAATAGGTGCAGGATTAGGCCATTCGGCCCTTCGATCCTGCACCACCATTCAATATGATCATGGCTGATCATGCAACTTCAGTACTCCACCCCTGCCTTCTCTCCATACCCCGGATCTCTTTAGCCGTAAGGGCCACATCTAACTCCTTTTTGAATATGTCCAACGAACTAGACTCAACAACTTTCTGTGCCAGAGAATTCCACAGGTTCACATGTCTCTGGGTGAAAAAGTTTCTCCTCATCTTGGTCCTATATAGCTTACCCTTTATCTTTAGACTGTGACCCCTGGTTCTGGACTTCCCCAACATCGGGAACATTCTACCTGCATCTAACCTGTCCACTCTGTCAGAATTTTATAAGTTTCTATGAGATCCCCTCTGATTCTTCTAAATTCCAGTGAGTATAAGCCGAGCCAGTCCAGCCTTTCCTCATATGTCAGTCCTGCCATCCTGGGAATCAGTCTGGTGAACCTTCGCTGCACCCCCTCAATAGCAAGAATGTCCTTCCTTGGATTAGGAGACCAAAACTGGATACAATATTCAAGGTGTGGTCTCACCAAGTCCCTGTCCAACTGCAGTAAGACCTTCCTGTTCCTATACTCAGATCCCCTTGCTATGAAGGCCAGCATGCCATTTGCCTTCTTTTCTGCCTGCTGTACCTGCATGCCTACCTTCAATGACCTGATGTACCATGACACCCAGGTCTCTTTGCACCTCCCCTGTTACTAATCTGTCACCATTCAGATAATCTGCCTTCCTGTTTTTGCCACCAAAGTTGTAAGTGATATTGTAAATGAAAATAGAAAATGGCAGACATGTTGAACAATTACTTTACGTCAGTATTTACAGTAAAGGAAGAGGGTAGCATGCTGGTTGTCCCAAGGACACTAATATTGAATCAATGATGGGGACTCAACAAAATTAACATAAGCACAATAATAATGAAGAAAATAATGGCTCTAAAGAGTGACAAATCCCCAGGACCAGATGGTTTCCACCCCAGGGTTTTAAAAGAAGTAAGTGAGCACATTGTAGATGCCTTAACTATAATCTTCCAAAGTTCTCTCGATTCAGGAACCCTTCCTTTAGATTGGAAACTTGCATGTCACTCCGCTATTTAAGAAAGGTGAGAGGGAGACCAGTTAGACTAACATCTGATGTTGGGAAATTACTAGAGTCTATAATTAAGGATAGAGTAACTGAACACTGAAAATATTCAGCTGATCAGATAGAGCCAGCGTGGATTTGTAAAGGTAGGTCATGCCTGATGAACCTGATGAATTTTTTTGAAGAGGTGACTAAAGTAGTGGACAGGAGAATGTCTATGGATGTTATTGATGTGGACTTCCAGGCATCCGATAAAGAGATTATTAGCTAACGTAGAAGCTCATGCAATTAAAGGCAAATTATTGACCTGTTTCGGAAATTAGCTGAGCAGCAGAAGACAGAGATTAGGGATAATGAACAGTACTCTAACTGGCAGGATACGACTAGTGGTGTGCAGCAGGGATC
The DNA here is from genome assembly GCF_044704955.1 of Pristiophorus japonicus. Classification (NCBI taxonomy): domain Eukaryota; kingdom Metazoa; phylum Chordata; class Chondrichthyes; family Pristiophoridae; genus Pristiophorus; species Pristiophorus japonicus. The sequence goes on along the minus strand of NC_091979.1, from coordinate 215,372,873 downwards.
TGTATTGGGGCCTCAACTATTCACCATTAATGCCTTGGGCGATGGGAGAGAGAGCCACAGATCCAAGTGTGCAAATGACACAAAGATAGGTGGCGTTGTATTTGTATGCTTCCATCTACACTGCTTACAAAGGGATATTAATAGATTAAGTGAATGGGTAAAACTGTGGCAAATGGATTTCAATGTATGCAAGTGTGATGACCTAAAAGGGATAGAGTACTTTCTAAATGGTGAAAAGCTAGAAACAGAGACTTGGGGATGGAAGTACATAGATCATTAAAATGCCGTGGACAGGTGCAAAAAATAATCAGAAAGGCTAATGGAATGCTGGTCTTTATATCTAGAGGATTAGAATACAAGGGGGTAGATGTTATGCTACAGCTATACAAAGCCCTGGTTAAACCACAACTGGAATACTGTGTTCAGTTCTGGGCACCACACCTTTTAGGAAGGATATATTGGCTATGGAGGGAGTGCACTATGGAGGGTTAAATTACGAGGAGAGAAAACTAGGGTTGTATTCTCTGGAATTTAGAAAATTAACGGGTGATTTGATCGACGTTTTCAAGATTATGAAAGGAAACAAATAGGGGAGATAGAGAGAAACTATTTCTGCTAGTTGAGGGGTCTAGGACGAGGCATACATAGCCTAAAAATGCCTTTCAGGAGTGAAATTAGGAAACACTTCTACACGCAAAGGTAGTAGAAGTTTGGAACTCTCTTCCGCAAACATCAATGGATACTAGATCAATTGTTAATTTTAAATCTGAAATTGATAGATTTTTGTTAACCAAAAATGGGGCAAAGGAGTTGGGTCGCAGATTAGCCGTGATCTCATTGAATGGCGGAACAGGCTCGCAGGGCTGAATGGCCTACTCCTGTTCTTGTGTCCCTTCGTTCTTCATACCAAAATGTATTACCTCATACTTATCTATACTGCAAGGTTATCAATGTCTTCCTGTATTTGTTGCAGTCCTCCTCTGTAGTAACTACATCTCCCCCCCCCCCCCCCCCCCCCAAAAAAAGTTTTTGGTGTTCGCAAATTTTGAAATTGTACTTCCGATTCCCGAGTCCAAATTGTTTATGTAAATGCTGGACAACTGCGACGGTGAAGGTTGGCAGACTATTCAACTGTGCAGAACAACAAAGGCCGAGCAGCTGATCAATTCCCTCTGCCGGTCCCAGCCAAGCACACTGACTTCTCGGGGCCATTTGGCAGCTCTTGTATTTTCTTAACCTATTTTCGCCAAAGCAAAAGAATAAACTGCTGACCTCTCGGCAGTGACTGCAGGAAGCAGGAGGTGTGGTTCTGGAATCTGCACTTTGAAACTTAGTTAGGCCAGAGAGCTTCTGACTGTGCGTGTCCGCCTGTGTATCGAACAGTCTCGCGTCTGGGAAAGAAAGGTCATTTTCCCCTATTTGCGGTTACAAACCATGAATTTTTTGTCTCTCTCTTAACTTCTCTCTCTCCCTCTCCCTCCAGCTACCCATTGGCCTTCGTAGCTGCCAAACTGGCCCTGGGAATCCCCCTACCCGACATCAAAAATGCAGTTTCAGGGAAGACCACTGCATGCTTTGAGCCCAGTCTGGATTATATTGTGACCAAGATTCCGCGGTGGGACCTGGACCGTTTCCATGGAGCCTCCCGAGAGATTGGCAGTTCAATGAAGAGTGTTGGGGAGGTGAGTGGGCCGGGCTCCAAATGTTCTTGCACACATGCATTGGATGCCTCCCATTTTCCTACGGCCTTTGTGTATGAAGATCACAAACTTCCATTTCCAGCCCCCTCCCAGGACTGAGGAGCTAACATTTATCCTGTCGTAAAAATACGGTCATGCTAACAAACCAGAAGTTGATTGTGTGACTATATATTTTATTTATAGTTCTATATAAATCCTGTAGAGCTTTTATGTTTCTATATATATATATTTTTTTTTAATTCTGCAGTTTGCGATTTATAGATTTCTGAAAATCTCCCCAATTTAAGGCATGTGCACTGGACATGAAAGGATAACCGGGATCCAGTTTGTGGGTCAGATAATGGTGGTAGGTGAAAATAGCCTGTCTATCTGACTGACTCACTGCTCACCAAGAACCTCTGAAGAGGCTGCCCTGGTTTCAAAGGGCCCAAGTTTCCACACGATAAAAAACGGGCGCCCCTCCGAGCTGGGTGCCCGTTTTTCGCGCCTAAAACGGTGCCTAAAAAAAACCGCGCTATTCTCAAGCGCCCTGCAGCTCCTTGTCTGCCTGGCGCGGCGCCCAGGGGGGCGGAGCCTACACTCGCGCTGATCTTGTAAGTGGGAGGGGGCGGGTACTATTTAAATTAGTTTTTTTCCTGCCGGCAACGCTGCGCGTGCGCGTTGGAGCGTTCGCGCACGTGCAGTGTGAAGGAAACATTGGCTCTCGGCCATTTTTATAGTTCTTTGTAGCTGTTTAATTTTTGAACATTTTTTAATAAAAGCACATTGCCCTTCCATGATCAGCACTGAGGCTTCTTGCAGCAGTGAGAAGGTGCAGAAAGCCTCAAAGTTGAGGCAGCCGTTTCCCTCCCCACCCCCGCCCGCCGTCGGGAACGAACGGAACGGCTCCCCCCCCGCGGGAACGAACGGCCCCCCCCCCCCCCCCCCCCCCCCCAGCGGGAATGAATGGAACGGCTCCCCCCCCCCCGCGGGAACGAACGATGGCTGAAGCACTTTCACACAGGTAGGAAGATGGTTTATTCTTTTCTTTGCTTATAAATGTTTATTCAGATTGGATTTATTTGTATAATATTTGTAGAAGTATAAATAAGGATTTATTATAGAATTTAATGACTTCCCCCCCCTCCCCCCCACCTCGTTCTGGACGCCTAATTTGTAACCTGCGCCTGATTTTTTAATGTGTAGAACAGGTTTTTTCAGTTCTACAAAAATCTTCACTTGCTCCATTCTAAGTTAGTTTGGAGTACGTTTTCACTGTGGAAACTTTGAAATCAGGCGTCAGTGGCCGGACACGCCCCCTTTTGAAGAAAAAATTCTGTTCCAAAGTGGAACTGTTCTACCTGCCTAGGACTGCAGAAAAAAAAATGTGGAGAATTGCGATTTCTAAGATAGTCCGTTCTCCACCAGTTGCTCCTAAAAATCAGGCGCAAATCATGTGGAAACTTGAGCCCAATGAGTGAGCACATCTCTTGGCTCGGGATCTCGATCATCATTGAGTAGAAAGATGAAGCCCTTTGCTTCAACCAATCGCTGTGTATGGAAAGACTTGGTCTGATAGTGGCTCCGATTGGTTCTGTATGTAAACATTGTAACTGTGTAAGACTTGCCACCAGAGGGCGCAACTGTTGGAGGCCCAAGGGTCACTTGCACACCTCATGCAAGGGTGTATAAAAGGTTGTCTGCCATGCTGCCTAGGCACTCTGGAGTTGTATTAAAGAGACTAAGGTCACATCAGTTTTAGCTCACAATACTCAGCCTTGTGGAGTTCTTCCATACTTAACAGGTTCGGTTGCATTCCCCTAAGCGGCATGTTTATGTTTCCCAGGTAATGGCTATTGGCCGCACGTTTGAGGAGAGTTTCCAGAAGGCCCTGAGAATGTGTCACCCATCCGTGGAAGGCTTTGTGGCTCGTCTCCCAATGAAGAAATCGTGGTCTGATGATTTTGATCTGCAGAAAGATCTGGCTGTTCCTTCTATCCACCGGATCTACTCCTTGGCAAAGGTAATGACCTCTTACTGAAGCACAGTCACTGGTTGGTCTGGTGGTTCTGCCCCACTCTTTCTTGGAGGGATGTTGACAGTTTTTCTTTTTGCCCTCCATTACCGAGTTATGGTGCCTCAAAGTCAGGGACACTATGGTGGTAATTTTCCAACTTGGTGCCCCCAGGAGAGCCACAGCTGTCTTGACGTGCACTGCTCCCGAGGAACGACAGTTTTAAAAAAAATTTATTTATTCGTTGCCAATCTTTCCAATTCTTTGTCAGATCATCTTGTCAGATTACAAACGCCAGAAGTCACCTTGCACACATCAAGGATCACTCTGCGCCAATGCTCTTAGCCAAAAGGCCTAGAGCCACTGCACCGTTCCTGGAAGTACTGCAATACCAGGTTCGTGCCATGGAGGTGGGTGTGTGCCCCCCACCCACCTCCGTGGAGGTGGATGGGTCAAGCCACCCCACCCACCTCAGGCCTAAATATTTACAGCTGGTCAATCACGGAGCCGGAATGTTGCATTATCTTAAAATTGGAGCTGGGCTGTTCAGGGGTGATGTCAGGAAGCACTGCTTCACACTTAAGTAGTGGAAATCTGGAACTCTCCCCTGAAAAGCTGTTGAGGCTGGGGGGGTCAATTAAAGGTTTTTGTTATGCAAGAGCATTAATGGTTACGGAACCAAGGTGGGCAGATGGCGTTAAGATGCAGATCAGTCATGTTCCAAATGAATGGTGGAACAGGCTGGAGAGGCTGAATGGCCTCGTCCCATTCCTATAAACGGTTGAGGCTATGGGATTACCTCGTGAAGCCCGGGTCTAGATTTGCTCCATTGACCTGCGAGCTGCTGCTTTGTCCAGTGTGAAAAGGACTGGGGGGGTGAGTGAGGCTCAGGAGATGCAGCTCGGTGTATTGGAAGAAGCATTATACTTGTGGAGGCATGATATGGAGGAGCTTGTGGAGCCATGAATCATATCCTTCGATAGCAAATAGAAATGGTGTGTTTCAGCATGTGTAAATGAAAACTGGTCTATGTGAATGTTAAACAAAACAACAACAAATTGTATTTATATAGTGCCTTTAATGTAGTAAAACATCCTAAGGAGCTTCACAGGAGTGTTATAAGACAAAAAAAGATTGATACCGAGCCACAAATGAAGAAATTACAGCAGGTAACCAAAACCTTGGTCAAAGAGGTATGTTTTAGGGAGCGTCTTAAAGGAGGAAAGAGAGGCGGAGAGGCTTAGGGTCTTGTTTTGTTTTAAAACAGTCCTGTAAAGTGTTTTGGGACATTTTACTATGTTGAAGGCGCTATATAAATACAAGTTGTTGTTGTTGTAAGGATGGAGTTAACCATGAGCCAATGTAGGTCAGTGAGCACAGGGGCGATGGGTGAACGGGACTTGGTGCGAGTTAGGACACGGACTGCCGAGTTTTGGATGACCTCAAATTTACATAGGGTAGAATGTGGGAGACGGGCAATGTTACGGAGGTGAAAGTAGGCGGTTTTAGTTATGCTGCGAATATGTGGCCGGAAGCACTCTGTTCTGTCCCTTAGCCAATTTTGCATCCACGCTGCCACTGTACCTTTGTCGGGATTTCCTGCTATCTAACTAACTGAAGTTTTGATGATGCAGTCTCTCTATGGGCAGAATAAGCAGCTTATTCAGATCTGACTGCCAGACAGAAGGATTTGTGTTTGAGGTTACTTTGTAAAGGCTGCATCCAAACCATTAAAGGCGCAATGACCTCCTTTTCCTGCCCCACCTTGAAGAGCAATGATGCCTGTGGTTTATGTGCTGCCAAAACTTAGTGGCACATGTTCTGAAGCAGGAGCTGCAGAATATCAGCTTTAAACACACTTTTTTTTTTCACCACCAGTCGTGTACCTGTACTTCTCTTACTGTAGTGCATTTAGTGTCAGCTTGCTTCGTATTGGCACTCCATCACTGCTCACCACACGCCTGGTTGGTGGCAGCAGAGGCCAGTTTCTGTTTTCATATTGTGCTATAGCTAAGGTGATCTCAGAGGCTATATTCAGCTTCACCATACTGCCATACGCTGTCACAATCTATTCTGGTTGGGATGACAGGGTGGATAAAGAGGAACCAGTGGATGGTATTTGGACTTCCAGAAGGTATTTGACAAGGTGCCACATAAAAGGTTACTACACAAAAAAAAGTTCACGAGGTTGGGGGTAATATATTAGCATGGATAGAGGATTGGCTAACTAACAGAAAACAGAGTTGGGATAAATGTTTCATTCTCTGGTTGGCAACCAGTAACTAATGGGGTGCTGCAGGGATCAGTGCTGGGACCCCAACTATTTACAATCTATATTAATGACTTGGAAGAAAGGACTGAGTGTAACGTAGCCAAGTTTGCTGGCGATACAAAGATGGGAGGAAAAGCAATGTGCGAGGAGGACACAAAAAATCTGTAAAAGGACATAGACAGGCTAAGTGAGTGGGCAAAAATTTGGCAGATGGAATATAATGTTGGAAAGTGTGAGGTCATGCACTTTGGCAGAAAAAATCAATGAGCAAGTTATTATTTAAATAGAGAAAGATTGCAAAGTGCTGCAGTACAGCGGGACCTGGGGATGATTGTGCAGGTACAGCAAGTGATCAGGAAGGCCAATGGTATCTTGGCCTTTATTGCAAAGGCGATGGAGTATAAAAGCAGCAAAGTCTTGCTACAGTTATATAAGGTATTGGTGAGGCCACACCTGGAATACTGTGTGCAGTTTTGGTTTCCATATTTATGAAAAGATATACTTACTTTGGAGGCAGTTCAGAAAAGATACACTCGGTTGATTCCGGAGATGAGGGGGTTGACATATGAGGAAAGGTTGAGGAGGTTGGGCCTCTACTCATTGGAGTTCAGAAGAATGAGAGGTGATCTTATCGAAACGTATAAGATTATGAGGGGGCTTGACAAGGTGGATGCAGAGAGGGAGACATGATCTTGGAATAAGGGGCTGCCCATTTAAAACTGAGATGAGGAGAAATTTCTTCTAAGGGTTGTAAATCTGTGGAATTCGTTGCCTCAGAGAGCTGTGGAAGCTGGGACATTGAATAAATTTAAGACAGAAATAGACAGTTTCTTAAATGATGAGGGGATAAGGGGTTATGGGGAGCGGGCGGGGAAGTGGAGCTGAGTCCATGATCAGATCAGCCATGATCTTATTGAATGGCGGAGCAGGCTCGAGAGGCCGTATGGCCTACTCCTGTTACTATTTCTTGTGTTCTTCTGTTATGACATCATTCTGACTGACCCCCCCCCCCCCCCCCCACACCCCATCTCCACAACGTTGACTATGCTGTTAAACGTTTTCACCGTGTGTGCTGGAGAGGCTGGCATGGCTGGTGTGCTCTGTAGGTGTCCCATATAATCTTTCCTACTGCAAAATAGGTTATTGATGGGTTTGTGATTTGCCTGAATGAAGGAGCCTGGATTTCTGCATGAATGATCTTTGCAGAGGATGAATTCATTGTGTTGGGACTTTTTTTAAGTAAGCTATCTATATTCCAAACAAATCCAGCAGTCTCGCTCTGCATTTTTACAGGAGCATAGTTTTTTGACTTTGCCAGACAGCAGACCTGCCATAAATCTATCAATGTTGAAAATTCGATCCCCAGATTTCTCTAGACTCCCGCTGTAACTGACAGGAGTCCAGCAGAAGCTTTCAGAAAAAGGTCAGGTATGGTTGTGCCATCTCTTGCTAACTGGTCTGCAGTTTCTGGTCTGGCATTTCCAGGGTTGGAGCCGGGGTGGGGAGACGCAGCTATTACTTGAGGTTGACAAGCCAACAGGGCTAAGGATAACTCCTGCTGCACAATAATGGATGTTTTTTAAAAAAAAAGAAGTTCAAACTGGCCATTCTATTGGCAGCCCTTTCAAGGACCACCGATTTGGCTGCCAAGCACCTGAAGAAACTGACCACAGCCTGCATGGCACCCACTGAGGTCACGCACAATCCAATTTTGCAAAGGGGGCCAGAAAAGGGTGTTGAGTTCTTTGTAAAGAGGGGGCCTAAAGTTTGCTTCAGATGCACATCAGCCTTTACCAATATGGCTGTCTGGAATGAGCAGGCACACTCTGCCTGCCATGTTGGACTTTAAGCCCTGTTTTACGCCTGCAAAAAAGTGCATTGCGTTGCAATTTCTAGGCCAATACATTTAGGAGGGTTAGAAAAAATCCAAAAGGAAGCAGAGTGGCAATATTGGTTAGAGCGAATACAGGCAGTACAGAGGGTTAATGGAAAAGGAGACAGACAGTCGGCCAGTATGGCTGGGACTCGGAAAATAATAAAAGGGCTTGTTGAATTAGTAAGGGCGTATTGCAGACCTCCAATGAGAGGGAATGGAAATGGAAATCTGCAGTTAGCAAGGTGAGTAGGAATAACAAAATAATTATTCTGAAAGATTTTAATTATCTACTTCTTGCTTGGGGCAGCAAGGGAGTAACTGGAGAGAAGATGGTGGAATTCCTAAAATGTGTTTCAGATTCCTTCTGGAGCAGTTTCTTGGTTCGTCTACAGCAGGTAGAGGTGTTGCTAGATCTGGTTTCAGAACATAAGAAATGGGAGCAGAAGTAGGCCATTTGGCCCCTCAAGCAATTTAATAAGATCATGGCTGATCTGATCATGGACTCAGCTCCACTTCCCTATCCACTTCCCATAACCCTTTATTTCCTTATCGCTCAAAAATCTGTCTATCTCCGCCTTAAATATATTCAATGACCCAGCTTCCATAGCTCTCGGGGACAGAGAATTCCATAGATTTTCAAACCTCTGAGAAGAAATTCCTCCTCATCTCAGTTTTAAATGGCCGGCCCCTTATTCTGAGACTGTGTGCCCCAGTTTTAGTTTTCCCTATGAATGGAAATATCCCCTCTGCACCCACCTTGTCGAGCCCCCTCATTATCTTATATGTTTTGATAAGATCACCTCTCATTCTTCTGAACACTAGTAAGGCCCAACCTACTCAGCCTATCTTCATAAGACAACCGCCTCATCTCCGGAATCAACCTAGTGAACTTGCTCTGAACAGCCTCCAATGCAAGTATATCCTTCCTTAAATATGGAGACCAAAATTTTATGCAGTACTCTAGGTATGGCCTCACCAATACCCTGTACAGTTGTAGCAGGACTTCCCTGCTTTTATACTCTATCCCGTTGCAATAAAGACCAACAATCCATTTGCCTTCTTGATTACTTGCTGTACCTGCATACTAACTTTTTGTGTTTCATGCACAAGAACCCCCAGGTCCCTCTGTACTGCAGCACTGAGCAATTTTTCTCCATTTAAATTATAATTTGCTTTCCTATTTTTCTGCCAAAGTGGATAACCTCACATTTTCCCACATTATACTCCAGCTGTCAAATTTATGCCCACTCACTTAGCCTGTCTGTAAAGCTTTGCAGATTTTTTTGGTGTCCTCTTCACAATTTGCTTTCCCACCCATCTTAGTATCATCAGCAAACTTGGCTACATTACACTCGGTCCCTTCATCCAAGTCATTAATATAGATTGTAAATAGTTGAGGCCCCAGCACCAATCTTTGCAGTACCCACTAGTTACTGTTTGCCAACCGGAAAATGACTCATTTATCCTGACTTTGTTTTCTGTTAGTTAGCCAATCCTCTATCCATGCTAATATATTACCCCCAACCCTGTGAACTTTGACCTTGTGCAGTAACCTTTTACATGACACCTTACCGAAAGCCTTCTGGAAATCCAAGTGCACCACATCCACTGGTTCCCCTTTATCCACCCTGCTCGTTACATCCTCAAAGAACTCCAACAAGTTTGTCAAACATGATTTCACTTTCATAAAACCATGCTGACTGATTGAATTATGCTTTTCCAAATGTCCCGCTTCCTTAATAATGGACTCCAGCATTTTCCCAATGACAGATGTTATGTTAACTGGTCTATAGTTTCCTGCTTTTTGTCTGCCTCCTTTTTTAAATAGGGACATTACATTTGCAGTTTTCCACTCCGCTGGGACCGTCCCAGAATCCAGGGAATTTTGGTAGATTACAACCAATGCATTCACTATCTCTGCAGCCACTTCTTTTAAGACCCGAGGATGTAAGCCATCAGGTCCAGGGGACTTGTCTGCCTTTAGTCCCATTATTTTACCGAGTACTACTTACATGTAGTGAAATAGATCAAGTAGGTGAGTAAAATGTGGGTGATGACCTTGGGAGTAATGACCACAATATGATGGGGTTTAAGATTCAACAAGAAAGGAAACCAATCAATCGAAAAACTATAACATCAGGTTGGATTAAGGCAGATGAGCGAATCGAGCTCAGCGAGGTGAGAGGAGAAATTGGAACCCAGGACAATAGAGCAAGTGGGATGGTTATTTTTTGTTGAAGAAAGGAGATCGCAAAGCTACAGAATATGTATATTCCATTGAAAAAAAGTAGGAGACTAGTAGTTTCTGGATGCCAGAGGTTAGAAACGAATTAGAATTAAAGAGGGCCTATGAGGAATATAAGAATAATACTGAAAAAAGTAAAGGAGAGGCTACAAGGGCATTCTGGGGGGAGAGGCTGAACAGCCAGTGGTCGTGGTCCATATTGGCACCAATAACAGAGGTAGAAAGAGGGATGAGGGTCCTGTAGGCAGAGTTTAGGGAGCTAGGAGTGAGATTAAAAATCAAGACCTCAAGGTAGTAATCTCTGGATTACTCCTGGTGCCACGTGCTAGTGAGTACAGAAATAGGAGGGTAGGACAGATGAATGTGTGGCTGGAAGGATGGTGCAGAAGGGAAGTCTTTAGATTCCTGTGGCAGCATTGGGACCATTTCTGGGGGATGTGGGACCTGTATAAGCTTGGACGGGTTGCACCTCAACAGAGCCGGGACCAATATCTTCGCGGGGGGGGAATTTGCTGGTGCTGTTGGGAAGGGTTTAAACTAGCTTGGCCAGGGGATGGGAACCTCAATAGATTCAGTAAGGAGGGAAGCAAAGCTGGAAATTGGAAAGCAAAAAAGTAGAAAGTGAGTTTGGAAGACAGGAAACGAGGGCTAGAAAATAGACAAGAGGGGAGTTTGACAGTGCTAAATGGTAGAGGGATGTGATCGGGCCCAGGAGAGTCTTGAGTTTGGGGCCAGGGGCCCAGGGGCAGCACGGGCCAGTCCACACTGCGCGCTATGTGTGTGCACTAGGTCTGTGCAACAGAGCAGGTCTCCAGTCATCTTGGATAACCCTTGCCACTAGATCAAGACTGAGCTCTGTCAAGCCCATGTGGTGGCTGGTGTGCAACGGCCACCACACATTTAAAAAAAAAAAAAAACATCCAAGCACAGGCATCTTCCACGCTTCAGGATGTAGTTCGGGACCTGGAATATTAGGTCCTTCATTGAAACACCAGTGAACTCATCCCTGTTTGGCGTGGAAGCAAGCCATCCTCATTTTGAGGGACTGCCTATGATGATGATGATTACTTCAATGCAAGGAGCATAGGGAATAAGACCTATGAGCTGAGAGCACAGATAGACACTTGGGAGTAAGATATTGTAGCTATTACTGAGACATGACTAGCTAACATAGAAACATAGAAATTTACAGTGCAGAAGGAGGCTATTTCGGCCCATCGTGTCTGCGCCGGATACAAGATTTTCAGACGGGATAGAGAGGGAGGTGAAAAAGGAAGGGGGTGGGGTCGCAGTATCGATTAAAGAAACATTTACAACTGTGAGGAGGAATGATATGTTGGAAGGATCATGAAATGAGGCCAAATGGGTCAAATTGAAGAATAAAAAAGGGGAGATCACACTGCTGGGGGTGTACTATAGACCCCCAAAACAGACAGAGGGAGATTGAAGAACAAATATTTAGGCAAATTTCTGAGCAGTACAAACTACAGGGCAGTAATAGTAAAGGGGTTTTCAACTACCCTATTATTAACTGGGATAAAATTAGTGTGAAAGATAGAGATAATGCAGAATTCCAAAATGCATTCAGGAGAATTTGTTTAGCCAGTATGTAACGAGCTCAACAAGGTAAGGGGTGGTTCTGGACTTAGTTTTAGGGAATGAAGCTGGGCAAGTGGAAAGGGGTATCAGTGGGAGAGCATTTTGGTGCTAGTGATCATAATTCAGTTAGATTTAGGGTAGTTATGAAAAAGTACAAAGATAGACCAGGAATAAAAGTTCTGAATTGGGGAAAAGCCAATTTTGATAAGCTGAGAGGTGATTTAGCCATAGTGGACTGGAAACAGCTACTTTGGTTCTGTCTTCACAAATGAAGACACAAACAACCTTCAGGAAATACTAGGGGACCGAGGGTCTAGGGAGAAGGAGGAACTGAAGGATATCCTTATTAGTCAGGAAATTGTGTTAGGGAAATTGATGGGATTGAAGGCCGATAAATCCCCAGGGCCTGATAGTCTGCATCCCAGAGTACTTAAGGAAGTGGCCCTAGAAATAGTGCATGCATTGGTAATTTTCGAACATTCTATAGACTCTGGATCTGTTCTATGGATTGGAGGGAAGCTAATGTAACCCCACTTTTTAAAAAAGGAGGGTGATAGAAAACAGGGAATTAGACCGGTTAGCCTGACATCGGTAGTGGGGAAAATGTTGGAATCAATTATTAAGGACGTAATAGCAGCGCATTTGGAAAGCAGTGACAGGATCGGTCCAAGTCAGCATGGATTTATGAAAGGGAAATCATGCTAGACAAATCTTCTGGAATTTTTTGAGGATGTAACGAGTAGAGTGGACAAGGGAGGACCAGTGGATGTGATGTATTTGGACTTTCAAAAGGCTTTTGACAAGTTTCCACACACGAGATGAGTGCGCAAAATTAAAGCACGTGGTATTGAGGGTAATGTATTGACGTGGATAGAGAACTGGTTGGCAGACAGGAAGCAAAGAGTAGGAATAAACGGGTCCTTTCCAGAATGGCAGGCAGTGACTAGTGGGGTACCGCAAGGTTCAGTGCTGGGCCCCAGCTATTTACAATATACATGAATGATTTCGACGAAGAAATTGAATGTAATATCCTCAAGTTTGCAGATGACACTAAGCTGAGTGGCAGTATGAGCTGTGAGGAGGACGCTAAGAGGCTGCAGGGTGACTTGGACAGGTTAGTTGAGTGGTCAAAAATGCATGGCAGATGCAGTATAATGTAGATAAATGTGAGGTTATCCACTTTGGTGGCAAAAACACGGAGGCAGAATATTATCTGAATGGTGACAGATTAGGAAAAGGGGAGGTGCAACGAGACCTGGGTGTCATTGTACATCAGTCATTGAAAGTTGGCCTGCAGGTACAGCAGGAAGTGAAGAAGGCAAATGGCATGTTTGCCTTCATAGCGAGAGGACTTGAGTATAGGGGCAGGGAGGTCTTACTGCAGTTGTACAGGGCCTTGGTGAGGCCACAGCTTGAATATTGTGTGCAGTTTTGGTCTCCTAATCTGAGGAAAGACATTCATGCTATTGAGGGAGTGCAGCGAAGGTTCACCAGTCTGATTCCCGGGATGGCAGGACTGACATATGAAGAAAGGCTGGATCGACTAGGCTTATATTCACTGGAGTTTAGAAGAATGAGAGGGGATCTCATAGAAACGCATAAAATTCTGACATGATTGGACAGGTTAGATGCAGGAAGAATGTTCCCGATGTTGGGGAAGTTCAGAACCAGGGGTCACAGTCTAAGGATAAGGGGTAAGCCATTTAGGACCGAGATGAGGAGAAACTCCTTCACTCAAAGAATTGTGATCCTGTGGAATTCTCCACCACAGAAAGTTGTTGAGGCCAGTTCGTTAGATATATTCAAAAGGGAGTTAGATGTGGCCCTTCATCATCATCATAGGCAGTCCCTCAGGGTCGAGGATGACCCGCCTCCACACCATAAACGAGTACCCAGGTGACTGATGAACCCAACGGCTAAAGGGATCAAGCGGTATGGAGAGAAAGCAGGAAAGGGGTATGAAGGAATGATCAACCATGATCATATTGAATGGTGGTGCAGACTCGAAGGGCTGAATGGCCTACTCCTGCACCTATTTTCTATGTTGAAGGTAAATCAGTGTCAGAGAGGCATTCAAGGAGGCGATGCAGAGGGTTCGGAGCAAGTATGTTCCCTTAAAGAAAAAGGGTGGGACATCCAAATCTAGAGCCCCGTGGATGTCGAGCGACATACAGGGAAGGATATGAAATTCAAGAGGAGTATAGAAAGTGCAGGTGTGAAATTAAAAAGGAAATTAGGAAAGCAAAAAGAGAGCATAATAACATTTTGGAAAGTAAAATCAAGGAAAACCCCAAAATGTTTTACAAATACAAGAGGATAACTAAAGAACGAGTGGGGCCTATTCGAGACCATAAAGGTAATCTGTGTGTGGAGACGCAAGACGTGGGCATGGTTCTGAATGAATACTTTGCGTCTGTTTTCACAAAAGAGCGGGGCAATGCAGACATTGCAATCGGGGAGGAGCAATGTGAAATGTTAGATGAAATAAACAGTGAGAGAGGAAGTATTGAGGGGTTTTGCAGCTTTTTAAGTGGATAAATCCCCAGGCCTGAATTAAATGTATCCCAGGTTGTTGAAGCAAAACGTAAATAGCAAAGGCTCTGACCATCATTTTCCAATCTTCTCTGACTGCAAGTGTGATGTCGGAGGACTGGAGGACTGCTAACGTGGTACCTTTGTTTAATAAGGGAGAAAGGGATAGACCAAGTAATTACAGGCCAGTCAGCCTAACCTCAGTAGTGGGAAAATTATTGGAAAACATTCTGAGGGATAGGATAAATCTTCATTTAGAAAGACACACATTATTCAAGGAGAGTCAGCATGGACTTGTTAAGGGAAGTTCGTGTCTGATTTACTTGACTGAATGTTTTGAGGAGGTAACAAGGAGGGTTGATGAGGGTAGTATGTTTGATGTAGTGTATATGGATTTTAGCAAGACTTTTGACAAGGTCCCACAGACTGGTCACAAAAGCCCATGGGATCCAGGGCAAAGTGGCAAGTGGGATCCAGAGCAAAGTGGCAAGTTGGATCCAAAATTGGCTCAGAGGCAGGAAGGGTAATGTTTGATGGGTGTTTTTGTGACTGGAAGGCTGTTTACAGTGGGGTTCCACAGGGCTCAGTACTAGGTCCCTTGCTTTTTGTGATATACATCAATGATTTAGACTTGAATGTAGGGGGTATGATTTAGAAGTTTGCAGATGATACTAAAATTGGCTGTGTGGTTGATAATGAAGAAGAAAGCTGTAGACTGCAGGAAGATATCAATCAACTGGTCAGAACAGTGGCAAATGGAATTCAATCGGAGAAGTGTGACGTAATGCATTTGGAGAGGGCTAACAAGGCAAGGGAATACACATTAAATGGTAGGACAGTGAAAAGTTTAGAAAAACAAAGGAACCTTGGAGTGCATGTCCTCAGATCCCTGAAGGTAGCAGGCAGGTAGATAAGGTGGTTAAGAAGGCATACGGAATACTTGTTTTTTTTAGCCGAGGCATAGAATACAAGAGCAGGGAGGTTACGCTTGTACTGCATAAAACACTAGTTAGGCCACAGCTGGAGTACTGCGTGCAGTTCTGGTCACCACATTACAGCAAAGATGTGATTGCACTAGAGAGGGTACTGAGGAGATTTACGAGAATGTTTTCTGAGCTGGAAAACTTTAGCTATGAGGAAAGACTGGATAGGTTAGGGTTGTTTCCTTTAGAACAGGGGAGGTTGATGAGAGACCTTATTGAGGTGTATAACATTGAGGGGCCTAGATAGAGTGGATAGGACGGACCTATTTCCCTGAGCAGAGAGGTCAAAAACCTGGAACCATAGATTTAAAATAATTGATAGAAGGTTCAGAGGAGATATGAGGGGCAGTTTCTTCACCCAGTGGGTGGTGGGGGTCTGGAACTCACTGCCTGAAAGAGTGGTAGAGGCAGAAACCCTCACCACATTTAAAAAAAATACTTGGATGTGTACTTGAAGTGCAGTAACCTACAGGGCTACAGACCTAAAGCTGGAAAGTGGGATTAGGCTGGATAGCTCTTTGGTTGGCCGACGCGGATACGATGGGCCAAAATAGCCTCCTTCCGTGCTGTAAATCTATATGATTTTATGAGAGGAATTTGGAGGTAGCTTAATAGTTTGGAAAGCTGTATGAGTAAAGTCATCAAAAGGAAGAGCATAGTATTTTACAGGTGTATCAGAGAATAGTCAAGTGAGGTGGAACTCTACGGAGAGGGTTGTCCATTTATAGATGATCAGTAAATGGCGGAGGTATTTCAGCAATTTGCATCGATCTTTACTGAACATCTGGTGAATAAACACTGGCATAGACCTGTTGGGCTGAATGGCCTGTTTCTGTGCTGTAGGTACAATGTGAGAGCAGGATATCGAAGAGGAGGCGAATCCCGAAGTGTTTGAGAGATTAGATAAGCGATGTTATGAATTAATAAAAGGAAGATGTTAGGCTGAAGGAAGATTGGATCCATCCGAAGATAATGAGGGAGGGAATTGCAAAGGTCCTGGAAATTATATTTCAGGCTTCTACTGAGTGTGGGTGTGAGCTTGAGGTCTGGAGGATGGTCAAAGTAGGAGCACTTTTTAAAAAGGGAGACAAAGCTAACCCGAACAGACACAGGCCAGTTAGTTTTACATCAGTGGCAGGGGAAATGCTGGACTTTAAGGATGAAACTCACACATGACTAGATAAGAGAAGGTTGGAAGGAGCCAGCACAACTCCTGGATGTACAACCAGATCAGAATATTTAGTTGAAGAAACTATAAATTTAAGATGTTCTTCAGTTACTGACATCAACATAGCCCCAAAGTGGAGGGGGCAGCAGAAGCAGTGCTGCAAAAAAGTCAATGCCGGGGCACTTAAAGACCCAGCTAAGAGAGCCCAATACAGCCAGCGACTCACAGCTAACCTGGCATGCCCTGATGATCCCGAGACGCAGAATACCCATAGAACATAGTCTTCCCTCCAGGCCTCCATAACCAGTGCCTGCAAAGAGATGCTCGGACACTCAACCAGGAAACACCAGGATTGGTTTGATGAGAATGATCAGGAGATCCAAGAGCTAATATATCGCAAGCGCAGGGTATTTCTGAGCCTTAAACAACAACTCAACACTGGAGCAGCGAAGCAGCATTACAGACGGCTCAAGGCTGAGGTACTACAAAAAACCCAGGACCTAAAGAACAGGTGGTGGATGGAGAAGGCACAGGAGATACAGCAGCTGGCCGACAGCCATGATGTGCGAGGATTCATCATCGCGGTCAAGGCCACCTACGGTCCAAACACCTAAGGTCCCACCTCACCGCTGGTCAAGAACGGGGAAACACTTATCAAGGACACCGAGGCAGTCAGGGCCCACTGGAATGAGCACTTCGAAGATCGCCTCAATCAAGATACTGCCTTTGACTCCAGTATTCTTGACTCCATCCCGCAGCATGCTACCCATCACCACCTCATTGAGACCCCAACACTGCACGAGGTAGAAAAAGCCATAAGACAGCTTAAGAACAACAAGGTTACGGGAGCGGATGGACTTAAGTATGGCGGAGAGGCACTGTTGGCGTGAATACATGACCTCATCTCTCTCATCTGGAGGGAGAAGAGCATGCTGGGAAATCTTAGATGCAGTGATCATGACCATCTTTAAAAAAAGGAGAAATGTCCGACTGCGGCAACTGCAGAAAAATCTCCCTGTTATCAGCCATTGGGAAAGGCATCCTCAACTGTCTTCTCCCTGTGGCCGAGGAGCTCCTCTCGGAATCGCAGTGTGGATTTCGTCCCCTATGGGGCACAACGGACATGATTTTTGCAGCTCAACAGCTGCAGGAAAAATGCAGTGAACAGTGCCAGCCCTTATACATGACCACCTTCGATTTTACAAAAAGGCCTTTGACACGGTCAACCACGAGGGTCTATGGAGCGTCCTCCTCCATTTCGGTTGCCCCCAAAAGTTCGTCACCATCCTCCGCCTGCTGCACGACGACATGCAGGCCGTGATCCTTGCCAACAGATCCCTTTGCAGACCCAATCCACGTCCGGACCAGGGTCAAACAGGGCTGCGTCATCATCCCAACCCGCTTCTCAATCTTCCTCGCTGCTATGCTCCACCTCACCGTCAACAAGCTCCCCGCTGGAGTGGAACTAAACTACAGAACCAGTGGGAACCTGTTCAACCTTCGTCGCCTCCAGGTCCAAGACCAGCCCAACCTCTGTCATCGAGCTACAGTACACGGATGACGCCTGCATCTGCGCATGTACAGAGGCTGAACTCCAGGATATAGTCGACGTATTTACTGAAGCGTACGAAAGCATGGGCCTTACACTAAACATCCATAAGACAAAGTTCCTCCATCAGCCTGTCCGCGCCGCACAGCACTGTCCCCCAGTCATCAAGATCCATGGCGTGGCCCTGGACACCGTGGACCACTTCCCATACCTCTTATCAACAAGAGTAGGCATTGACGACGAGATCCAACAACGCCTCCAGTGCGCCTGTGCAGCCTTCGGCTGCCTGAGGAAAAGAGTGTTTGAAGACCAGACCCTCAAAACTGCCACCAAGCTCATGGTCTACAGGGCTGTAGTAATACCTGCCCTCCTGTATGGCTCAGAAACATGGACCATGTACAGTAGACACCTCAAGTCTCTGGAGATAAACCACCAACGATGTCTCCGCAAGATCCTACAAATCCCGTGGGAGGACAGATGTGCCAACATTAGCGTCCTTGACCAGGCCAACATTCCCAGCATTGAAGCACCAACCACACTTGATCAGCTCCACTGGGCAGGCCACAACACAAGACTCCCAAAGCAAGCGCTCTATTCGGAACTCCTTCACGGCAAACGAACCATAGGTGGGCAGAGGAAACGTTACAAGGGCACCCTCAAAGCCTCCCTGATAAAGTGCAACATCCCCACTGACACCTGGGAGTCATTGGCCAAAGTCCACCTTAAGTGGAGGAAGTGCATCCGGGAGGGCACTGAGCACCTCAAGTCTCAATGCCGAGAGCATGCAGCAATCAAGCGCAGGCAGCGGAAAGAGCGTACGGCAAACCAGTCCCATCCTCCCTTTCCTCAATGACTATCTGTCCCACCTGTGATTGGGACTGTGGTTCTCGTACTGGGAGCAAGTCTTCCTCGGTTCCGAGGTATGATGATGACAGAATAAATTTTGGACCTCATTAAACTTGGTGAGGCACTAGTGAGTTCACACCGAGGGGAGACTGCTTCAATGTTCCAGCAGCAGGGAGAGCTTTAAAAGCTCCAAGGACCATTGCATAGAGCCCATTGAAATGCTCTCACTGCGGTAAGATATAGGCAGTCTTTTGAAACATGAGCGCATTCACACTGGGGAGAGGCAGTTCCCCTGCTCTGTAAGTGAACAGTGTTTCACCGTCTGTCTGACCTGCTGAATCACTGCACTCTGGTCCGACTCTGCTGTTAACCACATCCAGGATTGATCCATGTTAATTACGGTCATTGGGGAGGGGTTTGTTGATGCTGATAACCTGAATAACTCGACGAAATTTAATATCCTTTATATACTTCTGTTGGAAAATAAGTGCTCATTATATGTCGGGTTTAGTGCTAAAAAACACCCAAGTGGTTAACATGGGCATCAAGGGTAAGCAAAGTTAGTCTGAGGTAGAACATGCAGCCAGTCTCGTGGCTTATTTGCTGAGAGGTTGTTTCCCCTGGCTGGAGCATCTCGAACTAGGGGGCAGAGTCTCAGGGTAAGGGGTCGGCCATTAAGACTGAGATGAGGAGGAATTTCTTCACTCAGAGGGTTGTGAATCTGTGGAATTCTCTGCCCCAGAGGGCTGAGGATGCTCAAATCGTTGAGTATATTCAAGACTGAGATAGGTAGATTTTTGGAGTCTAGGGGAATTAAGGGATTATGGAGATTGGGTGGGAAAGTGGAGTTCAGGTTGAAGATCAGTCATGATCTTATTGAATAGCGGGGAAGGCTTGAGGGGGCCGTATGGCCTAATCCTGCTCCTTTTCTTAAGTTCCCAATTATATGTCAGTGTTGGAGGTCAGAGTTTCAGAAACGGTGAAGCGAGTGGTTGTAAGCGGAAGCTCCTGTGCACAAGTCAGTCAGGTCTTTTCGTGCTTGAAGTGGTGGTCTCGGTGTGGAGCCTTATCTCCTCGCACCACATTCCTGCACTTGCGCTCTTGCTTCACAATTATTATATTTTAAACCTATTATTTGTTCCTCCCAGCCATCAATTTATTGCTGTTGTGTCTTGAAGGTCCTAAAGCACCATTCCTTGGGCAAGAGTGCAAGCAGGCCAGTGTGTGCCAGCCGGGGAGTAAACCCCAAACTCCCTTATTTGGTGCTGTGGGCACAATTTCTGATTTGTACTTTGTGTAGAATTGGGCCCTTTCATTAACGCAATGGTTATTTCTCTTGCCATATACTCTTCAATTACACCCCCTTTTTCCTTTGTCTTTTTCATATTGAAAGCACTGTGCGGTACGGTTCCATGGGTGTGAACTGGCACTGTGCCTCATCCCAAGTGCCAGCAAAGCATCGAGTCTGGCCAGGTTATTTGAAGGGTTTGCGCTGAGCAAAAGCTGAGACTGATCCAGTCCTTGCCTGCCACCCACAGGAATGGATTGCATCAGGATCAGGGGACCAGGCTGCTGCTGATTTTTCTTTCTTCTCCTCTTCCCAACCCCCAGCCCAAGTGTTCCAGCTCCAAAGCCACAACCCTCATCCACTTGCATTTTGGGAGGCTAGTGATTTTCATTTCCTTTGATTACGAGATCTGTTGTGTTATGTGTTGATATACCAGCCAGTAGGATTTCTGGTCTCTGACTCGCCAGGCTATTCACTGCTGTTGCCTGATATTCCTTCTGCTGCAGGCATTACACAGTGGGATCTCGGTGGATGAGATTTATGACCTGACTGCTATAGACAAATGGTTCCTCTACAGACTCAAGTGTATAGTGATGATGGAGAAACAGTTAACCGAACAAAACAGGTAACTACACCCAGTGATATAACGTGGAATAGTGCCCCAGTGATCTAATGTGTCCCAATGCCCCAGTGATATAATGTGTCCCAGTGCCCCAGTGATATAATGTGTCCCAATGATATAATGTGTCCCAGTGCCCCAGTGATCTAATGTGTTCCAGTGTCCCAGTGATATAATGTGTCCCAGTGATATAATGTGTCCCAGCGCCCCGGTGATGTGTGACTGCGTCCTGGTGACGTGATGTGTGACTGCGTCCCGGTGATACCTCCCTGCTGACCCAGTTGTTGCTAGGTAGTTGTGGCAATGCCTACAAGTATTGTTGAAGTCTGTTTGCAGGTATGGGTTATTAGGTTTTGCTGTCTGACAGGCTTATTTCATACACTATCACGTAAAGTATGGCGTGCTGTGTTTCCAGTGAACCATATTGTCTAGCTCTTCATCTGGCCTTTAATAAGTATGTGTGCATTGGACTGCTCCACTTAAGCAAGTTGGCCGGAATCTTACCAGCCCTGCGAGTGAGAGTTTGGAGGCTTTCACTGTCAAAATCAAAGCTTGACAGAGCATTGGTATCCCGCTGTAAACCAACCTGGTCAGTTTCCCAGGTGTTGGATCTGTCATTCCTGAACAGACCCGACACCAAGCGGTGGATGAATCAATTTAGATAGTTGAAACTTGTTGAAAGGTAGTTTTAGCAGGATTTTACCATGTACTTACCATTTTACCATGTTTTTAACGAGTTTCCCAGAGCACGGTTATCACGTCTGGCAATTAGGTCGGGTGTTGTGTCAGCATCGATGATTCACTAACCTGACGGCTGCAAATGATCTATGAAAGCTCCTATTTCTTCTTCACTTTCCAAGGTTACAAGCAGTTGCTTACTGCATTTAGAAGACAGATTGACCTTTATGCAGCTAGCAAATGTTTAGAGCAAACTCTTTATCCAATGTCACCTCATTGGAAGTGTCATGTATCTCACACTACTGTGTATAACTGTATCTTACTATGCTATACATGACTGTAACCAGATATGACCTGTACCCACAAGCATACTTTACCACCAGGGGTGCACTTACAGGAGACACTGCATACCTGTTCCACACAGGTATATAAAGGCAGGTCTCAGGCAAGTGTGGCACTCGAGAGCTGTGAAATAAAAGTGCAGGTCCAGAGTGACCTTGACTTCAGCATGTGCCTCGTGTGAGTCTGTACTGCAGGGTTAGGACTTTACAGTGGCGACGAGTTACGGGATCACAGAATTCACAGAATGGCTACCAACAGCTCAGATGAGAAATACAATGCTGGAGACAATTGGAAGGACTTTATAGAAAGGCTCCAGCAAAGCTTTGTAACCAAAGACTGGTTGGGCAACGATAAGGCAGACAAGAGAAGAGCCCATCCCTTGACCAGCTGTGGCTCGAAAACATACGCCTTAATGAAGGACCTGCTGGCACCTGAGAAACCAGCAAGCAAGTCGTTTGAGGAGTTGAGCACACTGGTGAGAGACCACCTGAAGCCAGCGAGCAGCCTACACATGGTCAGACACAGGTTCTACAACAGACGCTGTGTGGGCCAGAGCATACCCGACTTTGTGGTGGAACTTCAGAGGCTGGCTAGTTTATGTGAGTTCTCTGATGAACTAAGGAGAGAAGTACTGAGAGACTTTTTTATTGAAGGAAAAGGCCACGCAGCCATATTCCGAAAGCTTATTGAGACCAAGAACTTGACCCTAGAGGCAGTAGCACTGGTCGCACAGACATTCTTGGCAGGAGAAGAAGAAATTAGGTTGATCTATACTGCGGGTACGACAACTAACGAAACATCAGAACAAGGGGTTCACAGCGTGAAACGAGCTGCTACCCCCACACACAGACAAAGGCAGGAGAGCAGGCCTTCAACAGCAGGCAGTGGCGCCAGAAGCCATCAAGGGCCACAGGAACGGCCGTTCACACCTCATCAACCCACAATACGAGCAATCAACTACAGACTGAGAGAAGCTGAAGAGTGATCAGCCAGACGCAGCTCATCCTTCGGAAACAATGGAAGCGGTCTGTGCTGGAGATGTGGGGGAAGGCACTCAACAAGGGGGTGCCGATTTCAGCATGCTGTTTGCAGAAACTGCAACTGTACAGGGCATCTGGCTCGCATGTGCAGAAAAACAGCAGCTCGGCTGGTATACGAATTGGAAGGGTCGGAGTGGGGACAGTGCCCGGGACACCGGGGTACAGCGGGTCAACATGATCAATGTCCACTGTTCTTGCACCAGGATGCCTCCAATAATGATGAGGGTCCTACTCAACGGGATACCCATCAACATGGAACTGGACACGGGAGTTAGTCAATTTCTCATGAGCGTCCAACAATTTGAACAGCTGTGGCCGCACAAAAGCAACAGACCAAAACTCACAAGGATCGACACCAAACTAAGAACCTATACCAAAGAAATCGTCTCAGTCCTTGGCAGCGCTATGCTCTCAGTCACACACAAAGGGACGGTGAACCGGCTTCCCCTGTGGATTGTCCCCGGAGATCTCCCAGCACTGTGTGGGAGAAGCTGGCTAGCAAAACTAAATTGGAAATGGGATGATGTTCACACCATGTCGACAGAGGAACGGACCTCCTGCTCAACAGTTCTAAGTCGTTTTGAACATCTTTCAGCTAGGTGTGGGCACCTTCAAGGGGGCTAAAGTTAAAATCTACATCACACATGATGCCAGACTGGTCCATCACAAGGCTAGAACTGTGCCTTATGTGATGAGGGAAAAGGCATTATCTCACCCGTGGAATTTAATGACTGGGCAAGTTCCATCGTCCCTGTCATGAAGCCTGATGGATCCGTATGAATCTGTGGGGACTACAAATCTACCATAAAAAGAGTCTCCCTACAGGACCAATACCCGCTGCCCAGAGCGGAGGACCTATTTGCCACATTGACTGGAGGAAAGATTTTCTCGAAACTAGATCTCACATCTGCGTATATGATGCAAGAACTGACTGAAGAGTCTAAGCTACTCACCACCATCAACACACATCAAGGCCTTTTTATGTACAATCGATGCCCATTCGGCATCAGGTCGGCAGCTGTTATATTCCAGCACAACATGGAGAGTCTGCTCAAGTCCATCCCGGGGACGGTTGTGTTTCAAGATGACATACTCATCACGGGCAGGGACACCGATTCCCATCTCTGCAATTTGGAGGAAGAACTAAGTCGATTGGATCAGGTAGGCCTACGAGTTAAGAAATCCAAGTGTCTGTTTCTCGCGCCGGAGTTGAATTTTTGGGCAGAAGGATTGCCGCTGATGGAATCCGCCCAACCGAATCCAAAACCGAAGCAATTCGTCTGGCACCCAGGCCCCGGAATGTCTTGGAACTGCGCGCCTATCTCGGGCTACTCAATTACTTTGGGAACTTTATGCAGAACTTGAGCACGTTGCTGGAGCCTCTCCATGTGCTACTCAGAAAGGGGTGTGATTGGTTTTGGGGGACGCCCAAGAACGCGCCTTCAATAAGGCACGCAACCTTCTATGTTCCAAGAGTGTTTTAGCCATTTTTGACCCAGGTAAAAAGTTAGTCCTTACGTGTGATGCGTCAGCGTACGGGGTCGGGTGCGTTTTACTGCATGTCAATGATGCGGGTAAATTACAACCCATTGCTTATGCCTCCAGGTCACTTTCGCGGGCGGAGCGCGGGTACGGTATGGTTGAGAAGGAGGCGCTTGCGTGCGTGTACGGTGTCAAAAAGATGCACCAATACCTTTTCGGGGCCAAGTTTGTGTTAAAAACCGACCACAAACCCCTCACGTCCCTGCTATCCGAGTGCAAGGCAATAAACGGCAACGCCTCGGCGCGCATTCAGCGGTGGGCACTCATGCTGGCGGCTTACGACTACACAATAAGGCACAGACAACTGTGCCGACGCGCTTAGCAGGCTACCCCTGGCGACCATGGAAGGGTCCGACAAACAGGACTGTGAGATGGTCATGGCAATCAATGCCTTTTGAATCCACAGGTTCGCCCATGACGGCTCGCCAAATCAGAGCCTGGACGACGAGCGACCCCACATTATCCTTAGTCAAAAGATGTGTTTTAACTGGTGACTGGGCAAAGGCCCGCGATGCCTGCCCCGAGGAGATCAAACCTTTCCATAGGCACATCACTACAGGCAGACTGCATGATGTGGGGCAGCCGAGTAGTTATGCCCTTGCTAGGCAGAGCGGCATTTGTCCGGGAGCTCCACCGCGAGCACCCGGGGATCGTCCTTATGAAGGCTATAGCCAGATCCCACGTCTGCTGGCCTGGCATTGACGCGGACTTGGAGCTCTGCGTCCGGCGGTGCACCATTTGTGCCCAACTCAGTGAGGCCCCCCCTAAGCCCCTGGCCCTGGCCCATCAAACCGTGGTCGTGGGTGCATGTAGACTATGCGGGCCCATTCATGGGCAAAATGTTCCTCGTAGTCGTCGATGCAGTTTCAAAATGGATCGAGTGCACCATTTTAAACTCGAGCACCACCTCCACACTGTGGAGAGCCTTAGAACCATGTTTGCAACGTACGGAATTCCTGACATATTGGTCAGTGATAATGGTCCGTGCTTCACCAGCGCAGAATTTCAAGATTTTATCGTTGACCATGGCATAAATCACGTTAAGCCGGCCTCCAATGGCCAGGTGGAGCGAGCAGTGCAAATCGTTAAACAAGGCAAGCTAAAAATCCAAGGTCCCACGCTGCAGAGCTGCCTGTCGCGACTGCTGCTGGCATACAGATCTCGTCCGCATTCGTTGACTGGGGTTCCCCCCATGCAACTATTGATGAAACGGACCTTAAAGACTAGGCTCTCGTTAATCCTCCCAGATATGCATGAAATTGTTGAGGCAAAGCGCCAGAAGCTAACTGAGTACCATGAACGAAATTCGAGGGGGAGGTGGAATGAGATAGGGGACAAAGTGTTCGTGCTAAACTATGGCAGGGGTCCCAAATGGCTTGCAGGGACAGTAACAGGCAAGGAAGGAAACAGGCTACTGTTGTACAAATGGACAATGGCCAAACCTGCCGGAGGCATGTAGACCAAGTAAAAAGTAGATTCACCAACAACACTGCAGAACCAGAGGCAGACTACAATGTGGAACTCACACCACACCTGGTGGACAGACAGAGGGAACAACCTGAGGAAAGGGCAGTCTCAACAGACAGCCCAGGCGAGATACCAGCAATTATACTGAATGAAACAGACAGCCCAGGTGAGATAGCAGCAATCACACCGAAAGAAAAACAGACACCAAGGCAAACAACTGAACCACAACTAAGAGGCTCCACATGAGAGCGTAGACCACCTGAGAGACTGAATCTATAAAGACAATAAGACCTTGTGGGAGGGTGATGTCATGTATCTCACACATTACTGTATATAACTGTATCTTACCATGCTATACATGACTGTAACTAGATATGACCTGTAACCACAAGCATACTTTACTACCAGGGGTGCACTTGCAGGAGACACTGCATACCTGTTCCACACAGGTATATAAAGGCAGGTCTCAGGCAAGTGTGGTACTTGTGAGCTGTGAAATCAAGGTGCAGGTCCAGAGTGACCTTGACTTCAGCATGTGCCTCGTGTAAGTCTGTACTGCAGGGTCAGGACTTTACAGGAAGAACCTCTCACCATTGACCGATTGCTTCTGTTATCTCAACCTCACCTGCCATCTATTCCATCAGCATCGGTGCCCTTGAAAAAATCTCATCTTGGTCCTCAGATTCCCAACACCAGCATCACTGGACACACGAGTAGCACCAACATCAACACCAACCTGCTCCGCAATTGACTGATGCTGCACTGGACATAGGACATCATCACCCATGCACATTGCTGCCCGGGATGCCAGCGATGGCCTTACCATGTCCAGATTTGCTTCACTTAACACTATACCCTGGCTGCCACATGATATGCCAGATTGGCACCACCCCATACCAACACCATAAAGCATCACTACCACGTCGTTATGTCTTACCATTTACTGGAACTCACTTAGACAAAGGTGTACACACATCTGTCCCAAGAAGGCGAAGTGGTGAAAATAAAGATTTCAATGCTTGACAACAGAGGAACAGAAACTTTACACCAACATTCGCTAAAGCATCCGAGTGTCTAGCCTTGTGTGTTCGTTTGAATGATTGGACAAGAATAAGGGTGAGTGTGAGGGGTGGCTGGTGAGATGGAGAAGTGATAACGTAGATCGAGAGGAATGGGTGGAGGTGTAAGATAAGTTGGTGTGCGCATGGACGTGCAAGAGTAGGGTAGGGAAGGCTGAGTGATGGGACTGTAATGAGTGGCACAAGAGTATGAGGTTGAGTGTGGCTTTGCAGTAATGCAGGTCGGGGCAGTGTGGTGGCCCCGACCTGCGAGAAACCATCAGCGGCAGGCCGGGGCCTTAAAGGAGCAGTGAGCGGTGGCCATGGGCAGCGTGGCGGCGTACCATTGCAAGGTACAGAGCGAGCTGGTGCAGGAGGGCGACGGCAGTGAAGAGGAATGTCATCAAGGTCCAGGTTGCTGATTGGAGCTTGAACAGGTACATCAGGAGTGGCGAGATCGGGGCGAAGGAGTGGCGAGAAATTGTAGAGGGATGTGATCGGGGCCCAGGAGAGGCGAGGGCCCAGGAGCAGCACGGGTCAGCCCATATTCCGATATGTGTGCGCACTAAGCTCGTGCAGCAGCGCAGGTCTCCAGTCGTCTTGGTTAACCCTTGCCACTGGACGAAGACCTAGCTCTGTCAAGCCCATGTGGTGGCTGGTGTGCAACGGCCACCCCTCATTAAAAAAAATCCTCGCACAGGCATCTTCCACCCTTTAGGATGTAGGTCAGGATCTGGAATATTAGGTCCTTCATTGAAACACCTGTGAACTCATCCTTTTTTGGCATGGACGCAAGTCATCCTCGTTTCGAGGGACTGCCTATGGTGATGATCAGAACATAAGAAATAGGAACAGGAGTAGGCCATATGGCCCCTCGAACCTCCTCCACTATTCAATAAGATTGTGGCTGATCTGATCATGGACTCTGCTCCACTTCCTTCCCGCCCACTCCCCATAACCCCTTATCCCCATATTATTTAAGAAACAGTCTATTTCTGTCTTAAATTTATTAAATGTCCCAGCTTCCACAGCTCACTGCGGCAGCGAATTCCACAGATTTACAACCCTCAGAAGAAATCTCTCCTCATCTCAGTTTTAAACGGGCGACCCCTTATTCTAAGATCATGCCCTCTAGTTCTAGTCTCCCCCATCAGTGGAAACATCCTCTCTGCATCCTCCTTGTCAAGTCCCCTCATAATCTTATACGTTTCGATAAGATCACCTCTGATGATTCATGATTTACTGAAATCATTGAAAGGTTTGCGCTACTGCAGCCTGGTCCTCCTGGCGAAATCTCTGCTTGTGCTGTCCTGTGCAATGTACACCCAGGCTGCGTTGATCTCCTGGGGAGGTCTATTCGCCCATTGGAAGGGAAGAGAACCTCCATGACAGCATATGGAGGGAGTCATGTGAGAGCCTGTGTGCAGCCGTACACCTTTGTGCAATGTTTTGTCAGTGTTTGCAGCACCTCAATGCTGCAGAATACTGACAGTACAATTGTCAAAATTTATGTGGCTATGTCCCCTTTAAGGACACTGGCTGATGCGTCATCAAATTACGTCATCAGATCCGCTTCCTTTTAATTGGCTGGAATCCTCGTAAGGCGGGCTTAATGAGCCCCAGCAGAGCAAAATCACTTTGAGAAGGCGGGATATAGACAGGAATGGGGTTTGAGGCTGCTGTCTACTCTGGCCGCACCAGAGTCGCCATGGGTGGTGAAATCGCTGTCACGGTCTGGTGAGCTCTGTCTGCAGGTATGCAGGTCCCGACCGTGGGCTCAGAATCCATCGGGCAGCCCAACCTGCCTGGTGTTCCTTTGGCAGTCTTCCTCTTCAAAGCACATCGGACAAGAAAATTCCCACCGGGAAACTCATTAATGCCAGCAATGATGTTTTGGTTCAAATTCTTTTTTAAAATATTTAGCGTAAGAGCTCATGATTCCAAGGTGGTGGGGAGGGAAACAAAAAAAGTGTTGGGAGAATTTCACCAGAAATAGCCTGGAAACTGTTCAAGTTCTACTGTCTTGGTTGCCTTCCTTGTCTAGCCCCAAAACACTGAACAGCCATTTTTCTGTTTGAGCTGTAGAAGTGACTCGGACCCATTATATCGGCTGCAAGAAAACACGAGGCATCATAGGGGCACTCCCATATTGCTTGCATTTTCCATACCCAGCGATCTTGTGACATTCAATCAGTTTGCAAATGTTATTGCATTTACCTTAGAAAGGTTGGGTCCCCTGCAGTGGATTATCTTTGCTCCCACAGAACCACACCCAGCAGGAGCTAGTGTGCTGAGAAAGGTGGAAAGAACGCAATAGGAAAAATATATATAAAAACTTAAATTTGTATTGATACAGAAATTTAAGGTTGTTGCAATATACAGAACCCTGGTATTGTAGTCGATGAGAAGATAGAATGTACCAAAGCTGTGTAAATTGTGCAATCTTCTGCTTCTTGTGTTTTCACTTGGGAGTTTCACAGGTGTGTGTGTATATATATATATAGATATTTTAGTGTTGATCATTTTATATTGAAAGTCAGCAACACTCAATACAAGGTTAAAACTGTGTAGAGGTTTAGAATGACCTCTTTGCTGTGAGAGGTTGGAGCAGTGGAGTTGCTCTAGGATGCAGGAAGCAGCTCCCCATCTTTGATTCACGGAGAAGCTAAGCAGTGAGTGGGACCTGAATCAAGGCTGAGTATTGATATTTAAAAACAACCACAGATTCTTGTACATTAATTTTCTCTGTGCAGTGAGTACTTTGAACAGAAAGCACTTCCTCCTTGACAGTCAATGAGCTTTGATTACTGACAATCATTGACACTGCATTCCAAAGCAAGTCCAGTAAGTTGCATCTATGGTGCTAAAATTATCAGCTCTCTAGAGATTGTGATTTACCCCGCGGTTGGTAACTTTCCACATCTCAGAAAAAGCATCAGGTCATTTGTTGAAAGGGTTAATTTTGTGTTTAACATGGGCATAATGCACTGGAAAGTGTTAGAAGTATCAGGTACTGCTGGGGGAAAAAAAAGAAATGGCAGCAGGAACTCGTGAAGCTTGTGCAAGGTTGAATTCACTGAGTCGGGTAACTGTAATCAATGGCTCGCGAGATTTCTGCCACTTTCACTGAAGGAGCAGATGGAGGGCCCACAGATAGAAGCAGGACATTGGAAGAAGGCCATTGGTGGGAGAGTCAGCGCTGTCCTCAGTATGTGCCAGATGGCGAGATCGATAGGATAGTGCAGGTTAGTGGGTGCAGACCAAGACAATCACCATGGCATCCCTGTAAGTTACCAGTCAGCCAGAAGCTTTCTTCCCATCACCATCTCCGTTATCTCAAAGGGTGATGCTAACTCATTCCCGCTTTATGCCCTTCCTTTCCGCAGATCCATCATAGCAATGGTGTGGAGGGGGCAACAGATGCTGATGATTATGGTGTAGGAGGAAAATTTAAAGGAATTTCTTTCTGGGAGACTAACTTACTTTCTCAGTCCCACAGGGTGATGGGGGAGTTTCACTAACGTCTTATGGGAAGGAAACCTTCTTCCATCCTTACCCAACCAGTCTCACAGCAATGTTGTTGGGAGAGCAATCCCGCAGACAAGTTGCGCAACAGCCGAATATAGATATGATTCTGTGAGCCTCATTGACTATAAGCCAATGCTCCTGACTCCTCCATCACCATCCCTGGGTGTTCCTACATCACAACAATGACTGCAATTCAAAAGTGCTTCATTGACTGTAAAGAGCTTTGGGACATCCTGAGGTTGTGAAAGGCGCTATAGAAATGCAAGTCTTTTTCTCTTTTTTTTTTTTTCCCCCTCTTTTTCTCTCTCCCCTCTCTTTCGCTCTTTCTCTCTCCTCTTTTTTTCTCGTCCCACCAGAGGTGGGGGCACAATGGTATAGTCGGGTGGGAGAGTCTTTGGGAGTCCTCAACATTGACTCCAGACCAATCTTCCCCCGCGCTCCCTTTAACAGACTGTGTGGCCCACTCAATTGAAAAGCTGCTTGATCGGCCTGTGCGGGAACTCCAGACGGCTGTGCAGCTTAATGGGAACATTGCACCAGACCTCATGAAGTCTCAGGGCTTCAGATCAAACATGAGCAAAGAAACCTTCTGCTGTTTACCGCCTATCACCCTCCCTCAGCTGATGAATCAGTGCTCCTCCACGTTGAATACCACTTGGAAGAAACACTGAGGATAACAAAGGAACAGAATGTGTTCTGGATGGGAACTTCAATGTCCATTACCAAGAGTGAACTGGTAGTGCCACCACTGACTGAGCTGGCTGAGTTCTGAAGGACATAGCTGCCAGACTGGGTTTGCAACAGGTGGTGAGAGAACCAACGTGAGGGAATAACTCACTTTACCTTGTCCTCACCAATCTACCTGTCGCAGATGCATCTGTCCATGACCGCATTAGTACCAGTGACTAATGCACAGTCCTTATGGAGACCAGTCTTACATAGAAAATAGAAACATAGAAAATAGGTGCAGGAGTAGGCCATTCGGCCCTTCGAGCCTGCACCGCCATTCAATGAGTTCATGGCTGAACATGCAACCTCAGTACCCCATACCCCTTGATCCCCCTAGTAGTAAGGACTACATCTAACTCCTTTTTGAATATATTTAGTGAATTGGCCTCAACAACTTTCTGTGGTAGAGAATTCCACAGGTTCACCACTCTCTGGGTGAAGAAGTTTCTCCTCATCTCGGTCCTAAATGGCTTACCCCTTATCCTTAGACTGTGACCCCTGGTTCTGGACTTCCCCAACATTGGGAACATTCTTCCTGCATCTAACCTGTCTAAACCCGTCAGAATTTTAAACGTTTCTATGAGATCCCCTCTCATTCTTCTGAACTCCAGTGAATAGAAGCCCAGTTGATCCAGTCTTTCTTGATATGTCGGGAATCAGTCTGGTGAACCTTCGCTGCACTCCCTCAATAGCAAGAATGTCCTTCCTCAAGTTAGGAGACCAAAACTCCAGGTGTGGCCTCACCAAGGCCCTGTACAACTGTAGCAATACCTCCCTGCCCCTGTACTCTAATCCCCTCGCTATGAAGGCCAACATGCCATTTGCTTTCTTAACCGCCTGCTGTACCTGCATGTCAACCTTCAATGACTGATGTACCATGACACCCAAGTCTCATTGCACTTCCCCTTTTCCTAATCTGTCACCATTCAGATAATAGTCTGTCTCTCTGTTTTTACCACCAAAGTGGATAACCTCACATTTATCCACATTATACTTCATCTGCCATGCATTTGCCCACTCACCTAACCTATCCAAATCACTCTGCAGCCTCATAGCATCCTCCTCGCAGCTCACACTGCCACCCAACTTAGTGTCATCCGCAAATTTGGAGATACTACATTTAATCCCCCCGTCCAAATCATTAATGTACAACGTAAACAGCTGGGGCCCCAGCACAGAACCTTGCGGTACCCCACTAGTCACTGCCTGCCATTCTGAAAAGTACCTATTTACTCCTACTCTTTGCTTCCTGTCTGACAACCAGTTCTCAATCCATGTCAGCACACTACCCCCAATCCCATGTGCTTTAACTTTGCACATTAATCTCTTGTGTGGGACCTTGTCGAAAGCCTTCTGAAAGTCCAAATATACCACATCAACTGGTTCTCCCTTGTCCACTCTACTGGAAACATCCTCAAAAAATTCCAGAAGATTTGTCAAGCATGATTTCCCTTTCACAAATCCATGCTGACTTGGACCTATCATGTCACCTCTTTACAAATGCGCTGCTATGACATCCTTAATAATTGATTCCATCATTTTACCCACTACTGATGTCAGGCTGACCGGTCTATAATTCCCTGTTTTCTCTCTCCCTCTTTTTTAAAAAGTGGGGTTACATTGGCTACCTACCACTCCATAGGAACTGATCCAGAGTCAATGGAATGTTGGAAAATGACTGTCAATGCATCCGCTATTTCCAAGGCCGCCTCCTTAAGTACTCTGGGATGCAGACCATCAGGCCCTGGGGATTTATCGGCCTTCAATCCCATCAATTTCCCCAACACAATTTCCCGACTAATAAGGATTTCCCTCAGTTCCTCCTTCTTACTAGACCCTCTGACCCCTTTTATATCCGGAAGGTTGTTTGTGTCCTCCTTAGTGAATACCGAACCAAAGTACTTGTTCAATTGGTCTGCCATTTCTTTGTTCCCCGTTATGACTTCCCCTGATTCTGACTGCAGGGGACCTACGTTTGTCTTTCCTAACCTTTTTCTCTACATATCTATAGAAACTTTTGCAATCCGTCTTAATGTTCCCTGCAAGCTTCCTCTCGTACTCTATTTTCCCTGCCCTAATCAAACCCTTTGTTCTCCTCTGCTGAGTTCTAAATTTCTCCCAGTCCCCAGGTTCACTGCTATTTCTGGCAAATTTGTATGCCACTTCCTTGGCTTTAATACTATCCCTGATTTCCCTTGATAGCCACGGTTGAGCCACCTTCCCTTTTTTATTTTTACGCCAGACCGGGATGTACAATTGTTGTAGTTCATCTATGTGGTCTCTAAATGTCTGCCATTGCCCATCCACTGTCAACCCCTTAAGTATCATTCGCCAATCTATCCTAGCCAATTCATGCCTCATACCTTCAAAGTTACCCTTCTTTAAGTTCTGGACCATGGTCTCTGAATTAATTGTTTCATTCTCCATCCTAATGTAGAATTCCACCATATTATGGTCACTCTTTCCCAAGGGGCCTCGCACAACGAGATTGCTAATTAATCCTCTCTCATTACACAACACCCAGTCGAAGATGGCCTCCACCCTAGTTGGTTCCTCGATATATTGGTCTAGAAAACTGTCCCTTATGCACTCCAGGAAATCCTCCTCCACCGTATTGCTTCCAGTTTGGTTAGCCCAATCTATATGCATATTAAAGTCACCCATGATAACTGCTGCACCTTTATTGCATGCACCCCTAATTTCCTGTTTGATGCCCTCCCCAACATCACTGCTACTGTTTGGAGGTCTGTACACAGCTCCCACTAACGTTTTTTGCCCTTTGGTGTTCTGCAGCTCTACCCATATAGATTCTACATCATCCAAGCTAACGTCCTTCCTAACTATTGCATTCATCTCCTCTTTAACCAATAATGCTACCCCACCTCCTTTTCCTTTTATTCTATTCTTCCTGAATGTTGAATACCCATGGATGTTGAGTTCCCAGCCCTGATCATCCTGGAGCCACGTCTCCGTAATCCCAATCACATCATATCCGTTAACATCTATTTTCACAGTTAATTCATCCACCTTATTACGGATACTCCTTGCATTAAGACACAAAGCCTTCAGGCTTGTTTTTTAACACCCTTTGTCCTTTTAGAATTATGATGTAGTGTGGCCCTTTTTGTTTCTTGCCTTTGTTTACTCGGCCGTCCACTATTGCTTTTTACCTTTCTACCATCTGTTTCTGACTCCATATTACTTCGCCCTATCTCGCTGCATAGGTTCCCATCCCCCTGCCATATTAGTTTAAACACTCCCGAACTGCATTAGCAAATGTTACCCCTAGGACATCAGTTCCAGTCCTGCCCAAGTGCAGGATGTCCCTTTTGTACAGGTCCCACTTCCCCCAGAACTGGTTCCAATGTCCCAGGAATTTGAATCCCTCCCTCTTGCACCACTGCTCAAGCCACATATTTATTCTAACTACCCTGGTCCCTCTACTCTGATTAGCACGTGGCACTGGTAGCAATCCATAGATTACTACCTTTTGAGGTCCTACTTTTTAATTTAACTCCTAGCTCCCTAAATTCAGCTTGTAGGACCTCATCCTGCTTCTTACCTATATCATTGGTACCTACATGTACCACGACAACTGGCTGTTCACCCTCCCTCTCCAGAATGCTCTGCAGCCACTCTGAGACTTCCTTGACCCTTGCACCAGGGAGGCGACATACCATCCTGGAGTCTCGGTTGCGGCCGCAGAAACTCCTATCTATTCCCCTTACAATTGAATCCCCTATCACTTTAGCTCTCCCACTCTTTTTCCCACTCTTTTTCCCACCCTTCTGTGCAGCAGAGCCAGCCACGGTGCCATGAACTTGGCTGCTGCTGCCCTCCCCTGATGAGTCATCCTCCTCAACAGTACCCAAAACGATGTATCTGTTTTGCAGGGGGATGACCGCAGGGACCCCTGCACTACCTTCCTTGCACTGCTCTTCCTGCTGGTCTTCCATTCCCCAGCTGGCTGTGGACCCTTCACCTGCGGTAAGACCAACTTGCTACATGTGCTACTCATGTCATTCTCAGCATCGTGGATGCTCCAGAGTAAATGCACCCTCAGCTCCAACTCCGCAACGCGGTCTGTCAGGAGCTGGAGGCGGATACACTTCCTGCACACGTAGTCGTCAGTGACACCGGAAGTGTCCCTGAGTTCCCACATGGTACAGGAGGAGCATACTTCACACTGAAGATACCCTCCATCGTGCTGTGTGGCATTATCACCATGCTAAATGGGATAGATTCAGAACTGATCTAGCAACTCAAAACTGGGCATCCATGAGGTGCTGTGTGCCATCAGCAGCAGCAGAATTGTTTTCCACCACAATCTGTAATCTCATCACTGTCAAGCCAGATGACCAACTCTGGCTCAATGAGTGCAGAAGAGCATACCGAGAAAAATTGGAAAAGTGGTAAATTGCCCAGGTATGTCCTGTCCACAAAAAGCAGGACAAATCCAATCTGGCCAATTACTACCCTATCAGTCTACTCTCAATCATCAGCAAAGTGATGGAAGGGGTTGTCAATTGTGCAACCAACAACTTACTCACCAATAACCTTCTCACTGATGCTCAGTTTGGGTTCCACCAGGACCACTGGTCCAGATATCATTACAGCCTTGGTCCAAACATGGACAAAAGAGCTGAATTCCAGAAATGACGTGTGTGTGTCTGCCCTTTACATCAAAAGCCCTAGTCAATGAGGATCTGTCATTCGTCTCTTCTCTCAAACAACGGTTCTTCATGTGTGAATGTATTTGGTGATTTGAAGGTCGACAGTGGAGCTGTTTGTTGACTATTCCATAGTATGCAGCTCTATTCGCAACTTTTCTGATGAAGCAGCCCATGCCAGCCTACAGCCTGCCCATGACAAAATCCAAACTTGGGTTGATAGGTACCGCTCACACCACTAGTGTCAGATGATGGCCATTACAAAAAAGTCTAGGCTTGTAGTCCCTCGAGTATAGAAGGGTGATCTAATTGAGGTGTTTAAGATGAATGAAGCAGTTGATATGGTAGATAGAGAGAAACTTTTCCCTCTAGTGGGAGATGCCAGAACAAGGTAGCTTAACCTTAAAATCAGAGCTCGGTCATTCAGGGGTTATATCTTCACACACAGGGTCATAGAAATCTGGAACTCTGACCTAAAAAGCCATCAACGCTGGGGGTCAATTGAAAATTTCAAAACCGTGATTGATAGATATTTGTTAGGCAAAGGGCATTTATGGATATAAAACCAGGGTGGGTAGATGGAGTTAAATTACAGATCTGTCATGATCTCATTGAAGAGGCTGGAAGGGCTGAATGATTTCCTCCTGTTCCTATATTCCTGCTGTCTGTGCTGTTGGGCAGATTAAATTGAATGCTGATAAATTAAGTACTGTATATTGGTGGAAAGATTTTGCTTGATCAATATATACTGACTGGGATTGATTGGTTAGAGAGAGACCAATGAAAGGATTGATCGAATAAAACAATGCATTGTTGTCAGCACAGAATTGCAACATGAGCTGTGGAGTAGGGCTGGAAGCCACCACCACCTTCCCCAGGGCTAACCCAGCCAGGCTAACATGGTTCATTTAATGAGTGGCTAGAGAGCTCGTAGGCCTGATGTTTATGTCTTGAATAAAGAATCTGACCAGATACTGTAAGCTTAAAGTAAAGTGTGACCGTAGTCCTTTATTACAGGTCTCCAGAGTGCCTCTCCAGCCTGTGAGGCCTCCTTATGTACAGGTGCTCCCAAGGGATTGTGCGATCCCTTGGGACTCCAGGGGATGAGCCCTCTGGTGGTTAAACAAGGTATTTACAGGTTTACACATAACACCTGAAGCCTGATTTCCATTGTGCAGTCTCATGGAAGAAGAGAAAAACAGACTATCTTTTAAATGGTGAGAAACTATTAAATGTTGGTGTTCAGAGAGATTTAGGTGTCCTTGTGCAGGAAACACAGAAAGTTAACATGCAGATACAGCAAGCAATAAGGAAGGCAAATGGCACGTTGGCCTTTATTGCAAGAGGGCCGGAGTACAAGAGTAAGCAAGTCTTGCTCAATTGTACAGGGCTTTGGTGAGACCACACCTGGAGTACTGTGCAGAGTCCTGCCGAGGGCACGTGTCCGGCTCAGCCCTGCCCTCGTTCCTTCCCTGATGCACAAAGGAACAATTTTCTCTCTTTTTTTTGCCTTTTCCAATGTTAACTTGTTGCTGACTCATTCTGGGGGCCAATTCATTGGGTGACTGGCATTATCTGGTACCATACCCAAGTGGCTGCTCCTCAGACGTGAGCCTAGATGTTAAGTGCTATCAGATTGTTCAACTGCAGAGAGCTGCACGGCTGAGGAGCATCCTGTTCTCATCTGATGTTACATGTTCAAGCAGTGGCCACTGGTTTGTGCTCGAAGACAGGAATCTTGTCTGATACACCACCTCCATCTCCCATAGATACTGAGGCCACCGGATATCATAGAATAGCACAGACTGGGTCCAAATCTGGGGTCTCCTTTGTCTGTATGGCTGGGAGATTGATTTTAGAAAGGCTTGTCGTTCTGTAAGAATGCAGCCTACTTTCCCTCTGAGCCGCACAACTTTCTGTCGGTCCTGCGCAGCCCGGACCGGCTTTTTCAATGTTAAACCTTGCGCATGTGTGAAACTGTGAATCTGCCGCGCAGCCCCTTAAAGGGGCCACACACCCAGCCCTGTCAACTGTCTGGCATTTGCCATTTTCTAGAAAGGGCCCACGTTGGAACACCAACTAAATGGCTCAGTGTTGGCCAGGGCCCACCTTTTTTTGTGATTATCCTTTTACTCTATATAAGTTTATAAAAGACTTTTGGCTTCCCTTTTATGTCACCTGCTAATCTATCCTCATACGCTCTCTTTGCCCCTCTTAATTCATTTTTCAGTTCTCCTCTGTACTTTCTGTATTCAGCTTGGTTCTCTACTGTATTATGAGCCTGACATTTATCACAAGCCTCCAATATCTGTTCCATTTTAATTTCTGTATCTCGTTATCCTA
Organism: Pristiophorus japonicus; assembly: GCF_044704955.1. Lineage (NCBI taxonomy): Eukaryota > Metazoa > Chordata > Chondrichthyes > Pristiophoridae > Pristiophorus > Pristiophorus japonicus. Next base: position 215,334,806 of record NC_091979.1, on the reverse strand, counting down.
GCTTTGGATGTCCTTCCTTTCCCCCTTGTGGGAATGTGTCTAGTCTGTACACAAACTATCTCCTCTTTGAAGGCCTCCCATTGTTCATTTACTGTTTTCCTGATGATCTTTGATTCCAATCCACCTGGGCCAGATCAGCTACTAACTCACTAAAATTAGCCCTCCTCCAGTTGAGTATTTCGTTTGATGTCCTTTTCATAACTGTTCTAAACTGGATGATATAATCCCTGTTCCCCAAATGCTCTCTCACAGTAACACACTCTACTTGCCCTACTTCATTCCCCAGAACCAGATCCAGCACTGCTTCCTCCTTCATTGGGCTGGAAATATACTGATCAAGAAAGTTCTCCCATACACATTTCAGGAATTCCTCCTCTTCCTTGCCTCTTACAAGCTGATTCTCCTTGGTGACTTTAATGGCAGAGTTGGAAAGGAAACTCGTGACTTAAAGAACAAATGGTGGGTCGAAAAAGGGCAGGAGATCCAGCATCTAGCCGACAGTCACGACCTGCGGGATTTTTTAGCGCAGTCAAGATCACCTACGGCCCAAGCACTCGAGGTCCTATTCCACTGAGAGCCAAGAACGGAGAGATGCTCATCAAGGACAGAGAGGCAGTCAGTGCCTGCTGGAAGGTGCACTTCGAGGATCTTCTCAACCAGGAGTCTGTCTTTGACATGAGTGCCCTTGACTCCATCCCACAGCATGCTACCCGTCACCACCTCGGCACAATCCCAGCCCGGCATGAGGTTGAAAAGGCCATCCGACAACTGAAAAATAACAAGACCTCAGGAGCAGATAGAATTCCTGCCGAAGCACTAAAACATGGCGGAGACGTCCTCAGCGCTAATCCATGATCTCATCTCTGATTTGGAAGAAAGAGAGCATGTCAGGGGATCTCAGACACCGTAATCGTGACCATCTTCAAGAAAGGGGACAAGTCCGACTGCACTAATTAGAGGAGTTTCCCAGCTGTCTGCCGCAGGAAAAATAAAGAATCCTCCTCCATCATCTCCTCCCAGTGGCTGCAGAGCTCCTCCCAGAGTCACAATGCAGATTCCACCCACTAAGGTGCACAGTGGCCATGATCTTCAACGTGTGACAAATCCAAGAAAAATGTTGGGAACAGTATCAACCTCTCTACATGGCTTTCTTTGACCTCACAAAGGCCTTCGACTCTTGTCAACCGTGAGGGATTATGGAGTGTCCTTAAATTTGTCACCATCCTTCGCCTGCTTCACGATGACATGCAAGCCATGATGCTTACCAACAGATCCACCACAGACTAAATACACGTGCGGACCGGGGTCAAGCAATGCGTCATCTCACTCTTAATGAGCTCCCTGCTGGAGTGGAGTTAATCTACAGGACAAACGGGAAATTGTTCAACCTCTGACGCCTCAATCCAGATCCAAGGTTGCTCCAACCTCTGTCATTGAATTACAATATGCAGATGACGTTTGTGTTTGTGTACACTCTGAGTCCAAACTCTAAACCATCATTGACACTTTCACTGAAGCGTACGAGAGTCTGGACCTCACATTTAACATCAGTAAGACAAAGGTTCTCTACTAACCTGCCCCCGCTACACAGTACTGCTCCCCAATCATCAAGATCCACGATGAGACCTTGGACAATGTGGACCACTTCCCATACCTTGGAAGCCTACTATCAGTAAGGGCAGACATCGCTGACGAAGACCAACACCGCCTTCAGTGTGCCAGTGCAGCCTTCGTTCGCCTGAGGAAAAGAGTGTTCGAAGACCAGGATCTCAAACCCGGCACCAAGCTCATGGTCTACAGAGCAGTAGTGATACCCGCCCTCCTATATGCTTCAGAGACATGGACTATGTACAGCAGGCACCTCAAAGCACTGGAGAAGTACCACCAACGCTGCCTTCGTAAAATCCTGCAAATTCATTGGCAGGAGAGGTGCACCAACATTAGCATTCTGTCTCAGACCAACATCCTCAGCATCAAGGCATTGACTACGCTCGATCAGCTCTGGTGGGCTGGCCACATTGCATGCCCGATACTAGACTCCAGAAACAAGCACTCTACTCTGAGCTACGTCACGGCAGGCGAGTCCCAGGATGGCAGAGAAAACACTTCAAGGACACCCTCATAAACCTGCTTGAAAAAATGCAACATCCCCACCGACTCTTGGGGATCCCTGGTCCAAGATAAGTCAAAGTGGAGGGGGAGCATCTGAGAAGGCACTTCGAGTCTCTTCGCCGGGAGCACACGGGAAGCCAAGTACAAACAGCGGAAGGAACAAACGACAAATCAAGCAACCCACCCACCCGTCCCTCCAACCACTGTCTGCCCCACCTGTGATAGAGACTGTAGATCCCGCATTGGTCTCAACTGTCACCTTAGAACTCATTTTAGTGTGGAAGCAAGTCTTCCTCAACTCCGGAGGATTGCCTAAGAAGAAGACTACACTTTTTCCCCCCGTCTACATTAGGATAATTGAAGTTTCTCTTTTTTTACACTTGTTTTTACCTCTTTCTGAACTTCATTTGCAAATTTGTTTCTCCATTTGCTCCCGACTGAGCTACAGTATGCAGCTAGCAATGTAACAGCTCCTCTGCTGGTTCTTAACTCTAGCCAAAAAGATTCTGTCTTTGAACCCTCAAGCATCACCCCTTTCAACAAGAACAACTTGCATTTATATAGCGCCTTTAATGAAGTAAAATGTCCGAAGGCTCTTCACCGGAGCGTTATTTGACACTGAGCCACGTGAGGAGATATTAGGGCAGATGACCAAAAGCTTGGCGAAAGGTAGGTGTTGAGTATTTTAAATGACTAGTGATAGGTACAGAGGCAGAGAGGTTTAGAGAGGGAAATTCCAGTGCTTGGGGTCTGGGCAGCTGAAGGCACAGCTATTAATGGTAGGAGGATGAAAATCAGGGCCATAAAAGAACCCAGAATTGGAGGAGTGCAGAGACTGCAGGGTATTGTAGTACTGGAGGAGGTTACTGAGACAAGGAAAGCATGAGGCTATGGAGGGATTTGTAAACAAGAATGAGGATTTTAAGTTCAATGCATTGCCAGACCTGGAGCCAATGTAGGTCAGGGAGATCAGTGCTGTAACATATCTTTGATCAATACTGTCACCCCTTTTCTTGCTTCCCTATTCCTCCTGAATATATTGTAGTCTTGATTGTTAAATTCCCAATCTTGTCCTTGTTTGAGCCAGGTTTTCTGTTGTTGCCAATACATCATAACCACATGCGGCAACTTGTGCCTGCAGCTCACCAACCTCGTTTGTCATGCTCTGCATTTACACACATGCACTCTAAATCTGCCTTGGTCTGCTTAGCACTTCCCCCTGTTTGATCCCTCCTCTTTCTGGGCTAGTCTTTATTCTAATGCTGCTTGTCTCTCCCAATCTTCTGTACTCCTCTGATGCTTCATTCCGATTCCCCTCTCTCCTACCAAATTAGTTTAACCCTCCCCGCAGCACTAGTTATGAACTAGTAAAAGTTAACTTTTCTCTCTTCTTGCTCTCAATTGGTCACTTTGTCTCCCATTGCAAGCTGATCCTGTCCTATTGTACATTCAACTTGTCATACTTGGAGGCTGTTGTGCGGTAAATATGTTTTGGGGAATTTTCTCTTCTACTCTCCTGAAGATTCTGGCGATTGCTGGGGTACATTTCCATGGGATCAAAGCAGAAAATGCTGAAAACATTTTGCAGGTCAGGCAGCATCGGTGGAGAGAGAAACCGAGTTAACAGTTCAGATCGATGACCTTTTGTCCGAACTGGTAGATGTTGACTGTTCCATGGGCATTGACAACAAGTACCTCGCCCAAAGTAGCCATTGATTGGAGAGGTAGCAAACACAACCGAGTCTGATCCTGGCACCCATGCATCCACACTTCGCCCAAACCCATCATGAGGAGCACAGATCCTCCCAGTTAAATCAGAGGCACTATGGCAACATGATTTTTTTCAACTTCGATTTCTGTACTGCTTGATTCAGTGTGTAGGAGGTCAACTTCATGCAATGTGACTTGAAGTGGTAATTAATTAGACATATCTGTCACTGTCTCTTACATATGAGCCACTGGTACATCTGAATGGCTGGTGCCAGAACAGCAAGCTAGAGGCAAAGGCCAGGTCAAACACACTCACTCTTGTGTGCTTAGAAGTGACTTACAGAGAAGAAAGTCAAATTGAATGGAAAGTAAATGAGAAGCTATTTCCACCAGCCCATAATACCAAATGTCTCTGCGCTATGAAGAATGTATTATTGAAGACTGGCTTCAAGTCCAAGATAATAAAAGTGGAATTAACAGAGGAGACGTGTGGGCTGAGATTATCTGGGCGAAGAGCTAAATACTGCAGATGCTGGAAAGGAGAGAGGAGCCGCGGGGGGGGGGGGACAACATTTCAGGTCAATGAAGTTCTGCTGAAATGCTTCCTGACATCTTGAATGTTTCCAGTATTTCCTGTTTCTGTTACCTGGCCCATGTTTTTAAGCCATAGGCAGTCCTGCCTTGCTTATCTCAGGCCTCACAATACTTCAGCACCAGTGGTATGTGATCATATAGCGGATGCAAACTCTGCCTCCCAGGGCAATCCAAGAGCCAAACTATCATGGAACTGGAGAGCTGCCATTGGAGGTGGTGGGATTACACGGGCTTCTGTCCCTGTTGGACCTCCACAGGTCTGGTAGGTGCTGAGGCCTCACCCGGGCAAAGGGTACTTGTGGGTTGTGAGTCTCTGGTTGAACACCACACTCTCAGCCCTGACCTACAACACAGCCCAATGGTGTAAGGTTAGATTAACTAAGCAGGTAGGTTTGGGGGAGCTAATTGTACACCTGCAAAGTTGCATTGTTGCTTTACCTGCTGTGCGCTCTCTCCCATCAGTGAATCCATCACTGACGAGCTGCTATTAAAAGCGAAGCAAGACGGATTTTCAGACCGCCAGATTGGGGACTGCATCGGACTAACTGAACTCGATGCAAGAAAGTTGAGGATAAGCAGGAACATTAAACCACAGGTTAAACAGGTCAGTCACTTGATGTATCCTGCCTCGGCAGGGCCGTGTGTGTGCACATAATGGCGCGCGTGTGAACTTGTCCTTCATTGGAGACCATCATTCCCCACAGTACCAAGTCATAAGCTAGAAGGGCCTGATTTCAATCTCTGGTATACACTTATGTTAGCTGATCTCAATCATAAAAGTGTGCAGCACAGAAGGAGGCCATTCAGCCCATCATGCCTGGACCAGCTCTCTGCTCTAAATAGTCCCAATACCTCAAGTCCTTTCTCTTAACTAGAGTCACTATACTGTACACATTAACCACAGTCTAAAATCCCTTTACTGTACACTCTAACCACAGCCTGGACATAAGAACATAAGAAATAGGAGCAGGAGTAGGCCATACGGCCCCTTGAGCCTGCTCCGCCATTTAATACGATCATGGCTGATCCGATCATGGACTCAAGTCCACTTCCCTGCCCGCTCTCCATAATCCCTTATTCCCTTATCGTTTAAGAAACTGTCTATTTCTGTCTTAAATTTATTCAATGTCCCAGCTTCCACAGCTCTCTGAGGCAGCGAATTCCACAGATCCACAACCCTCAGAAGAAATTTCTCCTCATCTCAGTTTTAAATGGGTAGCCACTTATTCTAAGATTATGCCCTCTAGTTCTAGTCTCCCCTATCAGTGGAAACATCCTCTCTGCATCCACCCTGTCATGCCCCCTCATAATCTTGTACGTTTCGATAAGATCACCTCTTGTTCTTCTGAATTCCAATGAGTAGAGGCCCAACCTACTCAACCTTTCCTCATAAGTCAACCCCCTCATCTCTGGAATCAACCTTGTGAAACTTCTTTGAACTGCCTCCAAAGTAAGTATACTTCGTAAATTTGGAAATCAAAAATGCACGCCGTATTCCAGGTGTGGCCTCACCAATACCCTGTACAACTGTAGCAAGACTTCCCTGCTTTTATACTCCATCCCCTTTGCAATAAATGGCAAGATTCCATTGGCCTTCCTGATCACCTGCTGTACCTGCATACTAACCTTTTGTGTTTCATGCACATGTACCCCCAGGTCCCGCTGTACTGCAACACTTCGCAATCTTTCTCCATTTAAATAGTAACTTGCTCTTTGATTTTTTTCTGCCAAAGTGCATGACCTCATACTTTCCAACATTATACTCCATCTGCCAAATTTTTGCCCACTCACTTAGCCTGTCTATGTCCTTTTGCAGATTTTTTGTATTCTCCTCACACATTGCTTTTCCTCCCATCTTTGTATCGTAAGCAAACTTGTCCCTATACTGTACACTCTAACCACAGACTGAGGTCCCTGTATTGTACACACCAACCACAGACTGCGGTCCCTATACTATACACGCTAACCACCTCCTGAAGTCCCTCTACTGTACAACTCTAACCACCTCCTGAAGTCTCTATTCTGTACACCCTACCCACAGACTGAAGTATCTGTACTGCACACTCTAACCACAGAAAGAAAAAGGAGGTGGGGTAGCTCTATTGATAAAGGATGGAATCACTGCAATAATGAGAAACTGTATTGGCTCAAATGATAAGGATGTTGAAACAGTTTGGGTGAAGATAAGGAATAATAAGGGAAAAAAGTCACTGGTGGGCATAGTCTATAGGCCCCCTACCAGTAACAACTCTGTTGGTCGGAGCATAAACCAGGAAATAGTGGGGGCTTGTAAAAAGGGAACAGCAATAATCATGGGTGATTTTTAACCTCCATATTGATTGGACAAATCAAATTGGTCAGGGTAGCCTTGAGGAGGAGTTCATAGAATGCATAAGGAACGGGTTCCTTGAGCAGCATCTAACTGAACCAAACAGGGGGCAGGCTATCTCAGATCTGGTCCTGTGTAATGAGACAGTATTAATAAACAATCTCCTGGTAAAGGATCCCCTTGGAATGAGTGATCATAGCATGATTGAATTTCAAATTCAGATGGAGGGTGAGAAAGTTGGATCACTAACCAGAGTACCAAGATTAAATAAAGGAGACTATGAAGGTATGAGGGCAGAGTTGGCTAAAGTGGACTGGGAAAATAGATTAAAGTGTAGGACGGTTGATGAACAGTGGTGTACATTTAAGGAGATATTTCATAACTCTCAAGAATAATCTATTCCAGTGAGGAGGAAAGGGTGTAAGAGAAAAGATAGCCATCCGTGGCTAACTAAAGAAATAATGGACGGTATCTGATTTAAAAACAAGGGCATACAGAGTGGCCAAAACTAGTGGGAGGACAGAAGACTGGGAAGCTTTTAAAAGCCAGCAAAGAATGACTAAAAAAATGATTAGGAAAGGGAAGATAGACTATGAAAGTAAACTAGCACAAAATATAAAAACAGATAGCAAGAGTTTCTATAGGTCTATAAAAAGGAAAAGAGTGGCTAAAGTAAATGTTGGTCCCTTAGAGGATGAGACCGGGGAATTAGTAATGGGGAACATGGAGATGGCAGAAACTCTGAACAAATATTTTATATCCGTCTTTATGGTAGAGGACACTAACAATATTCCAACAGTGGATAGTCAAGTTCTCCCCACAGCTCCCCCCCTGCCCCCCTATAGCCCCTTAACACAATCACAATCACTAAGGAGGTGGTACTCAGCAAGATAATGGGACTAAAGGCAGATAAATTCCCCTGGACCTGATTGCTTGTATCTTAGGGTCTTGAGAAGTAGTGGCAGGGATTGTGGATGCATTGGTTGTAATTTACCAAAATTCCCTGGATTCTGGGAAGGTCCCAGCAGATTGGAAAACTGCAAATGTAAAGCCCCTATTTAAAAAAGGAGGCAGAAAAAAAAGGAAACTATAGGCCAGTTAGCCTAATATCTGTGGTTGGGAAAATGTTGGAGTCTATTATTAAAGAAGCAGTAGCAGGACATTTGGAAAAACATAATTCGGTCAGGCAGAGTCAGCATGGATTTATGAAGGGGAAGTCATGTTTGACAAATTTGCTGGAATTCTTTGAGAATGTAACAAAGAAGGTGGATAAAGGGGAACCAGTGGATGTGGTGTATTTGGACTTCCAGAAGGCATTCGATAAGGTGCCACATAAAAGGTTACTGCACAAGATAAAAGTTCACGGGATTGGGGGTAATATATTAGCATAGATAGAGGATTGGCTAACTAAACAGAAAACAGAGAGTCGGAATAAATGGTTCATTCTCTGGTTGGCAACCAGTAACTAGTGGGGTGCCGCAGGGACCCCAACTATTTACAATCTACTGGGACTGAGTGTAACGTAGCCAAGTTTACTGACGATACAAAGATGGGAGGAAAAGCAATGTGTGAGGAGGACACAAAAAATCTGCAAAAGGACATAGACAGGCTAAGTGAGTGGACAAAAATTTGGCAGATGGAGTATAATGTTGGAAAGTGTGAGGTCATGCACTTTGGCAGAAAATATCCAAGAGCAAATTATTATTTAAATGGAGAAAGATTGCAAAGTGCTGCAGTACAGTGGAACTTGGGGGTACTTGTGCATGATACACACAAGGATAGTATGCAGGTACAGCAAGTGATCAGGAAGGCCAATGGAATCTTGGCCTTTATTGCCAAGGGGCTGCAGTATAAAAGCAGGGAAGTCTTGCTACCGCTATACAGGGTATTGGTGAGGCCACACCTGGAATACTGCGTGCAGTTTTGGTTTCCATATTTACGAAAGGATGTACTTGCTTTGGAGGCAGTTCAGCGAAGGTTCACTAGGTTGATTCCGGAGATGAGGGGGTTGACATGAGGAAAGGTTGAGTAGGTTGGGCCTCTACTCATTGGAATTCAGAAGAATGAGAGGTGATCTTATTGAAACATATAAGATTGAGGGGGCTTGACAAGGTGGATGCAGAGAGGATGTTTCCACTGATGGGTAAGACTAGAACTAGAGGGCATGATCTTAGAATAAGGGACCGCCCATTTAAAACTGAGATGAGAAATTTCTTCTCTGAGGGTTGTAAATCTGTGGAATTCGCTGCCTCAGAGACCTGTGGAAGCTGGGACATTGAATAAATTTAAGACAGAAATGGACAGTTTCATAAATGATAAGGGTTTATGGGGAGCGGGCAGGGAAGTGGAGCTGAGTCCATGATCAGATCAGCCATGATCTTATTGAATGGCGGAGCAGGCTCGGAGGGCCACATGGCCTATTACTGTTCCTATTTCTTATGTTATGAAGTCTCAATACTGTACACACTTGCCACAGACTGAAGTCCCTTTACTGTGGAATCAGAGATTTACAGCACGGAAGGAGGCCATTTCGGTCCATCAAGTCTGTGCCTAATCCCACTTTCCAGCTCGAGGTCCATAGGCCTGCAGGTTACCGCACTTCAGGTGCACATCCAAGTATCTTTTTAATGTGGTGAGGGTTTCTGCCTCCATCATCCTTTCAGGCAGTGAGTTCCAGAACTCCACAACCCTCTGGATGAAGACATTTCTCCTCAAATCCCCTCTAAACCTTCTACCAATTACTTGGAATTTATGCCCCTGGTTGTTGATCCCTCTGCTAAGGGAAATAGGCCCTTTCTATCCACTATATCTAGGCCCCTCATCATTTTATACACCTCAATCAGGACTTCCCTCAGCCTCCTCTATTCCAAGGAAAACAAATCCAGCCTATCCAATCTGTCCTCATAGGTAAGATTCTCCACTTCTGACAACATCCTTGTAAATATCCTCTGTACCCTCTCTAGTGCAATCACGTACTTCCTGTAATGTGGTGACCAAAACTACACGCAGTACTCCAGCTGTGGCTTAACCAGTGTTTTATACAGTTCAAGCATAACCCCCTGCTCTTGTATTCTGTGCCTCAGCTAATAAAGGCAAGCAATCTGTATGCCTTCTTAATCACCTTATCGACCTGGCCTGCTACCTTCAGGGATCTGTGGACATGCATTCCAAAGTCCCTTTGTTCCTCTACACTTCAGTGTCCTACCATGTAATGTGTATTCCCTTTCTTTGTTAGCCCTCCCCAAATGCATTACTTCACACTTCTCTGGATTAAATTCCATTTGCCACTGTTCTGCCCACCTGACCAGTTGATTGATATCTTCCTGCAGTCCGCAACTTTCTTCTTCGTTATCAACCACACAGCCGATTTTAGTGTCATCTGCAAACTTCTTAATCATGCTCCCTATATTCAAGTCTGGATCATTGACGTATAGCACAAAAAGCAAGGGACCTAGTACTGAGGCCTACAGAACCCCACTGGAAACATCCTTCTAGTCACCAAAACACCCAACAACCATTACCCTTTGCTTCCTGCCTCTGAGCCAATTTTGGATCCAACTTGCCACTTTGCCCTGGATCCCATGGGCTTTTACTTTCATGACCAATCTGCCATGTGGGACCTTATCAAAAACTTTGCTAAAATCCATAAACACTATATGATACGTTTTGCCCTCATCTACCCTCCTGGTTACCTCCTCGAAAAATTCAATCAAGTTAGTCAGACATGACCTTCCCTTAACAAATCTGTGTTGACTCGCCTTGATTAATCAGTGTCTTTCTATGTCAAGATTTATGCTGTCCTTCAGGATTTTTTCCCATAATTTTCCCACCACTGAAGTGAGGCTGACTGGCCTGTAATTACTCGGCCTATCCATTTCTCCCTTATTAAACAAAGGTACCACATTAACAGTCCTCTAGTCCTCTGGCACCACACCTGAAGCCAGAGAGGATTGGAAAATGTTGGTCAAAGCCTCTGCTATTTCCTCTTTTGCTTCTCTTAACAGCCTGGGATACATTTCATCCAGGCCTGGAGACTTAGCCACTTTCAAAGCTGCTAAAGCTCGTAATACCACCTCTCACTAAGTTTATTTCATCTAAAATTTCACACTCGATAGTAGTGTCTGCATTGCCCCTCTCTTTTCTGAAAACAGACGCAAAGTATTAATTAAGAACCCACATCTTCCGCCTCCCACAAACTGATTTTACTCATGGTAACTAATAGACACTCTACCCACCTTCTGACGTCTTTACACTGCACACTCTACTCATCTCCTGAAGTCTCTATACTGTACACTCTAACCACAAATTGAAGTCTCTATCCTGTACAATCTAAACACCTCCTGAAGTCCCTATACTGTAGACTCTAACCATTTCCTGAAATGACAATGCTGTACACACTAACCACCTTCTGAAGTCTCTATATTGTTCACACTAACCACAGACTTTAATCTCTAATGTACACTTTAACCACCTCCCAATTTCACTATACTGTACACACTAACCACAGACTGAAGACCATATACTTTACATTCTGCCCACAGACCAAAGTGTCTATACTGTACACTCTAACCACCTCCTGCAGTCCCTCTAATATATACTCACCACCTCCTGAAGTCCAGATACTGTACACTCTATCCACCTCCTGAAATCTTTATAGTGTACACTGCAACCACAGACTGAAGTCTCTATACCGTACACTCTAACCACAGACTTTAGTCTCTACTGTACATTCTAACCACCTTTTAAAGTCCCTATACACTCTAACCACCTCCTGAAGTCTCCTTAATGCACACTAACCTCGGACTTAAGTCTCTCTACTCTACACTCTAACCAACTCCTGAAATCCCTATACTGTACACTCTCACCACCTCCTGAAATCTCAATATTGAACGATCTAACCACCTCATGAAGTCTCTATACTGTACACACTAACCAGCGACTGAAGTCCCTATACTGTACACTCTACCCACAGATGGAAGTCTCCATACTGTACAGTCTAACCACAGGCTGAGGTTTCTATACTGTACACTCTAACCACATCCTTAAGTCGCTCTGCTATACACACTAAACACCCCCTGAAGTCTCTATTCTGCACACTCTGCACACTCTCTCCAACTCCTGAAGTCCCTGTATTGTGCTCTGGAACCAACTTCTGAAGTCCCTGTACTGTGCACTTTAACCTCAGACTGAGGTACCTATACTGTACACTCAAAGCCTCCTGCAGGCTCTATACTGTACAATCTAACCACTGACTGGAGTCTCGACACCGTACACTCTAACCAACTCCTGAAGTCCGTATACTGTACACTCTAATAACCTCCTGCAGTCTCTAAAATGTACTCTCTCCAACTCCAGAAGTCTCTATACTGTACACACTAACCACTGACTAATCTGTATACTGTGCACTCTACCCACAGACTGAAGTCTCTATACTGTATGCACTAACCACAGACTGAAGTAGGTAGACGGTACACACTAACGACAGACTAAAGTCTCTATCACCATCATCATCATCATAGGCAGTCCCTCGGAATCGAGGAAGACTTGCTTCCAATCTTAGGTGGCTGTACATTCCAATACAAGAACCACAGTCTGTCACAGGTGGGACAGATAGTCGTTGAGGGAAGGGGTGGGTGGGACTGATTTGCCGCACCTTCTTTCCGCTGCCTGCGCTTGATTTCTGCATGCTCTTGGCTACGAGACTCGAGGTGCTCAGCGCCCTCCCGGATGCACTTCCTCCACTTAGGACGGTCTTTGGCCAGGGACTCCCAGGTGTCAGTGGGGATGTTGCACTTTATCAGGGAGCCTTTGAGGGTGTCCTTGTAATATTTCCGCTGCCCACCTTTGGCTCGTTTGCCGTGAAGGAGTTCCGAGTAGAGTGCTTGCTTTGGGAGTCTCGTGTCTGGCATGCGAACTATGTGACCTGCCCAGCGGAGCTAATCAAGTGTGGTCAGTGCTTCAATGCTGGGGATGTTGGCCTGGTCGAGGATGCCAACGTTGCGTCTGTCCTCCCAGGGGAATTGTAGGATCTTGCGGAGACATCGTTGGTGGTATTTCTCCAGTTACTCTACTGTACACTCAAACCAACTCCTGAAGTTTCTATACTGTACACTCTAACCACGGACTGAGGTCCCTATCTTGTACACTCTAATAACCTCCTGGAATCTCCATAGTGTACACTCCATCTCCTGAAGTCTCTATACTGTACACTCTAACCACAGACTGAAGTCCTGATACTGTACACTCTAACCACAGACTGAGGTCCCGATACTGTACACTCTAACCACAGACTGAAGTCCCGATACTGTACACTCTAACCACAGACTGAAGTCCCGATACTGTACACTCTAACCACAGACTGAGGTCCCGATACTGTACACACTAACCACAGACTGAGGTCCCGATACTGTACACACTAACCACAGACTGAGGTCCCGATACTGTACACACTAACCACAGACTGAAGTCCCGATACTGTACACTCTAACCACAGACTGAAGTCTCTATGATGTACCCCCCTGGTCCAGCAAGCCTCGATTTTAAAATGCTTATCCTTGTATTCAAATTCCTCCATGATCTCGCCCCTCCCTGTCTCTATAAACTCCTCCAGCCTGACGACCGTTATGATCTCTGGGCTCCTCCAATTCTGCCAACTGCACATCACTGATTTTCATCACTCCACCATCGGTGGCTGTGCCTTCAGCTGCTGAGGCCCTAAGCTCTGGAATTCAGCCCTAAACCTCTCCACCTCGTTACCTCACTTTCATTCTTTAAGACACTCTTTTAAAACCTACCTCCCTGTCCCAATATCTCTCTCTGTGGCTCAGTGTTGATCACACATTGTCTTTACCTTTTGATGACCAAAACATGAAGGCCAGAATTTTCCTGCTGACATGCGCCCGGGTATAGCTCAATCTGGGTGCAAACAAATCACACCGCGTAAGCGATCGTGGAAATTTGGCTGTCAATGAGTTATGCCCGCAGTATGAAGTATCCATGATCATTTAAGTGTGTTCAATGAGCCCTTTGTCTGAACGGGTCCCCGCCTACAAACCTGGCCACGCCCCCTCATCTCGAAAGACGAGTTTGATTGAATTGTGCCTGTTCGGGGTAGGGTGGAGGTGTCATTACTTTGCTCCCAGATTCTCAGCTGCACAGACTCCTGACGACATATGAAACCAGTGCAATTCAGCAGTGTTTTAAAGGTTGGGCCTGCCCTGCTGCTGTGGAAATCGAAGATCTGTTGTAAACAAAATTTAATGGATGGCTCATTTTCTAGATCTCCCTCTGTAGGCGGGGAAAAGTTAAAATGACTGCAGACTGTACAGAACGAATTGAATTAATTGCTGTAAAAGTTGGCAGGACTGAGAGAAAAGTGTTGCTTAACTTGTAGTCTCCATAGAATCATAGAAATTTACAGCACAGAAGGAGGCCATCTGGCCCATCGTGTCCGTGCCGGCCAACAAAGAGCTGTCCAGCCTAATCCCACTCTCCAGCTCTTGGTCCGTAGCCCTGTAGGTTACGACACTTCAAGTGCACATCTAAGTATTTTTAAAATGCTATGAGGGTTTCTGCCTCTACCACCCTTTCAGGCAGTGAGTTCCAGACCCTCACCACCCTCTGGGTGAAGACATTTCTCCTCACATCCCCTCTAAACCTCCTACCACTTACTTTAAATCTATGCCCTCTGGTTATTGGCCCCTCTAATAAGGGAAATGGGTCCTTTCTATCCACTCTATCTAGGCCCCCTCATAATTGTATACACCTCAATAAGGTCTCCCTTCAGCCTCCTCTGTTTGAAAGAAAACAATCCCAGTCTATCAAATCTTTCCTCATAGCTAAAATTTTCTAGTCTTGGCAACATCCTAGTAAATCTCCTCTGTTCTCTCCAGTGCAATCATATCTTTCCTGGAATGTGGTGACCAGAACTGTTCGCAGTACTCTAGCTGTGGCCTAACTAGTGTTGTATACAGTTCTAGCATAACTTCCCTGCTCTTGTATTCTATGCCTCGGCTAATAAAGGAAAGCATTCCATATGCCTTTTTAACTACCTTATCGACCTGTCCTGCTACCTTTAAGGATCTGTGGACATACTATCCAAGGACCTTCTGTTCCTCTACATCTCTCAGTATCCTCCCATTTATTATGTATTCCCTTGTCTTGTTGCACCTCCCCAAATGCATTACCTCACATTTCTCTGGAATGAATTCCATTTTCCACTTTTCTGCCCAACTGACCAGTCATTCGATATCTTCCTACAGTCTTAAGTTTTCCTCCTCACTGTCAACCACACGGCTAATTTTTGTATCATCTGCAAACTTTTTTTATCATGCCCCCTACAGTTAAGTCTAAATCATCACTATACACCACAAAAAGCAAGGGACTGAGGACTGAGCACTGAGCCCTTGGAACCTTACTGGAAACTGCCTTCCAGTCGCAAAAACACCCATCAACCATTATCCTTTGCTTCCTGCCACTCAGCCAACTCTCCCTTGGATCCCATGGGCTTTACTTTTTTGATCAGCCTACCATGCGGGACTTTGTCAAAAGCCTTGCTAAAATCCATGTAGACTATATCAAACGCACTGCTCTCATCGACCCTCCTTGTTACTTCCTCAAAAAATTCAATCAAGTTAGTCAGACACGAACTTCCTTTAACAAATCCATGCTGACTGTCTTTGATTAATCTGTGTCTTTCTAAATGAAGGTTTATACTGTCCCTCAGAATTTTTTCCAATAACTTTCCCACTACCTAGGTTAAACTAACTGGCCTGTAATTACTCGGTTTATCCCTTCCTCTCTTTTTAAGCAATGGTACGACATTAGCAGTTCTCCAATCCTCTGGCACCACTCCTGTAGCCAGAGAGGATTGGAAAATGATGGTCAGAGCCGCCGCAATTTCCTCCCTTGCTTTTAATAGCCTAGAATATATTTCATCCTGACTTGGCAATTTATCTACTTTCAAAGATGCTAAACCCCTTAATACTTCCTCTCTTACTATGTTTATCCCATCCAATATTTCTCACACTTCGTCCTTAACTTCAACATCGGCATCATCCCCCTTTTTTGTGAAGACAGCCGCAAAGTATTCATTAAGTACTTTACCCACATCCTCCGCCTCCACACGTAGGTGAGCGCAATTCAACCTCGGCCAGACGACTGCAGTGTCGAACACATTTTGGGCGCAATAAACTAATTGCGCCCATGGAGCAAACTCTAGGTCAAGGGAAACATCTAAACTACTAGGCTCCAAGGTTGGAGAAAGGCTTGTTTAGCTTTGGAAGCAAGTGATGATGAAGGGACTTTATAAGAAGTATATAAGGTAGTAAATGGCATTATTTCACGGCATGCCAAGATACTAAAGCAAAGGGGCATAGGTTAAAACTGGTGAAAGGAAAATTTAGTGAAAATATCAGGAGTAGCTTCACACAGTGATCAGCACTTCGAATGTTCTCATGGATGAGTAATGGAGGCAAAACACTTGGACTAAAGAATGATAAGCTGAGATTGGCCGATGTGCCTCATTCACTCTCATCTGCTTTCCTTTGCTAGATTGACACGCTCGCTGCAGAGTACCCAGCTATCACCAATTACCTGTACGCCACATATCACGGACAGGTGAGTCTTGCTAGGACAAGTTTTTTTTTAATTTACTGGATTCCACTGTTCTTTTGACCAAAAATAGATGAGCTCTGTTTCTGTTTCAGGAGCATGACTTGGATTTCAATGATCATGGAATCATGGTGCTGGGATGTGGACCATACCATATAGGTAAATAAAATAAAAAAACACGAGATGTGTTGCCACCCAAATCCATGTCCATCTTTCCCACCACTCCATGTTTGAACCCCTCCAATCAGGTTTCAGTCCGTGCCAGAGCATTTATCAAAGTCACAAATGACATTCGATGTGACTTGTGACCATGGTGCACTGTCCCTCCCCCTCCTTGACCTCAATACAGACTTTGACATGGTCAAGCCTGTCTGTCTCCAGCACTTTTCCTCAATTGTCCATTTTGGTGGGACTGCCATTGCTTGCTTTCATTCTTGTCTATCCTGTTGTAACCAGAGAATCGCCTGCAATGGCTTCTCTTCCCACCATTACCTCTGAAGACCCCCAAGCCTCTCACCCTGGCTCCCTCCTCTTCCTCATCTACATGCTGTCCCTCAGTGACAACATCCGAAGCCATGGGCCCAGCTTCCATGTGTGTGCTCATGACACCCAGCTCTACCTCACCACTAGCTCTCTCCGCTGTACTATCAAACTGCTTGTCAAACGTACAATTTTGGATGATCTGCAATTTCTTCTAGTATAAACGTTTGGAAGACTGAAGCCATCCCCTTCAGTGCCTGCCACAATCCTCATGGGCTCATCAACTATTCCATCCCCACTCGGGCCGCCATCTCTGGTTGAACCAGACTGTTTGCAAACTTGGCATTCTATTTCACCCCGAGCTAAGATTCTGACTCCATATCGTCTCCATCATAAAGACTGCCTACATCCACCTCCGTAACATCGCTAATAATCTGCCCCTCCATCTTCCGCTGAAGCACTTATTCAGGCCTTTGTCATCTCTAGACTCTGCTGTTCCAATGCTCTCCTGGCCGGCCTCCCATCTTCCACCCTCTGTAATTATCAGCTCATCCAGAACTCTGCTGCCCATATCCTAACTTGCACCAAGCCAAGTTCACCATAAGAACATAAGAAATAGGAGCAGGAGTAGGTCATTTGACCCCTCTAGCCTGCTCCGCCATTTAATAAGGTCATGGCTGATCAGACTATGGACTCTGCTCCACTTCCCTGCCTGCTCCTCATAACTCTTTTTCCCTTATCGCTCAAAAATCTGTCTTATCGCCGCCATAAATATATTCAATGACCCAGCCTCCACAGCTCTCTGGGGCAGAGAATTCCACAGATTTAAAACCCTCAGAGAAGAAATTCCTTCTCATCTCAGTTTTAAAAGGGCAGCCCCTTATTCTGGAACAATGCCCTCTAGTTTTAGATGACAACCAATGCATTTACTATTTCCATGGCTACCTCTTTTAGTCTGGGATGCAGATCATCAGGCCCTGGGGATCATCAGGTTTGCAGTGCCATTAGTTTCTCCAGCACTATTTTCATACTAATAATCATTTCCTTTCATTCCTCTTGCTCACTAGACCCTTGGTTCCCTAGCATTTCTGGGATGTTATTTGTGTCCTCTTCCGTGAAGACAGAACCGAAGTATTTATTTAATTGTTCTGCCATTTCCTTGTTCCCCATTACAAATTCTCCCATTTCTGTCTGTAAAGGACCTACATTTGTCTTCACTAATCTTTTTCTTTTTACGTACTTGTAGAAACTTTTGCAATCGGTTTTTATGTTTCTTGCACGTTTACTCTCAGACTCTCTTTTCCCCTCAGTCAATCTCTTGGTCCTTTTTTGCTGAATTCTAAACTGCTCCCAATCCTCTGGCTTACTACTTTTCTGGCAACTTTGTATAACTCCTCTTTTTGGATCTAATACTATCCTTTTGTTAGCCGTGGTTCGGTCACTTTTCCTTTTGTGTTTTTACACCAGAAAGGAATGTATAACTGTTGCAATTCATGCATTCGTTCCTTAAATATTAGCCATTGCCTATCCACCGTCATGCCTTTTAATGAATTTTCCCAATCTATCACAGCCAATTCATTCCTCATACCCTCGTAGTTTCCTTTGTTTAGATTTAGGACCATAGTTTTGGATTGGACTACTTCACTTTCCATCTTAATAAAGAATTCAATCATGTTATGGTCACTCTTCCCTAAAGGACCCCGCACAACAAGACTGTTAATTAACCCCTTCTCATTACACAATACCCATTCTAGGATAGCCTGTTTCCTGGTAGGCTCCTCAACATACTGGTCTAGAAAACCATCTCGTACACACTCCAGGAATTCATCTTCCACAGTATTATTACTAATTTGGTTTGGCCAGTCTATATGTAGATTAAAGTCACCTACAATTACTGTAGTACCCTTACTACATGCTTCTCTAATTTCCTGTTTGATGCCATCCCTTACATTACCCTTAGTGTTTGGAGGCCTATAGACAACTCTCACCAATGTTTTCTGCCCCTTGGTGCTCCTTTGCCCTATCCAGACTGATTCTACATCTTGATTTTCTGAGACAATATCCTTTCTCACTATTGCTCTGATTTCATCCTTTACGAAAAACACCACACCAACCCCTCTTCTTTTTTGCCTGTCCTTCCTAAATATCGAATATCCTTGGATATTCAGTTCCCAACCCTGGTCTCCGTAATTGCAACTATATCGTATCCCTTTACATCTATTTGTGCTGTTAATTCGTCAACCCCATTACAGATGCTTCATGCATTCAGATACAATGCTTTTAAATTTGTCTCTTTAACATTGTTAGACATCTTAACATTATTTTGTACTATAGCCCTATTTGTCTTATCGCTATTTTTTCTTACCTGGACCCTATTTGTTAGTGCACTCTTGTGTTTGTATGCTCTGTCCCTTCCTGACATAATCTGGTTATCCTTACCACAATCACTTTCCTGCATTGCTTCCTTTTCTTTTCTCTTCAGCATTCAAGATTGTTCTCTACTGCGACCATACTTCCCCGCCCCCCCCCCCCCCCTTATTTAGTTTAAAGCCCTGTCTATCTCCCTTGTTATTCAGTTCGTTAGAACTCTGGTCCCAGCATAGTTCAGGTGTAGTCCATCCCCATGGAACAGCTCTCCTTTTTCCGAGTATTGGTGCCAGTGCCCCATGAATCGAAACCCACTTCTCCCACACCCACCTCTGAGCCACACATTCATCTCCCTGATTCTATTGACCCTATGCCAATTTGCTCATGGCTCAGGTAATAGTGCAGAGATTATTACCTTTGTGGTTCTGCTTTTCAATTTAGTCCCTAGCTGTTCAAACTCTCTCAGCAGAACCTCTTTCTTAGTCCTACTTATGTCATTGGTACCTACATGTACCATGACAACTGGATCCTCCCCCTCCCAGTCCAAGTTCTTCTCCAGCCCGGAAGAGATTTCCTTTACCCTGGCACTGTGTAGGCAACACAGCCTTCGGGACGCACACCCTCGGCTGCAGTGAATCCTATCTATCTCCCTAATTATAGTGTCCCCTACTACAACCACCTGCCTCTTTACTCACCCCCCACTTGAATGGCTTTCTGCATCAAGATGCCTTGGTCAGTCTGCTCATCCACCCCGCAGTCTGCACACTTGTCCTCAAAGGTTGCAAGAACCTCAAATCTATTGGACAAGTGCAGGGACTGAGACTCCTGTAATACTACCTCGTGGATCCCCGTACCTGCCTCACTCGCAGTCACACCCTCCTGTCCCTGACCACGTGTAAATTCTAAAGTATTTAATGTAGAGGGTGTGGCTGCCTCCTGGAGCAAAAGGTCCAGGTAACTTTCTCCCTCCCTGATGTCTCGCAATGTCTGCAGCTTGGACTCAAGCTCCTCAACTCGGAGCCGAAGTTCGTGGAGCCGCAGACACTTAGCGCAAATGTAATCGCCCTGGACCAAAACGACCAGAAACTCCTACATATTGCAGCAGCAACACATCTCATGTTTTCCCATTATTTTATTTTAAATTAGTTTAGCGTTAATCAAGTATTTACCCTATATAGTTTATTAAATTAGTTTAACAAATAAAGGTTAGTTTTTCTTATTGAGTTATATGCTGTATGTTAATTTAAAAGAAAAACTTAGCCCACAGTCACTACCTGTGATGTCACAGAGCAGAGTTCTCCTCACCCGGAGCTGTGCGATCTCCTGGAAAAGGCAAAAAAACAGATTAAAAACCCAGGCCAACCCAACCCTAGGATGCAAAGCCATCAAGTCCAAGGGACTTGTCTGCCTTTAGTCCCATTATTTTACCGAGTACTACTACTTTAGTGATAGTGATTCCTCCCTCCCTATAGCCCCCTGATTATCCACTATTGGATGTTTTTAGGTGTCTTCTACTGTGAAGACCGATACAAAATATTTGTTCAAAGTTTCTGCCTGTTCCCTGTTCCCTGTTGTTAATTCCCCAGTCTCATCCTCTAGCGGACCAACAGTTACTTTAGCCACCCTTTTCCTTATTATGTACCTACAGAAACTCTTACACTCTGTTTTTATATTTTGTGTTAGCTTACTTTCATAATTTATCTTCCCTCTCTTTTTATTATTTTTTTAAGTCGTTCTTTGTTGGCTTTTAAAAGTTTCCCAATCCTCTGACCTCCCACTAGTCTTGGCCACATTGTTTGCCCTTGTTTTCAATTTGATACTATCCCTTATTTCCTTAGTTATCCACAGATGGTTATCCCTTCTCTTAGTCTTTCCTTCTCATTGGGATATATTTTTGTTGAGAATTATGAAATATCTCCTTAGATATCTGCCACTGCTCATCAACTGTCTCTCACTTTAATCTATTTTCCCAATCCACTTTAGCCAACTTTGCCTTATTACCTTTGTAGTCTCCTTTATTTAAACTTAAGACACTGGTTTGAGATCCAACTTTCTCACCCTCCAACTGAATTTGAAATTCAACCATGTTATGGTCACTCATTCCTAGAGGATCCTTTACTAGGAGATCATTTATTAATCCTGTCTCATTACACAGTACCAGATCTAAGATAGCCTGCTCCCTGGTTGGTTCGGCAACGTACTCTTCTTCAAGGCTACCCTGGCCAATTTGCTTTATCCAATCAATATGAAGGTTAAAACTGCCCATTATTATTGCCGTTCCTTTTTTTTTTTTCAAGCCTCCATTATTTCTTGATTTATACTCCGTACAACAGTGTAGCTACTGGAGGCCTATAAATTACGCCCATCAGTGACCTTTTCCTCTTATTACTGCTTATCTCCACCCAAACTGATTCAACACTAATACAAAAGCAAAATACTGCGGATGCTGGAATCTGGAATAAAAACAAAAAATGCTGCAAATCTCAGCAGGTCAGACACCATCTGTGGAGAGAGGAAGCAGAGTTAATGTTTCAGGTCGATGACCCTTCGTCAAAACTGGAGAGTGTTCGGAAAGAACAGATTATTAACAAGCACTGTAAGGGAGAGGGGGAAGAAAGTTCAAAAGGGAAGGTCTGTGATAGGTTCGAAGACGGGTGAGATTAGAGAGACAAAAGGGATGATGGCCCAAATTCAAATGGTAATAGCATGATGATTCAACATCTGATCTTCTGAGTCAATATCGTTTCTCACTAACGCACTGATCTCATCCTTTATTAACAGAACTACCCCATCTCCTTTTCCTTTCGGTCTGTCCTTCCGAATTGTCAAATACCCCTGAATATTTAGTACCCAGCCTTGGTCACCTTGCAACCACATCTCTGTAATGGCTATCAAATCATACCATGTGTATCTATTTGTGACGTCAACTCATCTATTTTGTTACGAATGCTGCGTGCATTCAGATAAAGAGCTTTTACATTTGTTTTTTTTCCATTTTTTCCTGCTTTGACTCCACTTTCTGATTCACTTTTATATTTATACATTCTGTCACTTCCAGTCACGCTCTGGTTTTCATTTCCCCCAGTGCTACCCTACTCTATTGCCTTCTCCTTATTCTTTGACTTTTAACATTTTCGCTCATGTGCTGCAGCAGTGCTCGCTGTCCTACATTGGCTCCCAATCCTCCAATACCTCCACTTTAAAATTCTCATCCTTGTGTTTAATTATTCTCTGGCCTCCCTAACTCAGTAACCTCCTCCGGACCTACAACCACTGTCCTACCACTTGATTCTCTGTTCTTCAACTCTCGCTTTTTGTGCATCGCCCTCTCCATTTGCACCACTGTTGGAGCCTCTGTCTACAAAACTGCAACCAATTCCTTATCCATGTATTATTATTGCTTTGTAGACAGGTGAGGACCCTCTGGTATGATTTCTTCCTTTGTCATTGGTTTCAACATGAACCATGGCTTCAGGCTGTCTTCTACCCCTCAATCTTTTGTACCCACCCCGTGATGTCCCTTATCTGGTACCTGAGAGGCAACCCACTATTTGGGACCCTTGGTTGCAACGGTCAGAAGAGCCTGTTGATTCCCCTGACTCTGGAACTGTACTGCTGCCTTTTCACTTCATTCCCTCCTCTTTGGCAACTGCTTTTTACATGTTGCTGGTATTGAGTACCCGTTGGTCAATTCAATAACCTTGGCAGATTCCTGGGTTCCCTCATTTTTCTACCCTGATGGATGGGCACCCTCTTCCATTCCTTACTAACTTGCTCTGTTTGCTGGGTGACCATCTTCAGCCTCCAAGAAGTGTCTGTGTTACCAGCTGCTTCTTTCAATTTGAAACATTGAGCTTCAGCACAAGCAATTGGAGAGGCTTTCTGGTCATCTCAGGCAAATGAAGCATCAAGAACATCTCACACCATGCGGGTCTCAGCCGCCCCCCACCCTCTCCATACTAAAATTAAATGGGTTTCTCTCAAAAGGTTAATAAAATCAAACCCGTTTTATAGGTTTAAACCTTCAAGTATAACTTCAGGCCCATTGCATGTCAAAATTGTACTCCAGCATTGGGTGAACTTCCAATGAGGATCCAGGCATTGCATAGTCCACTGGCCTCTTGCAACTCAAGATTCAAATCTTGCTATAATAAAAACAGGAAATGCTGGAAATACTCAGCAGGTCAGGCAGCATCTGTGGAGAGAGAAACAGAGTTAACGTTTCAGGCTGATGACCCTTCGTCAGAACTGGAAAAAGTTAGAGATGTAATAGGTTTTAAGTAAAGAGGCGGGGGGGTGGGAGGAAAGAACAAAAGGGAAGGTCTGTGATCAGGTAGAAGGCAAGAGTGATTTGAGACAAAAGGGGTGATGGTGCAAGGCAAAAGGAGATGGTAATGGGTCAAATAAAGAAACAAAAGATGGGTCTACAGGAGGTGTAAATGGAAACAGCCGAATCATTACCAGCAAATGCTGTCCGAAAAAATGGGAGCAGCGGTTATGGTCTGAAATTGTTGAACTCAGTGAGTCCGGAAGGTTGTAAAGTGTCTGTCTAATCGAAAGGTGAGGTGCTGTTCCTCAAGCTTGCATTGAGCTTCATTGGAACAGTTGAAGAAGCTGAGGTCAGAGTGGGAGTGGAGCGGAGCATTAAAGTGACAGACAACCGAAAGATCAGGGTCACACTTGCGGACTGAACAATCACCCAATCTGCGTTTGGTCTTCCCAATGTAGAGGAACCACATCGTGAGCAGCGAATACAGTATACTAAATTGCAAGAAGTACAAGTAAATCGCTGTTTCACCTGGAAGGAGTATTTGGGGCCCTGGATAGTGGGAAAGGAGGAGGTAAAAAGACAGGTGTTGCATCGCTTGCGCTTACACGGGAAGGTGCTGAGTGAAGGGGAGGGTCTGTTTGGGTGATTGAGAAAGGGACCAGCGCGTTGCGGCGGGAGTGGTCCCTTCGGACTGCTGAGAGGGCAGGGGAAGATGTATTTGGTGGTGGGGTCACGCTGGAGATGATGGAAATAGCGGAGGATGATCCATTGACTGTGGAGGCTGGTAGGGTGAAAGGCGAGGACAAGTGGAACCCTATCATGGTTGTGGGAGGGAGGGGTGAGAGCAGAAGTGCAGGAAATGGGATGGACACAGTTGCCAGCACTGTCAACCATGGTAGAGAGGAATCCTCATCTGAGGAAAAAGGAAGACATCAGAGGCACTAGTGCAGAAGGTGTCATCGTCTGAGCAGATGCGACAGAGAAACTGGGAGAATGAACGGGTACTTTTCAGAATGGCAGGCAGTGACTAGTGGAGTGCCGCAAGGTTCTGTGCTGGGGCCCCAGCTGTTTACATTGTACATTAATGATTTAGACGAGGGGATTAAATGCAGTATCTCCAAATTTGCGGATGATACTAAGTTGGGTGGCAGTGTGAGCTGCGAGGAGGATGCTATTAGGCTGCAGAGTGACTTGGATAGGTTAGGTGAGTGGGCAAATGCATGGCAGATGAAGTATAATGTGGATAAATGTGAGGTTATCCACTTTGGTGGTAAAAACAGAGAGACAGACTATTATCTGAATGGTGACAGATTAGGAAAAGGGAAGGTGCAACGAGACCTGGGTGTCATGGTACATCAGTCATTGAAGGTTAGCATGCATGCAGGTACAGCAGGCGGTTAAGAAAGCAAATAGCATGTTGGCCTTCATAGCGAGGGGATTAGAATACAGGGGCAGGGAGGTGTTGCTACAGTTGTACAGGGCCTTGGTGAGGCCACACCTGGAGTATTGTGTACAGTTTTGGTCTCCTAACTTGAGGAAGGACATTCTTGCTATTGAGGGAGTGCAGCGAAGGTTCACCAGACTGATTCCCGGGATGGCGGGACTGACCTATCAAGAAAGATTGGATCAACTGGGCTTGTATTCACTGGAGTTCAGAAGAATGAGAGGGGACCTCATAGAAACGTTTAAAATTCTGACGGGTTTAGACAGGTTAGATGCAGAAAGAATGTTCCCAATGTTGGGGAAGTCCAGAACCAGGGGTCACAGTCTGAGGATAAGGGGTAAGCCATTTAGGACCGAGTTGAGGAGAAACTTCTTCACCCAGAGAGTGGTGAACCTGTGGAATTCTCTACCACAGAAAGTAGTTGAGGCCAATTCACTAAATATATTCAAAAGGGAGTTAGATGAAGTCCTTACTACTCGGGGGATCAAGGGTTATGGCGAGAAAGCAGGAAGGGGGTACTGAAGTTTCATGTTTAGCCATGAACTCATTGAATGGCGGTGCAGGCTAGAAGGGCTGAATGGCCTGCTCCTGCACCTATTTTCTATGTCTATGTTTCTAATAGAGTCCTTACAAGAAGCGGGGTGTGAGGAAGTGTAGTCCAGGTAGCTGTGGGCTTATAGTGGATAATTTCTTGCTAGCCAGCTTAAGTTTATACTGTCTTAACCTGCACACTTCAAAGTAATGAATTGCATGTGAGGTGCTTTGAGATGTGATGCATGCTGTATAAATATAAACTGTATAAGTTGCTTTTAAAACAGAAAATGCTGGAAATCTCAGCGGGTCAGGCAGCATCTTTGGAGAGAAACAGAGTTAACGTTTCAGGTCGATGACCCTTTGTTTAACTCTCTTTCTCTCCACAGATGCTGCCTGACCTGCTGAGATTTCCAGCATTTTCTATTTTTATTTCAGATTCCAGCATCCGCAGTATTTTGCTTTTGTATAGTGTATAAGTTGCTTGCTATTTTGTTGCTGCGTTTAATGGTGAAGTTGACACCAGTACCAGGTGTGTTCCATCAGGTCGGGAACCTCCACACTGTGTGCTTTGCGTGGTGGGACACTAATGTATAGTAGCAGAAGCTCTTGGTACAGATATTTGCAGTGGCTGGTATTTCAGATCAGCATCTTATGTCTGCAGGTAGCAGTGTGGAGTTTGATTGGTGCGCTGTCTCCAGCATTCGAACCCTGCGGCAGCTTGGGAAAAAGACAGTGGTTGTAAACCACAACCCAGAGACAGTGAGCACGGATTTCGACGAGTGCGACAGGCTCTACTTTGAGGAGCTCTCATTAGAAAGGATCCTGGACATCTATGAGCAGGAGGTAAGACAGCAACTCTGGTTCCCCTTTGCCTTCCACATCGGTGCAGTGCCTGTCCCATCCCGGCATTGTGTTGCTGCCTGTCCCATCCCGGCCTTGTTTTGCTCCCTGGCCTGTCCCCTTGACCTGGTGCGTCTGCCTGGCCTGTTCACTTGGTGTTGTCAAGTAGTCTATTCAGACAGTCATAAATTCTTTGTCATGTATGTATGTATGTATGTATGTTTGGGTGTACTAGCCATCAGGTGGCGCCACTGTCAGTCATTGGGCTGTGTGCACATGTGTGCGGCCCAGGTATAAAAGGCCAGCCATCTTGTAATGTAATCATTATGGGCCCTAATAAAGTAGAGCCAGGTTTGTACCTGTTCGGAGTTTATAGTATTCAGTCGATTGAGTTACTGCATACACAACATTTGCCGACGAGGTAACAAGAACCTTCGCACGCAAAAATGAGCACAATTGGAATTCTGGAGCGATTCGTGGAGGGAGAAGATTGGGCAGACTTTGTAGCCCGCTTGAACCAGTACTTCTTGGCAACAAAATGGAGGAAGAGGCAGACTCACTTCAGCGCCGGCCGGTCTTCCTCACGTTTTGCGGTCTGAAAATCTATGGACTCATAATGAATCTCCTCTCGCCCTCAAGTCCAATGGACAAGGACTATGAAACGTGTGCTCTGGTACGTGACCATCTCAAATCAGATGAAGGCATCATCTCGATATCGATTCTGTACGCACGTTCGTTCTGATGGCCAGGCTGTATCGGAATTCATTGCCGACCTAAAACGTCGAGCTGGACCGTGTAAGTTCAAAACTGCGTTGGCAGACATGCTGCGGGACTTCTTTGTAGTCGGCATCAACCACAAGGTGATCCTGTGTAAACTACTGACGGCGGAGACGCTAGATTTGAGCAAGGCCATCACGATTTCCCAATCATGTACGACGATGGATAAAAGCTTAAAGAAAAATCAGAACTCGGCAAGTACTGTAAACAAGATCATATCGTCGTTTGGCAGAGCTGCATATGGCAGGGCCTAATCAACTGCATACGCGAAACCTGTGGCTGCTCAAAATCCGGCAACGGGAATTAATCTGATATCACCATGTTGGCATTGTGGGGCAAATCATCGGCATCAGTGTCGGTTTAAACAGTATATTTGTAAAGGCTGTTTGAGAGCGGGGCATCTCCAGCACATCTGTCAGCAACTGAGCAAGCGTGCTGCGACACACCACATGGAGGATGATGACCAGTCTAGCGCGGATCAGGATATGCAATCCGACATACCAGAGGAGGAAGTGTATGGACTGTATTCATTCCTAACAAAGTCAACCGCTAATGATTAATGGAAAACTTAATGGTGTGCTAGTATCGATGGAATTGGACACTGGTGCGAGTCAATCAATAATGAGCCGGAGGACATTCAACAGGCTGTGGGATACTAAGGCTGTGAGGCCTAAGCTGAGTCCAGTCAACACCAAGTTGCGTACATACACTAAAGAACTCATAACGGTGATTGGTAATGCGGTTCACGATTTACTATTATGGATTGTTCCAGGCAATGGTCCAACGCTGTTCGGCAGGAATTGGTTAGAAAAAAATCAAATGGAACTGGAACGAAATCAAAGCATTGTCGTCTGAGGAGGGTACTCCATGTGCTCATGTGCTGAGCAAGTTCCCTTCGCTGTTTGAACCAGGCATCATCAATTTCACGGGAGCCAAGGTGCAGATCCACGTGGACTCGGATGCAAGACCCGTCCATCATAAAGCTCGGGCAGTTCCGTACATGATGAGGGAGAAGGTCGAAATCGAACTGGGCAGACTCCAGCGTGAAGGGATCATATCACCGGTCGAATTTAATGACTCAGCCAGCGCCATTGTTCCCGTGTTGAAAAGTGATGGCACTGTCAGGATCTGTGGAGACCGAGTCTCGAAACAGGATCAATACCCATTACTGAAGGCTTGCGACGCTAGACCGGGGAGGGGGGGCGGGAGAGAGAGTTGTTCACAAAACTGGATCTGACGTTGGCCTACATGACACAGGAGCTGGTCGACACGTCGAAGAAACTTACGTGCATCAATACTCTAAAGGACTGTTTATCCACAACTGGTGCTCTTTTGGAATTTGCTCAGCTGAAGCCATATTTCAGAGGAACATGGAGAGTCTACTGAAGTCCATCCCCAGAGCCGTTGTGTTCTAAGATGACATACTGGTCACAGGTCGTGACTCTGCCGAACATCTGAACAACCTGGAAGAGGTTCTACATCATTTGGACAAAGTGGGACTCAGACTGAAACACTTGAAGTGCGTCTTCATGGAAGTCGAATTCCTGGGGAGGAAAATTGCTGCTGACGGTATCAGGCCTACAGACTCGAAAACCAAGGCCATCAAAAATGCACCCAAGCTTCAGAATGTGACGGAGCTATGTTCATTCCTTGGTCTACTCAACTACTTTTGGAATTTCTTACCTAGATTGAGCACCTTATTAGAACCACTGCACACGCTGCTAAGAAAAGGCGACAACTGGGTTTGGGGTGCGTCTCAAGATGGAGCCTTTGAGAAAGCTACTAATCTGCTTTGCTCTAACAAGCTTGCTGGTACATTATGATCCGTGTAAGCGTCTAGTTTTGGCCTGTGATACTTTGTCATATGGAGTTGGTTGCGTGCTCCAACAAGCTCTTGAGTCGGGCAAATTACAACCTGTTGCACATGCTTCAAAAAGTTTGTCAAAGGCAGAAAGAGTCTACAGCATGGTAGAGAAAGAAGTACTAGCCTGTATGTATGGGGTTAAAAAGATGCATCAGTACCTGTTCGGTCTTCAGTTTGAACTGGAAACCGATCACAAGCCACTCATACCTTTGTTTTCCGAAAACAATGAAATCAATACCAATGCATCATCCCGCATCCAGAGGTGGACGCTGACATTATCTGCCTATGATTATGTCATTCGCCTAAGACCTGGCACTGAGAATTGTGTAGATGCATTGAGCTGTCTGCCGTTGCCCATACTGAAGGTAGAAACGCCACAACCGGCAGACCTACTGTTAGTCATGGATGCTTTTGAAAGTGAAGGAATCCCTGTCATGGCCCAACAAGTGAAGACCTGGATCAGCCAGGACCCCATATTATCGGTTATGAAACGTTGTATCCTTAGTGGTGATTGGTCTGCCATACCCAAGCAAATGTATGAGACCAAACTTACATCCATCACAAAGACGAACTATCCATTCAATCAGATTGTATACTGTGAGGTAGTCATGATGTTATGCCCAAGAAAGGCAGAGAGAAATTTGTGCATGATCTACATAGCACGCATCCCGGTATTGTCATGATGAAAGCCATTGTCAGGTCTCATGTATGGTGGCCTGGAATGAACTTTGATCTGGAATCATGTGTGCATCAGTGCAACACTTGCATGCAGCTTAGTAAAACACCTACGGAATCGCCGCTGAGTCTGTGGTCGTGGCCATCTAAACCATGGTCCGGGATCCATTAAAGGTCCCTTCCTGGGAAAGATGTTCTTAGTTGTAGTGGATGCTAATTCCAAATGGATAGAGTGTACAATCATGTCATCCAGCAAATCCACAGCTACCATTAAGAGCCTTCGTGTTATGTTTGCTACGCATGTTCTGCCTGACATCGTTGTAAGTGACGATGGATCTTGCTTCACCAGTATGGAGTTTCAAGAGTTCATGAAACTTAATGGTATTAAACATGTGAGGTCAGCACCATTCAAACCTGCATCTAATGGACAAACGGAGCGTGCTGTCTAAACCATCAAGCAGAGTATGAAACGTGTAACTCAAGGTTCACTGCAAACTCGCTTGTCCCGCATATTGCTTAGTTACAGGACAAGACCCCATACGCTGCTGAACTATCGATGGAGAGAGGTCTCAAGACCAGGTTCTCTCTCTCCCACCCTGACTTGAATAATCGTGTCAAATACAGACGTCAAAGTCAGCACTTTCGGCCCCAATAAAGTAGAGCCAGGTTTGTACCTGTTCGGAGTTTACAGTATTCAGTCCATTGAGTTGTTGCACACAACATTCTTACAAGTTAATTTATTTCTGCAGTAATGAGAAATAATTAGCGCAATGCCTTGAAATCAGTCTGTATGATACTGTGCTCCTATCAAATTCCTTTGGTAATTATATGAGTGCTGATGATTTATATTTTAGATCTGTTAATCTAACGCGGACTGCAATGACAATTTGTGAAAGCTAAATTTAAAAGGGCAGGAGAAGCCAGCATGGAGGTGATGGGCTGTATTGCTCCACCGATATTCTGGGTCCTGCCATTTTCAATGGGTCAACTAACCTCTTCAGTTACAGTAGCAAATGTCACTGGAAGACACACGCTTCCGTTACTGATATTACACAGCAGGAATTCAAGATGATGAATTGATGATCCAGCTCAGACTGGTGGGATTAAAGTCTCATCCAGTGTCGTGTGTGAAATGAGGTGGGGGCAGGCTCACTTGAATTTAATTAACAATTAAGAAATAGTCAAAACAAAAATTGTCAATTAGCTGCAACATAACCAAGGAGGCAGTGAAACACCAATCACCCACCAATACTGTACCCCAGTGTCATACAGTGACAGACCTGTATCCACCAGTACTGTACCCCAGTGTTTAACAGACCTGTACCCACCAGTACTGTACCCCAGTGTCATACAGTGACAGACTTGTACCCACCAGTTTATACAGTGACCGACCTGTACCCACCAGTACTGCACCCCACTGTTATACAGTGACAGACCTGTACCCACTAGTACTGCATCCCACTGTTATACAGTGACAGATCTGTACCCACCAGTACTGCACCCCACTGTTATACAGTAACAGACTTGTACCCACCAGTTTATACAGTGACCGACCTGTACCCACCAGTACTGCACCCCACTGTTATACAGTGACAGACCTGTACCCACTAGTACTGCATCCCACTGTTATACAGTGACAGATCTGTACCCACCAGTACTACACCCCACTGTTATACAGTAACAGATCTGTACCAACCAGTACTGCACCCCAGTGTTATACAGTGACAGGCCTGACTGGGTTCTCACTGAGATGTGTTGTGTAATCAGACTGTGACTTTCTTTCCTCAGAGTTGCAAAGGATCCATTATTTCTGTCGGTGGGCAGATTCCAAACAACCTGGCTGTTCCATTGTACAAGTACGGTGTGAACATTCTAGGCACCAACCCAATGCAGATTGACCGAGCCGAGGATCGCTCAGTCTTCTCTGCAGTGCTCGATGAGCTCCACATCAGCCAGGCTCCATGGACTGCTGTCAATACTTTGGTAAATAACCATCATATTGTAGATTTGGAATCTAATAAAGAACATGGGTTGGGTAAGAATCAGCATGCACAGTAATAGAATCAGTCCTGTAACCCTGGAAAATTTTTTCTTTCAAATATTTATCCAATTCCATTATGAAACCTACTGTTGAATCTCTTTCCACCAGACTCTCAGGGAGTGCAGTCATTGAAAGAAAAATTGTCAATGCTGCAAATCTGAAATTAAGCCACAAACTGTTGGAAATATATAGCAGGTACATCAGTATCTGTAATAATTTGGTTGTTGCGTTGCATAAATAGAAATGGAAAATTATAAGCGGCTCTATGTTGGGTAATTTGTATTTCCTGCACGGCGGCACTGGCAGGGGAATGGGAAACTATGACTATGCCCAGAATATGTGTGTGTGAGACCCAGAAATGGGAAACAATGATTAAACCAACAAAGCCCAAATTCCGTCTGAGAGGGGACAGGATTGTTCTCGCCTGTGATGCCCATTGTGCTAGAATAGCATGCTGAAACCTGCTGACTAAGGTCACATGTATGAAGTACCAGAAAGTGAAGCGCTGCCTGAGGAACTCTGCCCAGCGAGAGTCAACACATTGAGGAGGGGATCGGCGCTCAATGTATTACTTTATTGTCAGTGTCTTTATATCTGGTCAAGGATTTTCATTTGCTCACTTCCCGCCATCAACTGACTTTCATTTTGCTGGAATTGTCGTGTAAAAATGGATCCCCTCGCCGGCCCTCTGCTGCTGCCTCTTGTGATTGGACAGTTATGACATGTCCGTCACTTAAAGCGGGGGAAGGGAGGGCTCAGGCAGAAATAAAAAATAAAAATAGCCTATAGATAAGTAAAGGATCCGAGCGACGTCCAGGTCATCAATAGTGTTAAAGGTAATATGAATATTTCATATTCAGAACAAAATATAGGAAATAATAACAAAATAACTGACTAAAATACAACAGGAGTGATGAAAAACAAGGTGTGTGATCAGTTAAAACATGTTAAAAGCAGCATCAGGGTAGGACAGGGTCTGTTGCCCAATTCAAACTTCGATACAGTAATGCACGTCGCATAAGGAATAAAATTAGTGAATTAGAAGCCCAAGTTCAGTTTGAATGGTGTGATATAGTGGCCATTACGGAGGCCTGACTACAAGCTGAGCATGACTGGGAGATAAATATTCCAGGTTGAGGTCTTTGGAATGGACAGGGAAATTGAAGCAGGAGGTGGGGTAGCCATATTGGCAAGGGACAGCAGTAGAACTAGGGGATATCAGTAAGGATGAGCAGGCAAGAGAAATCCTATGGGAAGAATTGTTCTTCAACCATCAAGAGAACCAGCCATCTTAGATTTAATGATGAGCGATGAGCCAGAATTAGTCAAAAATCTAACAGTAAGGGAACTCCTAGCTAACAAAAAAGAAAAAGAAAAACTTGTATTTCTACAGTGCTGTTCATAACCTCCGGATATCCCAAAGCGCTTTAAAGCAAATGAAGTACTTTTGAAGTGTAGTCACTGTGCAATGTAGGAATTAATGACCATAACATGTTGGAATTTGATATTTGGTTTGAGAGGGAGAAGAGTGAGTCACCAACCAAGGTTTTAAACTTAGGCGAGGCTGACTTTGGAGGGATGAGGCAGAAACTGACCACATTAAACTGGGCTGAACTAGTAACGGATAAAACTATGGATGAACTGTGCGACATGTTCAAAGAACTATTTGTAAGAGTACAAGACATGTACATATCCCTAAAGGGCAACAACTCCAAGTGTGTAATTGAACAATCTTGGTCAATAAGTGAAGTGAGAGACAATATCAAACTAAAAGAGCTTATCCAAAGGCAAAAACAGTTGAGATTCCCAGGATTGGGAGAGATTCCCGGGACTGGGAGAGATATAAAGAACAGCAAAGGGATACAAATATAATGGGGGAAGCCCCCAAAGGGAATACGAAAAGAAGCTTGTGAGGGATATCAGGGACAGCACTAAAGATTTTTACAAGTGTATTAAGAGAAAGACGGTGGTTAACAGTAATGTGGGACCCTTAAAGATAAACACACAGGTGATACTGTAATTGGAAATAAGGAAATGGTAGACTTACTAAATATTCACTTTGTATTGGTCTTCACAGTCGAGGATGAGAATAAAGTACCAGAGATTTGAGGAAAAGTTTTAAAAAAAACTTGGAGAAACAAACTAGATTCAATACAAGTAAAAAATAAATAATTAAATGGTGAATGAGAAACTAATGATATTGAAGATAGACAAATCCCCAGGACCTGATGGGGAGGGCTAGTACAGGTGCATAGACTAGGCTTGTATTCCCTTGAATATCGAAGATTAAAGGGTGATCTAATTGAGGTGTTTAAGATGATTAAAGGATTTGATAGATTAGATAGAGAGAAACTATTTCCCCTGGTGGGTGAGTCCAGAACAAGGGGGCTTAACATTAAAATTAGAGCTAGGCTGTTCAGGAGTTATGTCAGGAAGCACTTCACACAAAGGGTAGTGGAAATCTGGAACTCTCTGGAAACCCCAAAAGGTATGATGAGGCTGGGGGTTAATAGAAAATTTCAAAGCTGAGATTGATAGATTTTTGTTGGACGGTGGTATTAAAGGTTACGGAACCAAGGCGGGTAGATGGAGTTAAGGTACAGCTGAGACATGATCGAACTGAATGGGGAACAGGTCTGAGGAGCTGAATGGCCTCTGTTATGTATGGAGAAAGAGTCAGACTGAACACTGAGCTCAAAGTAAAGTGTGACATAGTCTTTTATTGCAGGTCTCCAGAGTGCCTCTCCAACCTGTGAGGCCTCCTTAAATACCTGTGCTCCCAAGGGATTATGGGATCCCTTGGGACTCCAGAGGATGAGCCCTCTGGTGGCTGTACAGGGTATATACAAGTTTACGTATATAACAGCCTCCTCTTGTTCCTATGTTCCTCTATTCTTGTCCAGTATCTCAACATTGTGCTGTCAGTAGCACTGCCCATGCCCAGTAAATATTTATACTGCACTTTTAATGTAGTAAAACATCCCAAGGTGCTTCACGGGACTGTATTCATAGAAACATAGAAGAAACATAGAAAATAGGTGCAGGAGTAGGCCATTCAATGAGTTCATGGCTGAACATGCAACTTCAGTACCCCATTCCTGCTTTCTCACCATACCCCTTGATCCCCCTAGTAGTAAGGACTACATCTAACTCTTTTTTGAATATATTTAGTGAATTGGCCTCAACAACTTTCTGTGGTAGAGAATTCCACAGGTTCACCACTCTCTGGGTGAAGAAGTTCCTCCTCATCTCGGTCCTAAATGGCTTACCCCTTATCCTTAGACTGTGACCCCTGGTTCTGGACTTCCCCAACATTGGGAACATTCTTCCTGCATCTAACTTGTCTAAACCCATCAGAATTTTAAACGTTTTTATGAGGTCCCCTCTCATTCTTCTGAACTCCATGAATACAAGCCCAGTTGATCCAGTCTTTCTTGATAGGTCAGTCCCGCCATCCCGGGAATCAGTCTGGTGAACCTTCGCTGCACTCCCTCAATAGCAAGAATGTCCTTCCTCAGGTTAGGAGACCAAAACTGTACACAATACTCCAGGTGTGGCCTCACCAATGCCCTGTACAACTGTAGCAACACCTCCCTGCCCCTGTACTCAAATCCCCTCGCTATGAAGGCCAACATGCCATTTGCTTTCTTAACTGCCTGTTGTACCTGCATGCCAACCTTCCATGTCTCGTTGCACCTCCCCTTTTCCTAATCTGTCACCATTCAGATAATAGTCTGTCTCTCTGTTTTTACCACCAAAGTGGATAACCTCATTTATCCACATTATACTTCATCTGCCATGCATTTGCCCACTCACCTAACCTATCCAAGTCACTCTGCAGCCTCATAGCATCCTCCTCGCAGCTCACACTGCCACCTAACTTAGTGTCATCCGCAAATTTGGAGATACATTTAATCCCCTCGTCTAAATCATTAATGTACAGTGTGAACAGCTGGGGCCCCAGCACAGAACCTTGCGGTACCCCACTAGTCACCGCCTGCCATTCTGAAAAGTACCCATTTACTCCTACTCTTTGCTTCCTGTCTGACAACCAGTTCTCAATCCATGTCAGCACACTACCCCCAATCCTATGTGCTTTAACTTTGCACATTAATCTTTTGTGTGGGACCTTGTCGAAAGCCTTCTGAAAGTCCAAATATACCACATCAACTGGTTCTCCCTTGTCCACTCTACTGGAAACATCCTCAAAAAATTCCAGAAGATTTGTCAAGCATGATTTCCCTTTCACAAATCCATGTTGACTTGGACCTATCATGTCACCTCTTTCCAAATGCGCTGCTATGACATCCTTAAAAATTGATTCCATCATCTTACCCACTACCGATGTCAGGCTTACCGGTCTATAATTCCCTGTTTTCTCTCTCCCTCCTTTTTTAAAAAGTGGGGTTACATTGGCTACCCTCCACTCGATAGGAACTGATCCAGAGTCAATGGAATGTTGGAAAATGACTGTCAATGCATCCGCTATTTCCAAGGCCACCTCCTTAAGTACTCTGGGATGCAGTCCATCAGGCCTTGGGGAATTATCGGCCTTCAATCCCATTAATTTCCCCAACACAATTTCCTGACTAATAAGGATTGTATTCAGATAAAAGTTGACACCTAACCAATGGAGAATGCTGGAAAGCACTCAGCAGCTCAGGCAGCATTTGTGGAGACAGATATAGATAACATTTCAGGTCGATGACCTTCCACCAGAACAGACTCATTAAGATATGAGAAGGGGAGGTTTAATCAGAGCCTTGAAAGAGAGCGCGGTGGAGAGGTTTAGAGAGGGAATTCTCGAGTTCAGAGCCTCGGCCGCTGAAAGCTTGGCCACCAACATTGGGGACAAGGACGTGGGGGAT
The DNA here is from genome assembly GCF_044704955.1 of Pristiophorus japonicus. Lineage (NCBI taxonomy): Eukaryota > Metazoa > Chordata > Chondrichthyes > Pristiophoridae > Pristiophorus > Pristiophorus japonicus. Next base: position 215,298,289 of record NC_091979.1, on the reverse strand, counting down.
GCACAAGAGGTGAGAATTAGAGTAACACAGAGATCTCGGCGGTTTATAGGGCTGGGGGAGGTTACTGACATACGGAGGGGTGATGCAATGGAGGGATTTGAACACGAGGCAAATTTTAAAATCGTGGCGTTGCCAGACCGGGAGCCAATGTAGGTCAGCGAGCACAGTGGTGATGGGTGAACGGGATTTGGTGCGAGTTAGGATACGGGCAGCAGAGTTTTGGATGAGCTTGGGCTTTGAGGGTGGAAGATGGGAAGCTGGTTGGGAAAGCACTGGAATAGTTAAGTCTTGAGGCAACAGAGGCATGGATGAAGGTTTCAGCAACAGATGGGCTGAGGCTGGGCGGTGACCGGCGATGTTAGTGATGCTGGGCTTGAAAGTGATGCCCACATCCCATGAACCAATACATTTAAAAAAAGATGGAAGTAGGTGATCTTTGTGATGGAGAGGATATGGGGGTCGGAAGTTCATCTCTGGTTCAAATAGGGCGCCAAGGTTGTGAACGGTCTGTTTCATCCTCAGACAGGAGCCAGGGAGTGGGATGGAATCAGTGGCTAGGGAACGAAGTTTGTGGCAGGGGAAAAAGACTATTGCTTCAGTCTTCCTAATATTTAATTGGAGGAAATATTGGCTCATCCAATACTGGATGTCGGACAAACTGTGTGACGACACAGAGGCAGTGGAGGAGTCCAAGTGATGGTGGGGATTGCTGGGTGTCATTGGCGTACATGTGGAAACTGACGGTGTTTTTGGAGGGCCAGCATGTAGATGCGAAATAGGAGGGGACTTACGATAGATCCTGCGTAGGGGGCTCCAGAGGTAATGGGGAGGGGGCAGGAAGCAAAGCCATTGCAGGTGATTCTCTGACTATGACTGGATATGTAAGAATGGAACGAGGTGGGTGCAGTCCCACCCAGCTGGACAGTGGAGGAGAGGTGTTGGAAGAGGATAATGTGGTCAACTGTGTCAATGGCTGCAAACAGGTTGAGAAGGATGAGGAGGAATAGTTTACCATTGTCACATTCACATAGGATGTCATTTGTGACTAAGTGCTGTCTCAGAGGTGTGACAGGGTGGAAACGTGATTCGAGGAGTTCAAGCATGGAGTTGCAGGAAAGATGGGCTCGGATTTGGAAGGCAACAACATGTTCAAGGACTTTGGAGAGGAAAGGAAAGTTGGAGATGGGATGGTTATTTGCAAGGACAAGAGGGGTCAAGGGTAGGCTTTTTAAGGAGAGGGTGCTGGTGGCAGATTTTACAGTCAGTAATTGGATATATTCCTCCAATTTTCTCACCTTCTCTTCAGAAACCACTGACTCTTGGTGGGGTACAGATTCACGATGTCAGCTGCCTTTTGGATAGTTCATTCAGGCTAGACAAAGATTGAAGTGGTGCTATTCCAATGTGGAGGGTATCACAGCCACGCCTGATTCTATGCTTAAATGACACTCACAAGCATGCCCTTTCCAGTAAGAATCATTGGATAGTGAACGGGAGTGTGAATGCACACTGTTGTTTTTCTCACTTCTTCACTTCGGGTTGCTGAGGCCAGCTGCAATTAACTAATTTAATAATCAATGTTTGATAAAGGAGCTGGAGTGCTCAGCTCTCACTTTTGTAGTTAAACTTGCTGCATCTTTATGAAGTTGCTGTTCTTATGATATCCTAATAAATTCTATAAAATTAATTTTAATTTAACATAGCTAAGTAATTGATTCTCTAATCTCATTGGTCCTCTTGCTCCTGATTCTCTGATCTCATTGGTGCCTCTTGCTCCTGATTCTCTGATCTCATTGGTCCCTCTTGCTCCTGATTCTCTGATCTCATTGGTCCCTCTTGCTCCTGATTCTCTGATCTCATTGGTCCCTCTTGCTCCTGATTCTCTGATCTCATTGGTGCCTCTTGCTCCTGATTCTCTGATCTCATTGGTGCCTCTTGCTCCTGATTCTCTGATCTCATTGGTGCCTCTTGCTCCTGATCTAGAATGCAGATTGTGATGGAGATTCACACCCACTGCGATCAAGCTTCAGGAGGAGCAGGGTATATCAATAGATTTTAATTGAGTGTTGTTTGTGAGTGTATGTGGAGCAATGGCTATCAGGAGGCACCTGTCTGTTATATTACCAAATACAGTTAAACAGGGAGGGTCCATGGAATGTCATTCCTAATTGTGCCATTTTATATTTGACCAGATATGCAGTCTCCCTTATTTACATGTTGCTGCTTAACTCCCAAGTCTGTAAACCCGCTGTGATTTTTTTTTTTAAACCTGGGTCGTACCACAGGAACTTGCTATTGATTAATTATTTGGGACTATGTTTCCGTTCAAACATTAAGTATGAGAAGGGAAAATAAAAGTGGAAAACAAACAGGTCTGCCAGCTTGTGGGAAAAGACTGGTTAATGCATCAGGTATAGACACTGATCAGAGCTACAATTCTCATGAAGCTTTAACCCAGTTTCTCTCTCTCGGGATGTGGAAGACCGTGCTGTGGATTCCCAGATCTGTTCAGTATGAGAGGAAGATTTGGTGGTTAGTAAGTAGCCCTTTCACTGACTGACTTTTTTTCTGTGCTAGGATAATGCCCTGTCATTTGCAGAGACTGTGGGATACCCCTGCTTGCTGAGGCCATCTTACGTCCTAAGGTAAAGTTGTTATTTCTGGGCTCGGGGCTCCACTTTACATCCGCGGCAAGTATCAGCTACATTTTATGTAAGATACCAAACATCCAATCAGTGCACACTTTGGTCACAAAACCGGTTTTGTGTCAGATTGTTGTCCAGTAGCTGTCCCTCCTTCCCTGTCCTGCTGTCCTGTTCTGAAAGTGCTGACTTGCTCACTCAAGTGGCCATTCTTCATGTGTGAACCGAGATGGTGAGTGTCGACAGGCTATCGAACTGTGAAGGGATGTCACAGCCTAGCCCAATGCTACGTGTAGACTCTCTGGCAGGATTCCCAGGATAACCCCCAGCAGCTGGCAGCCCTGCCTGAAGCCAATTGTTTTCCTCAGCTGTGTCTCATAGGAAATAAGGAAAGCAAAGAGAGAGTATGAAAAAAGGTTGGCAAATAAAATCAAGGAAAACCTTGATCGGGGAGAGGGGTTTGAACTGGTGGTTGGTCGTACAGACCAGTGATTATTTTGTGTTTTGAGGAGGTTATGGCGTTGTTGAATAATGGAAGCTGTGTCTTTTATTGTGTATTTAGATTTTCAAAAAGCCTTTCGTCGCACAGTGCTGTGTCTTTGTGGGATTTATGGGCAGGTTTTAGGTTGGACAGGAAATAGGTTATATCGGCTTAGACAAAAGGCACTCATAATGAAGGCCTGGTCAGTCTTGGAGTCACGCAGAGATCCGTGCTCTTTTCCATCTTTTATTACCGATCTGGAATGGAGCAAAGGTTTGCTGTTGACATGCAGATTTAGGTGGATGTTAGGCCGTTGGATGATAAATAGAGACACGTTGCATGAATGGGTCTGACAGATGGCTTTCAATATAGACAAGTCCATGATGGTGCCTTTGGGCTGAGCCAGCTGTGTGGGGGAGGGGCTGAGCCAGCTGTGTGTGTGGGGGGGGGCAGAGCCAGCTGGATGTGGGGGAGGGGGGTGGAACAGCTGTGTGGGGAAGGGGAGGGGGGGTGGGACAGCTGTGTGGGGGAGGGGAAAGGGGGTGGGACGGCTGTGTGGGGGGGGGGGTGGGACAGCTGTGTAGGGGAGGGGGGGTGGGACGGTTGTGTGGGGGAGGGGGGGTGGGACAGTTGTGTGGAGGGGGGGGTGGGACAGCTGTGTGGGGGAGGGGGGGTGGGACAGTTGTGTGGAGGGGGGTGTGGAACGGCTGTGTGGTGGGAGGGGGGGGTGGGATGGCTGTGGGGGGGGTGGGACAGCTGTGTGGGGGAGGGGGGTGGGACGGCTGTGTGGGGGGGGGGTGGGACGTCTGTGTGGGGGAGGGGGGGTGGGACGGCTGTGTGGGGGGAGGGGGGGTTGGGATGGCTGTGTGGGGGGAGGGGGGGTGGGACGGCTGTGTGGGGGGTGGTGAGCCGGCTGTGTGGGGGTGGGACAGCTGTGTGCGGAGAGGGGGAAGTGTGGGACAGCTGTGTGGGACAGCTGTGTGGGGGGAGGGGGGGAGTGTGGGGGATGGGGGGGGAGTGTGGGACAGCTGTGTGGGGGGGAGAGGGGGGTGGGACAGCTGTGTGGGGGAGGGGGGGTGGGACGGCTGTGTGGGGGTGGGACAGCTGTGTGCGGAGAGGGGGAAGTGTGGGACAGCTGTGTGGGGGGAGGGGGGGGGAGTGTGGGGGATGGGGGGAGTGTGGGACAGCTGTGTGGGGGGAGAGGGGGGTGGGACAGCTGTGTGGGGGGAGAGGGGGGTGGGACAGCTGTGTGGGGGAGAGGGGGGTGGGACAGCTGTGTGGGGGGAGAGGGGGGTGGGACAGCTGTGTGGGGGAGGGGGGTGGGACGGCTGTGTGGGGGTGGGACAGCTGTGTGCGGAGAGGGGGAAGTGTGGGACAGCTGTGTGGGGGGGGGGGGGGGGGAGTGTGGGGGATGGGGGGGGGGGGGGAGTGTGGGGGATGGGGGGAGTGTGGGACAGCTGTGTGGGGGGAGAGGGGGGTGGGACAGCTGTGTGGGGGGAGAGGGGGGTGGGACAGCTGTGTGGGGGGAGAGGGGGGTGGGACAGCTGTGTGGGGGGAGAGGGGGGTGGGACAGCTGTGTGGGGGAGGGGGGGTGGGACAGCTGTGTGGGGGGAGAGGGGGGTGGGACAGCTGTGTGGGGGGAGAGGGGGGTGGGACAGCTGTGTGGGGGGAGGGGGGGTGGGACCGCTGTGTGGGGGGAGGGGGGGGGGGAGTGTGTGGGGAGGGGGGAGTGTGGGACAGCTGTGTGGGGGGAGGGGGGGGTGGGACGGCTGAGGGGGGGGGGGGGAGTGTGGGACAGCTGTGTGGGGAAGGGGAGGGGGGGTGGGACGGCTGTGTGGGGAAGGGGAGGGGGGTGGGACGGCTGTGTGGGGGAGGGGGGGTGGGACAGCTGTGTGGGGGGGGGGGTGGGACAGTTGTGTGGGGGAGGGGAGTGGAGGGGGGTGGGACGGCTGTGTGGGGGAGGGGGGGTTGGGACAGCTGTGTGGGGGGAGGGGGAAGTGTGGGACAGCTGTGTGGGGGGAGAGGGGGGAGTGTGGGACAGCTGTGTGGGGGGAGGGGGAAGTGTGGGACAGCTGTGTGGGGGGAGAGGGGGGAGTGTGGGGGATGGGGGGAGTGTGGGACAGCTGTGTGGGGGGAGGGGGGGAGTGTGGGGGAGCTGTGTGGGGGGAGGGGGGGTGGGACCGCTGTGTGGGGGGAGGGGGGGGGAGTGTGTGGGGAGGGGGGAGTGTGGGACAGCTGTGTGGGAAGGAGGGGGGAGTGTGGGACGGCTGTGTGGGGGAGGGGGGGTGGGACGGCTGTGTGGGGGAGGGACGGCTGTGTGGGGGAGGGGGGGTGGGACAGCTGTGTGGGGGGATGGGGGGTGGGACAGCTGTATGGGGGGGTGGGACAGCTGTGTAGGGGGATGGGGGGGTGGGACGGCTGTGTGGGGGGAGGTGGGGTGGGACGGCTGTGTGGGGGAGGGGGGGTGGGACGGCTGTGAGGGGGGGGATGGGACGGCTGTGTGGGGGAGGGGGATGGGACAGCTGTGTGGGGGGAGGGGGACTGTGGGGGGAGGGGTAGTGTGGGACAGCTGTGTGGGGGGAGGCGGGAGGGTGGAACAGCTGTGTGGTGGAGGGGAGGGTGGGACGGCTGTGTGGGGGAGGGGGGGTGGGACGGCTGTGTGGGGGAGGGGAGGTGACGGCTGTGTGGGGGAGGGGGGGTGGGATGGCTGTGTGGGGGAGGGGGGGTGGGATGGCTGTGTGGGGGAGGGGGGGTGGGACGGCTGTGTGGGGGGAGGGGGGATGGGACAGCTGTGTGGGGGGAGAGGGGGGTGGGACAGCTGTGTGGGGGGAGAGGGGGGTGGGACAGCTGTGTGGGGGGAGAGGGGGGTGGGACAGCTGTGTGGGGGAGGGGGGGTGGGACGGCTGTGTGGGGGGAGGGGGGGTCGGACAGCTGTGTGGGGGGAGGGGAGAGTGTGGGACAGCTGTGTGGGGGGAGGGGGGGGAGTGTGGGGGGAGGGGGGAGTGTGGGACAGCTGTGTGGGGGGAGGGGGGGGAATGTGGGGGGAGGGGGGAGTGTGGGACAGCTGTGTGGGGGAGGGGGTGGGACAGCTGTGTGGGGGGAGGGGGGTGGGACAGCTGTGTGGGAGAGGGGGAGGGGGGAGTGTGGGACAGCTTTGGGGGAGGGGAGGGGGGTGGGACAGCTGTGTGGGAGAGGGGGGTGGGACAGCTGTGTGGGGGAGGGGAGGGGGGGTGGGACAGCTGTGTGGGAGAGGGGGGTGGGACAGCTGTGTGGGGGGAGGGGGGATGGGACGGCTGTGTGGGGGGAGGGGGGATGGGACGGCTGTGTGGGGGGAGGGGGGATGGGACAGCTGTGTGGGGGGAGTGTGGGACAGCTGTGTGGGGGGAGCGGGGGAGTGTGGGGGGAGGGGGGAGTGTGGGACAGCTGTGTGGGGGGAAGAGGGGGGTGGGACGGGAGGGGGGTGAGTGTGGGGGGAGGGGGGAGTATGGGACAGCTGTGTTGGGGGAGGGGGGAGTGTGGGACAGCTGTGTGGGGGGATGGGGGTGAGTGTGGCGGGAGGGGGGGGGGGAAGTGTGGGACAGCTATGTGGGGGGAGGGGGGAGTGTGGGACAGCTGTGTGGGGGGAGGGGGGTGGGACAGCTGTGTGGGGGGAGGGGGCTGGGACAGTTGTGTGGGGGGGGGACAGCTGTGTGGGGGAGGGGAGGGGGGGTGGGACGGCTGTGTGGGGGAGGGGGGGGTGGGACGGCTGTGTGGGGGGGGGGGTGGGACGGCTGTGTGGGGGAGGAGGGGTGAGCCGGCTGTGTGGGGGGAGGGGGGGGTCGGACAGCTGTGTGGGGGGAGGGGAGAGTGTGGGACAGCTGTGTGGGGGGAGGGGGGGGGAGTGTGGGGGGAGGGGGGAGTGTGGGACAGCTGTGTGGGGGGAGGGGGGGAATGTGGGGGGAGGGGGGAGTGTGGGACAGCTGTGTGGGGGGAGGGGGTGGGACAGCTGTGTGGGGGGAGGGGGCAGTGTGGGACAGCTGTGTGGGGGGAGGGGGGTGGGACAGCTGTGTGGGAGAGGGGGAGGGGGGAGTGTGGGACAGCTTTGGGGGAGGGGAGGGGAGGGGGGGTGGGACAGCTGTGTGGGTGAGGGGGGGTGGGACAGCTGTGTGGGAGAGGGGGAGGGGGGAGTGTGGGACAGCTTTGGGGGAGGGGAGGGGGGGTGGGACAGCTGTGTGGGAGAGGGGGGTGGGACAGCTGTGTGGGGGAGGGGAGGGGGGGTGGGACAGCTGTGTGGGAGAGGGGGGTGGGACAGCTGTGTGGGGGAGGGGGGACAGCTGTGTGGGGGGAGGGGGCAGTGTGGGACAGCTGTGTGGGGGGAGGGGGGTGGGACAGCTGTGTGGGAGAGGGGGGTGGGACAGCTGTGTGGGGGGAGGGGGAGGGGGGAGTGTGGGACAACTTTGGGGGAGTGGAGGGGGGTGGGACGGCTGTGTGGGGGAGGGGGTGTGGGACGGCTGCGTGGGGGAGGGGGGGTGGGACGGCTGTGTGGGGGGGTGGGACGGCTGTGTGGGGGAGGGGGTGTGGGACGGCTGCGTGGTGGAGGGAGGGTGGGATGGCTGGGTGGGGGGAGGGGGAGGTGGAACGGCTGTGTGGGGGAGGCGGATGGGACAGCTGTGTGGGGGGAGGGGGAGTGTGGGACAGCTGTGTGGGGGGAGGGGGGGGGGGGAGTGTGGACTGTGGGACAGCTGTGTGGGGGGAGGGGGGGGGAGTGTGGGGGGAGTGTGGGACAGCTGTGTGGGGGGAGGGGGAGGGTGGCACAGCTGTGTGGTGGAGGGGAGGGTGGGACGGCTGTGTGGGGGGAGGGGGGAGTGTGGGACAGCTGTGTGGGGGGAGGGGGGTGGGACAGCTGTGTGGGGGGAGGGGGGTAGGACAGCTGTGGGGGGAGGGGGGAGTGTGGGACAGCTGTGTGGGGGAGGGGGGTGTGGGACAGCTGTGTGGGGGGAGGGGGGAGTGTGGGATAGCTGTGTGGGGGGAGGGGGAGTGTGGGACAGCTGTGTGGGGGGAGGGGGGAGTGTGGGACAGCTGTGTGGGGGAGGGGGGGTGGGACAGCTGTGTGGGGGGAGGGGGGAGTGTGGGATAGCTGTGTGGGGGGAGTGGGGGTGGGACTGCTGTGTGGGGGGAGTGGGGGTGGGACAGCTGTGTGGGGGAGGGGGAGTGTGGGACAGCTGTGTGGGGGGAGTGGGGGTGGGACTGCTGTGTGGGGGGAGTGGGGGTGGGACTGCTGTGTGGGGGAGGGGGAGTGTGGGACAGCTGTGTTGGGGGAGTGGGGGTGGGACAGCTGTGTGGGGGAGGGGGAGTGTGGGACAGCTGTGTGGGGGGAGTGGGGGTGGGACAGCTGTGTGGGGGAGGGGGAGTGTGGGACAGCTGTGTTGGGGGAGGGGGGAGTGTGGGATAGCTGTGTGGGGGAGGGGGGTGGGACAGCTGTGTGGGGAGGGGGGAGTGTGGGACAGCTGTGTCGGGGAGGGGGGAGTGTGGGACAGCTGTGTGGGAGGAGGGGGGAGTGTGGGACAGCTGTGTTGGGGAGGGGGGGTGGGACAGCTGTGTGGGGGGAGGGGGGAGTGTGGGATAGCTGTGTGGGGGAGGGGGGTGGGACAGCTGTGTGGGGAGGGGGGAGTGTGGGACAGCTGTGTCGGGGAGGGGGGAGTGTGGGACAGCTGTGTGGGGGGAGGGGGGAGTGTGGGATAGCTGTGTGGGGGAGGGGGGTGGGACAGCTGTGTGGGGAGGGGGGAGTGTGGGACAGCTGTGTCGGGGAGGGGGGAGTGTGGGATAGCTGTGTGGGGGGAGTGGGGGTGGGACTGCTGTGTGGGGGAGGGGGAGTGTGGGACAGCTGTGTGGGGGGAGTGGGGGTGGGACTGCTGTGTGGGGGAGGGGGAGTGTGGGACAGCTGTGTGGGGGGAGTGGGGGTGGGACTGCTGTGTGGGGGAGGGGGAGTGTGGGACAGCTGTGTGGGGGGAGTGGGGGTGGGACTGCTGTGTGGGGGAGGGGGAGTGTGGGACAGCTGTGTGGGGGGAGGGGGGACTGTGGGATAGCTGTGTGGGGGAGGGGGGTGGGACAGCTGTGTGGGGAGGGGGGAGTGTGGGACAGCTGTGTCGGGGAGGGGGGAGTGTGGGACAGCTGTGTGGGAGGAGGGGGGAGTGTGGGACAGCTGTGTTGGGGAGGGGGGGTGGGACAGCTGTGTGGGGAAGGGGGGGTGGGACGGCTGTGTGGGGGAGGGGGGATGGGACAGCTGTGTGGGGGGAGGAGGAGTGTGCGGGGAGGGGTAGTGTTGGACAGCTGTGTGGGGGGAGGCAGGAGGGTGGGACAGCTGTGTGGTGGAGGGGAGGGTGGGACGGCTGTGTGGGGGAGGGGGTGTGGGGGGAGAGGTGAGTGTGGGACAGCTGTGTGGGGGGAGGGGGGAGTGTGGGACAGCTGTGTGGGGGAGGGGGGAGTGTGGGACAGCTGTGTGGGGGAGGGGGAGTGTGGGACAGCTGTGTTGGGGGAGGGGGGAGTGTGGGACAGCTGTGTGGGGGGAGGGGGGTAAGCCGGCTGTGTGGGGGGAGGGGGGAGTGTGGGACAGCTGTGTGGGGGGGGGACAGCTGTGTGGGGGGAGGGGGGTGGGACAGCTGTGTGGGGGAGGGGGAGTGTGGGACAGCTGTGTGGGGGGGGGCAGCTGTGTGGGGCGAGGGGGAGGGGTGGGACAGCTGTGTGGGGGAGAGGGAGTGTGGGACAGCTGTGTGGGGCGAGGGGGAGGGGTGGGACAGCTGTGTGGGGGAGAGGGAGTGTGGGACAGCTGTGTGGGGGAGGGGTGAAGTTTAGCAGCCAGTCACTGGATGAGACCAGTGACAACGTGTGGAGGTTTGACGCCAGTGTTTCATTTTGTTGTTCCAGTGGTTCAGCGATGAACGTGGCTCACGATGCAGTGGAAATGAAGAAATTCTTAGCGGAAGCAGCCCGTGTCTCTCCGGTACCTCCCCCCCCCCCCCCACCCCACCGACCGGCCACCTCCACCGCCCCCCCCCCCTCCATATATATACCTCAATCAACTCTCCCCCTCGGTGGTCTCTGTTACAAAGAAGCCAGCCTGTCCAATCTTTCCCCATAGATCAGGGGAGGAGGAATGTGGGGGCGGGGGGGGAGCGGCTGTCTGGGGAGAAGGATGGGGAGGATGTGGGCTGGGGAGAAGGATGGGGAGGATGTGGGCTGGGGAGAAGGATGGGGAGGATGTGGGCTGGGGAGAAGGATGGGGAGGCTGTGGGCTGGGGAGAAGGATGGGGAGGATGTGGGCTGGGGAGAAGGATGGGGAGGATGTGGGCTGGGGAGAAGGACGGGGAGGATGTGGGCTGCGGGGGGTGCTGTCTGGGGAGAAGGATGGGGAGGATGTGGGCTGCGGGGGGTGCTGTCTGGGGAGAAGGATGGGGAGGATGTGGGCTGCGGGGGGTTCTGTCTGGGGAGAAGGACGGGGAGGATGTGGGCTGCGGGGGGTTCTGTCTGGGGAGAAGGACGGGGAGGATGTGGGCTGCGGGGGGTTCTGTCTGGGGAGAAGGACGGGGAGGATGTGGGCTGCGGGGGGTGCTGTCTGGGGAGAAGGATGGGGAGGATGTGGGCTGCGGGGGGTGCTGTCTGGGGAGAAGGACGGGGAGGATGTGGGCTGCGGGGGGTGCTGTCTGGGGAGAAGGATGGGGAGGTTGTGGGCTGCGGGGGGTGCTATCTGGGGAGAAGGATGGGGAGGATGTGGGGGGATCTGGGGAGGAGGATTGTGGGGAGGGGGGGTTTTGGGGAGGAGGGGGTTGGGTATATACGCCTGACCGGGTTAGGTCTTTGTAATGTATTTGCTTAATGGTTCCTTTGTTTGAGAATTGCTATTAAGAACTAGTTGGTTTATTAACAAAGGTTTAATGATCACACTACACAGTACCAGTGAGATTTGAATTCTGGTTCTCCTGATTAGTAACAACCACTACACTACTGTAGTCCGTACTGCCAACATCACTCTCAAAGAATTGTCACTTTGCTGTTAGAACCTTCAGCCAGCACTGATCCCGTAGAAAGTGTCAGGAAGAACATTGGGAGGGAGGGAGGGAGGGAGGAAGACCAATGCTGCAAAGTCCGATGGCAGTGGTGCACATTTCCTGTTTGATGGCTCTAATAATTGCCATTTAAAGGGACGCTGCCTTTAATGTGTTTCGTTCTCCTACAAATGTTAGGCTTGTTTTCGCCCAGCAGCCCAGCCAAATGCTGACCCAACGCAGCAGATACTGAAATCCATGAATTCCTGTACAGAATTAGCAGCATTGGGCTAGATATCTGAGCTCACCTTAACTGCCCTTGGGAAACAGGACTTCAGTCCCAAACCAGCTGAAACCTGAATCAGGCTACTTTCATATTCCTTAGCAGTTCAATTCTGAATACATGTTCAGTTAAATCAATCCAAGTAAAAAGGCCTTCCTTAACACTTGGGTTGCTCAGAATCAGAGCACCTACTGACCTCAGTCACTCAGCAATTGCTGCAGGTTGTGAGCATGGAAAAGAAGCACATGCTTTAATGTTGTTTCTGTGTCATCAAGTCTTGACATACCCATCACACAGTTGACACTGCACAGCCAATGACAGTAGCCGGTCTTTGCTGGGTCTCTGAACTCCATCGTTAGATTTTTAATTGGCTCACACTTGGCTGAGGTACTGAAGGACAGCTGGTGTCTGTGGAACTATAACCAAACAAGAGGCTGCACAAGATGGAGAACTTGCACAAAAGAGAGCCATTCCTGGTAAAATTCATTTGTTTGGAAATTCCCAAGAAGGTTCAGCTCTGCTCACACAAAACTATCTCTTCTGTTGCCTGCAGGAACACCCAGTTGTCATCACCAAATTTGTTGAAGGGGCCAGAGAGGTTGAAGTTGATGCAGTTTCAAAGGAAGGGAAGGTAAGAATAATATTTAATGAGCCAATGTTCAATCTGACTAGAACACAATGCGGCAGTTGAGCACGTGGCCAGGCTTCAGTTGCCAAGCCCTCGTTTGCCATAAGAACGTAAGAAATAGGAGCAGGAGTAGGCCATACGTCCCCTCGAGCCTGCTCCGCCATTTAATACGATCATGGCTGATCTAATCATGGACTCAGGTCCACTTCCCTGCCCGCTCCCCATAACCTTTTATTCCATTATTGGTTCAGAAACTGTCTATCTCTGTTTTAAATTTATTCAATGACCCAGCTCTCTGAGGCAGCGAATTCCACAGATTTCCAACCTCTGAGAGACGAAATTCCTCCTCATCTGTTTTAAATGGGTGGCCCCTTATTCTAAGATTATGTCCCCTAGTTCTAGTCTCCCCCATCAGTGGAAACATCCTCTCTGCATCCACATTGTCAAGCCCCCTCATAATCTTATACGTTTCGATAAGATCACCTCTCATTCTTCCTCATACATGAACCCCCTCATCTCTGGAATCAACCAAGTGAACCTTCACTGAACAGCCTCCAATGCAAGTATATCCTTCCTTAAATACGGAGATCAAAACTGCACACAGTACGCTAGGTGTGGCCTCACCAATACCCTGTACAGTTGTAGCAGGACTTCCCTGCTTTATACTCTATCCCCATTGCAGTAAAGGCCAAGATTCCATTGACCTTCCTGATCACTTGCTGTACCTGCATACCAACCTTTTGTGTTTCATGCACCAGGACCCCCAGGTCTCGCTGTACTGCAGCACTTTACAATTTTTCTCAATTTAAATAATAACTTGCACTTTGATTTTTTTTTTCTACCAAAGTGCATAACCTTACACTTTCAAACATTATACTCCATCTGCCAAATTTTTGCCCATTCACTTAGCCTGTCTCTGTCCTTTTGCAGGTTTTTCGTGTCCTCTTCACACAGTGCTTTTCCTCCCATCTTTGTATCGTCAGCAAAGTTGGCTATGTTACACTCGGTCCCTTCATCCAAGTTAATTTAGATTGTAAATAGTTGGGGTCCTAGCACTGATCCCTGCGGCACTCCACTAGTTACTGATTGCCCACCCGAGAATGGACCATTTACCCTGACTCTCTGTTAGTTAGCTAATCCTCTATCCATGTTACTACCAACCCTGTGAACTTTTATCTTGTGCAGTATCCTTTTGGGCTCCATTTTCCCCAAAGCTTTTTTTTGGCTTACTTGAAGAGTTACGCCAGATTTTTTGGGGCCCAAGTATGTCCCCAAAAAATGTTCTAAGTTTCGCCGTTGGAGTTCTTCATTTTGGCGTCGCCTAACCTGTCCTTTAGTTTTGGGGGTGGAGCCTTGATCTGCGTGAAAAAGATCGGGCTGCCATGGTAACTAGGGACACAATGCGAGCTGAGGCTGCAAAGTGACACATACAGCCAGCTCCCACCACATTAAAAGAATTGAAAAACACATAGCAGCAACTTACCTCCAACCCCGCCCGAAGGACTTGCTGGTCCGGTCCAATTCTCGGTCCCCAGTCTCTCGCGCTCTCTCTCTCTCGCGCTCTCTCTCTCTCCCCCGCGCGCGCACGCTCGCTCTCTCGCGCTCGCTCTCTCGCGCTCTCTCTCTCTCTCGCGCTCTCTCTCTCGCGCTCTCTCTCTCGCGCGCTCTCTCTCTCTCTCTCTCTCTCTTGCGCTCTCTCTCTCTCTCTCGCGCTCTCTCTCTCGCTCGCTCTCTCTCGCGCTCTCTCTTGCGCTCTCGCGCTCTCTCTCTCGCGCTCTCTCGCTCTCTCTCTCGTGCGCTTGCGCGCTCTCAATGGGACCGGACAGCCTTCAGGCGGGATTTGAGGTAAGTTGCGGCTATGTGTTTTTCAATTCTTTGTGTGTCCGGGCACCTGCTGCGCCGATTTCCTTACTTGCGGCAATTTATTTAACTCTCCGCACAGGTTTTCTGGAGAGGCCATATATGTTGGCCTAAGCAGAACTGGAGTAACTCTCAGCTGGCCAAACTTCCATAAATGACCAGAATTGGCGCGGGTGGCTGGTAACGCCCCCTTTGGCTGAAAAAAAAACTGACCTAAAAAAATCGTAACTGAGTTACACTGGTGCAAATTCATTGGGGAAACTCTGTTTTTTCAACTTAGGCCAAAAAAAACAGCGCAAATCATGGGGAAAATTGAACCCTTTGTGTGGCACCTTGTCAAGTGCCTTCCGGAAGTCCAAATATACCACATCCACTGGTTCCCCTTTTATCCACCCTGTTCGTTACATCCTCAAAGAATTCCAGCAAATTTATCAAACATGACTTCCCCTTCATAAATCCATGCTGACTTTGCCTGACCGAATTTTGCTTTTCCGAATGTCCTGCTACTGCTTCTTTAATAATGGGCTCCAATATTTTCCCAACCACAGATGTTCGGCTAACTGGTCTATAGTTTCCTGCTTTTTGTCTGCCTCCTTTTTTAAATAGGGGTGTTACATTTGCAGTTTTCCAATCTGCTGGGACCTCCCCAGAATCCAGGGAATTTTGGTAAATTACAACCAATGCATCCACTATCCCTGCCGCTACTTCTCTTAAGACTGTAGGATGCAAACCATCAGGTCCAGGGGATTTATCTGCCTTTAGTCCCATTATCTTACCTCCTTAGTGATACTCATTAGTACAGAAGACCCAACCAGCCCATTAATGCCTGTTTCTTCCACACACCAGATTAAAATATGTTCTATCACAGTATCACAGACCCACACATATTAAAATGTGGCATAGTCTCAATGTGTGCAAAATTCGGATCTGTAGCGCCTGCTTTTTGTACATTGAGTGCCCTTAGAGCGCCAAAATGGCATCCACGGCAGGCGTGCACACTTGTTGGGTGAATCGGGCCAGATGCCATATTAGTGAGGACCTTGGTGTGCGCGCAGTGAACCTACGCCGGAATTATGCAGAGGTGGCAGACCATGACGTCAATCAGTGTGCAATGCTGATTTGGTGCCTGCACTGGCATTTTGGAGCTCAACGCTCCAGCTAATGCACTCTCAAGCTCGCACAGCTGAGCACATGTTCAGCAGCAGGAAGGACCCCCACCAGCGCGACTGAGAGGAATCATTAACTACTTACAGGTTAGTTGCTGGTTGATTTTTTCTGGCTGTTGCTACGATTGTACAAGTGTTTGGCGCTTTCTATAGTTGTTTCAAGTTGTCAAAATTTACAGGGAGTGGTGTGGCAGGTGCTGAAGGAGTTTTGCTGACCTGCACAAACCAGTTACTCCCAGACATGGGTGCACTAGTAGGCCTTTCTCTTGGAATCGATCATGACTGGGAGAATGAGCAGAGGCCATGCAGAGCAGGACAAGCTGCTAGAAGAGGGGGGAGGGGGAGAAGGGCCATATCAGCCATGGATATTCGGGGAGCAATTCTCCTACCCGAGCTTTAGCAATGACGAATGTTTGAGATGTCGGTGCTTCACTAAGGAGGTTCTCACTGAAATCTGCCAACTCCAACCTCAGAGCAGGGCAAGGATCATATTGCCAGTGGCTGTGAAGCTGATCGTGGCTATGAACTTTAATACATTTGACTCCTTCTAGATTGGAGCCGGAGATATTTGCAACATCTCACAGTTTGACGTCCACTGTTGCGTAAGGGATGTCACTGAGACTCTGTATTCAAAAAGAGCTGAATGCATTTCATTCTCTCTCCAGAGAGCAGCAGGCGGAGCGAGCATGCAGCTTCACTAGGATTGCAGGCTTCCCATTGTGCAAGGTGGCATTGACTGCACACATGTCGCTTTGTGGGCGCTGCATATCAACTCTGCCATATACCGTAACCAAAAGGGATTCCACTTCCTCAACATCCAGCTGGTGTGCAATCATAGGCAGTGAATAAGGCAGGTCAATGCCCGGTATCCTGGCAGCAATCATGATGCCAGCTGAATTTCAGCCACCACAGCAGACCAAAGGGTGACTACAAAGACTTCTGACGACATTGGTCATAACTCCGGTGTGCAACCCACGCACAGGTGTGCAGAATACATACGATGAGAGCCATGCTACCACAAGAAATCTGATGGAGCAGACCATTGCATCCTGAAACAATAATTTTGCTGCCTAGACTACTCTGGAGGAGCCCTGCAGTACTCGGCTGAGTGGGTCTCAAGATTTGTGGTCGTCTGCTGCATGCTGCACAATCTCGCCATCATGAGGGCACAGCCCTTATCATGAGCTAGATGACCCCTTTCTGGTCGTGCTGTCCATGAAGAACTCATCTGAGTGCGATACCAGTAACCTCAACCCCAATTCCCCATTCACCAACAGACCCACACTCCTTCCCTCTCTCATTGACCATCAGTATCCGTTTGGCCACAATGCAAAAATTAAAGCCTCCACAAATTAAACATTCCAAACCAAATTTATAAATTAAATCATGCCCTACTGAATACACACTTAAACTAATCACTCTTGTCCAGTTCCTTTAGTGCCTATGTTCCATGTGCCTTTGCCTGTCCTAGTGCTCCTATGCAGTGCTACCCCAGTGGCTGCAGCATGGCTGGAGGAAGGCTGCTGACTTTCAGTGGGGGAAGACTGCAGATGGCCTTGCAGGATGACTTTGAGGAGCCCTGGGTCTAGTAGGCCCAGCTTCAGACTGCACCAACTTGACATGGGCAGCAGTCTGAGCTGGCTGGCTGACAGGCAGCAGCAAGGAAAGTGGCAGTGTGGCAGAGGTGGAATCACGAATGCTGTCATCCTGTGATAGGACAGCAGGGTCGTGTTCCACGGAGCAACTGCCACTCCCCTGGGGCAATCCTAGCAATCTGTTGGAGGACAGATTGCTGTTCTGCTGTGACATGCCGCAAGCCCCTTTGAACACTGGTATCCATAGCCATGATGGCAGCAAGCTGATCCTGCATGACATCAGTCTGAGCTTCCACTGCAGCACACAGACTTTTGGTGGCAGCTGCTTGTGCTGCAATGGAAACTAAGACATTGGCCATCAGACACTGCATTATGGTTGGGTCCACGAGTGTGTTGATGGAGTTGGCCACCAGTTACATGCTGGAAAGGATGCATTCCAAGCTCTGCACAAAGCCTTGTGCAAAGTTGGTGCCGGATTCCTCGATGTTCCTTGACATTAAACGCACGCTTCCCAATGCACCAAGCATTTCGTAGTTTACACCCATTAGCCATCTTCTGTGGCCTGGCCCATCAAAGTTCTCATCTGAATCCTCTGCAGCAGAACTTGTGTGCGACCTCGCGGGCTGGTACTTGCGCTATCATTGCCCCCTGCCTTGGTTGCAGCGCACTTGTGTCTGGTATCTCACCACATGCAGATCCCGCCTCTATGCTAGCATCTAAATTACACGCAGTGTCAGTATCTGAGCTAGTGGCTGAGAGTGTTAAATCGAGTGTCGTCTTCATCACTGTCGTCTTGCACTTCCACCACTGTCTGGGCAGGTTGCACTTCTTTGGTATCTGAATGGAGAAAGGCACAAGGGTAGGGTTGTGGTGTGGGGAGGGGGGGAAAGAAAGAGGTGCATGCTTACACCATCTGCAGCTTGTAAATCAGAAGAGATTGTGGGGTGAGGGGGAAGTAGGATGTGAGAAGGTGGATTAGGTATGAGAATACCGGCATCTTTTATGGTTTCAGCCCCGCCTCAGCAAAGTTCCAATAATCGCCAGCACCATCTCCTCATAGGGGTTAAGACATGCAGGCGTGCCTCTCCCTCGCCAATTACCTCTTGCTGCATCCAGTTATGTACCACCTTGTCCTGCAAGAGAGAAGTGCGTCAATGAGCGTCATGCCATCTGTTTGGGTGATGTTGTTGTCATGGTTGAATTGCTGGCAGTGTGTGGAAGGTGTAAGGCTTGCAACAGTACAAAGTGTGTGAGGATGAGGTGAAACTTTTGAATGTTAGGATTGAGTCCTGATTGCTAGATTTTGTCATAGGTTAGTGATGGGGTGTGGTGCATTGAGCAGTGGCTGAAGCTAATGGTGCAGTTGGTGGGATATGGCATTTGAAGATGCATTCACTGACCTTGACAATTCGTATGGTCATTGAACTTCGTGCAGAAACCAGGTTCTTGGGCTTGACTTCTGGCATTGACCTCCAGCTATCCGCTTCCACTGCCTCCTGGCCCCCTGTGGATACAGAACATCTCTTTCCACCTCTTCACCAAGACCTCCAGTGCAGCGTCTGGAAACCTTGGAGATTGCTCTCTCCCATGTTGTGCCATTCTTCACTGTTTCCCAGGTCAGATTCACTTCCTGCATGACTGCTAGCATTCGCTCCAGCCACAATGCACCACCTCTTTTAAGAGGTGCAGGCTAGCTTTAAGCAGTGCAGGCTAGCTTTAATGGGTGCCAGCAAGCAACGATTTTGGGGCCCCCTGCCGATGCGTGCAGTCAATGAACAGCGGGGTTAGCGCTGGCTGCACGCTGAAATCATTGAAATGAGCTTGCAGCACATCGTTGGTGAGTGGTCTGCATTGCAATCAATGAGAACGGGTCAATCACACACAGACACACAGACCAGATTACAATATGTCCTGTCATCGACTCACAGACCAGATTACAATGGAGGCAAAACTGCCCCTTTTTATAACCCCAGTTTTTGCCCGGGGAAGGGACACGCTGCCCAGGATAGCGCCTCCCAGGAAATGACCCGGGTGGTTTGGGGGGCGATGTCCCTGTGTTTAGTGCATCAAACCGCCACGCGCTGACCTCTTAACGCCCCGTGGGCCGTGAGGCTGGCATGGTCAGGGCAATCATCGTGCAGCCCGGCACTCCATCTTGGGTGCCAGGCTGCTGGCCTGGTCCCACGCTGCCCTGGTGGCCCAGTGGCGGCCACCAAAGGGCCTGCAGAGTGCACAGGGGCCCCCTCCTTTCATTAAGGGGAGGGGCATTGTAGCGCATCAACACTACGCGGAACATCTGCATAGCACTGCACTCCTTGCTGCTGTACCACCCTGGGACCGCCACTACAGGAAACGGAGTGCCGGAGTGCCGCTTCCTTTCAGGGGCGGTAGGCCCAATTCCGCATCGGGGCAGGACCTCCGGACTGGACGATAAAAGTCCCAGACTCGGAAGTTTACCACCCCCAATTGGGGTGAGGGGCAATTCCGCCCCCAATGTGTCCTGTCATAGTCCCACAGACCGGATTACAATGTCAGTCATCTGTGAGCAGCTACTTTCCTTGCCATTTATTTCTGAGGTACCAGCGGTTCACAAGCCTCGGGATCCCATGTTGGAATGGACAAGGTTGATAATGTGAACAGCAGTAACATACTTAACTGGAAGAGAGCTAATTTAAGTGAGCTGCGTATGATAAAGGTTCATAATACAGTGGAGAACCAAGCTGAATACTGAGAGTACAGAGCAGAACCTGAAAAGGCAATGAGAGGGGCAAAGAGAGTGTCTTAGCTACTAAATGAGTATTTTGCATCTGTCTTCACCTTGCCGGGGTATATTCACTAAGCTGGGTTTATTCTCCCGATTGCAATGTTTCACCGTGCAGGGGGAGTATATCTGGGTTTATTCACCCTCGTAAGGATCATGTAATTCGATCCATTGTGGCCCTCTTCCTGCATAAAAAGACCCTGAAGACTCAGGTTCATCCATATCTTTTCAAGGACTGGGCCTTTCCTGTTTTTCATTCAGGTTTTGGCTGACTGTTTAATTTTCACAAGGTGTGCTGTTCTTCTCAAACAGTTAATTTAAAGAAAGGTCTGTCAAGGTTAGATCCTCTGGCACAGCTGCAGTTTCCGCACCATGTTCAGGCCATTGCCTGCGACGGTGTTGAATGTCCCATTGGCAGATTACCACCGCACCATGCTCATTGCATTGCTTGCAGCTGTGTTGAATGTCCCATTGGCAGATTACCACCCACAATTATCAAAGTGACCGTTGTATCGCCTTGCTTCATGTGCCTTCGTTCCATTCTGGTTCCACTCTGTTTAATTGGGCCACCTTGTTTGATATCGGCTTAATGGGACCACCTTGTTTGATATTTGCTCTTGGTGACAATTGCTTGCTAATTGCAGTGTTTGTTTCTGCCCCTGCCCAGGTGCTGGCTCACGCTATCACGGAGCACGTAGAAGATGCAGGTGTTCATTCTGGGGATGCAACATTGATTCTCCCAACGCAGACCATCAGCCAAGGAGCCTTGGAGAAGGTTGGGAGCAGCCCTCATGTGTCATAGAATCATACAGCACAGAAGGAAGCCAATCGGCCCATTGTGCCTGTGCAGGCTCTTTGTTAGAGCTATCCAATTAGTCCCACTCCCCTGCTCTTTCCCCATAGCTCTGTAAATTTCTCCTTTTTAAGTATTTATCCAGCTCCCTTTTGAACGTTATTATTGAATCTGCTTCCCCCAACCTTTCAGGCAGTGCATTCCAGATCACAACAACTCACTGTATAAAAATATTTCTCCTCATCCCCGCCTCTCCTTGCTTTTTTGATCATTACCTTACACCAGTATCCTCTGGTTATCGACCTCCTGTCACTGGAAACAGTCTCTTCATATTTGTTCTATCAAAACCCTGCATGACTCCTCGATTAAATCTCCTCTTCACTTTCTCTGCTCTAAGGAGAACAACCCCAACTTCTCCAGTCTATCCACGTAACTGAATCCACTCAGCATTGTCATCAACTATATATTTTAAGTGTGTTCCTGCTATTGGCACTTGTCTGGTTACTTAAGAACAAGAGTAGGCCATTCAGCCCCTCAAGCCTGTTCCATTCAATTAGATCATATCTGATCTGTATCTTAAATGCATTTATCCTACATTTATCTTGGCTCCATACCCATTGATACCTTTACCTAATATAAATCTATCAATCTCTGTCTTGAAAGCTTCAATTGTCCCAGCATCCACAGCCTCTTGAGGGAGAGGATTCCAGATTTCCACTACTTTTGCTTCCTGATTTCACTCCAAATTGGCCTAGCTCTACTTTTAAGATTGTGCCCCCTTGTTCTCAATTCTCCCACCAAAGGAAATAGCTTCTCTCTATCTACCCTTTCCTTTATCATATTAAACATCTCAATTAGATCACCCTTCAAACATCTAAACATAAGCTCCTCCCTCCATCAGCCGCATCCCTAACTATAAATGACCTGACCTGCAGGTTAGACTAACAAACCTGAGCCGCTGATGCTGCTGTCTGCTCAGCTGCCTCTTGTCATGAGAAGCCAGGCCAATGTCTCTGCACTCCTCTGCAGCCAGGTTCCTGTGTTACACAAGGAGCTTGCACAGAAGACCAGACCCAATAATAGAGAGTGCAAGATGCTTGCTTATTAATGAATTCTGGCTCATGACTCATTACTAAATCTAGTCTGTTAAAACATAATGGGCCAGATCTTGCTGGAAAAATAAAGGCGAGTTCACGACAGTGTTATATAGAGGTACGGTAGCATAGTGGTTATGTTACTGGAGCAGTAATCCAGAGGCCATGTCTAATAATCCAAAGACGTGAGTTCAGATCCCACCACGGCAGCTGGTGCAATTTAAATATAATTAAATAAATTTGGAATTGTCAGAAATTACCCGGGATTGTCAGAAAAACCCAACTCAAAACTAAAAATCACGGTTTAAAAATTAGTATTAAAACACTTTACCTAAACGCATGCAGCATTCAAAACAAACTAAATTAGTTGACGGCACAAATCATTACAAATGGGTATGATTTGGTAGCCATTACTGAAACGTGGTTGCAGGGTGGCCAAGACTGGGAATTAAACATACAGAGGTATCTGACAATTCGGAAAGATAGACAAGAAGGGAAAGGAGGTGAGGTAGCTCTGTTAATAAAGGATGATATCAGGGCAGTTGTGAGAGACGATATTGGCTCTAATGAACAAAATGTTGAATCATTGTGGGTGGAGATTAGAGATAGTAAGGGGAAAAAGTCACTTCACGGTGGGGCGGACAATAATCAGGGGAATAATGGAGGCATGTGAAAAAGGTACGGCAGTAATCATGGGGGATTTTAACCGACATATTGATTGGTTAAATCAAATCGCACGGGGTAGCCTGGAGGAGGGATTCATAGAATGCATACGGGATTGTTTCTTAGAACAGTATGTTACAGAACCTACAAGGGAGCAAGCTATCTTAGATCTGGTCCTGTGTAATGAGACAGGAATAATAAACGATCTCCTAGTAAAAGATCTTCTCGGAATGAGTGGTCACAGTATGGTTGAATTTGTAATACAGATTGAGGGTGAGGAAGTAGTGTCTCAAATGAGCATACTATGCTTAAACAAAGGGGACTACAGTGGGATGAGGGCAGAATTGGCTAAAATAGACTGGGAACATAGACTAAACGGTGGCACAATTGAGGAACAGTGGAGGACTTTTAAGGAGCTCTTTCATAGTGCTCAACTATTCCAGTGAAAAAGGGCGGTAAGAGAAGGGATAACCAGCTGTGGATAACTAAGGAAATAAAGGAGAGTATCAAATTAAAAACCAATGCGTATAAGGTGGGAAACTAGAAGATTGGGAAAATTTTAAACGACAGCAAGGAATGACTAAGAAAGCAATAAAGAAAGGAAAGATAGATTACGAAAGTAAACTTGCGCAAAACATAAAAACAGATAGTAAAAGCTTTTACAGATATATAAAACGGAAAAGAGCGACTAAAGTAAATGTTGGTCCCTTAGAAGATGAGAAGGGGAATTTAATAATGGGAAATGTGGAAATGGCTGAGACCTTAAACAATTATTTTGCTTCGGTCTTCACAGTGGAAGACACAAAAACCATGCCAAAATTTGCTGGTCACGGGAATATGGGAAGAGAGGACTTTGAGACAATCACTATCACTAGGGAGGTAGTGCTGGACAGGCTAATGGGACTCAAGGTAGACAAGTCCCCTGGTCCTGATGAAATGCATCCCAGGGTATTAAAAGAGATGGCGGAAGTTATAGCAGATGCATTCGTTATAATCTATCAAAATTCTCTGGACTCTGGGGAGGTACCAGCGGATTGGAAAGCAGCTAATGTAACGCCTCTGTTTAAAAAAGGGGGCAGACAAAAGGCAGGTAACTATAGGCCGGTTAGTTTAACATCTGTAGTGGGGAAAATGCTTGAAACTATCATTAAGGAAGAAATAGCGGGACATCTAGATAGGAATAGTGCAATTAAGCAGACGCAACATGGATTCATGAAAGGGAAATCAAGTTTAACTAATTTACTGGAATTCTTTGAGGATATAACGAGCATGGTGGATAGAGGTGTACGGATGGATGTGGTGTATTTAGATTTCCAAAAGGCATTCGATAAGGTGCCACACAAAAGGTTACTGCAGAAGATAAAGGTACGCGGAGTCAGAGGAAATGTATTAGCATGGATAGAGAATTGGCTGGCGAACAGAAAGCAGAGAGTTCAGCCATGAACTCATTGAATGGCGGTGCAGGCTAGAAGGGCCGAATGGCCTACTCCTGCACCTATTTTCTATGTTTCTATGTTTCTATAAATGGGTCCTTTTCGGGTTGGAAATCGGTGGTTAATGGTGTGCCACAGAGATCGGTGCTGGGACCACAACTGTTTACAATATACATAGATGACCTGGAAGAGGGGACAGAGTGTAGTGTAACAAAATTTGCAGATGACACAAAGATTAGTGGGAAAGCGGGTTGTGTAGAGGACACAGAGAGGCTGCAAAGAGATTTGGATAGGTTAAGCGAATGGGCTACGATTTGGCAGATGGAATACAATGTCGGAAAATGTGAGGTCATCCACCTTGGGGGGAGAAAAAAAACAGTAAAAGGGAATATTATTTGAATGGGGAGAAATTACAACATGCTGCAGTGCAGAGGGACCTGGGGGTCCTTGTGCATGAATCCCAAAAAGTTTGTTTGCAGGTGCAGCAGGTAATCAGGAAGGCGAATGGAATGTTGGCCTTCATTGCGAGAGGGATGGAGTACAAAAGCAGAAGGGTCCTGCTGCAACTGTACAGGGTATTGGTGAGGCTGCACCTGGAGTACTGCGTGCAGTTTTGGTCACCTTACTTAAGGAAGGATATACTAGCTTTGGAAGGGGTACAGAGACGATTCACTAGGCTGATTCCGGAGATGAGGGGGTTACCATATGATGATAGATTGAGTAGACTGGGTCTTTACTCGTTGGAGTTCAGAAGGATGAGGGGTGATCTTATAGAAACATTTAAAATAATGAAGGGGATAGACAGGATAGAGGCAGAGAGGTTGTTTCCACTGGTCGGGGAGACTAGAACTAGGGGGCACAGCCTCAAAATACGGGGGAGCCAATTTAAAACCAAGTTGAGAAGGAATTTCTTCTCCCAGAGGGTTGTGAATCTGTGGAATTCTCTGCCCAAGGAAGCGGTTGTGGCTAGCTCATTGAATGTATTCAAGTCACAGATAGTTAGATTTTTAACCAATAAGGGAATTAAGGGTTATGGGGAGCAGGCGGGTAAGTGGAGCTGAGTCCACGGCCAGGTCAGCCATGATCTTATTGAATGGCGGAGTAGGCTCGAGGGGTTAGATGGCCTACTCCTGTTCCTAATTCTTATGTTCTTATGGTTCACTAATGTCCTTTAGGGAAGGAAATCTGCCTTCCTTACCTGGTCGCGACTCTAGACCCACAGCAATGTGGTTGACTGTTAACTGCCCTCTGAATTGGCCTAGTAAGACATTCAGTTTGTACCAAACCGCTACGACAAAGTCAGCACTGTGGGAATACCTTCATCGCACGGACTGCAGCAGTTCAAGTAGGTGACTCACCACCATCTTCTCGAGGGCAATTAGGGATGGACAATAAATGCTGGCCTTGCCAGAGGTGCCCACATCCCGTGAACGAATAAATAAAAAAATATATATATAATGCACTAATAAACCAGCAAGTTCAGAGGATGAAGTGATATGTTGTGAATTGCGATTCTCAGAACTTGCTGGTCGATTTAAGCCACTCCGCCATTAGTCTCGCACAAACGCCATCTTGTTCTTAGTCACCCTCTATTTTTAACAATTCACTGGATTTGCACATAAATTGCCCATTAAACTCGCTGCAGAAAGTTAAGGCTGGGACTTAACAGATTAAATACCTTTTTAACATAGAAACATAGACATTTACAGTGCAGAAGGAGACCATTTCGGCCCATCGTGTCTGTGCCGGCCAACAAAGAGCCCCACGGCCCTTGGTCAGCAGCCCTAAAGGTTATATATAAACCTATGAACAATGACGGAAAGGCAAAGAGCACCCAGCCCAACCAATCCGCCTCACACAACTGCGACACCCTTTATACTGAAACATTCTACACTCCACCCCAACCGGAGCCAAGTGATCTCCTGGGAGAGGCAAAAACCAGATAAAGGGCCCAATTATGATCATGACTTGCATCAATTTTTTGGGAGTAAGTTGCTTTTTTCTGGCGTAAGTTTTAAAAAATGCCATTTTCTCCCCAGAGTAAGTCGATTAGGCATGATTTTTTTTTAGTTCACTTTTTTTTCAAAAGGGGGCGTTCCCAGACACTTGTGCCAGTTTTGGAAATTTATGCCACTTTGGCCAGCTAAAACTTTCTCCAAATCGACTTGGGTCAGCGTATGTGGCCAGCTCTGAAAAACATTACGGGCAGTTAAGAAATCGGCACAGGTTAGTACATTTAAAGTACTAACACTTACAAAGCACTAAACAAGGCACAAAAAGTAATAAGCAATCAATCAATAACAAATAAAAAATAGAAGACCTTTTATGCCAGAATCAAGCTTTTAAAAAAAAAAAAAAAAAATTTCTGTCCCCCCACATCAAAGCACTCTCTTTCTCCCCCCACCCCCCCCCCCCCTCCACCACAAAACACTCTTCCTTCCCCCCCATCCCCCCTCCCCCATCAAAGCTCTTGAGCACAACCATCAATTAATAAAAAATAAAACTGAAGTCCTACCTCGGCCCGGGAACTCAGCGGGCTGACCAGCCGGTGCGGGAGGCCACTCGGCCGGGGATAGGGTGTGGCGAAGATCAGGATGTCCCTTCGGCCGGGGATAGGGGCTGCGAGCATCGGGTCCTGCTCACAGCCTGCAGGACACGCTGTGAGGGCAGGAGCATGCGTGCAGACTTCACTGTGCATGCGTGCAGGTGCCGGCACTGTTTTCGACGCTGGCCTGTTGCTCCATCCCCCACGTCACAATGCACACCAGGCTGGGATTCCGGGAACTCGGAAGAGCGGCCAGGATGGGCGACTTTTTTCTGGCGCCATTTCCAGCGCGCAAAGTCGCCGCACTTAAAAAGGGGTTGGGCAAAATTGAGCCCGAAAACCCAGGCTAATTTAGGGAGAAAAAATCTGGGAAAATTCCTCTCCAACCCATCCAGGCGATTGAAACTCGTCCAGGAGATCACCCTGGCTGTATTCGTTTCCCTGCAGTACTTACCATTATATCTGCGCCGTCCAACAAAAGGTCATCCAGTCTAATCCCAATTACCAGCTCTAAGTCCGTAACCCTGCAGGTTACGACACTTTAAGTGCCCATCCAACCATCTCTTAAAAGTGGTGAGGGTTTCTGCATCCACCACTTTTCCAGGCAGCGAGTTCCAGATCCCTGCAACCTTCTGCATAAAGAAGCACCCCCTCAAATCCCCTCTAAACCTTCCACCAACCACCTTAAAACTATGCCCCCTCGTAATAGACCCCTCCACCAATGGAAATAAACCCTTACTATCCATTGTATCCAGGCCCCTCAATATTTTGTACACCTCAATGAGGTCTCCTCTCAACCTCCTCTGTTTCAAAGAGAAGAAACCCAGCCTATCCAATCTGTCCTCATAACTAAGATTCTCCATTCCAGGCAGCATCCTAGTAAATCTCTTCTGCACCCTCTCCAGTGCAATCACATCCTTCCTAATATGGCGACCAGAACTGCACGCAGTACTCCAGCTGTGGCCTAACCAAAGTATTGTCCAATTTAAGCATAACCTTCCTACTCTTGCCTTGATTGGCCAAGGCATAGAATATAAGTGTTATGTATTTAACCCTTTGCAACCTGTATCACACCACCACCAGAGGGCCTACCTGTTGGAGTCACAAGGGATCCTAGCATCCCTTGGGAGCACGGTATATAAGCAGGCCACACTCGAGGTACCTGCACTCTGGAGTCTCATTAAAGGAGCTAAGGTCACACTTACTCATTGTTCACAGTACTCAGTGTCATCCTTTATTTTGAGCGTATCAATTGATGAACAACCGCGCGAAAGTGCAAAGAACATTTGGTATCCTGGAGAAGTTCTCAGAAGGGGACAATTGGGAGGCCTTCGTGGAGAGACTTGACCAATACTTCATGGCCAACGAGCTGGAAAGGGATGAGAACTATGCCAAACGAAGGGCGATCCTCCTTACTGTCTGTGGGGCAACAACCTATGGCCTCATGAAGAATCTTCTAGCTCCGGTAAAACCAACAACTAAATCCTATGAAGAATTGTGTCTGCTGGTCCGGGAGCAGCTAAATCCTAAAGAAAGCATTCTGATGGCGAGGTATCGATTCTGCCCGTGTCAACGGCCGGAGAGCCAGGAAGTGGCGAGCTATGTCGCCGAACTAAGGCGCTCGCAGGACATTGCGAATTTGAGGGATTCCTAGAATAAATGCTGAGACTTTTTGTGCTTGGCCATGAGGTAATTCTTCGCAAACTGTTGACTGTTGAAACTCCGAATCTGAGCAAAGCCATAACGATAGCCCAGGCATTTATGTCCACCAGCGACAACACCAAACAAATTTCGCAGCACAAAGGTTTCGGTCAGTACTGTGCACAAAGTAACGTCATTTTCGAGCAGGAATATACATGGCAGAACGTACACGCCGGCTGCTGCTGCCCGACCTCAGATGACCCAGAGTCCGCCATCAATCGTTAATACGAGGCAGTTAACACCCTGTTGGCGTTGTGGAGATGATCATCGGGCCCATCAATGCCGCTTCAAGCACTATGCGTGCAACGGTTGCAGAACAATGGGACACCTCCAGTGAATGTGCAGGCGAGCTGCAAACCCTGCAAACCACCACGTTGCAGAGGAACATCGATCCACTGTGGATCAGGCTGAATTGGAGACTCATACCGAGGAGGCAGAAGTGTACGGGGTACACACATTCACCACGAAATGTCCACCAATAATGTTGAAAGTTGAACTGAACAGAATTCCAGTATCCATGGAACTGGACACAGGTGCGAGTCAGTCCATAATGAGTAAAAAGGCTTTCGACAGGCTGTGGTGCAACAAGGCACACAGACCCAAGCTCAGCCCCATTCACACCAAGCCAAGCACTTACACCAAGGAACTAATCCCTGTAATTGGCAGTGCAGAAGTCAAAGTCTCCTATGATGGAGCAGTGCACGAACTCCTGCTGTGGATTGTGCCAGGGGATGGCCCCACACTGTTTGGCAGAAGCTGGTTGAGAAAAATCCACTGGAACAGGGACGACATCCGAGCGCTTTCGTCTGTCGACGATGCCTCGTGCCCAGGTTCTGAGCAGATTTCCATCGTTGTTCGAGCCAGGCATTGGAAGCTTCCCTGGGGCGAAAATGCAGATCCATTTGGTTCCCGGTACACGACCCATTCACCACAAGGCACGGGCGGTACCATATATGATGCGTGTGGTGGCCCGGCATCGACTCGGATTTAGAGTCATGCGTGCGCCAGTGCAACACTTGCTCTCAGCTGAGCAATGCACCCAGAGAGGCACCGCTAAATTTGTGGTCGTGGCCCTCCAAACCGTGGTCGTGGATCCACGTGGATTATGCGGACCCATTTCTAGGCAAAATGTTCTTGGTTGTCGTGGATGCTTATTCAAAATGGATTGAATGTGTAATCATGTCTGTAGGCACGTCCATGGTTAGTCAAACACGATCTTCCCTTAACAAATCCGTGCTGACTGTCCTTAATTAATCCTTGCCTTTCCAAATACAGATTTATCCTGTCTTTCAGGATTTTTTCCCAATAATTTTCCCACCACTGAGGTTAGGCTGACAGGCCTGTAATTACGGTCTATCCCTTTTTTCCCTTCTTAAACATGATTGTTAATACAGTGCCAGACAACCCCTTTGGGCCAGAAAGGCAACAATTTAAACTGTGTTCAATCTCATTCCTGCATGTACTAAGTTGTGGTTAGATTTTTAAAATATCATTTAAAATATATATATTTTTTTGACCTTTTCTGTCTTTTTTTTTTCCTCACTCTCAATCCAATATTTCGAATGAACTAACACCAGCTAGATCTGGCCCAATGTTTCAGAAGCTGACCTGCATGCTCTCTAGAAAATCATTGCCTTTATGACTTGAGTTGTTTTGCATCTCCCAGACTTTGTGGAAAAATAAAATATCTCATTATAACTCATGTGGGAAAATGCTCACTGCCTGAGCCCACTGTGGAGAATGGCCACTTGGCTGAGAAGCTGGGGACAAGCTCCATAGTCCAGTAAAGAAAATTCCTTCGAGAGGGGAAAGTAATAAAAGGTGCAGCTGGATGGATCAGTAAAATTAAGTTCAGAGTGGCATTGCACTTTGGTATTCTGAACCAGTACTGGTCATTCCGCAATCTAGCGTATTCCTGGAACTCTTGTGGGGGGGGACGGTAATTACCCGGGAAATCTTAGGTCCAATATACCCAAGAAATCTTGGATACCCAGTAATTACCTGGGAAATCTCAGGCCCGGCAATTACCTGGGAAATCTCAGACACCCAGTAATTACCCTTTGTGTTCTTTCTGTTTTAGGTGAAAATTGCAACCAGGAAGATATCCAAAGCATTTGAGATTTCCGGTCCTTTTAATGTACAGTTTCTTGTGAAAGGAAATGATGTGATGGTAAGCAACCTCCTATGTCATGTTTAAAATATGTAGCCCTTGTATTTAATGGGATTGTAAACCAGAGAAACTCGGTTGAATTGCTCATTTCCTTCTGTGTTTCATTGTTATGAATGTTTATTTTAACCTTATCTCCAGTTAGTTATGTTGTACATGTTTAGCTCCTCTGGGTTGCTATGGTATTGTCATTTTCCTTGTCACGAGTCAAAAGGAAAATTATATCACCGGTGCATAATACTCCATATACAATTTATCCCATGTTAGCTACCTGCTATTAGGAACACGCAATTTGCCAACACTCTCAATTCTCAGCCAGACCTGATGCAGTGTCTGAACGGGTGTGTCCAGGCAAAGTGGAGCCAAAGAAATCTGGGTCTCCCTTTTGAGAACTGAGAGTACTCCCCACATGAGAACCGTTAAATTGCATAACTTCACTATGCCATAAACCACTGTTTTCAGCACTGAACGTCTAGTTATGAACATAGGAACAAGACTAGCTGGTTCTTTGGGTTTGTCCCATTTAGCCATGTTGTAGCTAATCAACACAACACCCAATGTGCCTCACCCACCAGCAGGTCAGCCATGGAATCTCCGGGGACTGGCAAACAAACAGATTCAAACAATTCCGGAAAAGATGAATTCTGGGAAATGTAAGGAGATTATAGTGACCGCGAGCTCTTTACCCAATAACAACAATTTGTATTTATACAGTGCCTATAACATAGTAAAATATCCCAAGGCACTTCACAGGAGCGATATCAAACAAAATTTGGCACTGAAGGAGATATTAAGGCAGGTGTCAAAGATGTTGGTTTAAAGGAGCATCATAAAGGAAAAACAGGTGTGTAGAGGTTTAGGGAGGGAATTCTAGAGCTTAGTGCCTTGGCAGCTGAAGGTACACCGCCAGTGGTGAAGCGATTAAAATCGGTGATGCTCAAGAGGCTAAAATTGGAGGAGCGCAGATATCTCGAAAGGTTGTACAGCTGTAGGAGGTTGGAGATGGGGAGGGGGTGAGACAGCGGAGGGATTTGAAAACAAGGATGAGAATTTTAAAATGGAGGCGTTGATGGACCTTGAGCCTGTGTGGGTCAGCGAGAACAATGGTGATGGGCGAATGGGACTTGGTATGAATTAGAATATGGACAGCAAAATTTTAGATGAGTTCTGATTTATGGAGGATGGGACTAATTATGGAGGATAGATGACTAGAACATGTCCTCCCTAAGTTGAATTCATGACTTGATATAAAAGAGAACAAAGTCCTGAACAAGCTTGCTTAATGGATGCAAAACAAATCATTCCCCATGGATGGATGATGGTTATTCCAGAGAGCAGAGCTACGAGAAATGAGATTTGAAAGATATTCATGAGGAACACTGAAAGATTTGCTAATAAACATGAAATTCAATATTTGCACATCTTCTCATGCTCCGATCATTGTAGCAGATAAATGCAGATGAGGTAAGGCGTCATCTAAGAAAACATGCAGCTACTTGCATTGCAGCACTGATCTCTCCATGCATTTTGTCTGCACTATTCTACCTGGAAGTCCATTTGAAATGTGCCATTACTCTTTCTCTTCCTGGCGGATTCCCAGCCGCGTGGTAATTGTGCTGTTGTGCTGTGTTGAATAACTCAATTATGACCAACCACTAACTCTTTCTACCTAATTCTTTCTCTACTGGTTGCTAGGTGATCGAATGTAACCTCAGGGCATCCAGATCCTGCCCCTTTGTCTCAAAGACCATTGGAGTTGATCTCATCAATGTGGCCACACGAGTAATGACTGGAGAGAGCATAGATGAGTCTTCTCTGCCATCGCTGGAAAACCCCATCATACCTACTGAATATGTGGGCATCAAGGTACTGTTAGCAATCCCTTCAACAGGCTGTGTAGGAAGGAGGTAGAGACACCAGTACAGTCCAAGATCTTCTGCTGGAGTATCTATCAGTGCATTCTACCATCTTGTTAATCTGGCTGGTCTTCGGATGGCTTCTGATTCCTGTGGAAGTGGTGCCATTGGAGAATGCAGATTCTAGGTGTTGTGTTGTTATGAGATGTGTGTGCATGTGTAACAGGTCTGTAATTGGTGGGAGGGTGTTCCTGAGTTTTAGTCAGATTTATTTGCTACTTTCTGAGCAGTATATTGTTTTCAATTTCCACCTCACTGTGCAGCCAAATATCACAGACCCCTGCGCACCACCACAGGAGATTAGCTAGTTAAAATCCAAGTCTTGGCTTCCAATCTCTAGTAATCCTGCCTGGTCAATGTGAGACTTAGAATGTATTCAGCGTTGATTCCTTCACTGAATCCCTTGGCCTCTCTACTCTTTTAAGATGTTGCTCTTTGATCAAGCTTTTAGTCACCCTCCTAATATCTCCTTACACGGCTCGCTGTCAATTTTTGTTTGAGGGCGCTCCTGTGAAGCGCTTTGGATGTTTTCCTGCATTAAAGGCACTAGAATCATAAAATGGTTACAGCTCAGAAGGAGGCCATTCGGCCCGTTGAGCCTGTGCCGGCTCTCTACAAGAGCATTTCAGCTCGTCCCACTCCCCCACCCTTTCCCCGTAGCCCTGCAATTTTCTTTTCCAGTACTTATCCAATTCCCTTGGGAAAGCTACGGTTGAATCTGTCTCCACTACCCTTTCACGCAGTGCATTCCAGATCCTAACCACTCACTGCGGAGAAAGGTTTTTCCTCATGTCGTCTTTGGTTCTTCTGCCAATCACCTTAAATCTGTGACCTCTGGTTTTCGATCCTTCCGCCAATGGGAACAGTTTCTCTCTCTACTCTGTCTAGACCTCATAAGTTTGAACACCTCTATCAAATCTCCTCTCAACCTTCTCTGCTCTAAGGATTGCCTGCTATTTTTACGTGTTTTAACCAAACTATTTTAATGTGTTATAGCCCCCATTGTAATTTTTTTTTTTTATAGCGCCTTTAACATAGTAAAACGTCCCAAGGTGCTTCACAACAGTCTTGCAACACGTTAAATTATGTCTAGGAGGGGAAGGAAAGAAAAAGCAGGAGAAGGAAGTGTAAAAGAGGTCACAGGCTCAGGTCTGAAGGAGTTTTATAAGGAGTTATATAGTGGCTTATATAGTGGAGAGTTTTCTGCAACACCATATGGGGTCAATAAACAAAAGGAGTAATGGTGGCGACAATAAGCCATGGTGTGAGAGTTGGGGAGAGGTGATCAAAAGTTTTAAGTGGAGCAAAAGGTGGAGAGACAGAGGTGTTGAAAGAAAGAGAGGGGATTTGTACACTAACATCTCACAGGGGATTTCACCCAAATTTTATTTTCAACAAAATCAAAATTGGTTGCATTGTTACACTAAACTGAGACACTTGACAAGTTTGAGGGCATGGCACTAAATATGACTCACTCTGGTGACTAGCTCTGGAAAAATTAACGTGGTGAATTCTGGTTTTCAACTGCAAGGGGTGCTATTGTTTAATAATGTCGAAGGCTTTGGCATCCTCGATGTACATATACCGCGTTAATTTCACATTAATTAAATGGTTTAGAAATCCATGTAAATAATATGTTTTAAGTTGTTGCTTTTGGGCACTTGCAGGCTCCCATGTTTTCCTGGCCACGACTGAGGGATGCAGACCCCATTCTGCGTTGTGAGATGGCATCTACTGGAGAGGTACCAGCACTTCGATACTCAATTGATCTCCATAGATACAACTTCCTTTTAATTATTAGCCTGAGAGTAATTACAGAAATGTGTTCCAAATGTTTACTGTCTGCTGCCCAAGGGACAGACAACTGAGAAAGGCTGAGTGGGTAGGAAGAAAAATAAATGAATTAATTGTATTTATATAGCGCCTTTCATGACCTCATAATGTTTGACTGTCAGCTGGGGCTCAGTGGGTAGCACGCTCACCTGAGTCAAAAAGTTGTGGGTTCAAGTCCCACTCCAGGGACTTGAGCACAAAAAATCTAGGCTGACACTCCAGTGCAGTGCTGAGGGAGTGCTGCCCTGTTGGAGGTGCCGTCTTTCAGATGAGACATTAAACCGACGCTCTGAGGTCAACGTAAAAGATCCCATGGCACTATCTCAAAGAAGAATAGGGGAGTTATCCACGGTGTCTGACCAATATTTATTCCTCACGCAACATCACTAAAACAGATTATCTGGCCATTATCACATTGCTGTTTGTGGGATCTTGCTGTGTGCAATTTAGCTGCCGCATTTCCCACATTACAACAGTGACTTCACTTCAGAAGGACTTTATTGGCTGTAAAGTGCTTTCGGTCGTCCTGAGTTTGAAGTGCCTGTCTAGATTTTTGTGCTAAAGTCTCTCGAGTGGAGCTTGAAACCACAACCTTCTGTTCAAAGGCCAGAGTGCTAGCACTAAGCCAAATGGAATAACATTGGCAGTTTTATTTAAATATATACCAAGTGTGTAGGTCTTTAATGTTTGATATTTCAGCAACTGAACGGGATCGGTCTGCTTCTGTTTCTGCAGGTTGCTTGCTTTGGGCCAAATATTTACTCTGCGTTCCTGAAGGCGATACTGTCAACTGGCTTCAAATTACCTCAGAAAGGGATTCTAATTGGAATTCAGGTACAGTTTGGAAATTAGCTTCAGCCTCGCCCACAGGAAGCCCAGCTCATACTGGCTCAGACCTTTGCGGGTGTTTAACGACGCTCGTATGCCACTCTTGGGTTTGATTTTGGCCTTGCCCCTTGGTAGCGCGCCCGGTAGCCTAGCTTTCTGCGTTCAAGTGGAGCCAGCCTCTGGTTAGGTCATCTCCCAAGAAAGGAAGCCACTGTTGTGCATGTACACGATTGTCAATACACTGATGCACATGTAGGCTGGCTGCTCCCGTGTGTTATGACATGAGCACTCTGCTTAGAGGCAGCACTGAACCTTTACTAGATAGCTCCGAGAATAATAGTTAATATGTACACAAGAACATAAAAATTAGCAGCAGGAGCCTGATTTGCCATTCAGTAAGATCATGGCTGATTTTCATCCTCAACTCCACCTTCCCACACTAACCCCATATCCCTTGATTCCCCATAATGCACAAAAATCTTATCAATCTCTGTCTTGAATATACTCAATGACTCAGCATCCACAGCCCTCTGGGGTAGAGAATTCCAGAGATTCACAACCTTCTGAGTGAAGAAATTTCTCCTCATCTCAGTCCTAAATGGCCGACCTCTTATTCTGAGATTGTGACCCCGTGTTCTAGATTCCCCAGCCAGGGGAAATAACCAGAAAAACTTGTTGGTTGAATGTTGGTACTATCGCAATGTACAAGCCCTTTAGGTTTTGTTCTGCATTCATAGGAACATAAGAATAAGTAGGCCATAAGGCCCCTCCAGTCTGCTCCACCATCCAATAAGATCATGGCTGATCTTTGATCTCAACTCCACTTTCCCACTCAATTCCCATATCCCTGATTCCTGTGCTTCCAAGGAACTTGGGCTTCAGCGTTGGTGACCCCTCTCGTGGGAGCTTGGGTTTGTAGAACTAACCCGGTCATGATTATTCTTGTGTGTTAGAATGCATGTTGATCCTCCACTCCTTTGGTCTTCCCTTCTGACGACAATCTTTATTACCCAAGCCGTGAGCTGCACTATGGCCTTTGGCCCTTCACCTCGTTCCTCAGCCTCGACGGTAATGAAGTCTCGGGCTGCTCTTTTACAACCCATTCTATTGTGCAGAAGAGTGAATTGTAATCAACGGTATCAGAGCAGAGATAAACAGATTACTGTGAAATTACAAACACTACTTGATTACGGCACATTAAAGGACAGTCGGCAGGATATGAGGAATTTGGTGGAGGCAGGGAAAGGAGGTCTGGCAGACATTGGCCCTCTACTACAGCTATAATCATCATCATAGGCAGTCCCTCGAAACGAGGATGACTTGCTTCCATGCCAAGCAGGGATGAGTTCACAGGTGTTTCAATGAAGGACCTAATATTCCAGGTCCCAAACTACATCCTGAAGGGTGGAAGATGCCTGTGCGTGGATTTTTTTAACATGTGGTGGCACATGACACCAGAAGTAATCCAGAGATTACTACCTTTTGAGGTCTTGATTTTTAATCTCTCTCCTTGCTCCCTAAACTCTGCCTGCAGGACCTCATCCCTCTTTCTGCCTACAATGTACTTGTTACTTGTGACGATGAGGAGAAAGACTGAGGGAAAGAGAGCCACAGTGCTGACCAAGCACCGTGGAGCAGGGGGCTGTCCAAGGGGTGGAGGAGCGGAATAGAAAGATTGTAGTTATAGGGGATTCGATAATTATAGGGACAGATATCATCCTTCGCAATCAAGATAAAGAGTCCTGAAAGATGTGTTGCCTACCTCGTGCCAGAGCAAGGGATATCTCGTGGCTGGAAAGGAACCTGGAAAAGGAGGGGGAAGATCCAGTTATCGTGATCCATGTTGGGACCAACGACCTAGGAAGGAACAAAGAGGTCCTGCTAAGAGAACATCAAAAGCTAGGAGCTAAATTAAAAAGCAGGACCTCGCATGTGGTAATCTTGGGGTTGCTACATGAGACACGTGTTAATTGGCATAAGGATAAGATCTGGAAGGTGAATGTGTGGCAGAAAGTGGTGTGGAACGGAGGGTTTCTACTCCATGATATACTGCCACTTGTATTGGGATAGGACAGGGCTGCACCTGAGCCGTAATGAGACAAATGTCCTAGCAGAAAGGATAAATAGTGCTGTAGATGAAACTATGCTGGGAAGATGAGGGAAGGGATCTGGTAGAAATAACAATAACCTGAAGATCAAAGAAATAGAGATGAGACTAAAGATTGGATCAAAGTAAGGAATATGGGTAACCCAAACTGTCGGGGAACAGATAAAGTTATCAAGTGTCCGCATAAAGCTACACTCCCCACACCCTGTGCTCTGTTCCTATGGATAATAGTACTCCCTATTTACCTTTTACCTCCCAGACAGGATTGTGGTTTCAATTACTGGCGGGCACAGTTTGAAATGGTAACGTGTACGGATAAACAGGATATGGAATAAATGCCTTTCATTTGATGAAGTAGAAATATCTGAAAAGCATCTATTGACAGTAACACCCACCTCACATACATGGGCCCAAAATTTGCCACCATTTAGCTCCAAATTTTTGGAGGTATAAGTGTGTTGTGTCTTGAATAAAGAGTCAAACTAGATACTGCAAGCTCAAAGTAAGGTGCGACCGTAGATCTTTATTAGAGATCCCAGAGTGCCTCTCCAGCCTGTGAAGCCTCCTTTATATACAGGTGCTCCCAAGGGATTGTGGGATTCCTTCGGACTCCAGGGGATAAGCCCTCTGGTGGTTAGACATGGTATTTACAGGTTTACATACATAAGTGTTTTTTGGAACAAACTTAATTTTGCAAGTTTCGCCAAGGGTATAACACTGTCCTTAACAGGTAATGGATGATTTTTTTAGTTAAGATTTTTATGAAGTCACTTGGAGTCAAACCCACCCATTTTTGCCCGTTCTTGCGAATTTCGCCAATAAGGATTTTTTTCAAAAACGGCACTGGGGACCGCCTTGAAAAACCTTACCTTAACAAATCGGAGTCAGATAGATATCGGTGTTACAGACGCCATCTTGTTTATCTCCCTTGGCTGGACACAGGAGCTCGATGCTGGACTTCCAAAGAAGCCTGGGAGGGAGGTGGAAGCCAAGCGAGGGATAGGGGCGGCAGCAGCAGGGCCATTTGGCCGAGGTTAGGGACGGCAGAAGCGGGGACCTGTAAAACAACCTCTTGATGAGGAAAAAAGTATAAGCTGGCTTTTACCATTAACCATCGTTCTTGATAGACACTTTCTGCGGGTTCCTTTCGGCCGGGGCTCGGGGCAAAAATACTGGAAATCTCAGCGGGTTGGCACGGGAAAAATCAGCACGGGTTAGCTACAGAGTAAAGCTGTACTCATTACGCTGGAAACCTAAATGCTTGGGCATGCGCAGAATGGGACCTCAGTTTTTCGGCGCTATCAATTAACTCCACCCATAGTAGCTAAGGTCTTTCTGCGCGCTGCCAAATTCAAAGAGAAAAATGACACAACTTTTTTGGGGGGGTGCTTCGGCTTAAAAACCGTCCGTTAATCTTAAATGGTGCCAAAAAAAGGCAATGTGGACTTTTGGGCCCAAGATGTCAGAGCTGTTGTCCTCCCAGCCTGTTTATTGACTTAAAAGAAATAACACATAAATCACAACCCCGATTACTTATGTCTTTAGTTTTGACTGGAGTTCTGAGCTTGGTGGGTACACTGAATTTTCACCTGTTTGCATACATCATATGAAGGTCTCTGAACGACTCTTCCAACTGTCTGCTTGCATCTCAAGCTGTGCAATGGAATACACCTTGTGTCGTGATTTCATTTATATTGCATTTGAATTATTTTGCTGTCTTGCTGAGGCTCACTGCTTCTGTGTATTCAACCTTTAAATAAATCCCCTACTCATTCATCGGACATTTTCTGGAACACATGGTGGGATTTCATCTGATTGGCAAATGTTCGATATGACTATGGGGGGTGGGGTGGAGAAATATTTGTTAATTGGGCCACACTCCCATCCACAACATGTACAAAGGTGGTTCATGGTACTTCAGTACCTTTATGGACACCACCTTTTTGCCAGGAGCCAGAAATATTGAGAGTCGACCTGTGCTGTGTTGCCCTCCACCATGGGGCTTCTCCCTTTACCTAGGTTTAAAGTTTTTTTTTTAAAGTCTGTTTAAACTGCATTTAAAGCTAACACTCAAACTCCGGGATCAGTATAGGAATCTATTTCAACTCTGAATCTGAATAGTCACAGAGCAGCTTTAAGTCACAAGGTGCTGGCGAGAGGCTCAGACCTTCTACCAATAATGAAATCCCTGATAATCCCTGACGATACCTGCCCTGCCAAGATCTTTTACACCAAGAACTGATGTTCAGAGTTGATAAAAGCCGCACGGACCCTCATTCAGAGTGAACTGAGACTCTCATTTTACGCTTACTTTCACAGAACTCATTCCGATCAAAGTTCCTGGACACCGCACAGCAGCTGCATGAGCAGGGTTACAAGGTAGGTCTCGAAGCCTCAAGTTAAAATAGATGGTTTAGAGTGCTGTATATGCTGTTACACCACTGTGACTCTGCGTGCTGTTTTTAATTCAAATGTCATTTAGATGACCTGTTTATGAAATTGTTTGCCCATTGCGATGAGGAACGCTTGTGCTTGGGAAGGGACGGCTGTGAGTTCAAGCACCCATCAGGCAGATCAGGTATAGTAATGGATCGGTGCTCTCCTTACTGAGCCCCTGCAACATGCCTCGTGCTGCACCATGTAGGACCAGTGCAGCAGAAAGCCTGGGCTGGATATGAACTCTGCTCCCAAATGTGGATGAGTAGTGCAACCCATTGTCGCATCTATTCCCCCCGTCCCACCTCGGTTAGGTGTGATCTATGCAGCCTCAGTTTGTGTTTATAAAAGGCAGAATTGATTTCTGGCTTGTACTTTCGAGAAAGTACAAGCCTGGGCTTTGATGTGGCTGTCACACCCCTTCTTTAGTTCTCGCTGGCCTGCCCCAAACTGCATAGGGTAGGGTTTCCTCTCCAGCACACCTGGGATGGTCCATGCCTGAAAGGGGACTGCTGCCTGCACATTTCAATCCCCGGACCACTTGCATGCAAGTCTAGGCAAGTCACTCTGCACGCTCCAGACTGTGAGGGTGCAGGGCAAACTGAGTGTTAGGAGAGGCGATTAAAGGCAAGAGGCCAGGAACGCTCGCTGCAGCCTCGTGCCAAGGCAGTTGCACATTGTAAGAAAGCCCTAGGAAATGCCGAGGATCACAGCTTTCCTGTCCTGTACCCTGGGGTCTGCCGGGGTCATGGCTTCCTGTACCCTGGGGTCTGCCGGGGTCACGGTTTCCTGTACCTGGGGGATGCCGGGGTCACGGCTTCCTGTACCTGGGGTATGCCGCAGTCAAGGTTTCCTGTACCTGGAGTATGCCGGAGTCACGGTTTCCTGTACCCTGGGGTATGCCGGGGTCATGGTTTCCTGTACCCGGGGTATACCGGGGTCACGGTTTCCTGTACCTGGGGTATGCCGGAGTCACGGTTTCCTGTACCCTTGGGTATGCCGGGGTCACGGTGTCCTGTACCCTGGGTATGCCGGGGTCACGGTGTCCTGTACCCTGGGTATGCCGGGGTCACGGTGTCCTGTACCCTGGGTATGCCGGGGTCACGGTGTCCTGTACCCTGGGTATGCCGGGGTCACGGTTTCCTGTACCCTGGGTATGCCGGGGTCACGGTTTCCTGTACCCTGGGGTATGCTGTGGTCATGGCTTCCTGTACCCTGGGGTATGCTGTGGTCATGGCTTCCTGTACCTGGGGTATGCCGGAGTCATGGCTTCCTGTACCTGGGGTATGCCGGGATCATGGCTTCCTGTACCTGGGGTATGCCGGAGTCACAGCTTCCTGTACCTGGGGTATGCCGGAGTCACAGCTTCCTGTACCTGGGGTATGCCGGAGTCACAGCTTCCTGGATCTGGGGTATGCCGGAGTCACAGCTTCCTGTACCTGGGGTATGCCGGAGTCACAGCTTCCTGTACCCGGGGTATGCCGGAGTCACAGCTTCCTGGATCTGGGGTATGCCGGAGTCACAGCTTCCTGGATCTGGGGTATGCCGGAGTCACAGCTTCCTGTACCTGGGGTATGCCGGAGTCACAGCTTCCTGTACCCTGGGGTATGCCGGAGTCACAGCTTCCTGGATCTGGGGTATGCCGGAGTCACAGCTTCCTGGATCTGGGGTATGCCGGAGTCACAGCTTCCTGGATCTGGGGTATGCCGGGGTCACAGCTTCCTGTACCCTGAGGTATGCATTAAATGCACCAGAGACTTGCAGGAGGAAACAAGTCATTTTAGTTACTTCTTTGACCATTTTTTTTCTCCCCCCTCTCCTGGAGACTGACTTGTCAGGGTCCTGTTCTCTGTCTCCCATGCACCCTCTAGTACCTGACTAATGTGAGCCTGGACACCGTGCCAGCAGGCAATAGGGAAACACAGGGCTATTCAGTGACCCCTCCTGGGAAGTCCATCAGGAAAATCAGGGAACCTAAAAAGAAAATAACCTTTCATTTGCAGCCCATCACAACATTATAATCAATGGTTAATGTATCCCGAAGGACAATGTTTGACATGAAACCCACTGTTTTTTGTTGAAGCTTTACGCTACAGAAGGCACGTCTGCCTGGTTGAATGCCAATGATGTGCCAACTGCGCCGGTGTCATGGCACACTGCAGAAGATCACAGCTCCTCAGCTCCTTCCTTTACCAAGTGAGTGCTAGCAGCGATCACTGGAGATACTCTGTATGGCTACCTTGGCAGAGAAGAGGTTATTAGAGACTCCGAACATTGCTTGAGTTGTAGAGTTTGGGCACAATCTGGGGGCTGAATGCGCTGGTTTTCCGCAGTGACCTTTTGGTTCAAGTTTTTGCTCAAGCTCATTTGTATAATTGCAAACATAAAATCTTGTGAACCAGCGCAATCGGGCAGCTCATTAGAATGTAATCGTTTATTATTCTTTGCATTAAAAAAATATTCCTGGATATATTTAACCTGATGTAGTTTTATTAATCCAGCTAAAAATGGGTTTAGCACAAAAAATAAACATTTTTAATCAGTGTCCAGTCCACCACCTCTGAGTAACCTGGTTTTAAATCACAGAAAATTAATTAAGAAGAACTATATTGAACCATTTACTAGTTTCATTGGTGCACATTAGTCAGTTTTTTAGTAAATTAAATATTTTTTAATATGTAAAAGCTTTTATAACATGCCTACTAGTGCCTGCGCTCCTAAGAAGATTAGCTTAATTTGAAGAGCCTCCTCGAAGGCCCGCAAACCGACAGATTAGCAGAAACTTGCCAAAGTCATTAATTCAGTCTGGGCGCGTGTAATATTTTGTGGGCTCCAGACGATATGATTTTTAAATCAGTGTTAAAAATCATGGGGGTGGCGGTTGCTAGTGCTGTTTAAACTAATTTGCCTGGGGGATGGGCACCAGGATGTAGTACTGGAAAGGAGAAACAAAGTACACAAAGAATTGGGAGAGACATAAGAACATAAGAAATAGGAGCAGGAGTAGGCCATTTTCATCCCTTGAGCCTGCTCCGCCATTCAATAAGAACCTGGCTGATCTGATCATGGACTCAGTTCCACCTCCCTGCCCGCTCCCCATAACCCTTTACTCCCTTGTCGCTCAAAAATCTGTCTGTCGCCGCCTTAAATATATTCAACGACCCAACCACCACAGCTCACAGCAGAAAATTCCATAGATTTACAACCCTCTGAGAGAAGAAATGTCTCCATCTCAGTATTAAATG
The DNA here is from genome assembly GCF_044704955.1 of Pristiophorus japonicus. Classification (NCBI taxonomy): domain Eukaryota; kingdom Metazoa; phylum Chordata; class Chondrichthyes; family Pristiophoridae; genus Pristiophorus; species Pristiophorus japonicus. Next base: position 215,256,091 of record NC_091979.1, on the reverse strand, counting down.
GGGGCAGCCCCTTATTCTAAGACTATGTCCCCTAGTTTTAGTTTCCCCTATGAGTGGAAATATCCTCTCAGCATCCACCTTGTCGAGCCCCCTCATTATCTTAAGTTTCAATAAGATCACCTCTCATTCTTCTGCACTCCAATGTGCATAGGCTCAACCTATCCTTATAAGTCAACCCCCTCAACTCCGGAATCAACCTAGTGAACCTTCTCTGAACAGCCTCCAATGCAAGTATATCCTTAAATACGGAGACCAAAATTTTCCGCAGTACTCCAGATGTGGCCTCACCAATACCCTCACCAATGTACAGTTGTAGCAGGACCTCTCTGCTTTTATACTCTATCCCCCTTGCAATAAAGGCCCACGTTCCATTTGTCTTCCTGATTACTTGCTGTACCTGCCTACTAACTGTTTGTATTTCATGCACAAGGACCCCCAGGTCACTCTGTATTGCAGTACTTTGCAATTTTTCTCCATTTAAATTATAATTTGCTTTCCTATTATTTCTGCCAAAGTGGACAATCTCTCATTTTCTTACATTATACTCAATCTGCCAAATTTTTGCCCACTCATTTAGCCTGTCTATATCCCTTTGCAGATTTTTTGTGACCTCCTCACAATTTGCTTTTTCACCCATCTTTGTATCATCAGCAAACTTGGGTACATTACACTCGGTCCCTTCATCCAAGTCAGTAATATAGATTGTAAATATTTGAGGCCCCAGCACCGATTGCTGTGTCACCCCCACTAGTCACTGTTTGACAATCGGAAAATGACACATTTATCCCGACTCTCTCTTTTCTGTTAGTTAACCAATCCTCTATCCATGCTGATATATTACCCTCAATCCCCAACCCCGTGATCTTTTATCTTGTGCAGTAACCTCTTATGTGACAGATAGTACCAGAGTAAGAAATGGGTGGGGTCAGATTAGGAGAGAATACAAGAAGGTCTAAAATAGGTTTACAGTGCATGTGTGTAAACACATGAAGCGTGGTAAATAAGGTTGGTGAGCTACAGGCGTAAATATCCACATGGGAATATGATGTTGTGGCGATAATGGAGATCTGGTTGAAAAAAGGGCAGTATTGGGTTTTAAATATTCCTGGATATAGGGTGTTCAGAAAAGATGGGGAAGGAAAGATAGCAGGTGGGTGGCAGTATTGGTTAAGGAGAATATTAGTGCTGAAGAGAGAGGATGTCCTGGAGGGGTCAAGAACAGAATCTATTTGGTTAGAGTTAAGAAACAATAGAGGCCATTACACAACTAGGTTTATTCTATAGGCCACAAACTAGTGGGAAGGATATAGAGGAGCAAATTTGCAGGGAAATTATAGAAGTGCAAGAACTATAGAGTAGTGATAATGGGGAACTTCAACTATCCTAATATCGACTGGGATAGTAAACAGTGTAAAGGGCAGAGAGAGGGAAGAATTAAGGTTTTCAGGAGAATTTTCTTGTTCAGTATGTTTCCGGCCCAACGAGAAAGGAGGCATTGCTGGATCTGGAATAAGGTGGGTCACATGGAGCAAGTACCAGTACTTGAACATTTCGAAAACAGTGATCACAGTATCATAAGGTTTAGATTAACTATGGAAAAGGACATGGGGCAATCTAGAGTAAAGATACTAAATTGGAGGAAGGCCAATTTCAGTGGGTTGCGAACAAATCTGGCCTGGGCAAATTGGAATCAAGGGCCCAGAAATTCCTCTCGAGGTCTTCCCACAGGCAATTGCCTCCTTGCCGGGGAATTTTTACGAATCTACCTGGTGGTCTAGGAGGCGCCCTGGATTCCGGTGGGGAGGCCTTCTCTTCCGCACTGCGAAGCATGCTCCCGTCTGGAGGGTTCCCATGCAGAAGATGCAGTCACGTGTGACTGCTCAGCCAATCAGGTAAGTATTTCACAGGTTCCCATTAATAGTACTGAGACTTGTGTATCTACAAGTTCTCAGTGCTATTAATGGGAACAAAACCAAACACTCAATAATAAAAAATAAAAAAACAGACCACACATTTAAAATTAATTGAAATTAAACTTATTATGTCTTATAAAAATAAAATATTTTCCTGATTTTTAAAGTTTTTTTAATTATGGTTAAAAATAAACTGAGCTTGGTGGAAAGGGTTTTTAACAATAAAAAATGTGTTTATAATTTAACTTGATCGTGTTTTTGTGTGTTTTAAAACACTTGCACCTGTAAAAGTAGACTATGTGCCTGCTTTTATCAGGCGCAAGACTTTTGAGGACATTTGCTGGGCAAGATATGCATAAATCCCGCAATCTTGCCCAAGAAATGTCCTCACTCCCGGGATGTCTACAATCTGTCAAGTTCCAGTTTGACAGATCGGAAAAGCCAGTTTTCAGCGCATGCACATTGCGCGCTGAAAACCGGCTTTTTTGATGCCTTCCAGGGTCCGTAGAAACTTCGTACGGGCCCGGGATGTCGGAATTTCTACCCCAATGTTTGACAGGCAAAACTGTAATCGAACAATGGGTTGCTTTTACAGAGGTGATAGTTTGGGTACAATTGAGGTACAAGGGGGAAAGGTAAGGCAACTAAAGCCAGAGCTCATTGGATGATTAAAGAGATAGAGAGTAAGATGAAGCAGAAAAAGAGCGCGTATGATAAATGTCAGGTTGAGAATACAAGTGAGAATCAGGCTGAATATAGTAAGTTCAAAGGGGAAGTGAAAAAGAAAATAAGAGGGGCAAAGAGAGGGTATGAGACTAGATTGGCAGCTAACATAAAAGGGAATTGAAAGTCATATATCGGCATATAAATAATAAGTAGTAGTAAGAGGAGGGGTGGGACTGATTAAGGACCAAAATGGAGACCTACATGTGGAGGCAGAGGACATGGCTGAGGTACTAAAAGTACTTTGCGTCTGTCTTCACCAAGGAAGATGCTGCCAAAGTCATGGTGAAAGAGGAGGTAGTGGAGATACTGGATGAGATAAAAATTGATAGAGTAGTTATTAGAAACGCTGTTTGTACTTAAAGTTGATAAGTCACCAGGATGGGATGGGATGCATCCTAGGATGTTGAGGGAAGTTAAGGAGAGGAAGTTAAGGAAGTTAAGAAATCGCAGAGGTACTGGCCATAATCTTCCAATCCTCCTTAGATACGGGGGTGGTGCCAGAGAACTGGAGAATTACAAATGTTGCACCATTGTTCAAAAAAGGGTGTTAGGATAAACCCAGCAACTACAGGCCAGTCAGTTTAACCTTGGTAGTGGGGAAGCTTTTAGAAACGATAATTAGAAGCAACGTTAAAAGTCACTTGGACAAGTGTGAATTAATTAAGGAAAGCCAATTAAGTTAAAGGCAAATTGTGTTTAACTAATTTGATTGAGTTTTTTGATGAGGTAACACAGAAGGTTGATTAGGGCAATGCGGTTGACGTGGTGTACATCGACTTCCAAAAGGCGTTTGATAAAGTACCACATAATAGGCTTGCCAGCAAAGTTGAAGCCCAGGGAATAAAAGGGACAATGGCAGCATGGATACAAAATTGGCTCAGTGACAGGAAACAGAAAGTAGTGGTGAACGGTTGTATTTTAGATTGGAGGAAAGTATACAGTGATGTTCCCCAGGGGTCAGTACTAGGACCACTGTTCTTTTCTTGATATATATTAATGACTTGGTTGTACAGGGCACAATTTCAAAATTTGCCGATGACACAAAACTTGGCTGTACAGTGAACAGTGAGGAGAATAATGATAGATTTCAAGACGACACAGACAGGTTGGTGAAATGGGCGGACATATGGCAGATGAAATTTAAAGCAGAAATGTGCAAAGAGCTACATTTTTGGAGGAAGAACAAGGAGAGGCAACATAAACTAAAGAGTACAATCCTAAAGTAGGGGTATGTGTGCATAAATCTTTGAAGGTGGTAGGGCAGGTTGAGAAAGCAGTTTAAAAAAGCAGCATCCTGGGCTTCATAAATCGAGGCATAGAGTACAAAAGCAAGGAAGTTATGATGAACCTTTTTAAAACACTGGTTCGGCCTCAATTGGAGTATTGTGTCCAATTCTGGGCACCACACTTTAGGAAGGATGTGAAGCCCTTAGTGAGGGTGCAGAAAAGATTTACAAGAATGATTCCAGGGATGAGGGACTTTAGTTACATGGATAGACTGGAGAAGCTGGGGTTGTTCTCAGAGCAGAGAAGGTTGAGAGGAGATTTGATAGAAGTGTTCAGACTCATGCTTGGTCTGAGGGCAGTTACGCATGAGTCGGGCTGGCCCCCAGTCAGAAAGGCCTTACTGTCCCGTTACTGCCTCTTAGAGGTGGTAATAGGCCTTAAAGAAGGGGGCAATTTCCCACCCGCTGGGTGGTAAAAGATCACCATTCTCCTTGCTGATTGTTTGACAAGTGGGTTTATCATTAGAAGGGAAGAGGGATCTGGATCAGCTGGAACTCATAGTGAATGGACAGGGGGGGCCAAAAATTGCCATTAATATGCTGAATGTGTGATGAGCAATACGGATTTTGTTTTTTTTTCCCTATGTCTATCTATGTTGATTATATGTGTGGGAACATCGGTTCCTTTAGAGCAGGTGTTTAGTCCCTAAATGGTTGAAATTCTGACCTTGCAACAAAAAGCGCAATAATAATTCTGAATATAATAAATGTTTAAATAACCCCATCAATATTGAGTAAATCTCGTGATCATAGGGATACCAGTGTGAAGACTTTATCAGTACTGTTAGTAGTGCTCCTTCTGAACCTGCACTACTTCGAGACAATGGGCTGGCACTACACGATTACTTTCCTTCACATGGACTCCTGAGAACAAATTGGAATTTACAATGGGTGCTTGGTGGAGATGGGTTTATTGTGAAAGGTGGGCAGATTTCAGCGTGCTGTGTTTACTGAGAGGGCCACTGACTCTGCTCCATTTTCTTTCCAGTCTAATTCATGATGGAGTAATTGACCTGGTGATAAACTTGCCCAACAACAACACGCGCTTTATGAGGGAAAACTACCTAATCCGAAGAATGGCCATTGATCATGGAATGCCTCTCATTACCAATTTCCAGGTAACAATAATGACTATACCATCTTCTTCTGATACTCAAAGTAGAAATGGCGGGAGGGGTTATGCTTGATGCGGTGAGTTTAACACACTAGCCATGGTATTCTAGTGGTTTGGTAGGGCTTAAACCTGGCCGATCTAAAGGGGTGGTTCAGAATTTGAGAGGATCTGTCGGTTATACGCACCATTTAATTTTTGTGCTACACTCTGCCAGAAGTGAGAGGGTGAAAGATACATCCTGAAGATGTTATTTGATTAGCTCCCTAAAGTTTTGTGTAAGGATGCTGCAGTTCATCCCTGAAACCTTGGAAGAGCTTTGCTTCATCTTACGGGGGAGATCTGGAAACATCCTCAAAAAAAACAAGACCGTACTTACTGTGACTCAGAGTCATATTGCACCTTTAATTCCTTAGTCATGCAGCATTCTGTCCATACCTCATCTGAACTATTTAAATTCCCTGAGTGATTCTGGGCTGGTGAGTGAGGAGATGAATGATGACAAGAGCAGGGAGGTTATGTTTGAACGGTAGAAAACACTGGTTAGACCGCAGCTGAAGTACTGTGAGCAGTTCTAGTCACCACATTACAGGAAAGATGTGATTGCACTGGAAAGGTGCAGAGGAGATTTACAAGAATGTTGCCTGGATTGGAGAATTTTGGCTATGAGGCAAGATTGGCGATGCTGGGTCTGTTTTGGAACAGAGGCGGCTGAGGGGAGACCTGATTGAGGTGTATACAATTATGAGGGGCCTGGATAGAGTGGATAGGAAGGACATGTTTCCCTTGGCAGAGGGGTCAACAACCAGGGGACATAGATTTAAAGTAATTGGGGGAATGTTTAGAGAAGATATGAAGGGAAATTTCTTCACCCAGAGGGTAGTGGCGGTCTGGAACTCACTGCCTGAAAGGGAGGTAGAGGCAGAAACCCTCACCACATTTAAAAAAAAAAATACTTGGATGTGCACTTAGAGTGCCGTAATCTACAGGGCTACGGAATAAGAGCTGGAAAGTGGGATTAGGCTGGATAGCTCTTGGTCGGCTGGCACAGACATGATGGGCCGAAATGGTCTCCTTCCATGCTGTAAATTTCTCTGATTGTATGTTTCTATGATTATACAGTACAGAAAGAGGCCATTCGGCCCATTGTTCCTGTGCTGGCTCTTTGAAAGAGCTATCCAATTAGTCTCACTTACCTGTCCTTTTCCCATAGCCCTGCACATTTTTCCTTTTCAAGTATTTATCCAATTTCCTTTTGAACGTTTCTATATGAATAATCCTCCAGGACCCTTTTCAGGCAGTGCATTCCAGATCATCATAACTCGCTGTGTAAAACAAAAATAATTCTCCATCTCTCCAGTGGCTCTTCTGCCAATTACCTTAAATCTGTGTCCTCTGGTCAATGACCCATTGCCAGTAGAAACAGTTTCTCCCTATGTACTTTGGTATCAAAGCCCCTCAAAATTTTGAACACCTCTAATTACAACTCCAGTATCTCCACATAACTGAAATCCCTCATCCCTGGTCCCATTCCAGTAAATCTCCGCTTCACCCTATTCAAGACTTTGATATCCTTCCAAAAGTGTGGCCCCCAGAATTGGACACACTACTCCAGCTGAGCCAGAAAACCCTGCGGCCAGTGGCCATGAACACTGCGACAGCCATAGCTGGTGCTCCTCTCGTCCTTCCAGGCACTGGAGCCTGCCCAGGATTGAGCCTGCAGTGGGGGCGAGATCCGGATTAGTTAAGTGACCTGAATCTTGGAATACAGATGTGTTCAGGTCATGTACAGGTGGAGGGCAGAAGGTTGAGGAAAATCAGCCCCATTCCATTTGTTATTTCCTTGCAGTGACTGATAGTAGTCTGTTGACAGTGAGCGAGTTTCAACACCTGCAAAATGTAGCTTCATATCCCTCCCAGAACCCCTTCAGTCTCTGCTGTAACTGGACCAGTGCCATTCATTAAGTAATCATTTTTCTTTATTAATTGCTGCTCTGCTCAGAGTTTTCAGAGCCACATCATTGTCAGCTGCTCTCCTAATTAGTTTCACACCATTAAGTATGTTTCCAAATTTTGCCTCGAAGGTGCAGGATTACATTACATATATTTTTATTGAATTTTATTTGTCATTGTTCTGTCCACTAGTAAATATTGCTGGAGTCCTGCAGTAACCCCTTGGCTGCTTCATCAGACTCTGCAGGCCTTCGAGATTGGTGTCATTGCCAATTTGACCAGGTCCGAAACAGTCGAAACCCTAGCACCAATCCTGAGGTCACTCCACGCAGTCTAACGTCAATCCCCTAAATGGCACCTAATGCTTCCTCGCTCTCTCCCATTTCAATGTCCATCTTCCAGGATGCACCCAAGTGTACAAGCTGCTCAAGTATTCATGTTATATTTGAAGATGTTACTGATTCCTTCCTGTACCCTTTCAGGTGGCGAAACTTTTTGCTGAAGCAATTAAGCACTGCGGGAAACTGGATTCTACCAGTCTGTACCACTACCGAGAGAACAGTGTGATCAGAGGATTGCAGTGAGTGCCTCCCATCAGCCTGGCTTGTGCAGGTCCTCACTCCACATCTGTACAAAGTTGGTTCTCAGATACAAACAAGAACAGGTTTTGTCCGTAACAGCTTTAATAAAGATATTTCATTGTGACCACTGTATTCAGCTCTTGTTTTAGAGGTTTAAGCACTATGTAAATAACTCCTTGTTCTTACTTTCCCTTTTTTCCCACCATATACATAAATGAAAAGGTGTACTGACATCCTACGGTAAGGATCTAGGACTGATGGGAGCATTAAGACCGCCCCCTCCCGTCTGTCAGCTGGGCCTTATGGATGCCAGCCTGTCGGAGTTACTTCAACCATCTGCTCTTGAGATCTTTAAACTCTGTCTGCTCCACACACCACTGTCTGAACTCCCCCAACCCTGTAGCATTCACAGGATTTCAGATTGCCACTTTGTACTGAACAGACAATTTGTTTCCATCAGGAATTTGAGCCATGTGTGTGGTTATGTCCCTCTTTCTGGGTGCTTTTTTGAGGTGTACTCCATTGCCAGTAGAGGCCCCTTTGATTGCACTCAGAGTGGCCCTGAAATGATGTGCCAGTGTCTCATAATCGCTTGCTTCACCCGTACCCCTGGTCAGTGATTACAAGATGTCGGTACCATCTGACATTCTATCTCAGTCGGGCAGCTGGTCGAAGTTGGAGTGATTTGATTTCTTGCAACTAAAGTGAAGCATTGGAGATGATCATGTTTACGTTGATGGACAGAGATTGATTAGCCCAGCATTGGGACCCAGATTATGTGCCCTGAATTGGATTCTAACACCGCCCGCCCCCCTCAGAATCTTGCACTGATGCTGACTTAACTGTACGGGAGTAAAATTTTACAGATTTGTAACATATTTTCTCATTTTCCCCAACTACCGTCACCATTGTGGCTGCATTTATAACCTTAGCAGAACACACTACCCCTCCACACTGGCCACTGCATTTGTGTACATATGTACACTAATGGCCCTGAAGTGGGAACAGCCTTGCTGTACGCAGTCCTCCCTCTCCCGCCCATGACATCGGCGAGAACAGTGGTTCTCGCCATCAGGTGGGTTTGTGGAGAAGCACCCTCTCTGGCTCAGTGTGCACTCGTCGGTGCCAGGCGCCCCCCCCCCCAGTCCCATCACAGTATCACAGCAGCAATTCCACGAATGTTTGGTTGCAGAATAATGCTGTCAGTGAGATGCACCCATGTAAGCAACTGCCACAGCATGCAGGGCTGCGGTCAGGCCAGTTCTTTTCATAGTGCTTTGTGTTCATTTAATTCCTCTGTTGTAAACCTGTATAATTCCTTGTAACCATAACGGAACAAAAATAAATGATTGTTTAATTAAATTCAAAGATGTGCATTTGTGAGTGAATTAGAATGTGCCCATGTCCATCTGGGACATTCCCAATGGACTTCCTTGTGTAGCAACTTGTGAAGTGGTTCGGCAATGTGCACGTAGTGTGGGACAAACTTCAGATAGAAATTGCAAGTGCCGAGGAATGATGAAAGTTCTTTGACGTTAGTAGCCTCCTGCATTCGCTGGATCGTGTCTGTTGTCAAGCGTCGGCTTGACACCTTGTGCTGTGACTCTAGCCCAGAAAGTTTATTTCTCCAGCAGCGAATGTACACATATCGGCATTAAGTGTAACATGTGTTGCAAGTCTAGCCATAGCTGCATGAAGTCGCTGGTCATGTTCTTCCGTTGTCCGTCCATGGACGACGATATCATCAAGCAGATTGAGGGCTCCCTCTATGCCTGCTAGCATAGTAGTGACAATCTTCTGAAATGCATTTGGTGCAGAAGATAATCCGTAGGGCATGCGTCGATACTGATACAGACCATCATGCGTCGTGAATGCCGTGAGCAGTTTGCTGTCCTCCGCTAGGGATATTTGTAGGTAACTGTGGCGCATGTCAAGTTTCGTAAAAACTATTGAGCCATGGAATTCTGAAGACAGTTCGCCGATGGTAGAAGAGGGTACTTGTCGGGGATGATGGCCTTGTTGATCTCTTTCAGGTTGATGTATAGGCCAAGCAATGACTAAGTTCGAGATCCAGGGTGAGGAGTCGATGCTCTCAATGATTCCGAGATTTGAGTCGCATTAATTCTGCGGATACTTGGTCGTGAATGGGAAACGGCGAAGTCGCTGCATAATCAGTTTGGTGGAAGGGTCAATGCGGAGACGATGGCAGAATTTTGTTGTCACTCCAAACCCTGTGAAGATTGAACGATACTGCTCGTCAAAGTCCACTGTGTACACAGGTGTGCTGGTTGGGTTGTAAACTTTGAACCCAAGCTTGTCAAAAAGGTCAACACCCATGAGGCTTCGTCCCTTCGTGACATAAAAGGAAAAGTTCTCCAATGTTATGTCCTTGTAGTATATCAGGACAGATATGACCCCAAGTACCTCAATTTTGGAGTCTGGGTACGCGGGTAGGTGAAAGTTGCGGGCTGCAGTTGACAGTGTGTGAAGTGGGTTTGTACACAGCCTCGCTCAATATGGAGACTTTGGCTCCAAGCTCAATGAGGAGGCAGATGGGCGTGCTGTCAATGTTTACATCACAGTCCTTGAATTTGCCCGAACCGATGTGCGAAATGTCACTAACGGTGTAAACCATTCTGGGTTCATCACTATCGGGGTTGTCCACATGTAGAATATGCTACGATGAGCGACAGACACTAGCAAAATGGTTCATTTTACCACATGCAGAGCATTTCTTCCCACGTGCAGGGCAGTTAGGACTCTTTTTGCTAAATGTGATTTGTCCCCACAGTTAAAGCAGTTAAGCCCGTGATCCATTATGGGTGGCTTATTATTGGGTCTCTGTTATGATTTCCACTTTGGACGAACGCTTTACACATGGGCTGTAGCTGAAGTCTGCTGCACAGCGGGAGCAGGGGATCTGATCGCTTTTGAATCAGGAAGTGCTGATTTGATTTGGATGGCCAAATTAGTTGCTTTGTCCATGGTCACTTTGTCATCCTCCATTAGCAAGTGTTCCCGAATGAGGGGGATCATTGTTTTCTCAATAATTTGATCCCTGATTATTTCCTCTGTGAGTGCACCAGAGTTACACGTAGCGGCCAGTTCAGTTAATGACATTATATACTGTTTGGTTCACCGTTCCCTTGCCCCCTTTGACGAAATTTGTATCTTTCCATCATACTTTTCTTTGGCCCAAAATATTTCCCTAGGGCAGTTAATTTGATTCATCCTTGTTGCCAAATTATGTTGTGTACATAAATAAACAGACTAATTGAACAGGAGTATTGTAATTAACTGTGTCCTTTATAGCAACTCTCAAAATGGTCTCCAAAACCATCATGTTTATAGCAGGCGTGAATAGCCCCCGCAGGGTCCTAATGCCTGTCTAGTGAGGGTTCATGTCATCATCATAGGCAGTCCCTCGGAATCGAGGAAGACTTGCTCCCATTCTTTAAAAAAAAAATTAGTTCTTAGGAGGCTGAACAGTCCAATACGAGAACCACAGTCCCTGTCACAGGTGGGACAGATAGTCGTTGAGGGAAGGGGTGGGTGGGACTAGTTTGCTGCATGCACTCTCCGCTGCCTGCGCTTGATTTCTGCATGCTCTCGGCGATGAGACTCGAGGGTGCTCGGCGCCCTCCCGAATGCACTTCCTCCACTTAGGGTGGTCTTTGGCCAGGGACTCCTAGGTGTCAGTGGGGATGTTGCCGGGAAGGAGCTCCGAGTAGAGCGTTTGCTTTAGGAGTCTCATGTCTGGCATGCGAACTACATGGCCTGCCCAGCTGAGCTGATCAAGTGTGGTCAGTGCTTCAATGCTGGGGATGTTAGCCTGGTCGAGGACGCTAATGTTGGTGCATCTGTCCTCCCAGGGGATTTGCAGGATCTTGCGAAGATATCGGTGATATTTCTCCAGTGACTTGAGGTGTCTACTGTACATGGTCCATGTCTCTGAGCCATACAGGAGGGTGGGTATTACTACAGCCCTGTAGACCATGAGCTAGGTGGCAGATTTGAAAGCCTGGTCTTCAAACACTCTTTTCGTCAGGCGACCGAAGGCTGCACTAGCGCACTGGAGGCGGTGTTGAATCTCGTCGTCAATGTCTGCTCTTGTTGATAGGAGGCTCCCAAGGTATGGGAAATGGTCCATGTCGTCTAGGGTCGCGCCGTGGATCTTGATGATTGAGGGCAGTGCTGTGTGGCAGGGACAGGTTGATGGAGAACCTTTGTCTTATGGATGTTTAGCGTAAGCCCCATGCTTTCGTACGCCTCAGTAAATACGTTGACTATGACTTGGAGTTCAGCCTCTGTGCACAGACGCAGGCGTCATCCGCGTACTGTAGCTCGATGACCGAGGTTGGGGTGGTCTTGGACCTGGCCTGGAGACAGTGCAGGTTGAACAGGTTCCCACTGGTTCTGTAGTTTAGTTGCACTCCAGCGGGGAGCTTGTTGACTGTGAGGTGGAGCATGGCAGCGAGGAAGATTGAGAAGAGGGTTGGGGTGATGACTCAGCCCTGTTTGACCCCAGTCCGGATGTGGATTGGGTCTGTGAAGGATCCGTTGGTAAGGATCACGGCCTGCATGTCGTCGAGAAGCAGGCGGGGGATGGTGACGAACTTTTGGGGGCATCCGAAACGGAGGTGGACGTTCCATGTACCCTCGTGTTTGACAGTGTCAAAGGCCTTTGTAAGGCCAAAGAAGGCCATGTATAAGGACTGGCACTGTTCCCTGCATTTTTCCTGCAGCTGTCACGCTGTAAAAATCATGTCAGTTGTGCCCCGTAGGGGACGAAATCCGCACTGTGACTCCGGGAGGAGCTCCTCAGCCACAGGGAGAAGACGGTTGAGGAGGACTCTAGCGACAACCTTCCCAGTGGTTGATAGCAGGGAGATTCCTCTTTGTTGCCGCAGTCAGACTTGTCACCTTTTTTAAAGATTGTCACAATCACTGCATCTGAGATCTCCCGGCATGCTCTCCTCCCTCCAGATGAGAGAGATGAGGTCACGTATTTGCGCCAACATTGCCTCTCCATCATACTTCAGCGCCTCAGAGTTCATGTATGAACACAACGGACACCAAAAACAGCTGCTCTGAACACAGGACTGTCCTTTTGACTAGTTTTATCCCTGTCATTCATTTATGATTCAACCCTCAATCAACATAACAAAAAAGCAGATTATCTGGTCATTATCACATTGCTGTTTGTTGGAGTTTGCTGTGTGCATGTTGCCTGCCGCGTTTCCCACATTACAACAGTACTTCATTGGCTGTAAAGCACTTTGAGACATCCGGTGGTCGTGAAAAGCGCTTTATAAATGCCAATCTTTTATTTTTTTCCCATTCTCTCCATCTGCCCCCGTTCCTGAATGGGGTATGGTTTCATGGGTGCTGGGCACCATTCTCTACGGTGTGCACTCAGCAAGCTGTTCAACTGTGGGGGCATCTTAGCCATGCTTGGTCCTGCCCTCTTCCAATATCCACACGTGTACAGTAATCAAGAGCAGGGAACTTCAGTTGATCATCCTCCTCTTCCCCCAATCGAGGGGTACCGAGGCTAATTCTAGTGCCCCTTATTGCACAGCATTCATTTCTTTATACATTCCATTTCTGTGCTTTCTTCTTCTGACCATTTTTTTTTTCTGTGCAACCTCTTCCCATCAAAAGAATTTGAATTAAGCTTGTCATAATACCAAGCAGTTTGCTACAAGGCAGCTGTAAAGTAAGGGGTTTGGGCAATACTATTGAAGGAGAGGGCGGAGGCTGAATGTCGAACACGTCATCTAAACCTGAAGATGTGCCATTCTTTGAACCATCTCCTAGTGGCAGAGCCATATTTGGCAAACTGCGGGAGGGACTCTAAACGAGTCCAACTTGCCACGCAGGGGAACGCCGACACACCTAGTGCGAAGGCCGAGCGAGGACCGCGCAAACCTACAGACCAAAGGTGGGCGACAGGTTCCTGGGAGCAAAATGGAGAAGGACCTCTGAAGCCACATTGGTCAACCTCAATGGTTGGGGGTCATGACCTCACCACGATCACTGCCATCTTCCATGCACTATTTAGTGATCGTCATCATCATAGGCAGTCCCTCGGAATCGAGGAAGACTTGCTTCCACTTCCAAAGTGAGTTCTTTGGTGGCTGAACAGTTCAATACGAGAGCCACAGACTCTGTCATGTCACAGGTGGGACAGACATTTGTCGAGGGAAGGGGTGGATGGGACTGGTTTGCCGCACGCTCCTTCCGCTGCCTGCGCCTTACCTCTTCACGCTCTCAGCGTTTAGAGTCGAAGAGCTCAACGCCCTCCCGGGTGCACTTTCTCCACTTAGGGAGGTCTTCGGCCAGGGACTCCCAGGTGTCAGTGGTGATGTCGCACTTCACCAGGGAGGCTTTGAGGGTGTCCTTGTAACATTTCTGCTACCCACCTTTGGCTCGTTTGCCGTGAAGGAGCTCCACATAGAGCAATTGCTTAGGGAATCTCGTGTCTGGCATGCAAACTATGAGGCCTGCCCAGCGAAGCTGATAGTGTGGTCCGCGCTTCAATGCTGGGGATGTTAGCTTGGACGAGGACACTGATGTTGGTGCGCCTGTCCTCCCAGGGGGTTTTCAGGATCTTGGGGAGACATCGTTGGTGAGATATCTCCAGCGACTTGAGGTGTCTTCTATACATCGTCCATGCCTCAGATCCATACAGGAGGGCGGGTATTACTACAGCCCCGTAGACCATGAGCTTGGTGGTAGATTTGAGGGCCTGGTCTTCAAACACTCTTTTCCTCAGGTGGCCGAAGGCTGCACTGGCGCACTGGAGGCGATGCTGAATCTCTGCATCAATATCTGCCTTTGTTGGTAAGAGGCTCCCGAGGTATGGGAAGTGGTCCACGTTGTCGAGGGCCACGCCGTGCATCTTGATGACTGGGGGGCAGTGCTGTGCGGTGAGGACAGGCTGGTGGAAGACCTTTGTCTTACGGATGTTAAGCGTAAGGCCCATGCTTTTATATGCCTCGGTGAATACATCGACTAGATCCTGGAGTTCAGCCTCTATGTGCGCAGATGCAGGCGTCGTCCATGTACTGTAGCTCGATGACAGAGATTGGAGTGGTCTTGGACCTGACCTGGAGCCGACGTAGGTTAACCAGCTTCCCATTGGTTCTGTAGTTTAGTTCCACTCCAGCGGGGAGCTTGTTGACTGAGGTGGAGCATGGCAGCGAGGAAGATTGAGAAGAGGGTTGGAGCGATGACGCAGCCCTGCTTGACCCCGGTCCGGACATGGATTGGGTCCCTTCGGCCAGCCAGCCCGGCCCAACGACTCACTCCAGGTCCCTTCGGCCAGAGGGCTCCGCCCAGCCTTGCACTCCAGGTCTCTTCAACCAGCCGGCCCGGCCCAACGACGGGTTGTATTTGCCCTAGGTCGTTAGCGGTGAACACTAACTTTTAAACAACTTGATTTACATTTTAGACTTTATCAACTTTTAATCAACTCTAAATCTATTTATTAAACCTTCAATCAACCTGTGTAACTTTTTTTTTTAAATTTGGAAATACTTTTAAACTCTTAGCCTGCATCACTAAATATATTTTTTTAAAGTTTATGTGACTCATAGAAAATGAATCACTCTACAGTCCACCTGCACTAGTGAGTTGCAATGCCCATGATGCAAGTCTGTTATCTACCATTAAGGTGCTGTGATGCCCAGACCCTACTGTTGCCTCCTGTTCTTTGCGATGGCTGACTCATCCTTTGCCTTCATCTCTCCTATCAAATGTCCAAACTGTCACTTGGGGCATTTGCTGTGAGGCCGTGACTTGAGGCGTCTCTCGGCTCTGATCACAGAGCTTCACTCCCGGGTTGTGTAATGTGAATTTTGGCATGTGCACGCCCACAATTTTCCGATGGAAAGTTTCCAATGCTCTTGGATTCTAATAGAAGCTGATGGGTTAAAGGATTGTGTTGTAATCAATGATCAAAAGTTAATGTCAGAATTTCTTAGTTGAATTTTTTCATGTAACAGATGGATTATAAAAAAAAATCAATTAAATTAGACAACAATTGAAGATTTACAGCCCATCGCTGGGATCTGTAACATCAAATTTTCTGAGAATTGCAGAGGGGTGAGAAGTAATTTGAATGAATGTACTTAGTTGTGTGAGAACATATGCAGATTTCAGACTGGCAGATAGCCTCCAGGTGCCCAGTCTTCAAACTGCTAAGATTGCAGTAATTCCATGTGTGATTAGTATATTAATTGTTGAAATAATGGTACCAGTAAAAGGGCTGTTGAAAGAAGCTGCTTACTTAAATGTAATTGCACCAGGTCTTGTTCTAATCTTTTTGGTATCCGTTCCCTCAGAGATCTCTTGAATATCCTCGAGCCTGCTCCACCATTCAGTAAGATCATTGCTGATCTGATCTTGGCCTCAGCTCCACTTTCCTGCCTGTTCCCCATAACCCTTGACCCCCCCCTTCAGTTCAAAAATCTGTCTAGCTCCACCTTCAATAACTCAACCGCCACTTCTCTGGGGTAGAGAATTCCAAAGATTCACAGGATATGGGCATCACTGGTAAGGCTGGCATTTATTGCCCATGCCAAATTGCTCTGGAGAAGGTGGTGGTGGCAGTCTGTAGGATGTGTCGTGGTGGTCAGAGAGAAAATAAGAATGACATTGCTGTGGGTCTGGAGTCACATATAGGCCGGACCAGCTAAGGATGGCAGATTTCCTTCCCTAAAAGATGTTAGTGAACCAGATGGGTTTTTACGACAATCCGGTAGCTTCATAGTCACCATTCCTGATACTAGCGCTTTATTCCAGATTTATTTAATTAACTGAATTTAATGTCGGGATTTGAACTCGTGTCTTCAGAGCATTAGACCAGGCCTCTGGATTATTAGGTCGTGAACAGAACCATTATGCTACCGAACCTCAAGCATTCGCGCCACACAATTGCCAGGCAATGACAATCTCCAACAAGAGAAAGTCTAACCACCGTCCCTTGACATTCAATGGCATTACCATCGCCGAATCTCCCATCATCAACATCCTGGGGGTCACCATTGACCTGAAATTTAACTGGACCAGCCACATAAATACTGTGGCAACAAGAGCAGGTCAGAGGCTGAGTATGCTGTGGTGAGTGACTCACCACCTGACTCCCCAAAACCTTTCCGCCATCTACAAGGCACAAGTCAGGAGTGTGATGGAATACTCTCCACTTGCCTGGATGAGTGCAGCTCAAACAACACTCGAAGCTCGACACCATCGAGGACAATGCAGCCCGCTTGATCGGCACCCCACCCACCGTGGCTGCAGAGTGTATCATCTACAAGATGCACTGCAGCAACTGGTCAAGGCTTCTTTGACACACCTCCTAAACCTGTGACCGCTACCATCTAGAAGGACAACAGCAGCAGGCACGCCTTCAAGTTCCCCTCCAAGTTACACACCATCCTGACTTGGAAACATATTGCCATTCCGTCAGCGTCGCTGGGTCAAAATTCTATGTAACAGCACTGTGGGAGTACCTTCACCACATGGACTGCAGCGGTTCAAGGCGGCGGCTCACCAGCACATTAGAGATGAGCGATAAAGGTTGGCCTTGCCAGCGACACCCACATCCCGTGAATGAATAAAAATAAAGTTACTCCCAGATTCCTTCACACCCACACCCCCTGAGATACTTTGATACCTGCCCCCGCCCGAGATACTCTCTGATCCCCCACCCCCCCGCCCGAGATATTCTCCCATCCTGCCCTGGAGATACACTCCAATCACCCTCTCCCCGCCCGAGATACTCTCCCATCTCCCCATCTCCCCATCTCTGCAAGTTGCATTCTGACCTGCCTAAAGTGCTAATGGAAACAGGCCCCGTACCTATAGGCCTCCACTTGGTGCACTGACGCTGCTTTAACCTACTCAACCACTCAGCCTAATGCAGTAACCCTAATGCAGCTGCATGATCCTTACCCTAACCTTCAACTTTTTACCTTAATACAGTGTAAATGATAACACAGTGGTTCTGATAAACCATAAACTTAACACACCACCCTTCAAGATTACACACTACCAGATAGAAGCATATACACCAAGCCACAACCCTGAATCACACTTCCACTATCAGATAAAGTACTAGGCAAGCTAATGGGATTAAAGGTGGACGTCCCCTGGACCTGATAGCATGCATCCTAGGGTCTTAAAAGTAGTGGCTGCAGAGATAGTGAATGCATTGGTTGAATCTACCAAAATTCCCTGGATTCTGGAGAGGTCCCAGCAGGTTCAAAAACCACAAATGTAACACCCCTATTTAAGAAAGGACGGAGACAGAAAGCGGGAAACTATAGACCAGTTAGCCTAACATCTGTCATTGGGAAAATGCTGGAGTCCATCATTAAGGAAGTAGTAGCAGGACATTTAAAATCTCATAATGCAGTGCAGCAGAGGTTTTATGAAAGGGAAATCATATTTGACAAATCTGCTGGAGTTCTTTGAGGATGTAACGAGCAGAGTAGATAAAGGAGAACCAGTTATTGTTGCTTATTTGGATTTCCAGAAAGCATTCAATAAGGTGCCACACAAAAGGTGACTGCACAAGATAAAAGCTCACGGGGTTGCTGGTAATATATTAGTTGTAAAGTCCTGTCCCCTCAGTACAGATTCACACAAGGCATGTAGTGAAGTCAAGGTCACTCTGGACCTGCACCTTTATTTCACAGCTCTGGAATGCTGCACTTGTTGAGACCTGCCCTTATATACCTGTCTCTTGCAAGTGCACCCCTAGTGGTAAGGTATGCTGGTGGTTACAGGTCATATCTTATTACAGTCATGTATAGCATGTTAGGATACAGTTATATATAATAATGTAAGATACATGACATCACCTTCCCCAAGGTCTTATTGTCTTTATAGGTTCAGTCTCTCAGGTGGTCTACGCTCTCACGTGGAGCGTCTGAGTTGTGGTTCAGTTGTTTGCCTTGGTGTCTGTTTTTCTTTGGGTGTGGTTGCTGGTATCTCGCCTGGGCTGTCTGTTTCGATTGGTGTGATTGTTGTTGACGCGCCTGGGCTGTCTGTTGGCATTGCCCTTTCCTCAGGTTGTTCCCTCTGTCTGTCCACCAGGTGCGGTGCGAGTTCCACATTGTAGTCTGCCTCTGGTTCCGCAGTGTTGTTGGTAAATCTGCTTTTGACTTGGACTACATGCCTCCGGCAGGTTTTGCCATTATCCATTGTACTACCAGTAGCCTGTTTCCTTCCTTGCCCATTACTGTCCCTGCAAGCCATTTGGGACTCCTGCCATAGTTTAGTACAAACACTTTGTCCCCTATCTCATTTCATCTCCCCCTTGAATTTCTATCAGCTTACGGCGCTTTGCTTCAACGATTTTGTGCATGTCTGGGAGGATTAATGAGAGCCTTGTTTTTAAAGTCCTTTTCATCAACAGTTGCGCGGGGGGGATCTCAGTCAGTGAATGCGGACAAGATCTATATGACAGCAGCAGTCGCGACAGGCGACCCCGCAGCGTGGGACCTTGGATTTTAAGCATGCCTTGTTTAATGATTTGCACTGCTCTCTCTGCCTGGCCGTTGGAAGCCGGCTTGAACGGTGCTGTCTTGACGTGATTTATGCCGTGGTCAATTATAAAGTCTTGGAATTCTGCGCTGGTGAAGCACGGACCATTGTCACAGACCAATATGTCAGGGATTCCGTGCATGCAAACATGATTGCGAGGCTCTCCACAGTGGTGGAGGATGTGCTCGAGTTTAAAATGGTGCATTCGATCCACTTTGAAAATGCATCTACAACAACGAGGAACATTTTGCCCATGAATGGGCCCACATAGTCTACGTGCACCTGCGACCACAGTTTGGTAGGCCAGGCCAGGGGCTCAGTGGAGGCATTGCTGAGTTGGGCACGAATGGTGCACCTTCGGACGCAGAGCTCCAAGTCCACGTCAATACCAGGCCACCAGACGTGGGATCTGGCTATGGCCTTCATGAGAACGATCCCCGGGTGCTCGCGGTGGAGCTCCCAGACAAATGCCTCTCTGCCTCGCAGAGGCATGACTACTTGGCTGCCCCACATCAGGCAGTCTGCTTGTAGTGATAGGTCATGCATGCACCTGTGAAAGGGTTTTAATTCCTCAGGGCGGGCATCGCGAGCCTCTGCCCAGTCACCGGTTAGGACACATCTTTTTACTAAGGATAACGTGGGGTCGCTGGCCATCCAGGCTCTGATTTGGCAAGCCGTCATGGCGAACCTGTGGACTCAAAGGCGTTGATTGCCATGACTATCTCACAGTCCTGTTCGTCAGACCCTTCCGTGGTCGCCAGGGGTAGCCTGCTGAGCGCGTCGGCACAGTTGTCTGTGCCTGGTCTGTGCCTTATGGTATAGTCGTAGGACGCCAGCATGAGTGCCCACAGTTGAATTCGTGCCGAGGCGTTGGCGTTTATTGCCTTGCTCTCGGATAGGAGGGACGTGAGGGGCTTGTGGTCGGTTTCTAACGCGAACTTGGCCCCGAAAAGGTCTTGGCCCCGAAAAGGTATTGGTGCATCTTTTTGACACCGTACACGCACGCGAGCGCCTCCTTCTCTATCATTCCGTACCCGCGCTCCGCCCGCGAAAGTGACCTGGAGGCATAAGCTATGGGTTGTAATTTTCCCGCACTATTGACATGTTGCAAAACGCACCCGACCCCATACGCTGACGCATCGCATGTGAGAACTAGCTTTTTACCTGGGTCAAAGAAAGTCAAAACACTGTTGGAACACAGAAGGTTGCGTGCCTTATTGAAGGCACGTTCCTGAGCGTCCCCCCAAAACCAATCGCACCCCTTCCTGAGTAGCACGTGGAGAGGCTCCAGCAACGTGCTTAAGTTCTGCATAAAGTTCCCAAAGTAATTGAGTAGCCCGAGAAAGGCACTCAGTTCTGAGACATTCCGGGACTTGGGTGCCAGGCGAATTGCTTCTGTTTTGGACTCTGTTGGGCGGATTCCATCAGCGGCAATCCTTCTGCCCAAAAATTCAACCTCGGGTGCAAGAAACAGGCACTTGGATTTCTTGACTCGCAGGCCTACCCGATCCAACCGCTTTAGTACTTCCTCCAAATTACGGAGATGGGAGACGGTGTCCCTGCCCGTAATAAGTATGTCGTCTTGAAATTCAACCGTCCCCGGGATGGACTTGAGCAGACTCTCCATGTTGCGCTGGAATATGGCAGCTGCTGACCTGATGCCGAATGGGCATCGATTGTACATGAAAAGGCCTCGATGTGTGTTGATGGTGGTGAGTAGCTTGGATTCCTCGGTCAATTCTTGCGTCATATACGCAGATGTGAGGTGTAATTTTGAGAAAAGTTTACCTCCAGCCAATGTGGCAAATAAGTCCTCTGCTCTGGGCAGCGGGTACTGGTCCTGTAGGGAGACTCTGTTTATGGTAGATTTGTAATCCCCACAGATTCATACGGATCCATCAGGCTTCATGACTGGGACGATGGGACTTGCCCAGTCGCTAAATTCCACAGGTGATATAATGCCTTCCCGCAGAAGCCTGTCTAGTTCGTGTTCAATCTTTTCCCTCATCACATAGGGTACAGCTCTGGCCTTGTGATGGACCGGTCTAGCATCCTGTGTGATGTAGATTTTGACTTTGGCCCCTTTGAAAGTGCCCACACCTTACTGAAAGAGATGTTCAAATCGCTTTATAACTGTTGAGCAGGAGGTCCATTCCTCTAATGATATGGCATGGACATCATCCCATTTCCAGTTTAGTTTTGCCAGCCAGCTTCTCCCCAGCAGTGCTGGGGGGGTCTCCGGGGACAATCCACAGGGGAAGTCGGTTCACTGTCCCTTCGTGTGTGACAGAGAGCATGGCGCTGCCGAGGACTGGTACGATTTCTTTGGTAAATGTCCTTAGTTTGCTGTCGACCCTTGTGAGTTTTGGTCTGTCTCTTTTATGCGGCCACAGTTGTTCAAATTGTTGAGCGCCCATGAGAGATTGACTCGCTCCCGTATCCAGCTCCATGTTGACAGATATCCCGTTGAGTAGGACCTTCATCATTATAGGAGGCGTCCTGTTGTAGGAGCAGTGGCCATTGATCGTGTTGACCCGCTGTACATCGGTGTCCCGGGTACTGTCCCCACCATCTTCTGGTTCGCTTTCCGACCCATCCCATTCGTATACCAGTCGAGCTGCTGTTTTTTTGCACATGCGGGCCAAATGCCTTGTATATTCACAATTTCTGCAAACAGCCTGCTGAAATCGACATCCCCTTGACGATGCCCACCCCCACACCCCCACACCTCCAGCACAGACCTGTTCCACTGTTCAAAGTGTTCCCAAAGAATGAGCTGCGTCTGGCTGATCTCTCTTGAGCTTCTCTCAGTTTGTAGTTGATTGCTAGCATTGTGGGTTGATGAGGTGTAAACGGCCGTTCCTGTGGCCCTTGATGGCTTCTGCCTGCTGTCGAGAGCCTGTTCTCCCGGTTTTGTCTGTGTGTGGGGGTAGTAGCTTGTTTAGTGCTGTGAACTTCTTGTTCCGATATTTCGTTAGTTGTCGTACTGCATTGTAAATCAACCTCATTTCTTCTTCCCCTACCAAGAATGTCTGTGCAACCAGTGCTGCTGCCTCTAAGGTCAGGTTCTTGGTCTCTATGAGCTTTCGGAATAAGCCTGCGTGACCTATTCCTTCAATGAATAAGTCTCTTAGCATTTCTCTCAGTTCATCGGAGAACTCACATAAACTAGCCAACCTCCGAAGTTCCGCTACGAAGTCGGGTATGCTCTGGCCCACACAGCGTCTGTAGTTGTAGAACCTGTGTCTGACCATGTGTAGGCTGCTCGCTGGCTTCAGGTGGTCTCTTACCAGTGTGCTCAATTCTTCAAACGACTTGCTTGCTGGTTTCTCGGGTGCCAACAGATCCTTCATTAAAGCATATGTTTTCGAGCCACAGCTGGTCAAGAGATGGGCTCTTCTCTTGTCTGCCTTATCGTCGCCTAACCAGTCTTTGGTTACAAAGCTTTGCTGGAGCCTTTCTATAAAGTCCTCCCAATTGTCTCCCGCATTGTACTTTTCATCTGATCCGTTGTTTGCCATTCTGTGGATTCTATAATCCCGTAACTCGTCGCCACTGTAAAGTCCTGTCCCCTCAGTACAGATTCACACGAGGCATGTAGTGAAGTCAAGGTCACTCTGGACCTGCACCTTTATTTCACAGCTCTGGAATGCTGCACTTGCCTGAGACCTGTCCTTATATACCTGTCTCTTGCAAGTGCACCCCTGGTGGTAAGGTATGCTGGTGGTTACAGGCCATATCTTATTATAGTCATGTATAGCATGTTAGGATACAGTTATATATAATAATGTAAGATACATGACATTAATGTGATTAGAGGATTGGCTCATTAACAGAAAACAGAAAGTCGGGATAAATGGTTCATTCTCGGGTTGGCAATCAGTAACTAGTGGGGTGCCGCAGGGATTGCTGGGGCGTCTACTATTTACAATCTATATTAATGACTTGGGATGAAGGGACCGAGTGTAATGTAGCCAAATTTGCTGATGATGTAAAGATCGGTGGGAAAGCAAGTTGTGAGGAGGTCGCAAAGAATCTACAAAGGGTATAGATAGGCTCAGTGAGTGGGCAAAAATTTGGCAGATGAACTATAATGTGGGAAAATGTGGGGTTTTCCGCTTTGGTAGGAAAAATAAAAAAGCAAATTATTATTTAAATGGGGAGCGATTACAAAATGCTGTAGTACAGAAGGATCTGGGGGTTCTTGTGCATGAAACACAAAGTTAGCATGCAGGTACAGCAAGTAATCAGGAAGGCAAATAGAATGCTGGCTTTATTGCAAAGGGGATAGAGTATAAAAGTAAGGAAGTCCTGCTCCAACTGTACAGAGCGTTGGTAAGACCATACCTGGGGTACTGCGTGCAGTTTTGATCTCCTTATTTAAGGAGGGATATACTTGCATTGGAGGCAGTTCAGAGAAGGTTCCTGAGGTTGATTCCTGAGATGAAGGGCTTGTCGTATGAAGAAAGGTTGAGCAGGTTGGGCCTATACTCTTTGGAGTTTAGAAGAATGAGAGGTGTCTTATTGAAACATATAATATTCTGAAGGGGCTTGACAGGGTAGATGGAGAGAGGATGTTCCCCTCATGGGGGAATCTAGAACTAGGGAGCATAGTTTCAGAATAAGGGGTCGCTCATTTAAAACAGAAATGAGGAGGAATTTCTTCTTTCAGACGGTCGTGAATCTTTGGAATTCTCTACCCTAGAGAGCTCTGGAGGCTGTGTCTTTGAATATATTTAAGGTGGAGATACAGATTGAATGATAAGGCAATCAAGGGTTATGGGGAGCATGCGGGAAAGTGGAGTTGAGGCCAGGATCAGTTCAGCCATGATATTGAATGGCGGGGCAGGCTCAAGGGGCCAAATAGTCTACTCCTGCTCCTATTTCTTACATTCTTATGTATACACATAGACACAGGAGCGGTCTGCACAGAGTGGCATTAAACGGAGTACACTTAAACAAAGTGTTTTATTTGGGACGTTGGAAAAAGGGGAGGATATGCTGCTTTTTGCCTGCTCTGTTTGTTACAGGACACTAGACAGGTATTAGGACCCTGCGGGAGCTATTCACACACTGCTGTAAACATGCCTGTAGTGCCTTGTGTTACAGTTAGATATTTAATTTCATTACTCATGACTTAATCTAGATCAATTAAGAAGCCAAGAAACAAAACTTTTAACTACGTAACTTAAATACAAATGTAATTCAATTTAATAAAATAGAACAAGACATTTCAGCATGGCAGTGTAGGTGGTGTGCCGCAACTGCAGCATGTGAGAGTTTGTGGAGAGAATGGTGATCCAGGACAACCATGTTTCCAGTATGTGCCTGCATCTTGAGCTTCAGCCAAGAGTTGTTGAGCTGGAGTCTGAGGTGCAGACATTGCAGGCCATCAGGGAGGGGGAGAGTTACCTGGACACTTTGATCCATGAGACAGTCACACCCCTTAAGTTAGGTAATGGTACAGGTCTGGTTAGTGGTCAGGGACAGGAGGGTGTAACTGCAACTCAGTTTGGTAAGGGGACTGTTGTGTTCATACTCTATTTGTTTGTTACAGGACATTAGACAGGAATTAGGACCCTGCGGGAGCTATTCACATCTGCTGTAAAAATGCTGGTTCTGAGACACCATTTTGGGTTGTATTAAAGCACACAGTTAAGTTACCTTATTCCTGTTAGTCTGTTTATTTATGTACACAACATAATTGGCAATGAGGATGAATCAAATTCACCTCCCTACCTCCCGACTTTCCTCTCCGCACCCGGGGACCCTCCAATTCCGTGGCCGAGATGGATAAAAAGATTTTCAACGTACATCACGGCGAGTGGGTTAGATGGCGACAATGTAACACCAGCTCGACGCCATGCAATACTTACCCACTGCCTCGGCACCGAAGGCCAATGCATCTTTGGCCAAATCGAAGACATGGAGTCCTACGATAAAGCGATAAGTGGCCTAGAGAAATATTTTGGCCAAAGAAAATTATGATGGTGAGATACAAATTTCATCAAAGGCGGCAAGGGAAAGGTGAACCAATTAAACAGTATTTCATTTCATTATCTGAACCGACCGCTACGTGTAACTTTGGAGCACTCAGAAGAAATGATCAGGGATCAAATTATTGAGAAAACAACGATCCCCCGCATTCGGGAATGCTTGCTAATGGAGGATGACAAAATGACATTGGACAAAGCAACTAATTTGGCCATCCAAATCGAATCAGCCCTTTCGGATTCAAAAGCGATCAGATCCCCTGCTCCCCCTGTGCAGCAGACTTCAGCTACAGCCCATGTACATGGCGTTCGTCCAAAGCGTAAATCACAGCAGAGACCCAGGGCTAGTAATAAGTCACCCACCACGAAGCGGTTCAAACCATTCTCCGCACATACCGTTCAACAAAGCACTCGCTAATGGGGAAGACATCCGCTGAGCTAATGATTGGGCGGAATCTTCGCTGGCTACTAGACATTCTCAAACCCCCAGCCAAACCTAGTGCGAAGATAACCACACTCGCATCCCAGATATCGGAACGCCAACGAAAAGTGAAGTCGTACATTGACACAAAATGATGCCCTCAAAAGCCCCAACTGAAGAACAGAGATCGGGTCAGAGTTAACCGGAGTCATAAGCTCGCATCTTCATCTTCCAAAACAGATCGGGCAAAAGTTCAGCCCTCACACTTACAAGCTCAATGATGGAACTCGATGGAATGCTTGTAGACTGATCCCAACTCACAGGCCAGCAGGATGGAACAGAGACACCCGAAAACCTCGGTCAAACACCGCAAGCTCCACGCTTGTCTCAGCATATCAGAACACGGCCTGGCTATCTCAAGGACTTTGTCTGTTCATAGACTGTATTTTTCAGAAGGGGGGAAATATGTTGTGTTCATACTCTACCTGTTTGTTACAGAACATTGGACAGACATTAGGAACCTACGGGAGCTATTCACACACTGCTGTAAACATGCTGGTTCATGCTGGTTTTGGGACACCATTTTGGGCTGTTGTTATAAAGAACACGGGTAAGTTACCTTATTCCTATTTCAGTTAGTCTGGTTATTTACATACACAACAGGGACCCCAAGTGGAGTGCTGGAGGAGCCTCGTCAATTGTCCTTATCCAACAGGTATGAGGTTCTTGCTGCCTGTGTGGATATGGGAAAGGCCTGCAGGATGGATGAGCAAGCTGACTATGGCACGATGGTGCAGATAGCCATTCAAGTGTGGGGAGTGAAAGGAATTGTAGTTGTGGTAGGTTGACAGTATAGTCAGAGGGATAAATACTGTTCTCTGCAGCCATGTCCAAGAGTTCCGAAGGTTTGTTAGATTTAAGGTTAGATGCCAGGGTTAAAGACATCACCTTACAGCTGGAGAAGAACTTAGAGTGGGAAGGGGAAGATCTAGTTGTTGTGGCCTACGTAAGAACCAACGACGCAGGTAGAACTAGGAATAAGGTTCTGCTGAGAAAGTTTGAGGAGTTGGGATCCAAATTAAAACGCATAACCTCAAAGGTAATCATCTCTGGATTGTTACCCAATTGGCATAGGGATAAGCAGATTAAAAGGTTAAAGGTGTGGCTCAAAGAATGGTGTTGGAGGCAGGGGGTTTGCTTCATGGGGCACTGGCACCAGTACTGCGGAAAGAGGGAGCTGTTCCGTTGAGACTCGGTGAACAACTTGAACATGGGCTGTAGCTGAAATTTGCTGCACAGGGGGAGCAGGGGATCTGATCGCTTTTGAATCCGAAAGGGCTGATTTGATTTGGATGACCAAATTAGTTGCTTTATCCAATGTCATTTTGTCATCCTCCATTAGCAAGCGTTCCCGAATGCGGGGGATCGTTGTTTTCTCAATAATTTGATCCCTGATCATTTCTTCTGAGTGCTCCAAAGTTACACGTAGCGGTCGGTTCAGATAATGAAATGATATATTGTTTGATTGGTTCACCTTTCCCTTGCCGCCTTTGATGAAATTTGTATCCCACCATCATCATTTTCTTTGGCCAAAATATTTCTCTAGGCCACTTATCGCTTTATCGTAGGACTCCATGTCTTCGATTTGGCCAAAGATGCGTTGGCCTTCGGTGCCGCGGCAGTAGATTAGTATTGCTTGGCGTCGAGCTGGTGTTACATTGTTGCCATCTAACCCACTCACCGTGATGTAAGTTGAAAATCTTTTTATCCATCTCGGCCATGGAATTGGAGGGTCCCCGGATGTGGAGAGGAAAGGCGGGAGGTAGGGAGGTGAATTTGATTCATCCTCATCGCCAATTCTGTGTGTACATAAATAAACGGACTAACAGGAATAAGGTAACTTAACTGTGTGCTTTATAACAACCCAAAATGGTGTCTCACAACCAACATGTTTACAGCAGTGTGTGAATAGCTCCCGCAGGGTCCTAGTGGCAAATCGAATAGCTAGGGCAGTAGACAGGGCTTTAAACTAATGAAGGGGCGGGGGAGGATTCAGGAAAAATTTAATTTAAAAGCAGCAAGAGGAATGTCAAGGCTCTAGAGCAGAGCAGAGTTTTGGGTAAAAATAAACAGAGTGGGTCAGGAAGGGACAGAGAGAGCAACAAAGGCAATAGGGCATCAGTGACTAAGGTGACATCAGGGAAAACTAGAAAAAAGTCAAAGCTAAAGGCACTATATCTGAATGCACGAAGCATTCACAACAAAATAGATGAATTAATAGCGCAGATAGAAATTAGCAGGTTTGATCTAATAGCCATCACGGAGACGTGGTTGCAAAGGTTGGGAACTGAATATTCCAGGATAATTAACTTTTAGAAGAGATAGGTAAATGAGGAAGGGTAGCCCTGATAATAAAGGATGGGATAGAGACAGTAGAGAGAAAAGATCTTAGCTCTGAAAACCAAGAAGGTGAATCAGTTTGGGTGGAGCTAAGAAACAGCAAGGGGCAGAAAACATTGTGGGAGTTGTTTATTGGCCCCAAACAGTAGTTGTAATGTAGGGCAGAGTATAAATAAGGAAATTAGAGGCACATGTAACAACGGGGACTTTAATCTACGTATAGACTGGGCAAACCAAATTTGCAGTAATAGTGTGGAGGACGAATTCATGGAATGTATACAAGATAGTTTTCTAGATCAGTATTTGAGGAACCAACGGAACAGGCTATTTGAGATTTTGTGCAATAAGAAAGGGTTAATTAATAACCTTGTAGTAAAGGGGTTAGGGAAGAGTGACCATAATATGAAAGAATTTTATATTGGGTTAGAAAGTGATTTAGTTAAATCCAAAACTAGGGTCTTAAATCTAAACAAAGCAAACTACGCCAGGGCGAGTTGGCTAAGGTAAATTTGGAAACTACATTAAAAGGTATGATGGTAGATGAGCAATGGCTAGCATTTAAAGAATTAATAAGATAATTTACAACAAATATACATTCATTAAGGCACAAAAATTCCACAGGAAAAGTTGTCCAACCGTGGCTAACAAGAGAAATTAAAGGTATTATTAGATCAAAGGAAGAGGCTTATAATGTTGCCAAAAAGAGCAGTAAGTCTGGGGATTGAGAGGATTTTTGAATTCAGCAAAGGAGGACCAAGATATTGATAAATAAAGGGAAAATAGAATATGAGAGTAAACTAGCAAGAGATATAAAAACAGACTGTAAAAGCTTTTATAAGTATGTAAAAAGGAAAAGATTAGCAAAAGTAAATGTGGGTCCCTTACAGGCTGAGACGGGAGAAATTATAATGGGAAATAAGGAAATGGCAGAGAAATTAAACAAATACTTTGTGTATGTCTCAGAAGAAGACATAAAAAACCTCCCAGAAATAGTGCAGATCCAAGTGAGAATTAGGGACTGAAAGAAATTAGTAATAGTGAAAAAAATAGTACTGGAGAAATTAATGGGGCTGAAAGCCATAAATCCCTTGGACCTGGTAGCCTACATCCTAGGGATTTGAAAGAGGTGGTTATAGCGATAGTAGATGCATTGGTTGTCATCTTCCAAAATTCCATAGATTGTAGAACGGTTCCCGCGATTGGAAGGTAGCAAATGTAACCCCGCTATTTAAGAAAGGAGGGAGTGAGAAAACAGGGAACTACAGTCCAGTTAGCCTGATATCAGTACTAGGGAAAATGCTAGAATCTATTATTAAGGACATTGTAACAGGGCTCTTAGAAAATATTAATAGGACTCGGCAGAGTCAACACGGATTTATGAGTTTTTTGAGGTTATAACTAGCTGAATAGATAAGGGGGAAACGGTGTATTTGGTGTATTTGGATTTTCAGAAGGCATTTGATAAGATGCCACACAAGAGGATATTAAACAAAATTGGGGCTCATGGGATTGGGGGTAATATACTAGCATGGATTGAGGATTGGTTAATGGACAGAAAACAGAGAGTAGGAATAAACGGGTCATTTTCGGGTTGGCAGACTGTAACCAGTGGGATACCGCAAGGATCGGTGCTGGGGCCCCAGCTATTCACAACCTATAGCACTGATTTGGATAAAAGGACCAAATATAATACAGGTTGAACCTCCCTTATCCAGAACTCCCTTATCAGGAACCACCCCTCATCCAGAACCATTCCTGGCCATCGGGTGGCGCATGCGCAGAACTCCGACATGAATAAATTGAAGTTCTTCCTTGCTGCCGACTCCCACAATCGCTGGCCTGACCCCGCGGTCCACCGCCTCCACCCCCTCCCTCGGCCCTCCGCCGTGATCTCTCTGCCGCACTCCCAGCCCCAAGCCAGCCAGCCCTGATATCCCCTTGCTCAGTACCTGTACCATCCAATTTAATGTGACTATCCCTCGTCTGGAAAAATCCCTTATTCAGAACCGTCCAGATTCCGAGAGTTCTGGATAAGGGAGGTTCATCCTGTATATTCAAGTTTGCCGATGATACAAAGCTAGGTGGGAATGTAAGTTGTGAGGAGGATACAAAGAGGCTTCAAGGGAATATAGAGACGCTAACTGAGTGGGCAAGAACATGGCAAATGAAATATAACGGTAGAAGTTATCCACTTTGGTAGGAAAAATTGAAAAGCAATTTATTTTTTAAATGGTGCAATATTGGGTGATGTTGGTGTTCAAAGGGATGTAGGTGTCCTTGTACATGAATCACTGAAAGTTAACATGCAGGTACAGTAAGCAATTATGAAAGCAAATGGTATGTTTTCCTTTATTACAAGAGGATTTGAGTATAAGAGTAAAGGTGGTAGAAATTCACCCCCGCCGGAAACCTGCCGCTCCTACCGTTTTCAAAGTGTTTTTACTGTCGCATCAGACGAGGTGGACTCTTGATCGATTTTCAGCTCTTTGGCAATTTTTTTGGAGCAGACCGGAAGTCGGTCATAATGGGGGTGGAAGTGCGGTAGTAAGTACTCTAGAGGGGCGGAAGTCAGGCTGGACTGGAGTCTCCGGCGCTGTCAGTCAGCGGGGGAGCGGTGCTGAGGTCAGTGCACCTGTGTGTCATTTAAAGGGGAGAGAACCAGCAATTATTTCGCTTCGGTCCGCTGGGTCACCAGGGAGGGTTTCGGCCGGGCCTGCGGCCTGGCACCCAAGAGGGGGTCCCGGGCTGTCTGTTGACATCCCGTCCGAACCCAGGGCCATAATTGTCCGGCCGATCAGGAAGTCGGTGGGAAAAAAAACATGGCGGCCGAGGCAGTGCGCCCTCCCGTTGAAGGGCCGTCGCACTGCCGTGACTCACAAAGTGAAAGGAAGGTGCAGCGACACAAAAAGCTGTCGGGGGCACCACGAGGCGGATCTATGATTTTTCCAGCTAAATTTCGCAGTGGGTGCCATGGAGGTGCGGGAGATTGGTGGTGAGTAAATTTGATGATGCACTTAGCATGGTCGGCAGCAGTGGGACGGAAGTGGGGACCACCAGAAAAATCCCCGAGATGAATTTCAATCGTGGCGACCATTGGACCGGAAGTCGGCGGCTGCTTGACTCCGCCACCTGGCTGCCGATTTCTGGCGGTAAGTGGCCCTTTTGGGAGGCTGAATTTTGGCCCCAAGATGTCTTACTGCAATTATATAGGGCTCTGGTGAGACGACATCTGGAGTATTGTGTACAGTTTTGGTCTCCTTACTTAAGGAAGGATATACTTGCCATAGAGGGAGTGCAACAGAAATTCACCAGACTGATCCCTGGGATGGGGGGATTGTCCTATGAGGAGAGATTGAGTAGACTAGGCTTATATTCTCTAGAGTTTAGAAGAATAAGTGGTGATGTCATTGAAACATACAAAATTCTTACAGGGCTTGACGGGGTAGATGCAGGGAGGATGTTTCCCCTGGCTGGGGAGTCTAGAACCAGGGGTCACAGTCACAGAATAAGGGGTCGGCCATTTAGGACTGAGATGAGAAGAAACTTTTTCACTCAGAGGGTGGTGAATCTATGGAATTCTCTACCCGAGAGGGCTGTGGAGGCTCAGTCGATGAGTATATTCAAGACAGATCAATAGATTTTTGGATATTAAGGGATTCAAGGGATATGGGGGTAGTGCAGGAAAGTGGAGTTGCGGTAAAAGATCAGCCATGATCTTATTGAATGGTGGAGCAGGCTCGAGGGGCCCAATGGCCTACTTCTGCTTCTATTTCTTATGTTCTTATGACACATGCACGCAAAGTTTTCTCATCTAAAAATGGTTGCAATAAACATTTTTCATACCAAAATTATGCCACAATCAATCTAATCTTGTATGATGTGCATCAGCTGCTCTGGCTCTTTTCTTTAATGGAACCTGGTTTTAACCCAGAAGGTACAAAAGATAACAAAACCCAGAAATCATACACCATAGACAAAACACCACATTCTGGGCCCGAATTTGATGGACTCACCGCCCACTGCCACTCTCCATTTGGGCTGGAGCGGGTGGGAGTGGGGAGCTGCCGGAACCGCCTGCGGCCGGCCGAGTGGCGTAAGTAGACTCCTGCCTGCCGAGATGCCCTATTCATGCGGGCAGGAGTTGGCGCCAGAACGGGAGTGAACTGCTGCAAGGAGGCTGGTCTGTCCCCGACGGTAGGTCTGAAGATCTTGAAAAAAAGGTTAGTAAACTTAAAAAAAAAAATTATTTTCACAGCGGCTTACCTCAATGGTGTCCCCTGAAGGTCTTCTAATGGAATTGTTTTTCTAATGATTTTACTTTTCAGTTCTTTGACCCATTGTGGGCCCGACTCCATCGTCGGTGGCACTTGGGCGACAAGCTCCTTTGCCGCTGAGAATGAGAGCTCCCGCCGGCTGCCGCCCAGATTGGCGCTGTACGTCGCAGATTTGCCGTCCGCCGACCTTCGAAGGACCTGGGTGATGAAAACCCCGCCTAAAGAACCATCAGGAACATCGGCGGCCATCAGCGGTCCTTTGGGCGAGCGGGGGCCTTGATCAAATTCAGGCCCTATGTCACGGGGTATTACACCTCTTTGTCCATAGGTCAGTGTTAGCAAGAGGAAGGGGCAGGAAGACCAGCTGATACATCGAGCTTGTGCCAGAGAGTCATATTGTAATTGAACCCCAATGCTCCCCATCCACCAGCAGTGATATAATCCTCTGGGAGGGACAAAGCAAGATAAAATAAACCATGGCTAATTCAGGAAAGATTTGGGGAAAATTTCTCTCTGACCCTCCAAGGCGATTAAAACCATTTCCAGGAGAGCACTGTGACCATGAGGCATGTCACCCAGCTTAACTGCTGTGATATCAGTTTCAGCCAAGAACTCCTCCAGTTCCCTTTTGAACACTTTGTGGCAAATCTGCAGTCACCGCATGAGCCAGCAACTTGGTCCAAATGCCCACTGATCTTTTGTGGAAAGATAAACCTCTTTGCGTAAGCTTTTGGTCATCCCTTTTAATATCACATCTGGCTAGGTGTCCATTGTTTTCCTTCTGCCTTTGTGGAGCACCTTGGGATATGAATGTTATCATTTTAAAAAGGTGCTATATAAATGCAAGTTGTTGTGGTTAAGTTGTGTGGCATGCTTCTGTTGGTGTTCACTGCCCTAGGTGCAGCTGCACTCTAGGGTCCTGCGTCTCCTGCCCAAACCATGCCTTACTTTGTGGAGTAGCATGCCCTTTAACTTGTTCCAAGCCTTTAAATCCTGTAGCAGAAACAATGTCTTGCCCCCCAAATGGTGAGCTCCCAGGCGCAGTACTACCACTGGGAACTCACCTGTAATATTAAAATTAGGCTAACTCTAGAAACTCTGGTGCAGGCATCCACCTTATATCTTTGAGGGCATGAATCGTGCTCTGCTTTTTTCCCCCAATTTCTGATTTTAGCCAAGTGGAAAAATCTGGATACAGGAGGCAATCTGACATTGCGTGTACAGTTAGGAAAGGTGATCTGATCGGGTGTACAGTTAGCCTTAGCCTTAGCCCCTAATCCTAGTCCCAAACCATAGAACCTAAACTTAATCCTCTGGGAAAGACAAAGCACAAGCCCAACCAGTATCCCAATCCCAACTACTATCCCAGACTCCAGCCCTAATCCTAATTACATCAGACCCTACCCACAAGCCTAATCCTAATTACCCCGGACCCCAATCCCACACCCAATGTCAATCCTAACTACCATGACCACAACGCCAACCCTACCCAATCACCCCAGATCCTGACCTGTACCCGGACATTAACCGAAACCCTCACCTAAACCGGACTTACCCATTTACAAGAATCGAACAACGCTT
The DNA here is from genome assembly GCF_044704955.1 of Pristiophorus japonicus. Classification (NCBI taxonomy): domain Eukaryota; kingdom Metazoa; phylum Chordata; class Chondrichthyes; family Pristiophoridae; genus Pristiophorus; species Pristiophorus japonicus. Next base: position 215,222,296 of record NC_091979.1, on the reverse strand, counting down.
AAAGCTAAGTCACAACACTCAAATAAACAGCACCCTCAAAGGAAACAAACCCATTACTATAAACCCAGCTGGGATAAGAAAAACTACTAAAAAAAACGGATATTGGCAAATAAAGCAGGACAAGAAGCAACAGAAAATGTGAGCCAAACAGAAGTGGCAGGCCCCAATGAAACAAAAATAGTTGAGAAATGAAAACACGAACACATGGTGTTGAGTCACTGGAAATCAGGGCTTGAAACCAATGTTAATTCAGAAAGAAAAAGGAGAGTTGAACCCTGTCAACTAATGGCTTGAATAAAAACCAAACAAAAAACAGGGGGACATCCCTAACATGAAAGCCACGGGGCTAAACTCCTTGACCTCAATATAGGTCTGAACATGAACTTTGTAAAATATTAAAAAGGACCATAATAGTATCATCAACTGTAATACCCTAACCATAAAGCCCCTAGGTCCTAATGCAAAATCAAAAACCCTCATTGCAGCCCCCAAAACATAACCACTGAACCTTACCCTCACAGTGGATGACCTCAAGTTCTAAGCATCTGTGCCCGGATCAGTAAACCAAAAATACTAACTTTACTACCTTCTGCTAACCTGATACCTGATACCTGCCCCTTACCCCAACCCCTAATACTGAAATCTGATCTCGCTAACAGCCAATGAAACCCAGGACACTGACACAAACTGCAGTTCTCGAGCAAATGACCCTAACACAGTGAGGCATAATTCTGATCCTGGTCCAAACGCTGACTCTACCCCAAAACCCTAACCAGTCCCAACCCTAAACTCCCCTAAACTAATCACAGCCCTAACCACCAATCCTACCTCAAGTTCTAACCGCAAGCACTGGCACAGGAGCTAATCTGACTCCAAAAGCCAAACTCTAAACTTGAACCACTAAGCCTGAACACTAAAATTCCACTCTTAAACCTGACCCCTAAAGCATAACCCTGAGCCATAATCCTCTAAAGCTCCAAATCTTACTCCTGACCCTTACCCCTAAAGCATAACCTAGAGCCATAAACCTCTAACCCCCCCCCCAAATCTCACTCCTAACCCTGAGCCCGAAAGCATAACCCTGAGCCATTAACGTCTAAACCCCCAAATCCCACTCTTGACCCCGAAAGCATAACCCTGAGCCATAAACCTCTAAACTACAAAGCACAAACTATTAAATTTACCATCTTCCCCTTCCCTAGAATATGCCCTTAACCCTAATTCCTAATGCTAAACCCCACCCAGCGTAGAGCTTGAAAACCAGTGTAAGGCCCAGGAAACTGAACTCTATGATTAACCTTTTTAAACATTCTGTATAAAATGCTTAAAAAATGAAAGCTGTAAATACTGACTTCCTGTAAGATGTATGAACCTTGGAGACTCCTGTTTGAAATACGTAATGTTAATCTGTAGAGAAACCCAAACACAATGGGACTAAGAAACCTTTTGTGGAAATGTAAACTGTAATCTGTAGAGAATTTCACGACCATCTGAGAGAAGAAATTCCTCCTCATTTCCGTTTTAAATATGCGACCATTTATTCTGAAACTATGCCCCCTAGTTCTAGATCTACCCTGTCAAGCTCCCTCAGAATTTTATACGTTTCAATAAGATCACCTCTCATTTTTCTAAACTCCAATGAGTATAGGCCCAACCTGCTCCACCTTTCTCCATAAAACAACCCCTTCATCTCAGGGATCAACCTAGTGAACCTTATTCCTCCAGTGCAAGTATATCCCTCGTTAAATAAGGAGACCAAAACTCCATGCAGTACTCCAGGTGTGGTCTCAACAATGCCCTGTACAGTTGTAACAAGACTTCCTTACTTTTATACTCTATCCCCCTTGCAATAAAGGCCAACATTCCATTTGTATTCCTAATAACTTGCTGTACCTGCATGCTAACGTTTTGTGTTTCATGTACAAGGCCCCCCAGATCCCTCTGTACCACAGAATTTTGTTGTCTCGCTCCATTTAAATAATAATTTGCTTTTTTATTCTTCCTACCAAAGTGGATAATCTTATATTTTCCCACATTATACACGATCTGCCAAATTTGTGCCAAGTCACTTAACCTATCTACATCCCTTTGCAGATTCTTTGTGTCCTCTTCACAACTTGCTTTCCCACTTATCTTTGTGTCATAAGCAAATTTGGTTACATTACACTCGTTCCCTTCATCCAAGTCATTAATACAAATTGTAAATAGTTGAGGCCCCAGCAAAGATCCCTGTGGCACCCCACTAGTTACAGTTTGCCTACCTGAAAATTACCCATTTATCCCGACTCTCTGTTTTCTATTCGTTAGCCAATCCCCTATCCATGCTAATATATTACTCCCAACCCCATGAACTCTTACCTTGCGCAGCAACCTTTTATGTGGCACCTATATGGCAGGCAGTCACTAGTGGGGTGCCGCAGGGTTCAGTGCTGAGACCCCAGTTATTTACAATATACATTAATGATTTAGACGAAGGAATTGAATGTAATATCTCCAAGCTTGCAGATGACACTAAGCTGGGTGGCGTTGTGAGCTGTGAGGAGGATGCTAAGAGGCTGTAGGGTGACTTGGACAGGTTAGGTGAATGGGCAAATGCATGGCAGATGCTGTATAATGTGGATAAATGTGAGGTTATCCACTTTGGTGGCAAAAACAGGAAGGCAGAATATTATCTGAATGGTTGGACAGATTAGGAAAAGGGGAGGTGCAACGAGATCTGGGTATCATGGTACATCAGTCATTGAAATTTGGCAAGCTGGTACAGCAGTCGGTGAAGAAGGCAAATGGTATGTTGGCCTTCATAGCTAGAGGATTTGAGGAAAGGAGCAGAGAGGTCTTACTGCAGTTGTACAGGGCCTTGGTGAAGCCACACCTGGAATATTGTGTTCAGTTTTGGTCTCCTAATCTGAGGAAGGACATTCTTGCTATTGAGGGAGTGCAGCGAAGGTTCACCAGACTGATTTCCGGGATGGCAGGACTGACATATGAGGAGATACTGGATTGACTGGGCTTGTATTCACTGGAATTTAGAAGAATGAGAGGGGATCTCATAGAAACATATAAAATTCTGACGGGATTGGACAGGTTAGAGGCAGAAAGAATGTTCCCGATGCTGGGGAAGTCCAGAACCAGGGGTCACAGTCTAAGGATAAGGGGTAAGCCATTTAGGACCGAGATGAGGAGAAACTTCTTCACTCAGAGAGTTGTTAACCTGTGGAATTCTCTACCGCAGAAAGTTGTTGATGCCAGTTCATTGGATATATTCAAAAGGGAGTTAGATATGGCCCTTACGGCTTAAGGGATCAAGGGGTATGGAGAGAAAGCAGGAAAGGGGTACTAAGATTGAATGATTAGCCATGATCTTATTGAATGGTGGTGCAGGCTCGAAGGGCCGAATGGCCTACTCCTGCACCTAATTTCTATGTTTCTATGTTTACCTTATCGAATGCCTTCTGGAAATCCAAATACACATCTACTGGTTCCCCTTTATCCACCCTGCTTGTTACATCCTCAAAGAACTCGAGCAAATTTGTCAAACCCGATTTCCCTTTCATAAAGGCATGCTGACTCTGCTTGATTGTATTTTGATTTTCTAAATGTCCTACTGCTACTCCTTTAATAATGGACTACAGCATTTCCCCAATGACAAATGTTAGGCTAACTGCTCCATAGTTTCCTGCTTTCTGTCTCCCTCCTTTCTTGAATAGTGGCGTTACATTTGCAGTTTTCCAATCCGCTGGGATCTCTCCAGAATCCAGGGAATTTTGGTAGATTACAACCAATGCCAGCACTATCTCTGCAGTCACTTCTTTTAAGACCCCAGGATGCAGGCCATCAGGTCCAGGGGACTTGTCCACCTTTAGTCCCGTTAGTTTGTCTGGTACTTTTTCTCTAGTGAAAGTGATAGTTTTAAGTCCCCCTCTCCCTATAGCCCCTTGATCATATTATTATTGGGATGTTTTTAGTGTCTTCTACCGTGAAGACTAATACAAAATATTTGCTCACAGTCTCGGCCATTTCCCTGTTTCCCATTATTAATTCCCCAGTCTCATCCTCTCAGGGACCAACATTTACTTTAACTACTCTTTTCCCTTTTATATACCTGTAGAAGCTCTTACTGCCTATTTTTATATTTCTTACTAGTTTACTCTCATAATCTATCTTCTCTCTATTATTTATTTAGTTGTCCTTTGCTGGTTTCTAAAAATTTCCCAATCCTCTGGCCTACCACTAATCTTTGCAAGATTGTATGCCTTTGTTTTTAATTTCCTTAGAGTCTTTCTCACTGGAATATATCTTTGCTGAGAGTTATGAAATATCTCCTTAAATGTTTGCAACTGCTTATCTACCGTCTTACCCTTTAATCGAGTTTCCCAGTACACTTTAGCCAACTCTGTCTTCATACCTTTGTAATTGCCTTTATTTAAGTTCAGAACACGAGTTTGAGATGCAAGTTTCTCACCCTGAAATGGAATTTGAAATTCTAACATGCAATGTTCACTCTTTCCTACAGGATCCTGTACTATGAGATCATTAATTAATCCTATCTCATTACCAGATCTAAAATAGTCTGCTCCCTGGTTGGTTCCACAACGTATCGTTCTAAGAAACTATCCCGAATACACTCTATGAACTCGTCCTCAGGGCTACCTTTGCCAACTTGATTTGTCCAATCTATATGAAGATTAAAATCACCCATGATTATTGCCGTACCTTTCTTACAAGCCTCCATTATTCTTGATTTATACACTGTCCTACAGTTAGCTAATGTTAGGGGACCTATAGACTACTCCCACCAATGATTTCTTTCCCTTATTATTTCTTATCTCCACCCAAACTGATTCTGCATCTTGATCTCCTGAACGAATATCATTTCTAACTACTGCACTGATCTCATCCTTTATTAACAGAGCTACCCCACCTCCTTTTCTTTTCTGCCTATCCTTCCAAAATGGCAAATATCCCTGAATATTCAGTTCCCAGTCTAGGTCACCTTGCAACCACGTCTCTGTAATGGCCATCAGATCATACCCATTTATTTCTATTTCTGCAGTCAACTCATCTATCTTGTTACGAATGCGGAATTCAGATAAAGAGTTTTTAATGTGGTCTTTTTACCATTTTTACCCACTCTGACTCTATTTTCTGGTGCACTCTTATGTTTATATGCTCGATCCCTTCCTGTCACACTCTGGTTATCATTACCCCTATCGCTACCTTTCACTATTGCCTTCTCCTTTCTCTTCAACTTTTAAAATTTCCCCTTACCTGATCTCCCCCCCCACCCACTATTTAGTTTAAAGCCCTATCTGCAGCCCTAGTTATTCAATTTGCCAGGACACTGGTCCCAGCATGGTTCAAGTTATGCCCGTCCCAACAGAACAGCTCCCTCTTTCCCCAGTACTGGTGCCAGTGCCCCATGAATCGAAATCCATTTCTCCCGCACCAGTCTTTGAGCCACACATTCATCTCTCTGATCTTATTTACCCTATGCCAATTTGCTCGTGGCTCAGGTAGTAATCCAGAGATTATTACCTTTGTGGTTCTGCTTTTTAATTTAGCCCCTAGCTGCTCATAATCCTTCAGCAGAACCTCTTTCTTTGTCCTACCTACGTCGTTGGTACCTACTTGGACAACTGGATCTTTTCCCTCCCACTCCAAGTTCCTCTCTAGCCCAGAGGAGATGTCCTTTACCCTGGCACTGGGCAGGCAACACAGCCTTCGGGACTCACTCTCTCGGCTGCAGAGAACAGAATCTATCCCCCTAACTATACTGTCCTCTACCACTACTACATTTCTTTTTACTCCCCTAACTTGAATGGCCCCCTGTACCACGGTGCTGTGGTCAGTTTGCTCATCCTCCCTGTAGTCCCTGCTCTCGTCCACACAGGGAGCAAGAACCTCGTACCTGTTGGACAAGTGCAAGGGCTGAAGCTCCTCCAAATGCTACCTTCTGGTTCCTCATACCTGCCTCACTCGTAGTCATAGAAACATAGAAACATAGAAAATAGGTGCAGGAGTAGGTCATTCGGCCCTTCGAGCCTGCATCACCATTTAATAAGATAATGGCTGATCATTCACCTCAGTACCCCTTTCCTGCTTTCTCTCCATACCCCTTGATCCCTTTAGCTGTAAGGGCCATATCTAACTCCCTTTTGAATATATCCAATGAACTGGCATCAACAATTTTCTGCGGCAGGGAATTCCACAGGTTAACAACTCTCTGAGTGAAGAAGTTTCTCCTCATCTCGGTCCTAAATGGCTTACCCCTTATCCTTAGACTGTGTCCCCTGGTTCTGGACTTCCCCAACATTGGGAACATTCTTCCTGCATCTAACCTGTCCAGTCCCGTCAGAATTTTATATGTTTCTAAGAGATCCCCTCTCGTTCTTCTAAACTCCAGTGAATAAAGGCCCAGTCGATCCAGTCTCTCCTCATATATCAGTCCAGCCATCCTGGGAATCAGTCTGGTGAACCTTCGCTGCACTCCCTCAATAGCAAGAACATCCTTCCTCAGATTAGGAGACCAAAACTGAACACAATATTCCAGGTGAGGCCTCACCAAGGCCCTGTACAACTGCAGTAAGACCTCCTGTCTCATACCCTCCTGTCCCTGACCACGGACCAAATTTGAAGTATTTATCCTAAGGGTGTGACTGCCTCCTGGAACACAGCGTCCAGGTAACTCTCCCCCTCCCTGATGTGTCGCAGTGTCTGAATCTCGAACTCCAGCTCATCAACACAGAGCCGAAGTTCCTCGAGTTGCCAACACTTACTGCAGATGTGATCGCCGTGGATCACACTGGTGTCCACCAGCTAAACATGCAAAACATCATCTGCCCTGCCATCTCTATTGTATTTTATTTAACTAATTAGGTTTTCAAGTTTTGAAATATCAATTATCTATGTATAGTTTTTAGTCTGTAATCACGGCTCTTAATTTAAATCAATGCCCAAGTTTAGAAAATCGAGAAATACTCACCAACCAATCGCTTACCTGCTTTCCTGTGACCTCACACTTTGATCAGTCGATGGAAACCTCTTTACGGTGTGCTTGAGGAAGAGACCATTACATCTGTAAAGGAAAAAATGGATAAACACTTGTAGCAGAGGAAGATACGGGACTCTGAAGAGAGCGGAGCGGGGGACAACTTGTGAATTGCTCTGTTAAAAAGCCAACACATGCACAATCAGCTGAATGGGCTCCTTCTGTGTAGTAACCATCAATGGTTTAAAGGGACAAATTTCACCGTAAATCTTTCAGTGCTGCCCTTTTAAACTGCTGCAGGCTCTGAAATCCTGGGTCAGGACGCAAGTTTCGGCCTCACAAGTGGTGCCTTCCACATGATTGGCTCTGCCTGTCAGCATTATTTTAATCAGACATACCTTGGAAGCTCTGACTGGCTCAGCCTACTTATTGGCAGGCAGGTGCAAATTTTGCTAGCGCATTTTTACACTTGGCCATTTGCATTTTACAGCAGAACAGCAATTGGTTGAGATGAGCGAAGTGAGCAGAGGCAGCAATGCTAACTACAACTTCTGATCTTTCTGGGTGAGAGATAGTCTGGGCAGTGATTGAAGTGCACGCAAGTGCAATTGCAATTAGCAATTGCAGTTAACCACTAGGAGGCTACTGGATTCAAACAGAGGGGAAGTATTTCACAAGAGACCAGATCAAAATGTGACCTTCTTCACTCACCCAGCTTTAACAGCAGCCAGACTGAAGCAATGGACTAAACAGTAAGTTAATCAATTTATTCCGAGGCACAGTTAGGTTTGCTCAAGTGAGTACTCAATGCCTGACAAACTTGCCTTGGGTTCAAAATATATAAGGGTATAAATTGTGTCCAGTGAGTGTGAATCCGTGGCCTGTGCCAGTGAGTGTGAGTCTGTGCCCTGTGAGTGTGAGTCTGTGCCCTGTGCCAATGAGATTGAGTCTGTGTCCTGTACCAGTAAGTGTTAGTCTGTGCCCTGTGTCAGAGAGTCTGTATCTTGTGTCAGTGCATGTGACTCTGTGCCAGTGAGTGTGAGTCTGTGCCCTGTACCAGTAAGTGTGATTCTGTGCCAGCGAGTGTGAGTATGTGTCCTGTGCCAGTGAGTCTGTATCTTGTGTCAGTGCATGTGACTCTGTGCCGGTGAGTGTGAGTCTATGCCCCGTGCCAGTGAGTGTGAGTCTGTGCCCTGTACCAGTGAGTGTGAGTCTGTGCCCTGTGCCAGTGAGTGTGATTCTGTGCCCTGTGCCAGTGAGTGTGAGTCAGTGCCCTGTGCCAGTGAGTGTAAGTCTGTGCCCTGTGCCAGTGAGTGTGAGTCTGTGCCCTGTGCCAATGAGTGTGAGTCTGTGCCCTGTGCCAGTGTGAGTCTGTGCCCTGTGCCAGTGAGTGAGTCTGTGGCAGTGAATGTGACTCTGTGCCAGTGAGTGTGACTCTGTGCCAGTGAGTGTGACTGTGTGCCAGTGAGTGTGAGTCTGTGCCCTGTGCCAGTGAGTGTGAGTCTGTGCTCTGTGCCAGTGAGTGTTAGCCTGTGCCATGTGCCAGTGAGTGTGACTCTGTGCCAGTGAGTGTGACTCTGTGCCAGTGAGTGTGACTCTGTGCCAGTGAGTATGGCCTTGTGCCAGTGTGAGTCTGTGCCCTGTGCCAGTGAGTGTGAGTCTGTGCCATGTGCCAGTGAGAGTGAGTCTGTGTCCTGTGCCAGTGAGTGTGACCCTGTGCCAGTGAGTGTGAATCTGCACCAGTGAGCGTGAGTCTGTGCCCTGTGCCAGTGAGTGTGACCTTGTGCCAGTGAGTTTGAGTCTGTGCCCTGTGCCAGTGAGTGTGACTTTGTGCCACTGAGTTTGAGTCTGTGCTCTGTGCCAGTGAGTGTGGGCCTGTGCCAGTGAGTGTGACCTTGTGCCAGTGAGTGTGAGCCTGTGCCCTATGCCAGTGAGAGTGAGCCTGTGCCCTGTGCCAGTGAGTGTGAGCCTGTGCCCTGTGCCAGTGAGTGTGAGCCTGTGCCCGGTGCCAGTGAGTGTGACTCTGTGCCAGTGAGTGAGAGTCTGGGACCTGTGCCGTGAGAGTGACTCTGTGCCAGTGAGTGTGAGCCTGTGCCAGTGAGTGTGAGTCTGTGCCCTGTGCCAGTGAGTGTGAATCTGCACCAGTAAGTGTGAGTCTGTGCCCTGTGCCAGTGAGTGTGACCTTGTGCCAGTGAGTGTGAGTCTGTGCCCTGTGCCAGTGAGTGTGAGTCTGTGCCAGTGAGTGTGAATCTGCACCAGTAAGTGTGAGTCTGTGCCCTGTGCCAGTGAGTGTGAGCCTGTGCCAGTGAGTGTGAGTCTGTGCCCTGTGCCAGTGAGTGTGACTCTGTGCCAGTGAGTGTGAATCTGGGCCCTGTGCCAGTGAGTGTGAGTCTGGGCCCTGTGCCAGTGAGTGTGAGTCTGTGCCAATGAGTGTTAATCTGCACCAGTGAGTGTGGCTCTGTGCCGTGTGCCAGTGAGTGTGAGAGTATCCGTGTGTGTGCGAGTCTGAACTCTGTGCGTATGTTACTTTGTGTGCATGTGAGTGAGTGAGTCTGATCCTGTTTCCTATGCTTGCATGTGTTTGCGCCTTGTGCCTGTATGTGAGCGAGTCTGTGTGAGTCTGTGCCCTGTGCATATGTGTGGAGATCGATGGCCGCGTAGTGGCCCCGACCTGTGTGAGAACACCAGCGGCAGGTCGGTGCTATAAAAGGAGCGGCGAACAGCGGCCTGGGAGCAGCTTGGAGGCGTACCAATTCAGGGAGCACCACGAACTGTGATGGCAGCGAAGAGTGACGTCATCAAGGTCCAGGTCGGTGATTGGAGTGTGGGCAGATTCAGCAGGCGAGGTCGGGGCAAAGGAGCGGCGAGAGACTGTGGAGGGACGTGATCGGGGCCCGGGAGAGGCATGAGTTCGGGGCCAGGGGTCCAGGGACAGCACGGGCCTGCCCACACTGCGATATGTGTGCGCACTAGCTCTGTGCAGCAGAGCTGGTCTCCAGTCATCTTGGGTAATCCTTGCCACTGGACCAAGACCTAGCTCTGTCAAGCCCGTATGGTGGTTGGTGTGCCAAACGTTAAAAAAATCCACGCACAGGCATCTTCCACCCTTCAGGATGTAGTTCAGGACCTGGAATTTTAGGTCCTTCATTGGAACACCTGTGAACTTATCCTTTTTTGACGTGAAAGCAAGTCATCCTCGATTCGAGGGACTGCCTATGAGTGAGGAGGTCTATACCCACCGGCTTGTGTGTGCATGCGTGAGTCTGTGTCTTGTGCCTGTATGTGTGCGAGTTTTTGTGTGTGTGCTATTGTTTTCGGTCCCTGCCACAAACTCAGTTGTCTAGCCAATGACTCCATCCCTCTCCCTGGCAACTGTCTGAGGTTGAACCAGACACTTCACATTGATCCCGAGATGAGCTTCCAATCACATATCTGTACCATCTCTAAGGCTGTCCACATCTGTAACCTCGCCCAACTCTGCCACGTCTTAGCTCATCTGCTACTGAAATCCGCATCCATGCCTTTATTTTCGCTATACTTGACTATTTCAACGCACTCCTGGCTGGCCTCCCACCTTCTACCCTCCGTAAACTTGATGCCATCCAAAACTCTTTTACCCATGTCCTAACTTGCACCAAGTCCCGTTCACCCATCACCCCTGTGCTCGCTGACCTACATTGGCTCCCGCTTAAGCAACCGTCAATTTCAAAATTCTCATCCTTTTTTCTAATTCCTCCATGGCCTCGCCCCTCCCTATCTCTTTCACCTCCTCCAGCCTCACAACCCCCCCAAATGTCTGTGGTCCTCTAATTCTGGCCCCTTGAGCATCCCTGATTATAATCGCTCAACCATTGCCCGAAGCTCTGGAATTCCCTCCCTAAACCTCTCCATCTCTCTACCGCCCTTTCCTCCTTTAAGACGCTCCATAAAACCACCTTCCGTAAGCCCTGTCCTAATATCTCCTTATATGGCTAGGTGTCACATTTTGTTTTATAACGCTCCTGTGAAGTACGTTGGGACATTTTGTTACATTTAAGGCACTATTTAAATACAACTTGTCACTGTCACGTGCTCACACTCACTCAATTGTTCTAATTATGCAATTTACTTTTAGATTAACATAATAAAGTTTGGATAAATTATTGGACTAAATCAGCTCAAGGAAACCACAACTTTAAAGGAAATCCAAGCAATGTCACCTCATCTCTGACAATGCAGCACTCCCTCAATACTGGACTGAAACGCCAGCGTGAATTATGTGCTCAAGTCCTGTGGAGTGGGGTTGGAACCCATTGCTTCTGACTCTGAAGAGAAAGTTGCAATTGATCTCAGATGACAGATGTAGGATAAACTTAGGAGCTTGATGGACATCAACAGGTGAATGCTCAAATTTCAGCACATAGCAAACATCTCAAGTTACATTCAGTTGAGAGCAGACACTAAAGCTCATCAACTCATATATTTAGCACTATCTTTACTGTTTTTTTAATTTAGGGCTGAGAAATTCAGCCACGCAGTGCCCATTTTTTGAGCACTCATATGCCTCCAATATGGAGAACCTATGAGCCCTCTTCCTCAGTCCCTGAGCCATCCTAAAACCTGCTGCTGGGTGTAGTGTCTCTGCACCTTGTTACAAACACACACGAGGCATGTATGTATCAGATACGGTCACTCTGTGACCTTCACTTTATTCCCAGGACCAAGGAGTACTGACCCTGGGTGGGACCTCCTCTTTTATATCTGAAAACCCAGGTGAGGAGTGTCTCTCGCAAGCTCACCACCTGTGGTCAGGGTGTGCATTTCAAGGGTACATGTACAGTGTGCATGAGTTACAGTTACATAACTATTGTCATTGCAAGATGGTGAAATACATCACCTTCCCCCTTGAGTCTTTTAGTTTCAGAGGTTAAGTCTATCGGGTGGTCGACGCTCTCTCGTGGAGCGCTGCGGTTGTGGCTCTGGTGGCTGAGCCTCAGCACGCGTCTCTGTCACTTGAGGTGATTCCAGCCTGTCCGGGCTGGCCGCAGGGACTGTGCATGCTGAGGGCTGTCTTTGTTGCTCGTGCGCTGGCAGTGGTGTGGGTGCTATCTCATCATGCTCTTCTTCCGGTTCCTCCGTGTCTGCACTGAACCTTGTCTTTACTTGGTCCAATTGTTTGCGGCATATCTGCCCATTGTTTAGTCTGACCACCATGACCCTGTTTCCTTCTTTGCCAATTACGGTGCCCCCAAGCCATTTGGATCCCAAAGCATTGTTAAGAACAAATACCGGGTCATCTATTTCTACACACCTTCCCCTTGAGCCTCGATCATGGAGCTCGGTTTGGGACTGGCGCTTGCCCTCAACAATGTCTGCCAGGGCTGGGTGAATGAGTGACAGCCGCGTCTTGAGCGTGCGTTTCATGAGGAGTTCCGCTGGCGGGACTCCCGTGAGCGAGTGCGGCCGGGACCTGTAGGCCAGCAGGAGGCGCGATAGGCAGTACTGAAGGGAGGGTCCTTGGATGCGTAACATGCCCTGCTTTATGACTTGGACCGCACGTTCCGCCTGGCCATTGGAAGCTGGCTTGAACGGCGCTGTCCAGACGTGCTTGATCCCATTGCCCAACATAAACTCCTGGAATTCATGGCTGGTAAAACACGGGCCATAGTCGCTGACCAGGATGTCTGGCAAGCCGTGGGTCGTGAAAACCGTACGCAGACTTGCCACTGTGATGGATGTCGTGCACGAGTTCAATATGATGCACTCGATTCACTTTGAGTATGCATCGACAACGATCAGGAACATTTTCCCCATGAACAGGCCCGCATAGTCTACGTGACTACGTGACCATGGCCTGGTAGGCCAGGGCCACGGGCTGAGTGGGGCCTCCCTGGGGGCATTGCCCAGCTGGGCACACGTCGTGCACCTGCGAACCCAGTGTTCCAGGTCTGAGTCAATCCCCGGCCACAGAACATGTGACCGGGCAATGGCCTTCATTAACATGATGCCAGGGTGCTCGCTGTGGAGTTCCCTGATGAACGCTTCCCTTCCTTTCTGGGGCATGACTACCCGGCTGCCCCATAACAGGCAGTCGGCTTGGATGGAGAGTTCATCCATCCGTCTCTGAAACGGCCTGACTTCCTCGAGGCACGTCCAGTGTGCGGGCGCCCAATTCCCAGTCAGGACACATTTCGTTATCATGGATAGGAGGGGGTCCCTGTTGGTCCAGAGTTTGATCTGTCGGGCTGGGATGGGGGAGCCCGCAGTGTCAAAAGCCTCAACGGCCATGACCATCTCGGCGCTCTGCTCCGACGCCCCCTCGGTGGTGGCCAGTGGGAGCCTGCTGAGTGCGTCAGCGCAATTTTCGGTGCCTGGCCGGTGCCGTATGGTGTAGTCATACGCAGCCAGCGTGAGGGACCATCGCTCTATGTGAGCTGACACATTAGCGTTGACAGCCTTGCTGTCGGACAACAGGGATGTTAACGGCTTGTGGTCCGTCTCTAGCTCGAACTGTCTGCCGAAAAGGTACTGGTGCATCTTTTTCACACCGTAAACACATGCGAGTGCCTCCTTCTCGCCCATGCCGTATCCACGCTCTGCCTGGGAGAGTGAGCTGGAGGCATAAGCCATCGGTTGGAGTCGGCCATCGTCATTACCCTGCTGCAATACACACCCAACCCCGTAGGATGACGCATCGCATGTTAAAACCAGTTTTTTTTTTTACAGGGGTCATACAAAGTCAACAGTTTGTTGGAACACAGCAGGTTCCTCACCTTATTGAAAGCCCGTTCTTGACAATCCCCCCAAAACCATTCACAACCTTTACGGAGGAGCATGTGTAACGGCTCCAACAATGTGCTTAAGTTCGGCAGAAAGTTCCCAAAATAGTTCAAAAGTACCAGGAATGATCGCAACTCCGACGTGTTGCCGGGCCTCAGTTTTTGATTCAGTGGGCCGGATCCCATCTGCGGCAACCCTCCTGCCCAGGAACTCGACCTCTGGGGCCAAAAACACACACTTGGCTTTTTTCAGCCGCAAGCCTACCCGATCTAATTGGCATAGCACCTCCTCCAGGTTGCGGAGGTGTTCCTCGGTGTCTCGACCCGTTATAAGGATGTCGTCTTGGAATATGACCGTTCCAGGGATGGACTTGTGCAAGCTTTCCATGTTTCGCTGAAAGATAGCCGCTGCCGAACGAATGCCCCAAACGAGCACCTGTTATAGACAAATAATCCTTTGTGCATCGTGATGGTGGTCAGAAGCTTGGAATCTTCCGCCAGTTCCTGAGCCATGTAGGCCGAAGTGAGGTCCAGCTTCGTGAACAGCTTTCCACCTGCCAGCGTGGCAAAGAGGTCCTCCGCTCTCGGAAGCTGGTATTGGTCTTGCAGCGACACTCGGTTGATGGTGGCGCCACAAATCCTAACCGAGCCATCTGCTTTGAGGACGGGAACGATGGGACTTCCCCAGTCGCTGAATTCAACGTCTGAAATTATGCCCTCTCTGAGCAGCCTGTCCAGTTCACTTTCAATTTTCTCACACATCACGTACGGCACCGCTCTGGCTTTGTGGTGCATTGGTCTGGCGTCCGGAGTGATGTGCCCTTGAATGTTCCAACACCGGGTTGAAAGAGTGACTCAAATTGTTGCAATACCTGCGAGCATGAACTTCGCTCCACGGATGAAATGGCGTGCACATCCCCCCATTTCCAATTCATCTCAGCTAGCCAACTCCTCCCCAAAAGCGCGGGGCCATTTCCCGGAGCAATCCAGAGTGGCAGCCAGTTCTGTAATCCATTATGTGTTACCACCAAGTTTGCAGTGCCCAGCACTGGGATGATCTCTTTGGTGTACGTACGTAGCTGCGTCTCAATGCGTTCCAGTTTGGACCTGCTAGCTCTGTGTGGCCATAGTCTCTCAAATTGTTGGGCACTCATGAGTGACTGGCTAGCTCCCGTATCCAGCTCCATGTGCACTGGGATGCCATTCAGTAAGACTTTCATCATCATGGGTGGCGTTTTAGTGTATGAGCTGTGGACGTCAGCCACATGAACTCTCTGAACTTCAGCATCCATGGTTGTCCCCCAGGTCTCATCCTGCATTACAGACCCCTCGTCTGGTTCCTCTGTCTCGCAGACTAGCCTTGCTGCTGCCTTTTTGCACACCCTGGCCAAGTGTCCACTGACATTACAAATCTTACAGGTATAAAGCTGGAACCTGCAGCTTTTGGCAGTGTGTCTACCCCCACACCTCCAGCATGAGCTGAGAGCGCTGTTAACAAAAGGACTATTCCCAGGCATTCCTCTCTGATGACCCGTTTGGCTGTTTCTAAGCACTCTGATGGAGGGTGTTAATTGTCCCATCACGGGATGCATTGTTCCTCGTGATGGCGTGAATTGCCGATCCCCTTTCCATTGTCTCTGTTGTGGGCCCACCCTGGAGCTTGTTGCTGCCTGGACGGTGTTGAATTGTCCTTGCCTATCACTTTTACAACATTAACTCCCTGGTTCATCGCAACGTTAAAACCAGGCTGCGTGCGTAAATTAGCTTGGTCTCCTCTTCCCCTGCCATAAAGGTCTGAGCTATCAACGCCGCCCCTTCTAAAGTCAGGTCCTTGGTCTTTATGAGCTTCCTGAAAATGCCAGCATGATTAATGCCCTCGATGAAAAAGTCCCTTAACATCTCCCTCCCGACGTCGGTGAGAGTAGAACCCGTGCCGGGCCATGTGTACGCTACTTGCCAGCTTGAGATGCTCACTGATCAGCTGGCTGAGCTCTTCGAAGGACTTGTCCGCTTGCTTTTGGGGTGCGAGCAGGTCTTTCATCAGCGCATACGTCTGTGGACCACAGCTGGTCAGTAGAAGCGCCCTCCTCTTGTCAGCCGCTGTCTCTTCCAACCAGTCCTTTGTGACAAAGCTCTCCTGGAGTTTTTCCACAAAGTCATCGCAGTCCTCACCCACACAGTAGCGTTCTTTTGTGCCACTGGTGGCCATCCTCGTGGTTTGGTGATTCTCGTTTCTCATCTCCAGATGTTGTGTCTCTGCATCTTGTTATAAACTCACACGAGGCATGTATATATCAGACACGGTCACTCTGTGACCCTCACTTTATTCCCAGGACCAAGGAGTGCTGACCCTGGGTGGTACCTGTCCTTTTATACCTGGAAACCCAGGTGAGGAGTGTCTCCCGCAAGCTCACCCCCTGTGGTCAGGGTGTGCATTTCAAGGGTACAGGTACAGTGTGCATGAGTTACAGTTACATAACTATTGTCATTGCAAGATGGTGAAATACATGACACTAGGTGTCCACCGTCAGTGGAAGTGGGTGTGAGGAGAGCATATATACTGCTCCATAAAAATTGTGTCTAATGAGCACTTGAGTGCTAAACCTGCAGGTTTCTGGCTTAGCACCTTCAGGCAAGTTTAAATTATGGTAATCAGCAATTAGTGCCAAAATTGTGTGCAAAATCCAGACTTTCCAATAGGTGTGTCTTATTTGCACTGCATCCATTTAGTGCCTGTTTTCATCCTTTGGCCAAAATCACCTGCTTTGCCTGTGAAAATCAGGGGCCTAACACCTGCTTGAGGCCTGTGTGTAAGATTGGTTTGCTCTGAGGCCGTCGACATCAGCTGCACTCAGGAAAATCAGGTCTACATGCGACCCAACAGGTGGTCCTTAAAGGGCCGTAACCAGCAAGGTAAACTTTAAAAATATATTTATACAAAAGCAAAATACTGTGGATGCTGGAAATCTGAAATTAGAAGGGAAAGTGTTGGAAATACTCAACAGGTCAGGCAGCATCTGTGGAGAGAGATTCAGAGTTAATGTTTCAGATTGATGAATCTTTTGAGTACTGAATGTCATTTGGAACTTGCACATTTGTTAACTGCCAAAAATGATTTTTCTAAAATCGGGGGTCCTCAGGCCTCACCATTCCGACACTAGGATTGTTCCCAGCACGTCCAAATTTGTAGAATTATTGTCTGCCCTATTTAAGGCTGCTCGCAGATGGTTCCTGGCTGCTTATGCCCCAAAGCGTGTGGTCACTTGCCCAGCAACCTCAATAAAATCTGCAGCATGATCTGCTCAGTTTATTCCAGCTAATAGTTTCATCACATAGCCTCACGTGATCCTCGCAGTCTTCAGAAGCAGCAGAATAACATTACACTAGACTTTGACTTAAGCATTAACTATCAAACAAATTCATCAAACATTAAAAGAATAGCAAATAGTAGCAAGTACCATTGACAGTAAGGTTAGTTAGCGCTTTGTGTAGCAGGAAATTATAAATAGTTAGCAACTGCTCTGCTAAACTGCTAAGTTTTTTTTAACATTGAGGTTCTTTTCCTTTCCACATGGAATTATCTAGCCTGACCTAGAAACTGGTCAGTTCATCGGGTCCTGCTCGGATCACTGAGGCCCCAATATGGTGGGCAGAGTCATGCGCATATTTCCAGCTATTAGTGTGTTACCCATCATATTGGGTAAGGACGAATAAGAGGCATCCTTTACCCCAACCTGAAGCAGGTGTTAGGCACTCTGCATTTCCAAAAAAGGGAGCTAACATGTGTTTGAAGCACAGGGAGTGGGCAAACTATGACCCTCTGTACGTCCAAAAATAGTTGCAGCCCAATATCTAGATTTATGTCTCCTAAAAGGCCTCAGACAGACTCCTCAATTTGAAGAAGACAGGCTGATAAATATAATTTAAAAATTGACTGGCAAATTTAAACAACTATTACATTTAAAAAAAATTAATTATCACTCACTATTTGGTCCCTTCCTCAGATATTTGTCTCGGAAACAATTGCAACCATTGCATCGTCAAGCTAGGATAAGATTTCTGTGAGTTAGAATTAGAATTTTACAGCAAATGGGCTATTTGGACCATCTTGCATGCTTAATCCCCAACTGGGAGCTGATTTTACAGAGTCCCATTTTTCTTTTTCTCCAAGTGAATCCTATTTCTCTGCTTTCTGTCCTTACCATTCTATAAATGATTTGGGAATGAGGTGCAGAATTTCAAAATTTGTGGAAGACACCAAATTTGGGATATAGTTAATACAGAGAAGGACTGCAACAAAATATAGGAAGATATTAATAAACTTGCAGAATGGGTGTGTAAGTGTGACATTTTGGTAGGAAGAATAAGGAGGCCATCTGCTTGGAAAATAGAAGTCTAAATGGGGTAGTGGGGCAACAGAATCTAGGGATACAGATGCACAATCAGTAAAAGTGGCAACGCAGCTTAACAAGGCCATAAAAAATGAACCAAGCACTGAGGTTTATTTCGAGCAGAATTGAAAAGCAGAGACATTTTGTTAAGCTTACATAGAACCTTGGTTAGACCATACTCGAGTACTTTGCATAGTCCTGGTCTCCATATTACAAAAAGAATTTAGAGGCACTAGAGAGGGTGCGAGAAAGATATGCTAGAATGATACCAGAATTAAAAGGTTATATCCATCAGGAAATATTGAGCAGGCTGGGGCTCTTTTCACTAGAAAAGAGTGGACTGGTGAGATGACCTGCTAGAGGTCATTAAGATTATGAAAGGATTTGATAGGGTAGACGTAGAGAAGATGCTTCCACTTGTGGGTGAGGCCGGAACTAGAGGCCATAAATATAAGATAGTCACCAATAAATCCAATAGGGAATTTAGGAGAAACTTCTTTACTCATAGAGTGTTTAGAATGTGAAACTCACTATCACAGGGAATAGTTGAAGCAAAAAGCATAGATGCATTTAAGGGGAGGCTGGATACACATGAGGGCAAAAGGAATGGAAGATTATGTTGATGGGCTTAGATGAAGAAAGGAGGAGACTCACGTGGAGCATAAATACTGGCATGGACCAGTTAGGCCGAATGGTCAGCATTTGCGCTGCAAATTCTATGTAAATCTATGAATTCTACACATTATTAAAACTCTTGAATATGCACATACTTCCATCCTGTCCAACTCTTGCAACTGTCTCAATATTGTATGTCAACATTCAAAGTGAAAAAGCTGCAAAGGAACATATCAAAATTGTAACCATCAATATTTATTGATGAACCAATTCTATCTGCCATTTTTATCACTAACTGAAAATTGGCCAAAATAACAGATCAAAAAAATTACATATTTTGCAATGGCAGGATTAAATTTACAAATTTAGTTGTATTTTAAATCTTTTAATATTGTAATTAAAGTTCTTTACTTCAAGGCCTCAGTCTCTTTCAAAAACCTAAGCAATGACTGCACATTTTCACCACACCAGTTGTCCATTCTGAGCATGTGCAGTTTGCAGTCTTACCCAGCTTCTAATCTATGCAGCAGTTGAAAGATGCATCTCCTCATCCTGCAAGAGTTTAAAATTTGCTTTGTTATTCCAAAAGAATTTTGC
This sequence comes from Pristiophorus japonicus, assembly GCF_044704955.1. Lineage (NCBI taxonomy): Eukaryota > Metazoa > Chordata > Chondrichthyes > Pristiophoridae > Pristiophorus > Pristiophorus japonicus. The sequence goes on along the minus strand of NC_091979.1, from coordinate 215,202,947 downwards.
CCCAAAATCAGCAAGTTGAATTGGCAAAGTTGTTATTTCAGGCAAGGTAGACATTTATTAAAATGTATTAACAACAGGGAACAGCAATTGTAGCACCTATTTGGGACAGCAATCACAGAATAATCAAGCTCACCATGATCTAAGATTCAGAAATACCAAAAATTAGGAGTTGTGTATAAACAACATATTAAAAGCCCAAATTCCAAGAAATTAGGGAACAACTAAGTGGACTTTTACACTTTAGTAAAGGATGTCAGAGGCACGATGGGCTGAATGGCCTCCTTCCGTGCTATATCATTCAATGCAATAGATCACCTTTAAAGAAATAATGCTGCACATGCAGGACGAATTCATACTCAGAATCATTAATCTCAGACTAAACAAGCAAAACTATAAGTGAATTAACAAACAAATTAAAAAAGTGAAATAAAGAAGAAAAAAACAGCTGAACAAATCTTGCAGGGTGAAAGGTCACTGGAATCATTATAGTAACATTTTAAAACCGTGATCGGAGGGGCACACAGAGACATCGAAGAAAATTTAGCAGCGGGGTCTAAATGCAACCGTAAAAAAATTATTTCAGTCACATAATAACACGAGGGCCGTCAGGAAAGTGGTGAGAAACTTAAAAGACGCGAAAAGGAAATAGTAAGGGCTTTTAGAAGCAAATAATAAAAGAATAATGAAGAAAAGGTTATAATATTTTAGAGATGAAGAGATGATTCTAGTTATGGAGGATAGATATATGACAGTGATATTAAATAAATATAATGGCCGTGAATTTGCTGAGGCAGGGCAACAGACAATGGCAACCGTCAGTTAGACACTGACTGTTTAATCTCCATGATAGATTGCACCGCAATTTGCTGGGAGTGGGAGCTGGAAAAAGTGTGATGCCTTCTATAAGGCATCTGGGACCGAGTGAACAGGACAAGCAACTGTGTATCTCTTTAAGTAATCAGATGAAACGATTGAGAAATAAACAGCGGAAGAACTGAGAAGGAGGGTGGATTAGAGTGGGTGAATTCAATGTCAAATCAGGTACAGAAGCAGAAATGAAGAGAGAAAGAAAAGTTGGTTTGAGAGAGAGAGAAATTGGACAGAAATGACATGTAAAAAAAACCATTATAATTTTAAATTTCACGTTTAAAAAATCTCCAACAACAATTAAAACCTGCGGGAATGAGACTCCACACTTGTAACAGTTAATTTTCAGTGCCAGAGGTTGATTGGCAGTAATTAACAATTATCACATCATTAAAAGAATCTGGCCTAGAAATTCGATCAAGTCCGAAAACGTGTGGTGCCACCACAGGCCAAGGTTAACGGCCGCCTGCAAATCGAGTGCAGACAGCAGCGGTATTTTGGTGCTGTCTACTGATTTAAATGAGCGCAGTGCAGAAGCTACCATGCAACGCGTTCTTTCCAGCTGTAAAATCAGCAAGAAAGACTTGCATTTATATAGCACCTTTCACGACCACTGGACGTACCAAAGTGCTTTACAGCCAATGAAGTACTTTTTGAAGTGTAGTCACAGTGTAATCTGGGAAACACAGCAGTTAATTTGCACACAGCGAGCTCCCACAAACAACAATGTGATAATGACCAGATAATCTGTTTTAGTGATGTTGATTGAGGGATAAATATTGGCCAGGACACTGGGAAATACTCGGCTTAATGTCTCATCCGAAAGACGGCACCTCCAACAGTGCAGCACTTCCTCAGTACTGCACTGGAGTGTCAACCTGGATTGATGTGCTCGAGTCCCTGGAGTGGGACTTGAATCCACAACCTTCTGACTCAGAGACGAGCACGCTACCCACTGAGCCACAGCTGGCATGAGGTGGTGGAAGATTGGGTCTAAAAGAGCTTGCGTCATTCTCAGGAGATTGTGATTCCTTAAATGAACTGTTATGTTTCTGGTTATGTTTCTCGGTTGACCGAGAGCGTATGCAAGATAAGTGAAAGCGTTAAAATACACTAATCTGTCATATTTTAAAGAATGCAACCAATATTTCTGATTCTACTCCCTAGAATACAAATAAAAGCAGCCTATTTTTTCAAAACACAAACATAGTGAATAAAGTTTGTTACTACAGAGACTTTTCACTGCAAGTCGTTTTAGGAGTATATCTCTCTAGAAAGTGCCCAGATAAGCATTTTGAAAGGCCAATGGTGTACTGGAATGAGGAGATTTGTTTGCAATATTGGATGTCAGAACCAGCGTAAGTGATCCATGTTTCCTCCCTGAATAGACCAAGTGATGTGAAAAGTTTATTGGATACTCTGATCACCTGAAGATCGATACGAGTAAATGCAGATGTACAAATTCCTTCAGAAAGAAGAAAAAGTCAGTTGGTCTCCTTTCACTGACAATGTAATAAGCACACACCTTGCTTCAGAGGAGCAGGATGCATAGTCAATATGGACTTTTGGAACAATAACTGTAAACATTTACAAAGCCCAAATATCATTTCATTTCCAGTATACTGACACAACTTCAAGTGACAGTAATGGACCAGGCCTTTAGATGCAGTACCAGTCCCTCAGACTGTTTGTAACCATATGCTGTTCTGTACACATTGCGTGCCAGAACTCACTGACCTGCTCCGGTTGCGTGTTAGCATGTAACATCTATAGAGCAGGCATTCAATCTGCTGATGTGTTTCAAAAACACATCACCATGAGCCATCTCACTGGACTGGACCTACTGTGCAGAGCTATTGAAGACTTTGGCGTAGATCTCCAGCTCTACATACTGTCAGTGGCTGCAAACACGGGCGCGCTTTGGAAAGGGCGGTAAGAGGAGAGGCGATATCCAAAATCATTGAACATATGTCAATTCACCGTTGCACACCGATTGATGTCATGCTCCTGGTTATTAAAACATTTGTGGTGAGCGCAAGCAACAGCAGTGCTGCCGACCTGTCCAATATGGCGGCCGCTGCATTCCGCACCAGACGTGGACGGTTGCAAGGCAGCCACCATTCTTTCTTCAAAACTGGCCTTGACTGCCGGTGCTAAAGGTTCCAGTTTCTAGGCTTCTAGGTTAGATAATTCAAGCTTAATTAAATGGCTCCTTGCATCACTTCAGATCAACTCTAACTTTCTGTGGCGAGTTTAGTTCGTATCTACCACGCAAATACAGCAACATCACACCGTTCAATGCATTTCAATGGTGAGGCAGACAGCAATATGCCTTTTTCATGAAGCTGACAGCAGAGCAGCACAACTCGGACAGTATATTTTGCTTTCTGCATTTAATCGCTCATCTGCCCCTCGCCTAACACTGCAGTGTCATTAGCACATAAATAACAGTGAGCACTATGAACCTCACTGTTATTTTGACAGCAAGTTATAGGCCAGTACATCAGTCTTCACACACAATGGTGGATGTGAGAATGTTGATGTACTAGAGAAAGACATGGAGCAATTTTCAATCCTTGTTAAATATACAAATTGTGCTGTGGGACTGGGGAGTTGCTGCTGTAACATGTCTGTTCGAAAAGGAAGAGAAGGTTAAACCGGATAACAATAGACCAGTTAAACTAACTTCAATTGCGAGCAAATTCTAATAATTCATAATTCGAGATAAAAATAATGAGCATTTAGAAATACATGGGTTAATTAAGGACAGACTGTATGGATTTGTTAAAGGTAAGTTATCTGTGACATTTGCAATAGATTTTTTTAAAGAAGTGACCAATTAAATAAAATGGAATGCAGTAGATGCTGTATGTATGTTTATTTCAGAAGGCATTTAATAAGGTTTCTCACAAGAGGCTTGTTGGAAAAATTCAAGCAGATTATATCAGAGGAAATGTAGCAACATACATAGAAAGTTGGTTTGGAAAGAAAGAGTTAGGGTAAATGAATGTTGCTTGGGTTGTAGAAGGGTTCGAAATGGTGTACCATAGGGGTAAGGGCAATGTGCACAAGGAATGGGTGTATACATTAAATGGAAAGCCAAGGAAGGGTTAGTACAGGTAGGTAAACCCATTAAAAAGTTCAATGTAATTGAGTTTTATAAATAGAATTGCAACCTTCAGCAGTAAAGTGGTAATAATAAATGCATACAAAATATTGGTTAGGCTACAGTTAGACTACTGAGTACAGTTTTGGGAACTCCATTATAGAAACAAGATTAAAACCATAGAAAGCATACAATGTAGATTCTCCAGGGATGGGAAACAATAGTTATGAGGAGAGATGAGAAATCTTGGGACTATTTCCACTGGAGCAGGGAAGGTCAAGAGGAGATTTAATAGAGGTTTTTTAAAATGAAGAAGACTTCTCATCGAGCAAATGGGAAATGTCAATTTCCTCTGATTGGGGAGTCAGTGACATGGGATGATCAATTTAAAATTATCACTAAGGTAGTAAGGAGAGGAGTCAGGTCAAATGCCTTGCACAGAAGGTTGTTGGAACATGGAATATTTTGCCACAGCGAGTGGTTGAGGCAATAGCCATTGCATCTGTTAAATAAATATTGGAAGCAGTGAAAGGTACTGGGCCATGGGAAGCACACTATTTAGTGGGATTAGTTTGGGATTGCTCCAGCAGAGAGTTGGCACAGACACAATGGGCCAAATGGCCACCTCCAGTGCTGTGAACTTCTATTGTCCTACATACTGTCGCTGCATGAAATCATCGTACATACTTTTCAATATATAAAATATCAATGAGTGTTATCATTGCCCATAGATGACTGTGTGAAATTACTGCGTATTAATTATTCTTTATAAATTATTACTGTGTTGATTCATAGCACATTCTTTCATATAAACTCACTTTGTGTAATCATAATCCATTGTATATAATCTATTACTGTATTAAATCTGGACCCCTGCAATACCATAAATAAACCGTTACTGTGATCACTGCACATTCAATGCTATATATAAACCGTCACTGTCTGAATGCACTGCCCTTTTATTGGTATATACAAATATAAACTGCAACAGTGTGGATTAACTGGACATTTAATACTGTATATCAACTGTCACTATAAAATCACTGCATGCATATTATTTTTGTGTGTATGTTATGATTGTGCTCATTTGTTGCTATATATAAAAACTTAAAATGGTAAATTACTATATATTTATTATTAGATACAACTTGTAACCATCATCATCATAGGCAGTCCCTCGAAATCGCGGAAGACTTGCTTCCACTCTAAAAATGAGTTCTTAGGTGACTGAACAGTCCAATACGGGAATTACAGTCTCTGTCACAGGTGGGACAGATAGTCGTTGGAGGAAGGGGTGGTTCCTTCCGCTGTGTGCGCTTGGTTTCTGCATGCTCTCGGCGATGAGACTCGAAGAGCTCAGCACCCTCCTGGATGCTCACCCTCCACTTAGGGCAGTCTTGGGCCAGGGATTTCCAGGTGCCAGTGGGGATGTTGCACTTTATCAAGTCGGCTTTCAGGGTGTCCTTGAAACCTTTCCTCTGCCCACCTGGGGCTTGCTTGCTGTGTAGGAGTTGCGAGTAGAGCGCTTGCTTTGGGAGTCTCATGTCGGGTATACAACTTGTAAACTTGTGAAATCACTGCCCCTACATTATTGTATATAAATTATTAAAATGTGAAAACACTGCACATTTATTATTGTTTAGGCAATACATGCATCAAGTTTCAGGATTTCAGACTATGCTACCACAGGGGATCTTGCTGTAATATATGGTAAAAGTGAGGTCTCATGGGGTTGATAGGTTATCAGGGCTGGCAGATAAATATGGGGCATCTGAACCAACATCTTTTAGACAATGTAACATAAATGGGCCAGATTTTCCTGTCAAAATAACAGTGAGGCTAATGGCGCCCATCATTATTTATGTGTAAGTGGTACAGCACCTTCAGGCGAGGGGCAGATATGCGCTTAAATGTGAATATCTAAAAGTTGATGTCTGAGTTAGGCCCCTTACAAAAAGGGCATTTTGCCATCTGCCTCACCGTTGAAATGGCGTGTAGTTGCTGTATTCCCATTTTCTGTAATCTCCTCCAACCCCACAACCCCTACCCCTCCTCCGAGATATCTGCGCTCCTCTAATTCTGCCCTCTTGAGCATTCCTGATTATAATCGCTCGACCATTGGTGGCCGTGCCTTCACCTACCTAGGCCCCAAGCTCTGGAACTCCCTGCCTAAACCTCTCTGCCTCTCTACCTCTCTTTCCTCCTTTAAGACTCTCCTTAAAACCTACCTCTTTGACCAAGCTTTTGGTCATCTGCCCTCATATCTCCTTATGTGGCTCAGTGTTAACTTGTTTGCCTTATCATCATCATCAAAGTCAGTCCCTCGAATCGAGGATGACTTGCTTCCATGTCAAAAAGTTCACAGGTGTTTCAATGATGGACCTAAAATTCCAGATCCGAACTAAATCTTGAAGGGTGGAAGATGCCTGTGCTTGGATTTTTTTTTAATGTTTGGGGACCGTTGCACACCAGCCACCACATGGGCTTGACAGAGCTAGGTCTTGGTCCAGTAGCAAGGATTAACCAAGACAACTGGAGACCAGCTCTGCTGCATGGACCTAGTGAGCACACATATCGCAGTGTGGGCTGGCCCATGCTGCCCCTGGGCCCTCGCCTCTTCTGGGCCCCGAACTCATGCCTCTCCTGGGCTCCGATCACGTCCGTCTACAATCTCTCAACGCTCCTTCGGCCCGACCTCGCTGCTCCTGCTGTACCTGCCCAAGCTCCAATCACTGACCTGGGCCTTGATGATGTCACTTTTCACTGCAGTTGCTTTCCTGCTCCAGCGCGTGCTCCTTCCTGGAGTGGTATGTCTCCCCAGCCTGCTCCGTCCGCTCCCCGGCCTGCTCCGATGGTGCTCGCAGGCTTATAATACTCCTGTGAAGTGTCTTGGACGATTTACTACATTAAAGGCACTATATAAATACAAGTTGTTTTTGTTGTTGTTTCGTGGTAGACATGAACTAAACACTGCCAAATAACCTTTCTGCACTGAAAATTAATTATTACAAGTGTGGAGTCTCATTCCTTCAGGTCTTAATTGTTCTTGGAGATGCTAAAAATTAAATTTTTTTAAAAACTTTTCCTTTGTCTCTTTTTTCTCTCTCTCTCTTAATCCAATCTTTCTTTCCCTCTCTTTATTTCTCCTTCTGTACCTGATTTGACATTGAATTCACCCACTCTAATTAACACTTCCTTCTCAGTCCTTCCACTCTTTGGGCCCAAGTTTCTACATGATTTGCGCCTGATTTTTAGGAGCAGCTGGTGGAGAACGGACTATCTTAGAAATCGCAATTCTCCACATTTTTTTTTCTGCAGTTCTAGTGAGGTAGAACAGTTCTACTTTAGAACAGAATTTTTTCTTCAAAAGGGGGCGTGTCCGGCCACTGACGCCTGATTTCAAAGTTTCCACAGTGAAAACGTACTCCAAACTAAAGTAGAATGGAGCAAGTGAAGATTTTTGTAGAACTGAAAAAACCTGTTCTACACATTAAAAAATCAGGCGCAGGTTACAAATTAGGCGTCCAGAACGAGGTAGGGGGGGAAGGGAACTCATTAAATTCTACAATCAATCCTTATTTATACTTCAACAAATATTATACAAATAAATCCAACCTGAATAAACATTTATAAGCAAAGAAAAGATTAAATAAACCATCTTCCTACCTGTGTGAAAGTGCTTCAGCCATCGTTTGAAGGAAACCGCCGTTTGTTGCCGCACAGGGGAGGGAGGGGAAGGAGACAGCGGCTTGTTGCCGCACAGGGGAGGGAGGGGAAGGAGACAGCGGCTTGTTGCCGCGGAGGGGAGGGAGGGGAAGGAGACAGCGGCTTGTTGCCGTGGAGGGGAGGGAGGGGGAAGGAGACAGCGGCTTGTTGCCGTGGAGGGGAGGGGAGGGAGGGGGAGGAAACCACCGTTTGTTGCCGTGGAAGGGAGGGGGGGGAGGAGACAGTGAGAAGGGTAGCCTCAGTGCTGATGTGCTGATGGCAATGTGGTTTTATTAAAAAATGTTCAAAAATTAAACAGCTACAAAGAACTACAAAAATGGCCGAGTGCCAATGTTTTTTTTCACACTGAGCATGCGCGAAAGTTCCAATGCGCACGCGCAGCGTTGCCGGCAGGAAAAAAACTAATTTAAATAGTACCCGCCCCCTCCCACTTACAAAATCGGCGCGAGTGTAGGCTCCGCCCCCCTGGGCGCCGCGCCAAACAGACAAGGAGCTGCAAAGCGCTCGAGAATAGCGCATTTTTTTTCTGGCGCCGTTTTAGGCGCGAAAAACGGGCCCCCAGCTTGGAGGGGCGCCCGTTTTTTATCCTGTGGAAACTTGGGCCCTTTATTTCTCAATCCTTCAACATAGCATTAACAAAAAAATTGCATTACAAAATATTCCTTGATATATTTAAGAGTGGTAACCTGCCGCAGTTTTATTAAAACAGCTGATAATGGGTTTATCACAGTGTCTAGTCCACCACCTGTTTTTAAATATCTAAATGACTAAAACACTGGAGAGAACCATGTACTAGTTACATTGGTGTACAGTAGTCAGTTTCTAGTAAATTAATAAAAAGATAATAATGAAAAGCTTTTAAATCATGCCTATTTAAGAGCCTCTTTGAAGGCCCACATATGGCTACGATTAGTCACGGTGGATATTTTGAACTGAAGGCCGTGGTCAGTTGTGGGTGAGACCATCTTCTCGTGTGATGACATCTAAACTAGTATAAAAGATCGCGGAAACTCAATTGGTACTGGATGTAATTGGCGCTGTAACTTAATAGATCTTTTGCACTGGTTTGACCAATTTTAGGCAAATTGCGCGAAAAACCAGTGCAGTGCAACCTAACGGAAACTCCAGGCCCATTTCCCTCGATGTGCTGTCATCAGCTCACACTTTCAGCAACTCGCCACGCAAAAAATTAAAAAACCTAAATGTGCAAGAGCAAGTCTAACTACTGGTAGACCCCGTTAGATGCCCTGCTACTGCAGGTTAGCCGTGATTTTGCTGTTAAAATCTGGGTGAGGCAAATGGCGCTCACCGTTATTTCAGCGCTAAATGGATAGCAATAGCAAGTGGAGATGCACAGTTAAACACGAAAATCCGGAAGTTGCTGTCTGAGATGTGGCGCTTCTCTGTAAGCTGCGGGGAAAGGGCATCTCCATGTCTGGCTCCTGTAATATATATAGTTTCACCCAGTGAACTACTGTGGCATTGCAGCCATTGCTGTTTACAACAATAAAGAGAGAACAAGTCACATGATAGCTTCCTGATGTTATCAGCCAACTTACAGCCCTTAGTGTGTTTGTGAGGTTGTACCGAAAACATAACATTGGCGACGGAGAATGGGATAATCAGATAACCTAGCTGAAATTTTTGTTGGTGGATGACATCAGAGAATTTGAGAGCTTCTCTGTTTTGATTAACAGCTAAAAACCCAAGGTAAATTACAAGCACACTTGGCTGAACTGCCAGAGTCCAGATGGCCGTGCCCATGGGAATAATAGGACGTTTGGGGGAGTTTCGTGACCGTGAAAGTTTTGGAACCTATGTGGAGCGGCTAGAAATATTTTTCACCACAAATAGTATCATCAAAGTTCACAATGATGAAAACCATAACTGGCTGGTGTTGGAAAGAAAATGGACTATTTTCTTAACTGAAGCAGGGCCCAAGATATATGAAACCCTTATGCTTGTGCCTGTCAGGCCAAAGGACACATCACAAGCAAATTGGCACCACGTTCCTGAGCCCCTGGAAATTACTGAAAGTTATCGTTTCAGAATACAAGATCAGTTAACCGATGAAAGTATCAGTGAGTACATTGTAGCATTAAAGAAGCTATCTATTCACTGTAATTTTGGAAACTTTCAGGACCGAGCACTGCATGACTGCTTTGTTTGTGGGATGAAAAATGATGCGATCAAAAGAAAGTTATTGACAACTTCTAACTTGACTTTTGATTTAGCTTGTCAGACAGCTATGTCAATGGACATGGCCGACCAATATTCCCGAGAATTTTGCACCATTTCCATTCGTCAGACAACCGAGGTGAATCGCCTGCAGGTTAAAAGTAAAAGGCAGTTGGGCCCCAAGGTCTCAGCAAATGGCAATGGTAACAGAGCATTGAAGTCCTGCTATCGGTGCCTGGGACAACACATTGCTCAAAGTTGTCCATATGTGAAGGCAGAGTGTTTCTTCTGCAGGAAAACTGCGAAGGCATGTCGCCTGAAGAGTAAACCGACTTTCAAAGCTATAAGCAGAAATCCCTAGAGACTACATCGCATAGAAGAAAAACAACAGGACGAGGAGGTTTTAGAGCTAAACATCATCAGGAGCACGAGGATATCTAACAGTGATTCGAAAAGTATCATCATCCACGTAGATGTTGCAGGAATCAAGCTACCCATGGAAATCGACACTGGTACATCCTTGAGTGTAGTACCGGAATCGCTGTACCTCAACAAATTGCGTGATTTCCCGTTGGAGAATGTTATGTATGCAATAAAGGTTCAAATTGAGTACTGTTTAACTAAGCAAGGTACAACCTCGGATCTACTTTATTTCATCATCATAGGCAGTCCCTCGGAATCAAGGAAGACTTGCTTCCACTCTTAGCATGAGTTCTTAGGTGGCTGTACAGTCCAAATCGAGAACCAGAGTTTCTGTCACAGGTGGGACAGATAGTCTTTGAGGGAAAGGGTGGGCAGGGAGCCTGGTTTGCTGCAAGCTCCTTCCGATGCCTGCGCTTGATTTCTGCATGCTCTCAGCGATGATACTCAAGGTGCTCAGCGCCCTCCCGAATGCACTTCCTCCACTTAGGGCGGTCTATGGCCAAGGACTCCCAGGTGTCAGTGGGGATGTCGCACTTTATCAGGGAGGCTTTGAGGGTGTCCTTGTATTATTTCCTCTGCCCGCCTTGGGCTCGTTTGCTATGGACGAGTTCCGAGTAGAACGCTTGCTTTGAGAGTCTCATGTCTGGCATGTGAACTATGTGGCCTGCCCAGCAGAGCTGATCAAGTGTGGTCAGTGCTTCAATGCGGGGGACGTTGGCCTGGACGAGGACGCTAATGTTTGTGTGTCTGTTCTCCCAGGGGATTTGCAGGATCTTGCGGAGACATTGCTGGTGGTATTTCTCCAGTGACTTGAGGTGTCTATTGTACATGGTCCACGTCTCTGAGCCATACAGGAGGGCGGGTATTACTATGGCCCTGTAGACCATGAGCTTGGTGGCAGATTTGAGGGCCTGATCTTCAAACGCACTCTTCCTCAGGCGGCCGAAGGCTGCACTGGTGCACTGGAGGTGGTGTTGGGTCTTGTCGTCAATGCCTGCTCTTGTTGACAGGAGGCTCCTGAGATAGGGGAAGTGGTCCATGTTGTCCAGGGCCACGTCATGGATCTTGATGTCTGGGGGGCAGTGCTGTGCGGCGAGGACAGGCTGGTGGAGGACCTTTGTCTTACTAATGTTTAGCGTAAGGCCCATGCTTTCATACGCCTCGGTAAATATGTCGACTATGTCCTGGAGTTCAGCCTCTGAGTGTGCACAGACACAAACGTCGTCCGTGTACTGTAGCTCGACGACAGAGGTTGGAGTGGTCTTGGACCTGGCCTGGAGACGGCGAAGATTGAACAGCTTCCCACTGGTTCTGTAGTTTAGTTCCACTCCAGCGGGGTACTTATCAACCTGTGAGCATGGCAGCGAGGAAGATTGAGAAGAGGGTTGGGGCAATGACGCAGCCCTGCTTGACCCCGGTCCGGATGTGAATTGGGTCTGTGATGAATCCGTTGGTAAGGATGTCTGTAGGCCCAAAGTATCTGACTCTCAAAATGGCTGGTCTTTTATACCTGAGCAGCACCATGTGCCTGCTGCTCAGTGGCCTCCAACAATGACGCCATCTGGTGACTACAAACAGAATGTACATACATGACACAGAAATCCAAGATAGAGCTGCTAGGCTACTCGGGAGAGAACATTCCTGTGGTAGGTCGTCTCGGTGAAATACAAGGATCAATTTCAGACCTTGCCTCTCTTAGGAGTGGCAGGAGAGAAGCCTGCCTTACTAGGGAGAAATTGTTAGGATCACTGAAGCTGGATTGGAGTGAGATTTTTCATGTTGAAACGAGATTTGCCTCAAAGGATGATGTCATCAAGAAGTATCCAAAGGTGTTCTGCGAAACAGGCAGTTAGATCCAAGGCTTCAAGGTGAGTGTAAAGATACAGAAGGACGCTAGGCCAGTTTACTACAAGCCACGTTCCGTACCATATGCGCTCAAGGAGAAAGTTGAGCAAGATCTCAAAAAGACTAGAGACTGAGAACATTATCTCTAAGATAGATCTATGTAATTGCTTACACCCATTGTTGTTGTACCTAAGTCCGATGGTCAGGTAGGATTGTGTGGTGATTATAAAGTAACCGTAAACCAGGTTCTCGAGGGTAATCTTCCCAATACATTGCCTAATGTAGGAGATTTGTTCCCAACACTGTCAGGTGGTCAGATCTTCTCAAAGTTGGATCTTACGAATGCCTACTTACAACTTGAACTAGCTGAGGAGTCCAAGTCATGCTTGACTATAAATACTCATCTAGGCCTATATCAATTTAATAGACTACCATTTGGAGCGTCTTCCATCCCCCTGCCATATTCCAAGGGGTGATGAACCAGATTTTGCAAGGTATTGAAGGGGTAGTATGTTATTTAGATGACATACTAATTTCAGCACCAAATAGACAAATTCTTAATAAAATATTGAATGAAGACCTCAAATGGCTAGAGAAGCACAGAGTACGAGTGACTGCTCGCAAGTGTGAGTTTTTTCAAAACTCAGTGGAGTATTTAGGGTACAGAATAGACAAAGATGGTTTACATCTAACCAAGGGAAAGCTGGATGCAATCAGAAATCACCCACTCCCAAGAATGTCACTGAACTTCGATCATTTTTGGGTCTTTTGAACTATTATAGGAAGTTCCTACCAAATTTAGCTACAGTGTTACATCCACTGAATGAACTATTGAAAAAACAGGTCCATTGGAAGTAGTCAGACGAATGCGACACAGCATTCAAGGAGTGTAAAAGCAAATTGGTAGAGAGCACCATGTTAGTTCACAATGATGTATCTAAGGAGATCAAGCTAGCATGTGATGCCTCTCTGTATGGAATTGGGGCAGTGATCTCTCATGTACTATATAGTGGGGAAGAGAGACCAATTGCTTTTGCTTCACGCACTCTCAGTGCCAGTGAGCGTAATTATGCGCAAATCGAAAGGGAAGCTTTGGCATTAATTTTTGGGGTTAAGAAGTTCCACAAATACTTGTATGGTCGTAAGTTTACCATCGTTACAGACCATAAGCCCCTGACAGCAATCCTCCATCCAAAGACCCCAGTTCCAATATTAGCTGCAGCCTGAATGCAGAGATGGGCTTTAATTTTGTCAGCATATACTTATGATATTGATTATATACGATCAGCTGATCACAGTAATGCTGGTGCTATCACGAGATTGCCTTCCCCATCACAAGTTACACCCAATAGGGAAGAAGTGTTCTATTTTTCATACATTGATGAACTGCCAGTGACAGTGATTGGTAGAGCAACCAATCGTGACCCAGTTATGTCAAAGGTATATGATTACATCGCAACTGGCTGGCCAAACCAGATAACAGACAAAGATATTCATCCATTCTTCATTCGAAGGAATGAATTATCAGTCGATAAAGATTGTATCATGTGGGGTACAAGAGTGATTATAGAAAACATAGAAAATAGGTGCAGGAGCAGGCCATTCAGCCCTTCTAGCCTGCATCGCCATTCAATGAGTTCATGGCTGAACATGAAACTTCAGTACCCCCTTCCTGCTTTCTCGCCATACCCCTTGATCCCCCGAGTAGTAAGGACTTCATCTAACTCCCTTTTGAATATATTTAGTGAATTGGCCTCAACTACTTTCTGTGGTAGAGAATTCCACAGGTTCACCACTCTCTGGGTGAAGAAGTTTCTCCTCATCTCGGTCCTAAATGGCTTACCCCTTATCCTTAGACTGTGACCCCTGGTTCTGGACTTCCCCAACATTGGGAACATTCTTCCTGCATCCAACCTGTCCAAACCCGTCAGAATTTTAAACGTTTCTATGAGGTCCCCTCTCACTCTTCTGAACTCCAGTGAATACAAGCCCAGTTGATCCAGTCTTTCTTGATAGGTCAGTCCCACCATCCCGGGAATCAGTCTGGTGAATCTTCGCTGCACTCCCTCAATAGCAAGAATGTCCTTCCTCAAGTTAGGAGACCAAAACTGTACACAATACTCCAGGTGTGGCCTCACCAAGGCCCTGTACAACTGTAGCAACACCTCCCTGCCCCTGTACTCAAATCCCCTCGCTATGAAGGCCAACATGCCATTTGCTTTCTTAACCGCCTGCTGTACCTGCATGCCAACCTTCAGTGACTGATGTACCATGACACCCAGGTCTCGTTGCACCTCCCCTTTTCCTAATCTGTCACCATTCAAATAATAGTCTGTCTCTCTGTTTTTACCACCAAAGTGGATAACCTCACATTTATCCACATTATACTTCATCTGCCACGCATTTGCCCACTCACCTAACCTATCCAAGTCACTCTGCAACCTCATAGCATCCTCCTCGCAGCTCACACTGCCACCCAACTTAGTGTCATCCGCAAATTTGGAGATACTACATTTAATCCCCTCGTCTAAATCATTAATGTACAATGTAAACAGCTGGGGCCCCAGCACAGAACCCTGCGGTACCCCACTAGTCACTGCCTGCCATTCTGAAAAGTACCCATTTACTCCTACTCTTTGCTTCCTGTCTGACAACCAGTTCTCAATCCACGTCAGCACACTACCCCCAATCCCATGTGCTCTAACTTTGCACATTAATCTCCTGTGTGGGACCTTGTCGAAAGCCTTCTGAAAGTCCAAATATACCACATCAACTGGTTCTCCTTTGTCCACTTTACTGGAAACATCCTCAAAAAATTCCAGAAGATTTGTCAAGCATGATTTCCCTTTCACAAATCCATGCTGACTTGGACCTATCATGTCACCATTTTCCAAATGCGCTGCTATGACATCCTTAATAATTGATTCCATCATTTTACCCACTACTGAGGTCAGGCTGACCGGTCTATAATTCCCTGCTTTCTCTCTCCCTCCTTTTTTAAAAAGTGGGATTACATTGGCTACCCTCCACTCGATAGGAACTGATCCAGAGTCAATGGAATGTTGGAAAATGACTGTCAATGCATCCGCTATTTCCAAGGCCACCTCCTTAAGTACTCTGGGATGCAGTCCATCAGGCCCTGGGGATTTATCGGCCTTCAATCCCATCAATTTCCCCAACACAATTTCCCGACTAATAAAGATTTCCCTCAGTTCCTCTTCCTTACTAGACCCTCTGACCCCTTTTATATCCGGAAGGTTGTTTGTGTCCTCCTTAGTGAATACTGAACCAAAGTACTTGTTCAATTGGTCTGCCATTTCTTTGTTCCCCGTTATGACTTCCCCTGATTCTGACTGCAGGGAACCTACGTTTGTCTTTACTAACCTTTTTCTCTTTACATACTTATAGAAACTTTTGCAATCCGCCTTAATGTTCCCTGCAAGCTTCTTCTCGTACTCCATTTTCCCTGCCCTAATCAAACCCTTTGTCCTCCTCTGCTGAGTTCTAAATTTCTCCCAGTCCCCAGGTTCGCTGCTATTTCTGGCCAATTTGTATGCCACTTCCTTGGCTTTAATACTATCCCTGATTTCCCTAGATAACCACGGTTGAGCCACCTTCCCTTTTTTATTTTTACGCCAGACAGGAATGTACAATTGTTGTAATTCATCCATGCGGTCTCTAAATGTCTGCCATTGCCCATCCACAGTCAACCCCTTAAGTATCATTCGCCAATCTATCTTAGCCAATTCACGCCTCATACCTTCAAAGTTACCCTTCTTTAAGTTCTGGACCATGGTCTCTGAATTAACTGTTTCATTCTCCATCCTAATGCAGAATTCCACCATATTATGTTCACAAGGGGCCTCGCACAATGAGATTGCTAATTAATCCTTTCTCATTACACAACACCCAGTCTAAGATGGCCTCCCCCCTAGTTGGTTCCTCGACATATTGGTCTAGAAAACCATCCCTTATGCACTTCAGGAAATCCTCCTCCACCGTATTGCTTCCAGTTTGGCTAGCCCAATCTATGTGCATATTAAAGTCACCCATTATAACTGCTGCACCTTTATTGCATGCACCCCTAATTTCCTGTTTGATGCCCTCCCCAACATCACTACTACTGTTTGGAGGTCTGTACACAACTCCCACTAACGTTTTTTGCCCTTTGGTGTTCTGCAGCTCTACCCATATAGATTCCACATCATCCAAGCTAATGTCTTTCCTAACTATTGCATTAATCTCCTCTTTAACCAGCAATGCTACCCCACCTCCTTTTCCTTTTATTCTATCCTTCCTGAATGTTGAATACCCCTGGATGTTGAGTTCCCAGCCCTGATCATCCTGGAGCCACATCTCCGTAATCCCAATCACATCATATTTGTTAACATCTATTTGCACAGTTAATTCATCCACCTTATTGCGGATACTCCTTGCATTAAGACACAAAGCCTTCAGGCTTGTTTTTTTAACACCCTTTGTCCTTTTAGAATTTTGCTGTACAGTGGCCCTTTTTGTTCTTTGCCTTGGGTTTCTCTGCCCTCCACTTTTCTTTATCTCCTTTCTGTCTTTTGCTTTTGCCTCCTTTTTGTCTCCCTCTGTCTCCCTGCATAGGTTCCCATCCCCCTGCCATATTATTTTAACTCCTCCCCAACAGCACTAGCAAACACTTCCCCTAGGACATTGGTTCCGGTCCTGCCCAGGTGCAGACCGTCCGGTTTATACTGGTCCCACCTCCCCCAGAACTGGTTCCAATGCCCCAGGAATTTGAATCCCTCCCTGCTGCACCACTGCTCAAGCCACATATTCATCTGCTCTATCCTGCGATTCCTACTCTGACTAGCATGTGGCACTGGTAGCAATCCCGAGATTACTACTTTTGAGGTTATACCAAATAAATTCAGGTCCAAATTATTAGGAGATCTTCATGGCCAGCACGTGGGAATGTGTTTGACCAAGAGTTTTGCAAGCAGTTACTTATGGTAGCCAGGTCTAGATAAAGATATAGAGTACATCGTCAGTCAGTGTACATGTCAATCGGTAAGCAAGAAACCACCCACAGTACCATTACAGCCAGGGTGTGGCAAAGGTTACATATCGATTTTGCTGAACTAGAAGGACAACAATTGTTCATTGTGATTGATAGCCATTCAAAGTGGGTCGAGGTGTTTCCAATGCAGAAAATAACAACAAGTAAATCATTAGACATTTTGTAAAGATTATTTTCTTCATTTGGCCTCTGATAATGGACCATAATTTTGTTCAGAAGAATTTGCACAGTTCACGAGCAAAAAATGGTGTGAAACATACCAAGGTTCTACCGTATCACCCTGCTTCAAATGGCGCAGCAGAGTGCACAGTACAAATTGTAAAATGTACCCTCATCAAACAGATGTTGGATCCAAATCCAAAGAAACAATATTGTCATTGGACCACAAATTGGCTAATTTTCTAATTATGTATCATAATACTCCTCATACAACTACTGGTAGAACACCAGCAGAGTTGTTTCCCAAACGACAGCCATGAACCAGATTCTCGTTGTTAAAACCAAACTTGGCACAGTCTATAGAAGAGAAACAATTAAGACAGAAAGAGAATCATGATAGAGGTAGAGTAAAAGAGAGAAGTGTGAAATTAAATCAGAAGGTGAGAGTGAAGAACCTTAACATAAATGGTTAAAGTAGTTACCAGGAAGAGTGGTGAAGATATGTGGTCCTCGCACATATTTGGTCAAGATGTTTGATCATGGACAGGTTAGGTTTGTTCACATTGATTATATTTTACCTACAGACATGGAAGTAGTTGAAGGTGGGGATGATTCAATTATTTCTGACTCATCAGATATTTGTGATACAAGTAAAGTACGGGTAGCATATCCTACATCAAATGTACTGGAAACAAATCCAAGAAAAAGTCAGAATTTAAGTCTGAGTCTGAGTCAGGCAGACAAACAGTCTGAAGTTGTAGAAAGTTCAAATGTAAATCAAGGGCATCCCTTGAAAGAAAACTTTCCTCAGGATCAGCCTTGAATGAGTCTAAGTTCGACACCATGTTTGGAAGGTTCTGTTCGTGAGTGAAGGTATTCTCTTCGAAACAGAAAACAAGTGGTTAAGCTTGATTTATAAATATGGCAAAATAAATCCATATCTTTTGTTATGTATAACCATGCAAGTTATATATGATGATTGTTTGTTATAATTACTTCTTCATTAAGGAAGGAAGTGTAATATATACATAGCTCCACCCAGTGGACTACTGTGGCATTGCAGCCATTGCTGTTTACAACAATAAAGAGGGAACAAGTCACATGACGGCTTCCTGAAGTTATCAGCCATCTTAGAGCCTGTGTGTTTGTGAGGTCGTACCGAAAACATAACAGCTCCCCATTCAAATGTATTGAGTGGCGTGAAGTTCCTGTACTTGTGTCAGAGATATGGACTAAACACGCCACCAAAAGTTTGAGCTATTTAGTCGAAGTACCCTTTTAACAGCGTGGTAAGTCTTAATTACTGCCAAACAACTTCTCTGGCATTGAAAATTAATTTTTACAAGTGTGGCGTCTCGTTCAGTCAGATTTCAATTGTTTTGGGAGATTTTTTTCATTTAAATAATATTTTTTTAACTTTTCCTTCCTGTCTCTTTTTTTTTCTCTCTCTCTTAATCCAATCTTTCTTTCCCTCTCTTTATTTTGCTTTCTGTACCTGATTTAACATTGAATTCACCCCCTCTAATTTCAGACTCTGTGCTAGTCATGAATGATTCTTCAATGTGATTAGTTAAGGAGACACACTCAGGTCCCAGATACCCTGTAGAGAGTGCTGCAACATTTTGATGTCCTGCCGATAGCGAGTTGCCATGCAAATCCCCATGGAATGTTTATGGGCAAGTCTAATGTTCATTCGCCGCTCACTGCAAAATCTAGTCCACCAATTTTCATGTAATCTCTCTCTTTCTCTCTCTCTCTCTCTTTTTCTCTCTTTCTCTTTCTCTTTCTCACTTTCTCTATCTTTCTCTCTCTCTCTCTCCCTCTCACGCTCTCTTTCTCTCTCTCTCTCTCTTTCTCCCTTTCACTTTCTGTCTCTCTCTATCAATCTCTTTCTCTCTTCCTCTTTCTCTTTCTCTCTCTCTCGTTCTCTCTTTCTCTCTCGCTCTCTTTGTCTCTCTCTCTCTCTCTTTCACTTTCTCTCTCTCTCTTTCTCCCTCTCTCTCTCTCTTTTTCTCTCTCTCTATCTCTTTCTCTCTTTCTCTTTCTCTTTCTTTCTCTCTCGCTCTCTCTTTGTCTCTCTCTCTTTTTGTCTCTCTTTCTCCCTCTCTCTTTTTGTCTCTCTTTCTCTCTCTCTCTTTCTTTCTCTCTTTCTCTCTCTTTCTTTCACTTTCTCTCTCTCTTTTTCTCTCTCTCTCTCTGTCTCTCTTTCTCTCTGTCTTTCTCTTTCTCTTCCTCATGCTCTTTTTTTCTCTCTTTTTCTCTCTCTTTCCCTCTCTCTCTCTTTCTCTTTCTCTTTCTCTCTCTTTCTCTTTCTCTTTCTCTCTCACTTTCTCTATCTTTCTCTCTCTCTTTACAATATACATTAATGATTTGGACGAAGGAATTGAATGTAATATCTCCAAGTTTGCAGATGACACTAAGCTGGGTGGTAGTGCGAGCTGTGAGGAGGATGCTAGGAGACTGCAGGGGGACTTGGACAGGTTAGGTGAATGGGCAAATGCATGGCAGATGCAGTATAATGTGGATAAGTGTAAGGTTATCCACTTTGGTTGCAAAAACAGGAAGGCAGGTTATTTTCTGAATGGTGACAGATTAGTAAAAGGGGAGGTGCAACGAGACCTGGGTGCCATGGTACATCAGTCATTGAAGGTAGGCATGCAGATACAGTAAGCCGTAAAGAAGGCAAATGGCATATTGGCTTTCATAGCTAGGGGATTTGAGTATAGGAGCAGGGAGGTCTTACTGCAGTTGTACAGAGCCTTGGTGAGACCACACCTTGAGTATTGTGTGCAGTTTTGGTCTCCTAATCTGAGGAAGGATATTCTTGCTATTAATGGAGTGCAGCGAAGGTTCACCAGACTGATTCCCGGGATGGCAGGACTGACATATGAAGAAAGGTTGGATCGACTAGGCTTATATTCACTAGAATTTAGAAGAATGAGAGGGCATCTCATAGAAACATATAAAATTTTGACAGGATTGGACAGGTTAGATGCAGGAAGAATGTTCCCAATGTTGGGGAAGTCCAGAACCAGGGGTCACAGTCTAAGGATAAGGGGTAAGCCATATAGGACCGAGATTAGAAGAAACTTCTTCACTCAGAGAATTGTGAAACTGTGGAATTCTCTACCACAGAAAGTTGTTGAGGCCAGTTCGTTAAGGAGTTAGATGTGGCCCTTATGGCTGAAGGGATCAAGGGGTATGGAGAGAAAGCAGGAATGGGGTACTGAAGTTGCATGATTAGCCATGATCATATTGAATGGTGGTGCAGGCTCGAAGGGCTGAATGGCTTATTCCTGCACCTTTTTTCTATGTTTCTATGTAATGATATAAAAATAAAGAACATGTGATATAACTTCAGCATTGTGTCCAAAGCTGCACTCAGCAGAGGAGGACAAAGGGTTTGATTAGGGCAGGGAAAATAGAGTACGAGAGGAAGCTTGCAGGGAACATTAAAATGGACTGCAAAAGCTTCTATAGATATGTAAAGAGAAAAGGGTTAGTAAAGACAAACGTAGGTCCCCTGCAGTCAGAATCAGGTGAAGTCATAACGGGGAACAAAGAAATGGCAGACCAATTGAACAAGTACTTTGGTTCGGTATTCACTAAGGATGACACAAACAACCTTCCGGATATAAAGGGGGTCAGAGAGTCTAGTAAGAAGGAGGAACTGAGGGAAATCCTTATTAGTCAGGAAATTGTGTTGGGGAAATTGATGGGACTGAAGGCCGATAAATCCCCAGGGCCTGATGGACTGCATCCCAGAGTACTTAAGGAGGTGGCCTTGGAAATAGCGGATGCATTGACAGTTATTTTCCAACATTCCATACACTCTGGATCAGTTCCTATGGAGTGGAAGGTAGCCAATGTAACCCCACTTTTTAAAAAAGGAGGGAGAGAGAAAACAGGGAATTATATCGGTAGTGG
Source organism: Pristiophorus japonicus (assembly GCF_044704955.1). Lineage (NCBI taxonomy): Eukaryota > Metazoa > Chordata > Chondrichthyes > Pristiophoridae > Pristiophorus > Pristiophorus japonicus. The sequence continues at coordinate 215,181,666 of NC_091979.1, read as the reverse complement.
GTAAAATGCTGGAATCAATTATTAAGGTTGTCATAGCAGCGCATTTGGAAAGAGGTGACATGATGGGTCCAAGTCAGCATGGATTTGTGAAAGGGAAATCATGCTTGACAAATCTTCTGGAATTTTTTGAGGATGTTTCCAGTAGAGTGGACAAGGGAGAACCAGTTGATGTGGTATATTTGGACTTTCAGAAGGCTTTCGACAAGGTCCCACACAAGAAATTAATGTGCAAAGTTAAAGCACATGGGATTGGGGTAGTGTGCTGACGTGGATTGAGAACTGGTTGTCAGACAGGAAGCAAAGAGTAGGAGTAAATGGGTACTTTTCATAATGGCAGGCAGTGACTAGTGGGGTACCACAAGGTTCTGTGCTGGGGCCCCAGCTGTTTACACTGTACATTAATGATTTAGACGAGGGGATTAAATGTAGTATCTCCAAATTTGTGGATGACACTAAGTTGGGTGGCAGTGTGAGCTGCGAGGAGGATGCTATGAGGCTGCAGAGTGACTTGGATAGGTTAGGTGAGTGGGCAAATGCATGGCAGATGAAGTATAATGTGGATAAATGTGAGGTTATCCACTTTGGTGGTAAAAACAGAGAGACAGACTATTATCTGAATGGTGACAGATTAGGAAAAGGGGAGGTGCAACGAGACCTGGGTGTCATAGTACATCAGTCATTGAAGGTTGGCATGCAGGTACAGCAAGCGGTTAAGAAAGCAAATGGCATGTTGGCCTTCATAGTGATGGGATTTGAGTACAGGGGCAGGGAGGTGTTACTACAGTTGTACAGGGCCTTGGTGAGGTCACACCTGGAGTATTGTGTACAGTTCTGGTCCCCTAACTTGAGGAAGGACATTCTTGCTGTTGAGGGAGTGCAGCGAAGGTTCACCAGACTGATTCCCGGGAAGACGGGACTGACATATCAAGAAAGACTGGATCAACTGGGCTTGTATTCACTGGCGTTCAGACGAATGAGAGGGGATCTCATAGAAACGTTTAAAATTCTGACGGGATTGGACAGGTTAGATGCAGGAAGAATGTTCCCAATGTTGGGGAAGTCCAGAACCAGTGGTCACAGTCTAAGGATAAGGGGTAAGCCATTCAGGACCGAGATGAGGAGACATTTCTTCACCCAGAGAGTGGTGAACCTGTGGAATTCTCTACTACAGAAAGTTGTTGAGGCCAATTCACTAAATATATTCAAGAAGGAGTTAGATGTAGTCCTTACTACTAGGGGGATGAAAGGGTATTGCGAGAAAGCAGGAATGGGGTACTGAAGTTGCATGTTCAGCCATGAACTCATTGAATGGCGGTGCAGGCTCGAAGGGCCGAATGGCCTACTCTTGCACCTATTTTCTATGTTTCTATAGGACAGGCCCTCTTCTCTTTGCTGTTATCCTGTCTTTCATAGCCTTTTGCTGCCCATGTAGTCAGACTGCCTTTGGTGACTCCTTTAAAGAAAAGAAAGACTTGCATTTATATAGTGCCTTTCATGACCACTGGACGTCCCAAAGCACTTTACAGCCAATAAAGTACTTTTTGATGTGTAATCACTTTTGTAATATGAGAAACACAGCAGTTAATTTAAAGCTCCCACACACAGCAATGTGATAATGACCAGATAATCTGTTTTACTGATGTTGATTGAGGGATAAATATTGGCCAGGACGCTGGGATAACTCCTCTGCTCTTCTTCAAAATAGTGCCATGTGATCTTTTACGTCCACCTGAGAGAGCCTTTGCTACCTTGCTTCTTCCGCTGTCTGTAGGTCTTCATTATGCCACACAGAAAGGCACTTTGATTCTGCACGTGTGATAGGTCACTTTCCTCAAACAATTACAAAATGGACAGTGCAGCACTCATCTGAAAGACAGCACCTCCGACAGTGCAGCGCTCCTTCAGCACTGCACTGGAGTGTCAACCTAGATTATGTGCTCAAGTCCCTGGAATGGGAATTGAACCCACAACTTTGTTATAAAAGTCTGACTTCAGTCTCAAGTTTTAGACAAAACAAATATCTTCCCAAGATTGTAGTCTAATGACCCCTGCTGAGTTAAATGACAGGACCTAGCGGCATTTTGTGTGAATGGTTGTTCCAATGTCACGTTGAACTGGAGACATCTGTTTATATCTACTGCTCTGTGCGTTCACCGTACTGTGGAATAAAGGAGCCTCATCGAGTCAGCCTTCAGAGAGTTTAAAAGAATACACGTGTGAAAGAGTAGAATTCTCGACTAGGTCACAAGCAGGCTTGTAGTTGCTGCAGTCCTGGGTCCCGCTATTGTACGATTTGATATAGGACAGTGTGAGAAAACACTCAATAAAAACATGGTGCTCACACTGCTTACAGGAGTGCCTGACACCACTAAACCGCAAAAAGGTGGACCCGAATTTGTAACAGTGTGAAATCACGACACACTCCGCACAGTATACTAAATGTCACTGTTATATCACACACAAAAATTGTTGTATACAAATGTACTAGTTTAAGACTTTGTACATTTAATACTTATATAAAATGTCTGTGAGAAATCATTACATTCACTACTGTATATAAACTGTCAACGTGAAGGATTTTATACAATGTCACCTTAATAAGTCATTGTAGAATTATTACTTTATATAAAATGTCAATGTGTTAAAATCGCTGAACATTCAGTTCTCTATATGGAATGTCATTGCAGTAATTCTATCATAGTGTCCCTGACTAAATATTCTCTCGGCTCTCATCAGGGCAGTGCTATTTGCTGGCTGCAGGTCCTTCGGCACTCATGGCTACTTTACCCAAGTAACCTTCATTTAAATGTGAACCTGGCCAGTGTTTGCAGATGGGCTATTTGATCATGAAAGTATTACGGGGGCTATGGCAGTGTAACCCAATCACTTCACAAACACACACTCTCAAACACTCAGTGGAAAGCAATAAGGAATCGGAATAGAAACCCTCGCACAGGATTCCATTTCTGGCCTTGGTGAGATCAGCTAACTCAACATAAACTGGGTCTGGAATCTGGTATCTTTCACAATGCATGGTGTAAGATGCCATGGGAAAGTTCAACCTCTTCTTCCTCAACGGAGGCGATTCTGCCTGCATTGTGATGGTAGACCAAAAATTTCAGTGCACTATTTATCACCCGATTCCATCAACCTCTGGTTCCCAGCAATCTGGAAGCAGGCCGGGTTACAGGCAAACAGCATCCCTGTCCGAAACAGATAGGACTACTTGAATATGCAAATCTGGGTCCGATGCCCCTTTTCAATGTTATTGTTCCACTGGATGGAGCACACACTCTGCACACTCCAGCCAGTGACCTGAGAGTTGATGGGCAAGTATGCAGACACTGCCAATGGTAACTGAGCAAAGAAAATGACTCAGTAACCCCCACTGTCCCCGCCACCCTCCTCCCCCCTCCCTGCCCCCCGCACCAATCCATTGTAGCCGGGGTGTTCAGAGTCTGAAGCAAACCTTGCTTCCGAGAGAGAGAAATCGCTTCTCTAAACACCAAGATAATTAAGAGCTAATAACAATCTTTGATTTTATCCTCATTCTATTACAGGCATCACAGAAAGGTTTCTTCTAATGTGATTTGTGAAAGAAACATAAAAGTTGTAAGAAAGATTCCAAGAGACCACAATGAAGTGCCTGAGTTTCATTCTGATTTTCATCCTGAGTTATTATTGTAAGTATGGAAATCCATTTCATTCAAAAATTAACTGCAGGTTTCAGAAACATAGAAAATAGGTGCAGGAGTAGGCCATTTGGCCCTTCGAGCCTGCACCACCATTCAATAAGATCATGGCTGATCATTCACCTCAGTATCCCTTTCCTGCTTTCTCTCCATACTCCTTGATCCCTTTAGCCGTAAGGGCCATATCTAACTCCCTCTTGAATATATCTAATGAACTGGCATCAACAACGCTCTACGGTAGAGAATTCCACAGGTTAACAACTCTGAATGAAGAAGTTTCTCCTCATCTTGGTCCTAAATGACTTACCCCTTATCCTTATACTGTGTCCCCTGGTTCTGGACTCCCCCAACATCGGGAACAATCTTCCTGCATCTAAACTGTCCAGTCCTGTCAGAATTTTATATGTTTCTATGAGATCCCCTCTCATTCTTCTAAACTCCAGCGAATACAGGCCCAGTCGATCCAGTCTCTTCTCATATGTCAGTTCTGCCATCCCGGGAATCAGTCTGGTGAACTTTCGTTGCACTCCCTCAATAGCAAGAACATCCTTCCTCAGATTAGGAGACCAAAACTGAACACAATATTCCAGGTTGAGGCCTCACCAAGGCTCTGTACAACTGCACTAAGACCTCCCTGCTCCTATACTCAAATCCCCTAGCTATGAAGGCCAACATGCTATTTGCCTTCTTCACCGCCTGCTGTACCTGCATGCCAACTTTCAATGACTGATAAACCATGACACCCAGGTCTCGTTGCACCTCCTCTTTTCCAAATTTGCCGCCATTCAAATAATATTCTGCCTTCATGTTTTTGCCATTAAAGTGGATAACCTCACATTTATCTACATTATACTGCATCTGCCATGCATTTGCCCACTCACCTAACCTGTCCAAGTCATCCTGCAGCCTCTTAACATCCTCCTCACAGCTCACACCGCCACCCAGCTTAGTGTCATCTGCAAACTTGGAGATATTACTCTCAATTCCTTCATCTAAATAATTGATGTATATTGTAAATAGCTGGGGTCCCAGCACTGAGCCCTGCGGCACCCCACTATCACTGCCTGTCATTCTGAAAAAGACCCGTTTATCCCGACTCTCTGCTTCCTGTCTGCCAACCAGTTCTCTATCCACATCAATACATTACCCCCAATACCATGTGCTTTAATATTGCACAACAATCTCTTGTGTGGGACCTTGTCAAAAGCTTTTTGAAAGTCCAAATACACCACATCCACTGGCTCTCCCTTGTCCACTCTACTAGTTAATCCTCAAAAAATTCTAGAAGATTTGTCAAGCATGATTTCCCTTTCATAAATCCATGCTGACTTGGACCGATCCTGTCACTGCTTTCCAAATGCGCTGCTATTTCATCTTTACTAATTGATTCCAACAGTTTCCCCACTACAAATGTCAGGCTAATTGATCTATAATTCCCTGTTTTCTCTCTCCTTCCTTTTTTAAAAAGTGGTGTTAAATTAGCTACCCTCCAGTCCATAGGAACTTATCCAGAGTTGATAGACTGTTGGAAAATGATCAACCACTATTTCTAGGGCCACTTCCTTAAGTACTCAGGGATGCAGACTATCAGGCTCTGGGGATTTATCAGCCTTCAATCCCATCAATTTCCTTAATACAATTTCCTGACTAATAAGGATTTCCTTCAGTTCCTCCTTCTCGCTAAACCCTCGACCCCCTAGTATTTCTGGAAGATTATATGTGTCTTCCTTCGTGAAGACAGAACCCAAATATTTGTTCAATTGGTCTGCCATTTCTTTGTTCCCCATTATAAATTCACCTGATTCTGACTGCAAGGGACCTACGTTTGTCTTCACTAATCTTTTTCTCTTCACATATCTATAAAAGCTTTTGTAGTCCGTTTTTATTTTCCCAGCAAGCTTCCTCTCATACTCTATTTTCCCTCTCCTAATTAAACCCTTTGTCCTCCTCTGCTGAATTCTAAATTTCTCCCAGTCCTCAGATTTGCTGCTTTTTCTGACCAATTTATATGCCTCTTCCTTGGATTTAACACTATCCCTAATGTCCCTTGTTAACCACGGTTGAGCCAACTTCCCCGTTTTATTTTTACTCCAGACAGGGATGTACAATTGTTGAAGTTCATCCATATGATCTTTAAATGTTTGCCATTGCCTATCCACCATCAACCCTTTAAGTATCATTCGCCAGTCTATTCTAGCCAATTCACGTCTCATACCATTGAAGTTACCTTTCCTTAAGTTCAGGACCCTAGTCTCTGAATTAACTGTGTCACTCTCCATCTTAATAAAGAATTCTACTATATTAGGGTCACTCTTCCCCAAGGGGCCTCGCACAACAAGATTGCTAATTAGTCCTTTCTCGTTACACATCACCCAGTCTAGGATGGCCAGCCCTCTAGTTGGTTCCTCGACATATCCTCGAAAACCATCCCTAATGCACTCCAGGAAATCCTCTTCCAGCGTACTGCTACCAGTTTGGTTAGTCCAATCTATATGTAGATTAAAGTCGCCCATGATAACTGCTGTATCTTTATTGCACGCATCCCTAATTTCTTGTTCGATCCTGTCAATAAACTCACTACTACTGCTTGGTGGTCTGTACACAACTCCCACTAGCGTTTTCTGCCCTTTGGTATTCCGCAGCTCTACCCATACAGATTCCACATCATCCAAGCTAATGTCCTTCCTTACTATTGCGTTAATTTCCTCTTTAACCAGCAACGCTACGCCATCTCCTTTTTCTTCCTGTCTATCCTTCCTGAATGTTGAATACCTCTGGATGTTGAGTTCCCAGCCTTGGTCACCCTGGAGCCATGTCTCCGTAATCCCAATTATATCATATTCGTTAATAGCTGTCTGCACAGTTAATTCGTCCATCTTATTATGAATACTCCTCGCATTGAGGCACAGAGCCTTCAGGCTTGTCTTTTTAATGCACTTTTAAAATTTTGCTATAATGTGGCTCTTTTTGATTTTTGCCTTGGGTTTCTCTGCCCTCCACTTTTACTTTTCTTCTTTCTATCTTTTGCTTCTGCCCCCATTTTACTTCCCTTTGTCTCCCTGCATAGGTTCCCATTCCCCTGCCATATTAGTTTAACCCCTCCCCAACAGCACTAGCAAACACTCCCCCTAGGACATTGGTTCTGGTCTTGCCCAGGTGCAGACCATCCAGTTTGTACTGGTCCCACCTCTCCCAGAACCGATTCCAATGTCCCAGGAATTTGAATCCCTCCCTCCTGCACCACTCCTCAAGCCATATATTCATCTTGGCTATCTTGCAATTCCTACTCTCGTGGCATTGGAAGCAATCCTGAGATTACTACCTTTTGAAGTTCTGCTTTTTAATTTAACTCCTAGCTCCCTAAATTCAGCTTGTAGGACCTCATCCCATTTTTTACCTGTATCATTGGTACCTATATGCACCACGACAACTGGCTGTTCACCCTCCCCCTCCAAAATGTGCTACAGCCGCTCCGAGGCATCCTTGACTCTTGCACCAGGGAGGCAACATACCATCCTGGAGTCTCGATTGCAGCCGCAGAAATGCTTATCTATTCACCTTACAATCAAATCTCCTACCACTATAGCTCTCCCACTCTTTTTCCTACCCTCCTGTGCAGCAGAGCCACCCATGGTGCCATGAAGTTGGCTGCTGCTGCCCTCCCCTGATGAGTCATCCCCCCCAACAGCACCCAAGGCTGTGTATCTGTTTTGGAGGGGGCTGACTGCAGTGGACCCCTGCACTACCTTCCTTCCACTGCTCTGCCTGATGGTCACCCATTCCTTATCTGCCTGAGAACCTTCACCTGCGGTGTGACCAACTCACTAAACATGCTATTCATGGCATTCTCAGCATCGCAGATGCTCCAGAGTGAATCCATGCGCAGCTCCAGTGCTACAATGCAGTCTGTCAGGAGCTGCAGCAGGATACACTTCCTGCACATGTAGTTGTCAGGGACACTGGAAGCGTCCTGCCTTCCCACATAACACATGAGGAGCATGACATGGGCTCTCCTGCCATGACTTAACCCTTAAATTAACTTAATGTGGCATCAATGTCAAACGTTACCTAATGATAAGGAAATAAAAAGAAGAAAGAAAGGTTAAGTACTCACCAATCCACCAGCCAATCATTTACCTGCTTGGCTGTAATGTCACCCTTCGATTTCTTTCTACTTCTTTATTTACCTTCTGCCCCTGCACCAGCTGGCCTCCTCGACTGCCGCTGCTCCCGAACTCTCCGGCCTTTTATAGGCCTCCTCGATCTCCCGCCTCCTCGACTGCCGCTGCTCCCGAACTCTCCGGCCTTTTATAGGCCTCCTCGATCTCCCGCTTCCTATACTGCTGCTGCTCCCGAACTCTCCGGCCTTTTATAGGCCTCCTCGATCTCCCGCTTCCTATACTGCCGCTGCTCCCGAACTCTCCGGCCTTTTATAGGCCTCCTCGATCTCCCGCCTCCTCGACTGCCGCTGCTCCCGAACTCTCGGGCCTTTTATAGGCCTCCTCGATCTCCCGCTTCCTATACTGCCGCTGCTCCCGAACTCTCCGGCCTTTTATAGGCCTCCTCGATCTCCCGCCTCCTCGACTGCCGCTGCTCCCGAACTCTCCGGCCTTTTATAGGCCTCCTCCTGCCTCCTGCATCCTCGATCTATTTTCTGCCTTTCCTGTCTGGTAATTCTTTTATCATCTCACCACTTCTGCCATAGCAGTTAACAAGTTGGTTTCACCTTTACTGGCTTTACTGGAACAAGGGCAAATGCCTCAATTAAAATGAATGGGACACCAGCTTTCTATAAAGAGATTGTGGCCAAGGATCATAGGAACAGGAGTTGGCCATTCAGACCCTCGAGCCTGTTCTGCTATTCAATTAGATTATCGTTGATCTGTATTTTAACTCCATTTACCCACCTTAGTTTCATATCGCTTAATATCCTTGACTAACAAGGATCCATCAATCTCAGTTTTGAAATTTTCAATTGAGTCCCGGCTGCAACAGCTTTTTGGGAGAGAGAGTTCCAGATTTCCACTACACTTTATGTGAAGAAATGCTTCCTGACATCACCCCTGAAATGCCTAGCTCTAATTTTAAGGTTAATCCCACTTGTTCCTCACCAGAGGAAATAGTTTCTCTCTCTCTACCCTATCAAATCCTTTAATCATCTTAAGCATCTCAATTAAATCACCCCTTAATCTTCTATTTTCAAGGAAATACAACCCCAAGGAGGATAGGAACAGACTTCAGAAGGACATAGACAGATTGGTGAAATGGGCAGACACATGGCAGATGAAATTTAAAGCAGAGAAGTGTGAAGTAATTCATTTTGGTAGAAGAAAGAGAAGCATATAAATTGAATGGTACAAATTTTAAAGGGGTGCGGGAAGAGAGAAACCTGGAGTTGTACATACACAAATCATTGATGGTGGCAACACAAGTTGAGAAGGCTGTTAAAAGGCAGACAGGATCCTTGAATTTGAGACACAGAATACAAAAGCAAGCAAGTTATGATGAACCTTTATAAAACACAGATTTGGCTCCAGCTGGAGTATTATGACCAATTCTGGGCACCACACTTTAGGAAGGATGTCAAGGCCTTAGAGAGAGTGCAGAGAAGATTTACTAGAATGGTTCCAGGGATGAGGAACTTCAGTTATGTGGAGAGACTGGAGGAGCTGGGATTGTTCTGCTCAGAGCAGAGAAGGTTAAGAGGAGATTTGAAAGACGTGTTTAAAATGCTGAAGATTTTTGATGGAGTAAATTAGGAGAAACTGTTTCTAGTGTCAGAAGCATCAGTAACCAGAGGAATCAGATTTAACGTAATTAGAAAAAAAAGCTAGAGGCGACATGAGTGAAATATGTTTCTGATGTAGCAAGTAATGATGATCTGGAATGCACTGCCTGAAAGGGTGGTGGAAGCAAATTCAACAGTAGCTTTCAAAGGGGAATTGGATAAATACTTGAAGGGAAAATTTGCAGGGCTATGGGGAAAGAGCAGGGGAATGGGAATCTCTGATTCTACAATGTAGACTAGCAAACCTTTAGTACAATGAGTGCCAAGCCCACTAGCATTGACTGGGGCACTACTAAAAAAAGCTTGTTGAGGAGAATCGATGAAAGACAATCTAGGCTCTTTGGTCTCAATAAGAAACATCTAAGAAGAGAACTTTAGAGGTATATATACGTAAAGGTATAGAGGAAACAAATGCAAAATACTGTCATCTTCATCAGGGCAACAGGACAGGAGAATATGGGGACAGAGATAAGAACATAAGAATTAGGAGCAGGAATAGGCCATATGGCCTTTCGAGCCTGCTCTGCCATTCAATAAGATCATGGCTGATCTTCGACCTCAACACTTTCCTGCTCGATCTCCAGAGCTCTTCATTCCTCTAGAGTTCAAAACTCTATCTAACTCAGCTTTGAACATACTCAATGACTCAAAGACCCTGTACAGCCCTCTGGGGTAGAGACTTCCAAACACTCCTAACCTTCTGAGTGAAGACATTCCTCCTCATCTCAGTCCTAAATGGCCAACCCCTTATCCTGAGAATATGTCACCTAGTTCTGGATTCTCCAACCAGGAGAAACATCCTTTCAGCATCTACCCTGTCAATCCCCCTCATTATCTTATGTTTCAATGAGATCATCTCTCATTCTTCTGGACTTGAGAGAGTATAGGCCCAATCTATTCAATCTCTCCTCAAAATGCAACTCTCTTATCCCAGGAACCAATCTAGTAAACCTTTGATGCACTGCCTCGAAGGCATGTTTGTCCTTTCTCAGATAAGGAGACCAAAACTGTGCACAGTACTCCAGGTGTGGTCTTACCAAATCCTTGTACAATTGCAGTAAGATGTCCTTACTCTTGTACTCCAACCCCCTTGCAATAAAGGCGAACATGTCATTTGCCTTCCGAATTGCTTGCTGTACCTGCATGTTAACCTTCTGTGTTTCTTGTATGAGGATACCGAAATCTCCCTGAAGACCAACATTAAATACCATTTAAAAAATATTCTGTTTTTCTATTCTTCCTACCAAAGTGAATAACCTCACATTTCCCCACATTATATTCCATCTGCCACCTTATTGCCCACTCACTTAACATGTCTATAATCCCTTTGCACACTATTCATGTCCTCCTCACAGCTTACTTTCCCACCAAGCTTTGCATCATCAGCAAACTTGGATAGTTTGCACTCAGTCCCTTCATCCAAGTCATTAATATAGATTGTAAATAGCTGAGGCCCAAGCACTGATCCTTGCAGCACCCCACTAGTTACAGCCTGCCAACTGGAAAATGACCCGTTTATCCCTAATCTCTTTTTTCTGTCCTTTAACCAATCCTCTATCCATGCTAATATATTATCCCCAACCCCATGAGCCCTTATCTTTTGTAGCAACCTTTTATGTGGCAGCTTATCAAATGCCTTTTGGAAATCCAAATATATTATATCCACTGGTTTCCCTTTATCTACCCTGCTAGTTATATCATCAAAAAAGCTAACAAATTTGTTAAAATTGAGTTCCCTTTCATAAAACATAGAAACATAGAAAAATAGGTGCAGGAGTAGGCCATTCGGCCCTTCAAGCCTGCACCACCATTCAATAAGATCATGGCTGATCATTCCTTCAGTACCCCTTTCCTGCTTTCTCTCCATACCCTTTGATCCCCTTAACGGTAAGAGCCATATCTAACTCTGTCAGTGAACTGGCATCAACAACTCTCTGCGGCAGGGAATTTCACAGGTTAACAACTCTCTGAGTGAAGAAGTTTCTCCTCATCTCAGTCCTAAATGGCCTACCCCTTATCCTAAGACTATGTCCCCTGGTTCTGGACTTCCCCAACATCGGGAACATTCTTCCCGCATCTAACCTGTCCAGTCCCGTCAGAATCTTATATCTTTCTATGAGATCCCCTCTCATCCTTCTAAACTCCAGTGAATAAAGGCCCAGTTGATCCAGTCTCTCCTTATATGACAGCCCAGCCATCCCTGGAATCAGTCTGGTGAACCTTCGCTGCACTCCCTCAATAGCAAGAACGTCCTTCCTCAGTCTAGGAGACCAAAACTGAACACAATATTTCAGGTGAGGCCTCACTAAGGCCCTGTACAACTGCAGTAAGACCTCCCTGGTTCTATATTCAAATCCCCTAGCTATGAAGGCCAACATACCATTTGGCTTCATTATCGCCTGCTGTACCTGCATGCCCACTTTCAATGACTGATGAACCATGACACCCAGGTCTCGTTGCACATCCCCTTTTCCTAATCTGCCGCTATTCAGATAATAATCTGCCTTCGTGTTTTTGCCCCCAAAATGGATAACCTCACATTTATCCACATTATACTGCGTCTGCCATGCATTTGCCCACTCACCTACTCACCCACTCAGCTAACCTGTCCAAGTCACCCTGCAGCCTCTTCGCTCACACCGCCACCCAGTTTAGTGTCATCTGCAAACTTGGAGATATTACACTCTATTCCTTCATCCAAATCGTTAATGTATATTGTAAAGAGCTGGGGTCCCAGCACTGAGCCCTGCGGCACTCCACTAGTCACTGCCTGCCATTCTGAAAAGAACCCGTTTATCCCGACTCTCTGCTTCCTGTCTGCCAACCAGTTCTCTATCCACGTCAGTATATTACCCCCAATAACATGTGCTTTGATTTTGCACAACAATCTCTTGTGCAGGACCTTGTCAAAAGCCTTTTGAAAGTCCAAATACACCACATCCACATCCATCTTGTCCACTCTGCTAGTTCGATCCTCAAAAAATTCCAGAAGATTCGTCAAGCATGATTTCCCTTTCATAAATCCATGCTGACTTGATCCGATCCTGTCACCGCTTTCTAAATGCGCTACTATTTTGTCCTTCATGATCGATTCCAACATTTTCCCCACTATTGATGTTAAGCTAACCGTCTCTAATTACCCATTTTCTCTCTCCATACTTTTTAAAAAAGTGGTGTTACATTAGCTACCCTCCAGTCCATGGGAACTGGTCCAGAGTCGATAGACTGTTGAAAAATGATCACCAAAGCATCCACTATTTCGAGGGCCACTTCCTTGAGCACTCTGGGATGCAGACTATCAGGCCCTGGGGATTTATCGGCCTTCAATCCCATCAATTTCCCAAACACAATTTCCTGACTAATAAGGATATCCTTCAGTTCCTCCTTCTCACTAGACCCACTGTTCCTAAGTACCTTCGGAATGTTATTTGTATCTTCCTTCGTGAAGACAGAACCAAAGTATTGGTTCAATTGGTCTGCCATTTCTTTGTTCCCCATTATAATTTCACCTGAATTTGACTGCAAGGTACCTACGTTTGTCTTTACTAATCTTTTTCTCTTCACATATTTATAGAAGCTTTTGCAGTCAGTTTTTATATTCCCTGCAAACTTCCTCTCGTACTCTATTTTCCCCCTCTTAATTAAACCCTTAGTCCTCCTCTGCTGAATTCTAAATTTCTCTCAGTCCTCAGGTTTGATGCTTTTTCAGGCCAATTTATATGCCTCTTCCTTGGCTTTAACACTATCCTTAATTTCCTTTGTTAGCCATGGTTGAGCCACCTTCCCAGTTTTATTTTTCCTCCAGACGGGGATGTACATTTGCTGAAGTTCATCCATGTGATCTTTAAATGTTTGCCATTGCCTATCCACCGTCAACCCTTTTAGTATTGTTTGCCAGTCTATTCTAGCCAATTCACACCTCATACCGTCGAAGTTACCTTTCCTTAAGTTCAGGACCCTAGTTTCCGAATTAACTTTGTCACTCTCCATCTTAATAAGGAATCTTACCATATTATGGTCGCTTTTCCCCAAGGGGCCTCGCATAACAAGATTGCTAATTAGTCCCTTCCCATTACACAATATCCAGTCTAGCCAGCTCCCTGGTTGGTTCCTCGACATATTGGTCTAGAAAACTATCCCTAATACACTCCAGGAAATCCTCCTCCACTGCATTGCTACCAGTTAGGTTAGCCCAATCAATGTGTAGATTAAAGTCGCCCATGATAACTGCTGTACCTTTATTGCGCGCATCCCTTATTTCTTGTTTGATGTTGTCCCCAACCTCACTACTACTATTTGGTGGTCTATACACAACACCCACTAGCATTTTCTGCCATTTTGAATTCCGCAGCTCCACCCATACCGATTCCACATCATCCAGGTTAATGTCCTTCCTTACAATTACATTGATTTCATCTTTAACCAGCAACGCCACCCCGCCTCCTTTTCCTTTCTGTCTATCCTTCCTAAATGTTGAATACCCCTGGATGTTTAGATCCCAGCCTTGGTCCCCCTGGAGCCATGCCTCCGTGATGCCAATCACATCATATCCATTAACTGCTATCTGTGCAGTTAATTCATCCACCTTATTCCGAATACTCCTCGCATTGATGCACAGAGCCTTCAGGTTTGTTTTTTTTAACACATTTTGCCCCTTTAAAATTTTGCTGTAATGTGGCCCTTTTTGTTTTTTCCCTTGGGTTTCTCTGCCCTCCACTTTTACTATTCCCCTTTCTATATTTTGCTTCAGCCTCCTTTTTATTTCCCTCTGTCTCCCTGCATAGGTTCCCATCCCCCTGCCATATTAGTTCAACCCCTCCCCAACAGCACTAGCAAACACTCCCACTAGGATATTGGTTCCGGTCCTGCCCATGTGCAGACCGTCTGGTTTGTACTGGTCCCACCTCCCCCAGAACCGGTTCCAATGTCCCAGGAATTTGAATCCCTCCCTTCTGCACCACTCCTCAAGCCACATATTCATCTGAGCTATCCTGCGATTCCTACTCTGACTAGCACATGGCACTGGTAGCAATTCTGAGATTACTACTTTTGAGGTCCTACATTTTAATTTTGCTCCTAGCTCCCTAAATTCGCCTTGTAGGACCTCATCCCGTTTTTTACCTATGCCATTGGTACCTATACGCACCACAACAACTGGCTGTTCACCCTCCCTTTTCAGAATGTCCTGCAACCGCTCCGAGACATCCTTGACCCTTGCACCAGGGAGGCAACGTACCATCCTGGAGTCTCGGTTGCGGCTGCAGAAACGCCTATCTATTCCCCTTACAATTGAATCCCCTATCACTATCGCTCTCCCACTCTTCCTGCCTTCCTGTACAGCAGAGCCAGCCATGGTGCCATGAACTTGGCTGCTGCTGCTCCCCCCTGATGAGTCATCCCCCTCAACAGTACTCAAATCGGTGTATCTGTTTTGCAGGGGGATGACCACAGGGGACCCCTGCACTACCTTCCTTGCACTGCTCTTCCTGTTGGTCTTCCATTCCCTATCTGGCTATGTACCCTTTACCTGCGGTAAGATCAACTCACTAAATGTGCTATTCACATCATTCTCAGCATCGTGCATGCTCCAGAATGAATCCACCCGCAGCTCCAGTTCCGCAACGCGGTTCGTTAGGAGCTGGAGGCGGATACACTTCCCGCACACGTTGTCAGGGACACCGGACGCGTCCCTGATTCCCACATAGTACAGGAGGAGCATAACACGTGTCCAAGCTCTCCTGCCATGACTTAACCCATGTTGATTCTGCTTAATCATATTTTAATTTTCCAAGTGCCCTGTAACCACTTCCTTAATAATGGATTTCATCATTTTCCTGACAATTGATGTCATGCTAACTGGCCTGTAGTTGCCTGTTTTCTCTCCCTCTTTTCTTGAATAGCGATGTTACATTTGCTACCTTCCAATCTGCTGCAACCAGTCTAGAATCTAGAGAATTTTCGAAGATCACAACCAATGTATCCATTATCTCTGCAACCATGTCTTTTAGAACCCTAGGATGTAGGCCATCGGGTCCAGGGGATTTGTCGGCTTTTAGTCCCATTAGTTTCTCAAGTATTTTTTCTCTACTGATATTAATTACTTTAAGTTCCCCACTCTTATTACTGCATGGTTCCCCACTATTTTAGGGATGATTTTTGTACCTTATACTGTAAAGCAGATTCAAAATATTTGTTTAAAGTCTCTGCCATTTCCTTATTCCCCATTATAATTTCACCTTTCTCAGCCTCTGAGGGACCAATGCTTACTTTTGCTACTCTGTTCCTTTTTACATATTTGTAGAAGCTCTTACAATCTGTTTTTATATTTCTGGTGAGTTTATTCTCATATTCTATTTTCTCCCTTTTTATCAAGTTTTGGTCACCCTTTGCTGGTTTCTTAAGATCTCCCAATCCTCAGGCTTACTACTATTCTTCACAATATTATAAGCTTCTTCTTTCAATCTAATGCTGTCCTTAACTTTTTTAGTTAGCCACAGATGAATCACTTTTCCCATAGAGTTTTTATTTCTCAATGGAATGTATATTCATTGAGAATTTTGGAATATTTTAAAAAATATTTGCCACTGCTTATCTACCGTCATACCTTTTAATCTAATGTCCCAATCTACCTTAGCTAACTCGCCCCTCACACCTATGTAATTGGCTTTATGTAAGTTTAAGATTCTCGTTTCTAACTGAAGTATTTCGCTCTCAAAATCAAAGTGAAATGTTATCATATTATGACCACTCTTTCCCAGAGGATCCTTTACTATGAGATTACTAATTAACCCTGTCTCATTAAACAGTACAAGATCTAAAATAGCCTGTTCCCAGGTTGATTCCACCATGTATTGTTCTAGGAAACTGTCTCGAATACATTAGAAAACATAGGATCATAGAAAATAGGTGCAGAAGTAGGCCATTCAGCCCACACCACCATTTAATAAGATCATGGCTGATTATTCACCTCAGTATCCCTTTCCTGCTTTCTCTCTATACCCCTTGATCTATTTAGCCATCAGGGCCATATCTAACTCCCTCTTGAATATATCTAATGAACTGGCATCAACAACTATCTGTGGTAGAGAATTCCACAGGTTAACAACTCTCTAAGTGAAGAGGTTTCTCCTCATCTCAGCCCTAAATGGCTTACCTCTTATCCTTGGACTGTGACCCCTAGTTCTGGACTTCTCCAACATCGGGAACATTCTTCCTGCATTGAACCTGTCCAGTCCTATCAGAATTTTATATGTTTCTATGAGATCCTCTCTCATTCTTCTAAACTCCAGTGAATGCAGGCCCAGTCGATCCAGTCTCTCCTCATATGTCAGTCCCACCATACTGGGAATTAGTCTGGTGAACCTTCACTGCACTCCCTCAATAGCAAGAATGTCCTTCCTCAGATTAGGAGACCAAAATATTCCAGGTGAGGCCTCACCAAGGCCCTGTACAACTGCATTAAGACCTCACTGCTCCTATACTCAAATTCCCTAGCTATGAAGGCCAACATGCCATTTGCCTTCTTCACCGCCTGCTGTACCTGCATGCCAACTTTCAATGACTGATGTACCATGACACCCAGGTCTCGTTGCACCTCACCTTTTCCTAATCTGCTGCCATTCAGATAATATTCTGCCTTCATGTTTTTGCCACCAAAGTGGATAACCTCACATTTATCCACATTATACTGCATCTGCCATGCATTTGCCCACTCACCTAACCTGTCCAAGTCACCTTGCAGCCTCTTAGCATCCTCCTCACAGCTCACACCGCCATCCAGCTTAGTGTCGTCTGCAAACTTGGAGATATTACACTCAATTCCTATGAACTCATTCTATGAACTCATTATCCAGATGACCTTTGCCAATTTGTTTTGCCCAATCTATATGAAGATTAAAGTCCCCCATGATTATTGTATCAGCTTTATTACAAGCTCCTGTTATTTTTTGATATATATCCTGTCCACCTTATTTGTTGATTAACCCTCTGTCCAATGAGGTGTGAAGGACAAGCTAAGAACGGATCTAATTATTTATACAAGGGTTATGTGGATGGATGGAGGAGGCCAGGATACTGGACTCATTGCAGAAGCAACTGGGTGCTGTAATCGAGAGACAGTAGGGTTCAATTTAACACAGGATAAGATCAAAGAGGGCAGGCCTTTTGTGTTGGAACCAGACTTGATGTGATGTGATGTGATGTGATCTATTTATATGTTACTCTCAGATTGCTGCTTTGTTTTTTTCAAGGGGCAAATGCCTTTTTCCAGAGTTCAGAGCATCACCTGTGCCACGTTTCAGAAAAAAAAGACAACATTCAAATGGATATGGCAATAAACTCAGCTGATTACTATTTTTCTCATAGCCCGGAATCTGACAAGATGGCAATAGACTACATTAATGTGGAACGCAAGAATAACGCAACTTTCTATAATGAAGCTTGGCTCCGAGCCTACCATGAATGGCAGCAGAGAAAGATGGAAGTCAAGGTACCGGATGGTCTGCTGGAGGAGCACGTCATAGCAATTCTGTGCTACACCTTAGACCGCCCACCTCTATACAGATATTTCAATAAAGCTATTAGAAACTATGGCGCAAATGATGAAATATATTCAAAATGTTTCCACTACAAAAGCCTGCACTATCTTTTATCTGTAGCTCTGAGTCTATTACACAACAGTTCTTGGGGCCCTGATCCAGGCACACAGGTCTACAGAGGAATGGATAGAAGGGTTCTGGTCAGCGAAGGAGCAAATATCCGTTTTGGGCAGTTTGCTTCAACATCATTGGACGCGATGCAGTCAGTCTCAACATTCACAGATGAGGAAGAGACCAGTAACACACTCTTTAATATCACTACATCCCATGGTGTCGCCATCCAAAACCTTTCCTTCTTTCGTAAGGAAGAGGAAGTGCTCATCCCACCTCATGAGGTGTTCAATGTTACCAAGGTAGTCGATTGGGAAGATGATGTTGGGTTACGAGGTGTCAACATCGTCCTTTCATCAATTGGGCGGAAACAAACTGAAGTGAAGCTACAGTCGGATGGCCCTGGACACCTTCGGGTGATGAGGAAGCTAGAGCCAGTATCTCCATGGTGGTT
Organism: Pristiophorus japonicus; assembly: GCF_044704955.1. Classification (NCBI taxonomy): domain Eukaryota; kingdom Metazoa; phylum Chordata; class Chondrichthyes; family Pristiophoridae; genus Pristiophorus; species Pristiophorus japonicus. Next base: position 215,163,084 of record NC_091979.1, on the reverse strand, counting down.
CTCCATTCTGGCGATTTTGGTAATTCTGCTGCTCGCTGCTTGCGTCTTCTTTTTGAAGAAACAGAAATACATCTGAGTCCATGTTTGATCAGAACCTACAGTATTTCACCAGTAGAGATGCTGCACTCGCATGACATGACAATGCCACTTGGATCCATTTATTTCCCAACATTAGGCAAAGTGAATTCGGCATCCATTGGCTGTTTTTGGATTTGTTTAATTTAGGATTCTTGCAAAGGGTTCAAGTAAATATCATTGAAAAGAAACAGAGAATGCAACTGATACATTTGTGACCTTATATACCGAATAAGTCGATAATAATTAAGTGAGTTGAGACACAAAGACAAATGATAGAAAAAGCCATAGACAGAGCCATAGGCAGCACAGACAGAGCCAGACATAGTTATAGACCGAGTCATAGACATCCCAGACATAAGGACATATTAATTAGGAGCAGGAGTAGGCTATTCGGCCCTTCGAGCCTGCTCCACCATTCAATGAGATCATGGCTGATCTTCTACCACAACTCCACTTTCCTGCACTATCCCCATATCTCGTGATTCCCTTAATCTCTAAAAATGTATCGATCTCTGACTTGAATATACTCAAAGACTGAGCCTCCACAGCCCTCTGAGATAGAGAATTCCAAAGATTCATCACCCTCTCGTCATCTCAGTGCTAAATGGCCGACCCCTTATTCTGAGACTGTGACCCCTAGTTCTAGACTCCTCAGCCAGAGGACACATCCTCCCTGCATCTACCCTGTCAAGCCCTGTCCTACCAAAGTGGATAACTTCACATTTCTCCATATTATATTCCATTTGCCATGTTCTTGCCCACTCACTTAGCCTGTTATATGTTTTAATGAGATCACCTCTCGTTCTTCTAAACTCTAGAGAATATAGGCCTAGTCGACTCAATCACTCCTCATAGGACAATCCCCCCCCACCCACTTCCCAGGAATCAGTCTGGGGAACCTTTGTTGCACTTCCTCAATGGCAAGTATATCCTTCCTTGGGTAAGGGAGACTAAAACTGTACACAATACTCCAGGTGTGGTCTCACCAGGGCCCTATATAATTGCAGTAAGATGTCTTTACTCTTGTACTCAAATCCTCTTGTAATAAAGGCCAACATACCATTTGCTTTCTTAATTGCTTGCTGAGCCTGCGTGTTAACTTTCAGTGATTTGTGGACAAGGACACCCAGGTCCCTCTGAACACCAACATTTCCCAATCTCTCGCCATTTAAAAAATACTCTGCTTTTTTATTTTTCCTACCAAAGTGGATAACTTCACATTTCTCCACATTATATTCCATTGCCATGTTCTTGTCCACTCACTTAGCCTGTCTATTTCCCCTTGAAGTCTCTTTGCATCCTCCTCACAGCTTACATTCCAACCTAGCTTTGTATCATCAGCAAACTTGGATATATAACATTTGGTCCCCTCATCCAAATCATTGCTATAGATTGTGAATAGCTGAGGCCCAATCACTGTTCCATGTGGTACCCCACTGGTTACAGTCTGCCAACCCGAAAATGACCTGTTTATTCCTACTCTCTGTTTTCTGTCCGTTAACCAATCCTCAATCCCATGAGCCCCAATTTTGTTCAATAACCTCTTGTGTGGCACTTCAGGATAACGGGTGTTCGCCATCATGCTGGGCTGGGTGTGGTCACACAACAACTGCACGTTAAGTGAATGGTAGCCTTTGCAGTTATGGAACATCTTAAGAGTGGTATACGGTGCCTGCAAAACCACGTGTGTGCAATTGATGGCGCCCTGTACCATGCAGAAGGCAGCGATGGATGGCGAACTAGGAGATGATGGCTATGTTGCCTGCTCCAGCCTGGAAGGATGCGCTGGTGAAACAATTCTGGGCCACGGACACCGTGAGGGTTACTGGCAGCACCTCTGCTCTGCCTTGATGTGAAGGTCTGGTTCCAAGAGGTGGCAGAGTCCTATGACCACCTCCTTGGTGAAGCGGAGCCTCCAATACATTGCTCCCGGCTTAAATGCAGGTAGGACAAGGGCTCTCTGAAGACCCAAGGAGGGTAAGGCCTCCTGCTGAGAGCCCTCCTGCTCCTCCGTGAGCATCTTGTCCTCTTCTTTGCTGCCTCTGCAACATCTCCCCGTCATTTTTAAGCACGAGGGGGACTGCAATTAGAGCCCCCATGACTGGGAGCAAGTGGTGTTAACAGAACCCATAACTATGTATGGCTGCAGAAACATTCCCTGTGTCATCAGCAATTTTAAACAACATTAGACAGCTCCAAACAATTTCACAAACTTAGACAGAGCCAGTAGAACTGACAAAACAAGTGGGTAACGTACTCTACTTGCTCTCTATCGTACACCATGCAGCTCATTACCCTGGTTTGCATATTATGTACAGTCCACACCTTCTCACCTGCACTACACTAAGCTAACTATTTCCCATGTTCCATCTACTACACTGTGAACATTCCTGTCCTGCTTTTAGTGTTCAACGGTTAAACAAACACCTTTCTACGTAGCGCATCAATAATTAGTCACAGATCTATTAGTTCAATGACTCACCTTTTCTTCAGCCACAAATTAATTTTAACTCTGTCGCTTGCATCATTGTGAATGTAAGTATCCAAGCTATTTTATTTTTTTCTTGGAATATGGACATTGCTGGCAAGGCCGGCATTTACTGCCCATCCCTAGTTGCCCTTGAACTGCTGAAGTCCCTACGGTGAAGGTACTCCCATAGTTAGGGAGGGAGTTCCAGGATTTTGACCCAGCAACAATGAAGGAACAGCGATATATGTCCAAGTCAGGATTGTGTGTGACTTGGACAGCATCTTGGATGTGGTGGTGTTCCCATGCATCTACTGCCCTTGTCATTTAAGCCAGGAGCAATATTTTGGAGGCTCTGCTTCACCAAGGAGGTGGTCATAGGACTCTGCCGCCTCTTGGAACCAGACCTTCACATCAAGGCAATTTGTCTGGTCATATCTAGACTAACCTTTTTCTAACTCCTGCCATTACCATTTAAATGTGACCCATCATCTCTTTTGTCTCTCTAATCTCTCCTGCCTTCCACACTATCACAGACCTTCCTTTTGTTCTTTCTTCCCCTCCCCCTTTCAGTACTTCTTAAGAATGCGTTCTTTTCGAACATTCACCAGTTCTGATGAGGGATCATCGACCTGAAACGTTAACTCTGTTTTTCACTCTATCGATGCTGCCTTACCCACTGAGATTTCCAGAATTTTTTGTTTTTATTTCAGGTTCCAGCATCCACAGTATTTTGCTTTTGTATTCTTGTAAATCTCCTCTGCGCCTTATCCAGTGCAATCACACCTTTCCTGTAATGTGGTGACCAGAACTGCACACAGTACTCAGCTGCAACCTATCCAGTGTTTTATACAGTTCAAGCATAACGTCCTTGCTATGTATTCCTGGCCTGCTACCTTCAGGGATCTGTGGACCTGCACTCTAAGGTCCCTTTGTTTCTTTACATTTGGCTTTTAAAAGGAAAGAAAGAAAGATGTGTATTTATATAGTGCCTTTCACAACTTCAGGACGTGCCAAAGCACTTTACAACCAATTAAGTAGGTTTGACATGTAGTTACTATTGTAATGCCAGGAAAATAGGCAGCCAATTTGCTCACAAACAACAATGTGATAATGGCCAGAAAATTTGTTTTTAGTGATGATATTTGTTACAAATATTGCACAATGTGGTCATTGCCAGTGATAGAAAAATAGGAATAGAGGAAGGTGAGTAGGCCATTCAGCCCCTCAAGCCTTTTTCATAGAATCATAGACTGATACAGCACAGAAATAGGCCATTTGGCCCATCGTGCCTATGCCGGCTCTTTGGTAGAGCTATCCAACTAACTCCCCCCATCTTTCTGCATAGACCTAAAATTTATTTCCCTTTTAAATATTTATTCAATTCCCTTTAGAAACTTACGACTGAATCTGTCACCATCACCCTTTCAGGCAATGAATTCCAGATCACAACAAACCTCTGTGTAAAAAAAATGTTTCCTTATGTCATCTCTGGTTCTTTTGCCAATCATCTTAAATCTGTGTCCTCTGGTTACTGACCATTCAACCAATGGGAACAGTTTCTTCTTATTTACTCTATCAAAACCGTTCATGATTCCAGTCTATCCACATAACTGCAGTCCCTCACCCCTGGAATAATTCCAGAAAATCTCTTCAGCATCCTCGCTAAGGCTTTCACATCCTTCCTAAAGTGCGATGCCCAGAATTTGGCACAATACTCCAGTTGAGGCCGAATCAGTGATTTATAAAGATTCATCATAACTTCCTATCTTTTGTACTCTATGGGGGAGAAATTTGGGGCATTTGCGCCTCCCGTTAGCGCTCCCAGGGGGTGTTAACGGGGCGCAAACGACTTTTTGTCTGGGTGTGGTGCCGCTAACGCCTTCTGCGAAATTCCTCAGGTGTTTAGTGCCAGCAGTAACCAGTAGCGCCCTGCTCTGCTACACCGGCGATGACAACATCATCACCATGCGCAGCGACCCATTTTTGAATCAGAGCAAAAAACCGGTAGTGCCCCCTGAAGCTGTTCCGTGTAAGAGTTTGCCTTCTTGTAAGAGAGTTCAGACCCCAAGACTTCATCATCATCATCATCATCATTATAGGCGGCCCCTCGAGCGAGGATGACTTGCTTCCACACCAAAAGGGGTGAGTTCACAGATGTTTCAACGGAGGACCCAATATTTCAGTCCTGAAATCCAGAGGTGGAAGATGCCTGTGCGTGGATTTTTTTAATGTGTGGTGACCGTTGCACATCAGCCACCACATGGGCTTGACAGAGCTAGGCCTTTATCCAGTGGCAAGGGTAAACCAGGATGACTGGAGACATGCTCTGCTGCACAGACCTCGTGCGCACACATATCGCAGTGTGGGCAGGCCCGTGCTGCCCCTAGGCCCTCAGCTCTTCAGGGCCCTGCATCCTCATTTGCCGCACATACACCACAATCTCTCGCCGAGAATCACTGCCCGCCGGAGCCCTGGGCAGAGGCCCCCAGCCCGCAGCCGCAAATATTTTTCACAACCTTAGGATTGACCCTGAGACTTACTGAAGAATACTCTGACAAGATCAATTCTGACCCAACTCTAATGTGAAAACAGTAAATGCTGGAAACTCAGCAGGTCAGGCAGCATCTGTGGAGAGAAAGAGTTAACGTTTCGGGTCTGTGACCCTTCGTTAGACCTGAAACGTTAACTCTGTTTCTCTCCACAGATGCTGCCCTGACCTGTTGAGATTTCCAGCATTTTCTGTTTCCATTTTAGATTCCAACATCTGCAGTATTTTCTTTTGTTTCTGACTCAACTGTAACTTTATTAGGAATTGATTAGTACTTCTTGCATTTACTGTGCTCAAATAAAGAAACCTGTGGTTTTACATGATAATTGTTAACTTATACATACAATCGACCACGAGCGGTCAGGCCATGTTGATTGTAAGTTCTCTGGCTCCGATTGACCAGATCCGATCCTATCCTCTTCGACTGCAGTACCAAAGGTTGATTGCTCTTTCCTTATATTCTGTTTGATGTCTTCCTGAGTCAGTCATGTTGGCGCCTTTTTCCCTTTATCCTGTCAGTAGAACTCTCCAACTAAACTTCGAGCCGGATAATCTCAGTCTCTCGGGAAACACTTGGTGCTGACTCATTCTGTGTGGATGGTGATTGACGCCCCATACCTTTTCTGTTAATTCTTGGAATTTCGGCCTCAGCCACGAGCATGCGATTAACTATCTGCGTTCCACAGCTGTTCCATGTGTCAGTCCATTTCTTACAATGCTTCCTCAAGTGACTCATGAGTCTTTGACCCTCATGAGACACTTAAAGTAACAGTCATTTGATTTGTACAATCTGCACCACTGCAACCATGTCTTGCTGACGCTGTCTTCTGCTTTCCCAAATTCTTATCACCCATTCCCCCATTCGGAGTACCACACAGACCAACTGCATCTACAATAATAATTGCGATACCAGTCTTATCCAGGGTGTTATTTCGATTCTGGCAATTCCAAGGTCATACCACCGTGGTATATCACTGGTGATAGACATGATTACCTGTTGGTATTCTCGAGTCGCGACCTTCAGACTTTAAATGTTTCAGCAGTATGTTCAATCTTATTTACCAGTTCAGTTAGATTCTCATTCAACAGGCGTAAATCATACCCAAACTTTACCAGATATTGTTGTAAGGTGTCTCTCCCTTCTTCAGTTGCATTTATGTTCATCCTCTTTTGTCCAGTCAGTGGTAATAAAGTTTTCGTGCCAACACGAGTTTTGTGCCAACACGGGTTATTTTAGTTGGAATGATACAGGCAGGTAGTTTGATTCTATTGCCCGTAAGTGAAGAACTCGTCTATGGTGGTAATACAATATTCACCATTCCATCGGTATGCAGTATTGACATACTCTCCTTTGGGCCTAACCGCCAAGATCGGACATACGAACTTCAAAATCCGCATGACATTAAATCCGTACAGTGGTTCTCCGCTTTTAGTTATATCATACAAACACATAGCAGTTCTTCCAACAATAGTACATCCATTTAAATTTACTCTGTATACAGATGATCAATGAATAACCAACTGCTTTGGAGGGTTCACATAGTTCATTTTGACCCTTTTACGAATGAATCCCAAATTATGTGTGGCAAAAACCAGCTTAGGGTTCCATGATCTACACAATACAGGCATTCTTATCACCATACCCAACAATGCATCATCACTGATAACATTACACTCATGTGGGGCCACAAACACAGAAGATAATCTTCTCACCTGACACATAGTCAACTCGATTTGCGCAGCCTTTAGGTGTTTAGCAGTTACCCACGGGGGAGCATTTCCATCAGCTAGCCTATCTAAATTTTCTCTGACATGTTCAAGCATCCATCTACTCATCATGATACACGCATCATTTTCTGAGACTCGATCTGATGCATTCCTATCTTGTTTGAAAATGTGGTTGATAGTCTTTGCCTGGTTTTCCAAGACCCTCATGGATTCAATCATATTAATTCCGCATCCAATTGCCTTTCCCCAGTAGTTCCCTGATTCCGCAGGGCCCTTTTCAATCTTTCTTTCATAGTTTGTAGTTGACTATTTAGGTTAACCAGATCCATACCATTCAACAAACCTTGATCCCTTTAGCCGTAAGGGCCATATCTAACTCCCTCTTGAATATATCCAATGAACTGGCATCAACAACGCTCTGCAGTAGGGAATTCCACAGGTTAACAACTGGGTGAAGAAGTTTCTCCTCATCTCAGTCCTAAATGGCTTACTCCTTACCCTTAGACTATGTCCCCTGGTTCTGGACTTCCCCAACATCGGGAACATTCTTCCTGCATCTAACCTGTCCAGTCCCGTCAGAATTTTATGTTTCTATGAGCTCCCCTCTTATCCTTCTAAACTCCAGTGAATACAGGCCCAGTCAATCCAGTCATGCCTCATATGTCAGTCCCACCATCCCGGAAATCAGTCTGATGAACCTTCTCTGCACTCCCTCAATAGCAAGAATGTCCTTCCTCAGATTAGGAGACCAAAACTGAACACAATATTCCAGGTGAAGCCCTGTACAACTGCAGTAAGACCTCCCTGCTCCAATACTCAAATCCCCTAGCTATGAATGCAAACATACCATTTGCCTTCTTCATTGCCTGCTGTAGCTGCATGCCAACTTTCAATGACTGATGTACCATGACACCCAGGTCTCGTTGCACCTCCCCTTTTCCTAATCTATCGCCATTCAGATAATATTCTGCCTTCGTGTTTTTGCCACCAAAGTGGATAACCTCACATTTATTCACATTATACTGCATCTGCCATGCCTTTGCCCGAACCTGTCCAAGTCACCCTGCAGCCTCTTAGCGTCCTCCTCACACTGCCATCCAGCTTAGTGTCATCTGCAAACTTGGAAATATTACACTGAATTCCTTCATCTAAATCATTAATGTATATAGTAAATAGCTGGGGTCCTAGCACTGAGTCCTGTGGCACTCCACTAGTCACTGCCTGCCATTCTGAAAAGGACCCATTTATTCCGACTCTCTGCTTCCTGTCTGCCAACCAGTTCTCTATCCACATCAGCACATTACCCCCAATACCATCTGCTTTGATTTTGCACACTAAATCTCTTGTGTGGAACCTTGTCAAAAGCCTTTTGAAAGTCTAAGGGTGGAGGAGAAGACTTCCGAGCCAGAAGGAAATTCTTCCTCCCGACTCGCATCTGTGCTGGTGGTTGGAGCGCAGTGCCATCTCCCGACACTATCGCATGTAGCATGGCATGGACGCCGGCGGTCATTTGGCCCATTGCCACAACCATGCGCTCCATACCCTCCGTTATGCGAGCAGACATTGCGGCAATGTTCCCGGTCAACCCACCAATCGCCTGGAGGAGCTCTTGACTGATGGCAACGCTCTCCCTGCACAGTATGACCATGTCCTCGTTAGGATCTGCCCGTCGCAGTGCGTGCCGACCTCGCTGACTCAATCTCCGTGGGGTCAGCGTGGGCACTGTACACCTTGGAGTCGCCTGCTGCAAGCCGCTTGGGCCCGCTACTTCTTCCGTCGAAGACGACGATGTGGCCGCAGATACAGCAGATTCCGGGATGCAAGGGGCGTCCTCCTCGGTATCCTGCAATTCCTCCTCTGGCTCCGTGGTCTCCTCATCAGTACCCGTGGTGATAATCACCTGTAAAGGGACAGGGACAGGCCTCCCTTTGCGCCTACGGAGTAGGACCTGCAAAACACAATTGAGCTTATTGAGCTTATTGAGCAGCAGGGTACACATGATTCTTGTGCTGCGCTGGCATACGTAGGAGGAGCTGCACTACTGCAATAAATGTGGCCAAGTGACGTTACGTATTAATACATCATATGGTAGTACGTCTATATGGAATTCACCACCCCAGAGAGCTGTGGAGGTTGGATCAGTGACTATATTTGAGGCAGAGATAGACAGACTTCTGAATGATAAGGAAGTGAAGGGTTATGGGGAGCAGGCAGGGAAGTGGTCACAGTCTAAGGATAAGGGGTAAGCCATTTAGGACCGAGATGAGGAGAAACTTCTTCACCCAGAGAGTGGTGAACCTGTGGAATTCTCTACCACAGAAAGTAGTTGAGGCCAATTCACTAAATATATTCAAAAAGGAGTTAGATGTAGTCCTTACTACTAGGGGGATCAAGGGGTATGGCGAGAAAGCAGGAATGGGGTACTGAAGTTGCATGTTCAGCCATGAATTCATTGAATGGCGGTGCAGGCTCGAAGGGCCGAGTGGCCTACTCCTGCACCTATTTTATATGTTTCTATAAGTGGAGCTGAGCCCTAGATCAGATCAGCCATGATCTTATTAAATGGCGGAGCAGGCTCGAGCGGCCAGATGGCCTACTCCTGCTCCTATTTCTTATGTTGTTAACCTGAGAGTAGTACAGAAGCTGCATGCATAACATGACACCATTCATATATTATAATGAAATACTGTTAGATTACTTTGAACTTGAATTACCACTGCTTTACATCTTACTCACGTGACGCGAGCAAGGGATCTGCACCACCATTGATGGCCGAGCGACTGTGACTGCCCACCAGTGCTGCAGTGCGTTCCTCCAAATCCGTCAGGATGGTCAGCTGGGCAGGGCCACCTCCTGTGCACCTGCGCTCTGCCCGATTCTTAGGTATCTTCCTCAGCAAACGTGACAAGAGCATGGCATAAGCTAATTGACTAAGTACTATCATGGAAAGACAACAGGTTCCAACATTATATGCTAATACGGTTTGTATCCACAATTGATGCATGGTTATAACATCTACCTTCAGATAAAATATTTCATAAGATCGTGTTTAGGATCTAATGCTTGACACAAAACATCTCGACTACAATTTGCACAAGGGCCCCCGGGGGGTGCGGGGAATCAAGACCACTGGTGAGCTCGGCATTGACAGGAGCTAATGTCTGAAAGTGTCCCAGGGCAGACAGTGAGCCAGGGCAGCTCTCTCCCAGTCCAGGCTGGGTCACTGTGTAAGTGACAGCAGCTGGAGAGACTGACCGTCTGGGTAAAGGCGACCGGACCCCTCAGTGCTCAGTCGTGCCCCATCCACCAACGTAACCCAAAAGGAGACGGTGCCGTAATTAGACTTAAAGGGTGCAGGTTCCAAACCCTGTCCAGATCTTAGCATTGAATCTAATTTCAATCCGGCAGATTTACATATTCTGTGAATTATTACAATTTAAAATCTATTTAATACTTACTCTTGCCGAAGCAACCAGGCTGTTCCAGCGCTTGCGGCACTGGTCCTATCCCCTCGGCTCGTGGGACACCGAGGACACCACATCGGTGATACGTCCGGGGTGGAGGTTTCCCACGCCAACCCCGGGTTAATTGGCCGCACCTCGAGTGTACCTCCTGGACGAGGACGTCGTTGGCCTCGTCGGAGAAGGGTTTTGCCCTCCTCCTCTCCTCCACATCCTGGCCACTCTCGCCCACTCTTGCTCCTGGTTGGACATTTTTGCCTTATTGATTTTTGTTGATCTCTGCTCTGTTTATCTGTCTCTCTCTCCCTGTATCCCTCCGTCTGTCTCTCTCTCTCTCTCTCTCTCCCTCTCTTTGCCTTCTGCGCATGCCCAGATGATCCCTGACTTCCCGAAACCTTCTTTGCAAAAAAAAACCCAACATGCGCAGAAAGGCCGTTGCTAGGGCTGCCAGCCTGCCACATCGCTGAGACCCATTTCACATCGCTGAGACCCATTTCACATCGCTGAGACCCATTTCACATCGCTCTGCTATCACCCCCCAAAAAAGCCAAAAGTAGCAATCAGAAAAATGGGCGATCTTCCAGTGATCCTGAAAGCTGAAACATCGCTAAAGCTGAAACATCGCTAAAGCTGAAACATCGCTAAAGCTGGAACATTGCCCATTTTTTGGGCGACAGCCAGCTAAATGGAAAGTCTAGCCCAAGGATCCCACATGCTTTTTAACAGTCTTCTCAACTTGTCACCTTCATAAACTTGTGCACCTACACCCCCAGGTCTCTCTTTTTACAGATCTCATCAGCTGACTCCTTAGGAACATAAGAACAGGAGTAGGCCATTCAGCCCCTCAAGTCTATCCACCATTCAATGAGATTATGGCTAATCTGTGACTGAACTCCATATATCCGCTTTTGCCCCATATCCCTTAATACCTTTGGTTAACAAAAAGCTATCAATCTCTGATTTAAAATTAACAATTGACCCAGCCTCCACGGCTGTTTGGAGAATAATAGACACATAGAAAATTACAGCACAGATTGGGACAATTCGGCCAATCGTGTCTGTGCTGACTCTTTGGAAGAACAGTCGTGCTTAGTCCCACATCCCTGCTTTTTGTCCGTAACCCTGTAAGTTCCTCATCCTCAAGCTCCCTTTTAAAATTATTTCTGAAATCAGCTTCCACCATCTTTTCAGGTAGAGCATTCCAGATCCCAACAACACTGAAAGATAAAAAAATTCTCCTCATCTTCCCTCTAGGGGCTAGATTTTACACTTTTGTGCAGATCACCCAAAAATGGATGTTAGTTCCGGCGTGGGCAGTAAAAATGGGGTTCTCAAAGCCCCTAGTCTCCAGTTTTGAAACTGGGTGTTATCGCGAGCGATAAGAAATGGGCGGTAGCATTAAATCTCTCTGACCTTCTGCCATAAAGTGTCGCCGTCCTTAGCAACAGCATGGCAACGCTCGATTCCCGTGATTCAGGAGGTCTAGGGTCATCGTGACATGCACAGAGAGGAGACAGAGAGAGAGAGAGCTGAGAAGGACTGAAGGCGTGTATGGGTGTGGTGTGGCTGCTTTGGGAGTAAGGAGGGAGAGTTTAGAGCTTTACAGCAAATTGGGGAAAAAAAATTAGTTGTTACCAGCCAGATATTTGCCCGAATTTGGTGCCTATAATGGAGGGAGAGGAGGAGGCGACATAGCACACTGTGGAGACTGATGCTGGTGAGAGCAGTGAGCTGGGAAAGGAGCACATTGGAGGGCGCAAAAGAGCGAGGAGGTTCTCGGACAAGGCAAATGTCTTCCTCCTGCCGGAAGTCGAGTTACGTTCGGGTGATTTGACCCAGGGAGGGCGTGGGAAGCCCACCCCAAAGGCCTACCAGAAGATATGGGCCGAGATAGCAGAGGTGGTCTCGTCAGTGACCAATAAGGAGCGTGAGGGCAACCAATGTCGCAAACGATGGAATGACCTTGTCGGATGCGCAAGAGTAAATATTACATTTATTTACATGTACTTATGTATTTATATAATTTGATTTGTAAGAGTCATGAGTGACTATCATCAGATGTGAGGTCTTTCACTTTTAGAACATAAGAGCACAAGAATTAGGAACAGGAGAAGGCCATTTAGCCCTTCGAGCCTGCTCCACCATTCAACAAGATCATGGACTCAGCTCCACTTACCCGCCCGCTCCCCGTAACCCTTAATTCCCTTATTGGTTAAAAATCTATCGATCTGTGACTTGAATAGATTCAATTAGCTAGCCTCAACTGCTTCCTTGGGCAGGGAATTCCACAGATCACAACCCTCTGGGAGAAGAAATTCCTTCTCAACTCGGTTTTAAATTGGCTCCCCCTTATTTTGATGCTGTGCCCCCTAGTTCTAGTCTCCCCGACCAGTGGAAACAACCTCTCTGCCTCGATCTTGTCTATCCCTTTCATTATTTTAAATGTTTCTATAAGATCACTCCTCATCCTTCTGAACTCCAATGAGTAAAGACCCAGTCTACTCAATCTATCATCATAAGATAACCCCCTCATCTCCGGAATCAGCCTCGTGAATCGTCTCTGTACCCCCTCCAAAGCTAGTATATACTTCCTTAAGTAAGGTGACCAAAACTGCACGCAGTACTCCAGGTGCGGCCTCACCAATACCCTATACAGTTGCAGAAGGACCTCCCTGCTTTTGTACTTCATCCCTCTCGCAATGAGGGGCAACATTCCATTCGCCTTCCTGATTACCTGCTGCACCTGCAAACTAACTTTTTGGGATTCATGCACAAGGACCCCCAGGTCCCTCTGCACCGCAGCATGTTGTAATTTCTCCCCATTCAAATAATATTCCCTTTTACTGTTTTTTTTCCCAAGGTGGATGACCTCACACTTTCCGACATTGTATTCCATCTGCCAAACCTTAGCCCATTCGCTTAACCTATCTAAATCTCTTTGCAGCCTCTCTGTGTCCTCTACACAACCCACTTTCCCACTAATCTTTGTGTCATCTGCAAATTTTGTTACACTAAACTCTGTCCCCTCTTCCAGGTCATCTATGTATATTGTAAACAGTTGAGGTCCCAGCACCGATCCCTGTGGCACCCAACTAACCACCGATTTCCAACCCGAAAAGGACCCATTTATCCCAACTCTCTGCTTTCTGTTAGCCAGCCAATTCTCTATCCATGCTAATACATTTCCTCTGATTCCATGTACCTTTATCTTCTGCAGTAACCTTTTGTGTGGCACCTTATCGAATGCCTTTTGAAAATCTAAATACACCACATCCATCGGTACACCTCTATCCACCATGCTCGTTATATCCTCAAAGAATTCCAGTAAATTAGTTAAACATGATTTCCCCTTCATGAATCCATGCTGCGTCTGCTTGATTGCACTATTCCTATCTAGATGTCCTGCTATTTCTTCCTTAATGATAGTTTCAAGCATTTTCCCCACTACAGATGTTAAACTAACCGGCCTATAGTTACCTGCCTTTTGTCTGCCCCCCTTTTTAAACAGAGGCGTTACATTAGCTGCTTTCCAATCCGCTGGTACCTCCCCAGAGTCCAGAGAATTTTGATAGATTATAATGAATGCATCTGCTATAACTTCCGCCATCTCTTTTAATACCCTGGGATGCATTTCATCAGGACCAGGGGACTTGTCTACCTTGAGTCCCATTAGCCTGTCCAGCACTACCCCCCTAGTGATAGTGATTGTCTCAACGTCCTCCCTTCCCACATTCCTGTGACCAGCAATTTTTGGCATGGTTTTTGTGTCTTCCACTGTGAAGACCGAAGCAAAATAATTATTTAAGGTCTCTGCCATTTCCACATTTCCCATTATTAAATCCCCCTTCTCATCTTCTAAGGGACCAACATTTACTTTAGTCACTCTTTTCCGTTTTATATATCTGTAAAAGCTTTTACTATCTGTTTTTATGTTTTGCGCAAGTTTACCTTCGTAATCTATCTTTCCTCTCTTTATTGCTTTCTTAGTCCTTCTTTGCTGTTGTTTAAAATTTTCCCAATCTTCTAGTTTCCCACTAACCTTGGCCACCTTATACGCATTGGTTTTTAATTTGATATTCTCCTTTATTTCCTTGGTTATCCACGGCTGGTTATCCCTTCTCTTACCGCCCTTCTTTTTCACTGGGATATATTTTTGTTGAGCACTATGAAAGAGCTCCTTAAAAGTTCTCCACTGTTCCTCAATTGTGCCACCGTTTAGTCTGTGTTTCCAGTCTACTTTAACCAACTCTGCCCTCATCCCACTGTAGTCCCCTTTGTTTAAGCATAGTACGCTCGTTGGAGACACTACTTCCTCACCCTCAATCTTTATTAACAATTCAACCATACTGTGATCACTCATTCCGAGAGGATCTTTTACTAGGAGATCGTTTATTATTCCTGTCTCATTACACAGGACCAGATCTAAGATAGCTTGCTCCCTTGTAGGTTCTGTAACATACTGTTCTAAGAAACAATCCCGTATGCATTCTATGAATTCCTGCTCCAGGCTACCCCGTGCGATTTGAATTGACCAATCGATATGTAGGTTAAAATCCCCCATGATTACTGCCGTTTCTTTTTCACATGCCTCCATTATTCCCTTGATTATTGCCCGCCCCACCGTGAAGTTATTATTTGGGGGCCTATAAACTACACCCACCAGTGAGTTTTTCCCCTTACTATCTCTAATCTCCACCCACAATGATTCAACATTTTGTTCATTAGAGCCAATATCGTCTCTCACAACTGCCCCGATATCATCCTTTATTAACAAAGCTACCCCAACTCCTTTCCCTTCTTGTCTATCTTTCCGAATCGTCAGATACCCCTGTATGTTTAATTCCCAGTCTTGGCCACCCTGCAACCACATTTCTGTAATGGCCACCAAATCATACCCATTTGTAATGATTTGTGCCGTCAACTCATTTACTTTATTTCGAATGCTGCGTGCATTTAGGTAGAGTGTTTTAATACTAGTTTTTAAACCATGATTTTTAGTTTTGACCCCTCCTGCAGCCCCTTTACATTCAGTGGCCCTTTTTGTTTTTTGCCTTGGGTTTCTCTGCCCTCCACTTTTACTCATCTCCTTTCTGGGAGTGTTTGTACTGGGAATGTTGTAGTCAAAGCCTGCGGTCACGGTGTACGTCTTTAGGTAAAGAATGATAATTATCACAATAATCATAATTACATCTGTCGGGTTATGTGTTGTATCTGTCTCTGTGACAGTACCTAGCAATGATTTCATGCAATGATCTCATGCCATGTCGTCCTGGCACCTTTTACAGAAGAAGTTATCGACGATCAGGTCCATGCAGAGGCGAACGGGTGGGGGGCCACCAGTCCCCAGCGACATCACTGAGATGGAGGAGCGGGTGCTCGCACTCGTGGGGAAGCATCCCTGGATGGCCACGCAGGCATCTGCAGACCCTGAAGTGATGCCACGTGAGTAAAGCTTACACCATTGCGTGATGTAAAGTCAATAGATGCCACACCCACTCATATCCGAGCAATAATATATGATAAATTATTTCTAAAATTCTCCTATAAATAATGCTGGCCTCATGAAAATCATTGCAATGCAGAATGTGTTGATGGTCATGAAATGTGATGCTTGATGATTTTGATAGCGGTGGTGCTTTTGTCATGCATCTGCTGTGTGTAGCGCTGGAATCACCTTATGGCTCTCGCACTCCCTTCTCCTCTAATAACCTCCATTTGTGTTTTGCAGCTCAGCCAGCAGCGCGGCCCCAGGCAAGACCACAGAGGCCAGAAGGTGGGGGCGCGGGGCCGGACTCGCCGGACAATCCTACATCTGGTGCTGAGGAGCTCCGATTCTCACCCGTCGATCCGCTGGATCTGTCCTCTACGGATGAGAGCTCGGACTTTGAGGAACCTGCATCGCCACGGTCCAGAATCCATTCCACCCCAAGGCCATCTAGTGCTCCTCCGGCCATTCTCGCCTCCACTCTGGAGATACCGGCCCCAAGCACCTCACCACAGGGCACCCCATTTGTTCTCAGGACGGCACCGACCCCGCGGAGGTTTCGTGGACGCGGCAGGTCTGTTCCACGAGCGCCAAATGAGAGCGGAGAGATGGTACAGTTGTCCAGGAGGACTGTAGACATTGGTGACCAGATCCTCGATGCAATGGGGGGCATATCCCGACAGCTGGCCACCATGACTGAGTACGTTCCGTGGATAGCAGAGGCCCTGGAGGCGATAGCCAGGAACACTGCTGGCACAGGTCTCCCAGTGGTCCCGAAGCGCAGCACTCCACTTCTAGGTTCCGCAACTCCAATCCCAATGACAGATGAGAGGCAGGACCAAGATCCTGCTTCTGGATCTGAGAATGTTCCCACCACGGCACCCCCCGCTCCAGTACGCGTCCAACCACCGCCTCTGCCTTCATACCCCCTAATGAGGCACCGCCTGAGGAGCTCTTTGGCCAGGTGGCATGGAGCGAGGAGGGGAAGGGGTAGAGGTGGGGAGAAGAAAGGGGGGGCGGGGGAAAGAAAGTGAGGTGCATGTCCACAGGTGAAGGCTGTGTTATATTTCCATCTGGGTGTATGCAATTTGCTGTGATGTATGGGGTGAGGAGGCCACCCTCCTGATTTGCATTTGTAATTCTGTGTTGCTGGACATGTTGACCATTTGATTGATGTCAATGGTCAAAAAGTGGGGTGGGGGTGTTTTTGCCCGTAATACTTATGATTTCAGACCAATGGTCGTATAAAATGTTTTTTATTCAACATAACCTATTTGTGCATTGTCTCAGATAACTGGACCGTTACACATTGGTGATTCCTTAACATGAAAGGGTTAACTAAAACTTAACTTGAATTAACTTAAACTTTAACTGGCACCAAGGTGATGCCCACCATTGATGTCTGAGCTACACACACACAGCAGTGTGTCAACATTGTCAATCACAGCAACGTGCTTCCAGGCAAATCGTTCAGTTATGAGCTCCTGACGTAAGAGCTATGTAGCCACCACAGGCCCTTTCCTTTGATCTGGAGGGGGTTGTGGGCATGGTTGCCTAGCCAGCCTGATTGTCTGACTCTAGCTCAGCGTCCAGCCCCTCGTCCTCCTCTTCCTCTCTGTCCTGAGGTGGACCATCAGTCCCTTCTGGCAATTCTTGTCCCTCCTGATAGCCGGGTTGTGCAGCATGGAGCACACGACTAGGAATTGAGCTACTTGCTCAGGGTTGTATTGTAGCTCAACTCCTGTGTGCTCCAGGCATCTAAAGCGCTGCCTAAGCACAGTTATTGTTTTCTGGACCACATTGCGTGTGGCTCTATGGCTCTGGTTGTATCACTTCTCAGCCTCGATGTGGGTGTCACGCAGGGGGGTCATCAGCCAGGTGGCTAGGCCATATAGGTTATCACCAAGCATCTAACATTGTCCTTGTGGCTGAATCTTAAACATGTCAGAGACAACGCTCTCACGCAGGATGTGAGCCTCATCGAAGCTGCCCGGACATTTGGCATTCACTGCCAGTATGATCTGGTTGTGGTCGACAACTAGTTGGACCTTCAGGGAGTGAAATCTTTTTTGTTAAGTATGGAAGAACTCCACAAGACTGAGTACTGTGTGCTAAAACTAATGTAACCTTAGTCTCTTTAATATAACTCCAGAGTGCCTAAGCAGCATGGCAGACAACCTCTTATACTCCCTTGCACGAGGTGTGCAGTGACCCTTGTGCCTCCAACAATTGCGCCCTCTGGTGGCAAGTCTTACACAGTTACAATGTTTACATATATATAACATCATTCCCTCCCCCCCCCAAAGTATTTGATACAAATTATTTAGAAGTTGAGACAATCCGGGGCCCTACGCTCCCTGGTTGATGGTCTGAGTTCAAATTCTGGTATGGGTGAGTTGGTCGGACCATCGCTGGTCTGACAGCACTGTTGGGAATGGGGGGTTCATCCTCTTGATTGACAGTGATGTCGATTGCTGGTTGAGTGTGTGTTGGTGGATCAATGATGGTGATGTCCTCTTCAGGTTGTTCCTGGTTGTCGGTGAACCGCAGTTTGGCCTGATCCAAATGCTTTCTGCATGTTTGTCCATTCAATAGTTTGACTATAAACACTCTTTTCCCCTCCTTGGCCAAGACAGTGCCAGTGACCCATTTAGGACCATGACCGTAATTAAGGATCGTGGTACATGTTTTGCTGGTGACGCCGGGTTTCCACATGATCATTTAGATCCGGGTGGACTAGGGAAAGCCTGGTTTTGAGTGCTCTCTTCATCAACAATTCTGCAGGGGGAGCCCCAGTGAGCGAGTGGGATCGCGTCAGATAGCTGAACAGAACCCGAGATAAGTGGATCTGCAAGGAGCCTTCCGTCATGCGTTTCAAGCTCTGCTTGATAGTTTGGACTGCCCGTTCCGCTTGACCGTTGGATGCGGGCTTAAACGGGGCAAACCTGACCTGCTTGATGTCATTGTGGGTCATAAACTCATTGAATTCCGAACTGGTGAAACACGGTCCATTGTCACTGACAAGGACATCGGGCAAACCATGGGTGGCGAACATAGACCGGAGGCTTTCAATGGTGGCAGTGGATGTGCTGGATGACATGATTACGCATTCAATCCATTTAGAGTAAGCGTCCACTATAACTAAAAACATCTTTCCGAGAAAGGGGCCAGCAAAATCTACATGGATCCTGGACCACGGTTTGAAGGGCCATGACAACAGACTCAATGGAGTCTCCCTTGGTGCATTGCTCAATTGTGAGCACGTGTTGCACTGGTGTATGCATGACTCTAAGTCCGAGTCAATGCCGGGCCACCAAACATGCCACCTGGCTATAGTCTTCATCATGATTATGCCTGGGTGGATATTGTGTTGGTCTTTTATAAACGTTTCCCTGCCTTTTTTTGGAAAAACCACTCGATTATCCTATAAGAGACAATCCGACTGGATGGACATATCATCTTTGCGTCGGTTGGCCGGGAATGGCCGACCAGCTCCCATTGAGGACACAACTTTTTACAAGTGATAGCACAGGATTCTGGCTGGTCCAGGTCCTGATCTGGCGAGCAGTGACGGGTGGCCCCTCGCTCTCAAAAGCATCCATGACCAGTAGCAAGTCTGTGGGCTGCGCCATTTCCACCCCAGTAGTGGGCAATGGTAGCCGACTGAGGGCTTCAGCACAGTTCTCCGTGCTTGGTTTGTGGAGGATAACATAGTCATAGGTGGACAATGTTAGTGCCATCATTGGATGTGGGTCGAAGCATTGGTGTTTATACCTTTGCTCTCTGAAAACCCGTGAAATGAGCGTTTTGTGGTCGGTTTCAAGCTCAAACCGATGTCCAAATAGGTATTGGTGCATTTTCTTAACCCCATATACACATGCTAACGCCTTTTTCTAGACCATACTGTAGGCTCTTTCAGCCTTAGACAGACTGCTAGACGCGTATGCAACTGATTGATGTTTGCCTGATACATTGGTTTGCTGTAACACACAGCCGACCTCGTACGAAGATGCATCACAAGCTAGCACTAATCATTTACATGGGTCATTCAGTACAATTAACTTTTTAAAACAAAGTAGGTTTCTGGCCTTCTCAAAGGCTGTCTCTTGAGATTTACCCCAAACCCAGTCATCACCCTTACGTAGCAACATGTGCAATGGTTCCAGCAAAGTGCTTAACCCAGGTAGAAAGTTACCAAAATAGTTGAGGAGTCCCAGGAACGAACACAGCTCCATCACATTCTGTGGTCTGGGTGCATTCTTGATGGCCTCCATCTTTGAGTCCGTGGGTCTGATGCCGTCCGCCGCAATCTTTCTCCCTCTGGTGCCAGGAAAACACACTTGGAGCATTTCAGCCTGAGTCCTACTCTGTCTAGTCGACTTAGAACCTATTCCAGGTTGTGCAGGTGTTCGGTGGTGTCACGACCGGTGATCAGGATGTCATCTTGAAACACAATGGTGCATGGAACCAATTTCAGCAGACTCTCCATGTCCCTCTGGAAGATGGCAGCAGCTGAGCGAGTCCCAAAAGGGCATCTGTGGTATATAAACAATCGATTTGTACGTGTTGATGCACGTCAATCTTTTCGAAGATTCAGCCAGCTCCTGTGTCATGTAGGCGGAGGTTAGATCCAACTTGGTGAACGACTTCTCCCCGCTAATGCTGCGAACAGGTCATCCGCCTTGGGTAGCGGGTACTGGTCTTGTAACAAGACTCAGTTGATCATTACCTTGTAGTCTCCGCAGATTCTGACTGTGCCATCGCTTTTCAACACTGGAACAATTGGACTGTTCCACTCGTTGAACTCGACTGGCGATATGATTCCCTCTTGTTGAAGTCTGTCCAGTTCAATCTCGACTTTCTCCCTCATCATATATGGAACCACTCGAGCCTTGTGATGAACGGGTCTTGCATCGGGGACTAGATGGATCTGTACCTTGGCGCCTGTGAAGTTGCCGATGCCTGGTTCAAATAGCGACGGAAACTTGCTCAGCACTTGGGCGCATGAGGCATCATCCACTGAAGATAGTACTTTGATGTCGTCCCAGTTCCATCGAATCTTTCCCAGCCAGCTTCTGCCGAATAGCGTTGGGTCATCGCCTGGTACAATCCACAGTGATAAATCATGCACAGCTCTATCGTACGATACCTTAACTGCCGCACTGCCAATGACTGGTATGAGCTCTTTGGTGTAGGTGCGCAGCTTTGTCTGAATCGGGCTCAGTTTGGGCCTTTGTGCCTTGTTGCCCCACAGTTTCTCAAAAGCCTTCTGGCTTATAATTGACTGACTCGCCCACGTGTCCAACTCCATTAATACCGGAATACCGTTCAATTTGACATGATAGGAGGGTTCTTGGTAGTGAAGATGTGTATCCCATATGCTTCTTCCTCAGG
The DNA here is from genome assembly GCF_044704955.1 of Pristiophorus japonicus. Classification (NCBI taxonomy): domain Eukaryota; kingdom Metazoa; phylum Chordata; class Chondrichthyes; family Pristiophoridae; genus Pristiophorus; species Pristiophorus japonicus. The sequence goes on along the minus strand of NC_091979.1, from coordinate 215,141,920 downwards.
TTGAGTTGCCTGTCTTGTTTGTTCTGCGTGATCCGCGCCGGATCGATCATCCTCTGCCGACTCTGCCACGTGGTGATTCGTAGCACTCTTGCACATTCGCTGGAGGTGCCCCATTGTTTCGCAGCCTTTGCACACGTAGTGCTTGAATCGACATTGATGGGCTCGATGATTACCCCCGCAGCGCCAACATGGTGCTAATGGATTTGCATTCAGACTCTGAGTCATCCTAGGTCTTGCAGCTGCAGATGTGTAGGCCCTGCCATATGCAGTTCTGCCTGCTAGCGACATTATTATATGCACAGTACTTGCCGGTGAGCTTCGATGCTGGGAAGATATCTGTCTGGTATTATCGCTCGTGGCTATGAATGCCTGGGCTATCGTGATGGTCTTGCTCAGGTCTAGGGATTCGGCGGACAGCAGCTTGCGAAGAATGACCTCGTGGCCGATGCTAAGCACAAAAATGTCCCGCAGCATTTCCCACAAAAATTCAGCAAATTTGCAAGTTCCCGCAAGGTGTCTCAGGCTGGTGACATAACTCGCCACGTCCTGGCCCTCGGAGCGATGGTGTGTGTAGAAGCGATAACTGGCCATTAAGACGCTCTCCTTCGGCTTGAGGTGGTTCCGAACCAGCGTACACAACTCTGTATATGTCTTCTCCACTGGTTTCTCCGGTGCTAGCAGATTCTTGATGAGACCGTATATTGTGGACCCACACACGGTGAGGAGAATCGCCCTGCGCTTGATCGCTTTATCGTGCCCATCCAACTCGTTGGCCACGAAGTACTGGTTGAGATGCTCAACGAAGGCTTCCCAATCATCACCACCTACACATCTCTCTAAAATACCTACGGCAGCCACGAACGTGAAAGTTTGTAATCTGTTACTCGTCGCCAATTGTTAACTATGGAAGAACTCCACAAGACTGAGTACTGTGAGCTAAAACTGATGTGACCTTAGTCTCTTTAATACAACTCCAGAGTACCTAAGCATGGCAGACCGACTTTTATACTCCCTTGCACGAGGTGTGTGGGCGACTCTTGGGCCTCCAACAGTTGCGTCCTCTGGTGGCAAGTCTTATACAGTTGCAATGTTTACATACGTAGCACTTTTCTGTTACGAAAAAGCTCTGGCTCCTGAGAAGGTGCCCGGATGGCGATGTGAGTGCACTGTATTGCTCCCTGCACCCTGGGGAACTTAGCAATGCGGTAGAATACTCCAGCTATGTCAGTCTGAGCCTCCATGGTCATGGGGAAGCTGATAAGTTCCATCCTACGCATGTACAGGGCCTTGTGACCTGTCTAATGCAGTGATGTGTGACATGGTGAGACAGAGGGGAAACCTCGACTGCGGAGGGCTGCAAGGAAGCGGACGCGTAGAAAGATAGTGCCGCGGTGACCTTGACCTTGTCCGAAGTGATGTCCTGATGGCAGGCTGCATATGTGGCCTGATGAGCTGGCATATTTCAGTGATCACCACTTTGTGGAAGCACAGTCTCCGAAGGCAGGTGTGCTCGGACACGTCGACGTAAGGCCTCTTCTCCCTGTAAGTGCGGGGTGTGTATGGTCTGGGCATCCTCCTCATTCTGGCACGTCTTAGATTGGGCACATAATGATGTGCATCAGACATTGAGCCATCTGCATTCTGCAGCATCTACATATTAATCGATGCAGGCTGAGAAATGGCTGGCCCCATTCCAATGAAAGTGTAATAGCGATTGATCAGAAGCAATAATTTCCACACTAAAATACAGCTATAGTAAACCCCAATCGTCCAGAGTCTGAAAATATGTCTGTTGAGATGGTCACTTCACCTGAGAAGAACTCCAGAGTCAATCCAAACTCCCCTGAAGTTGAAGCAGCTTTTTGAATGAAGCGACCTGCGATTTGAAAAATGGCGCGCACACCACTGTGATTCGTTCAGAACAGTTCCACTTTTTCTGAGCGGTGTTTTGGGCGAGTGATATTGTGGGCGAGATGTGTGCCAGGTGGTGAAAGTGACGCTGGGTAATCTCTTGGGCATTAATTTCGGCAAATGTGATCTTTACGACAAAATAAAGTGGGCGGTTGGTATTATTGAATCTCGGCGTTAATTATGTAATTATGTGCGGAAAGTAACATTGGGCGATATTATGGGCGTTGGTTTCGCCCATTCTGATGATTCCGCCCAAAAAGAGTAGGCGGCCAGTCATATTTTTTCCCAGCGTTACGTACATGAGGAAAGTAACGCTCGGTGATAAATGTCCGAAAAATGGGCATCAGTTTCCATTTTGTGGTTAAATGGGTGATATCTGGACGTTATACCTCATTTCAGTGGTAAAATGGACATTAAGTGGGCATTATGCATGCAAAAATAATGGAAAGTCTAGCCCTAGATCTTTTGCCAATGATTTTGAATCTATGACCACTGGTTATTGGCCCACTTGCCAGAGGGAATGATTTCTCTCTGTTTACTCTATCAAAACCTAATTTTGAAAATCTCTTAACCTTTTCTGTTCCAAGGAGAACAGTTCTACCTTTTCCAACCTCTCCTCATAACTGAATTCCCTCATCCCTGGTAACATTCTGGTCAACCTCCTCTGTACCTTTTCTTAAGCCTTTACATCTTTCCCGACGTGGTGCCCAGAATTGTCCACAATACTGAAGTAGAGGCCTAGCCAGTAATTTATAAAGTACTAGCACGATCTCTTTGCTTTGATATTCAATTCCTCTATTTATAAACCCAAGTAACCCACATGCTTTTTTAACCACCTTATCAACTTGCCCTGCCACCTTTAAGGATTTATGTATATGGACACCAAGGTCTCTCTGCTCATTTACACTTTTCAAATTAAGACATAGTATTAAAAGTAGAAACAAAGTGCACAGAGGACTGGGAGAGACAGCTATTAGAAATAATACTGAATAAAGTGGGATCATAGAAAATACAAAGAGGTCTAAGTTAGGTTTGGATTGCATGCGTGTAAATGCGCAAAGTGTGGTTAATAAGGTTGATGAGCTGCAGGCAAAAATAACCATGTGGGAATATGACGTAGTGGTGATAACGGAGACCTGGCTCCAAAAAGGGGAGGATTAAATACCTAATATTCCTGGGCACAAGGTATTCAAGTAGGATAGGGAAGGAAAAAAAGCTGTGTGTGTGGGGGGCTTGGGGGGGGGGGGTGAGGGGTGGCAGTAGCAGTTTTGATTAAGGAAAATATTACAGTGCTAGAAAGAGAGAATATCCTACAGGGGCCAAAGAAAAAATCTATTTGGTTGGAATTAAGAAATAATAAAGGAGCTATTACATTATTTGATGTAGTTTATAGGCCAACAAATAATGGGAAGGAGACAGAGGAGCAGATTTGCGGGTAAATTACTGAGAGGCGCAAGAAATAGAATAGAATAGTGAGAATGGGAGATGTTAATTACCCTAATATAGACTGGGACAGTAATAGTGTAAAGGGCAGAGAAGGGGAGGAATTTCTGAAGTGTGTTCAGGAGAATTTTCTTGATCAGTATGTTTCCGGCCCAGTGGGGAATGAAATGGGTCAGGTGGAGAATGTCACAGTAGAGGAGCATCTTGGGAATAGTGATCATAGTATCATAAGATTTACATTAGTTATGGTGAAGGAAAAGGAACAATCTAGAATAAATTACTTAACTGGAGGAGGGCTAATTCACTGAATTGAGTAGGGATCTGGTCTGGGTAAATTGGAGTCAAATTGGTGGATAGAAATGTAATAGAGCAGTGAGCGACAGAAGAAATGATTCGGGTACAGTCCAGGTACAAAGGGAGGACAAAAAAACTCAAGCTCCCTGGATCACAAAAGAGTTGGAGAGTAGGAGGAAGCAGAAAAAGCAGGGACAGATGTCAGTTTTGTAATACAAGGAAGAATCAGGCCTCAATTATGACACGCAGCTCCTGTTTGTAAACCTGGGAGGCGTCCAGACCGCCAGGTGGGGGCTACCTGTCTTTTACCAGGAACTCATCAGGGTCTGGAACAAAATCGCCACAAGCACAGTTCTCCCCCATCTGGAGTGGCGGCTGTTCTTCGGGAGCTGCTGTTCAGGAATCTGTATCTCCATGAACGCGGTTTTAGGTGGCAGGTGGATGAGAGGGCTGTGTTTGGCAAGGTGAGCAGGGTCAGGAACCTACTGGATGGTGGAGGAGCGGGCTGGATGGCACTTGAAGAGCTGACACGGCATCTATCCTGGGCCGACGTCCAGCACATGACCAATGCCATCGAGTCGCTGAAAACAGCACTGGGCCCTGACTCCGTTAGGTGTGTCGAGGAGGCTCAAGCACGTGGGGCGATCCCGTCCGAACTGACCCCCGTCCGTACGGAATTCCTCATCAGCGCCAAGCCCCAAAACCTCCCTTGGGAGCCGGCGCCTCAAAACTTGAGCCTCCTCCGGGGAATCCCCTCCGTGCCTTCAGTTCTGCATGGAGGAGATTCCTGTATGGGCTGCTCCTGCATACTCTCCACTTTGCCACCCTCGACTGCCATCCAGACACGATGGCAGTATCTTGCCGTCTGGAGGAGGTGGGAGTCCCCAATGGAGTTCTCTCTACGCGGGAGTCCTCCCTTTATTTATTAGGACTTGGCCTGGAGTGTGTTGCATGGGGCAGTCCTGTGCAATCGGTTTTTAAGTCGCTTCATGGACTCCCAGGCCGCCTGCAATTTCTGCGGTCTGGAAGAGTCCGTGTTCCATGTGTATGTTCAATGTGTGAGGTTAAAGCCCCTGTTCCATTATTTGAAGGGTCTGCTCCTCAATTTCTGCTGCACTTCAGTCCCATGCTCCTGATCTTTGGGCACCCTGTGCGAAGGGGAGTGGGCAGGTCAGAAGGCATCCTCGTAGGACTGCTCCTGTGCACGGCCAAGGTGCCCATCAGCCGGTCCAGGCAGCGGGTGGTCGAGCGGGTGGTTCAGCCCGACTGCCTGTCTCTCTTCTGCGGTTATATCCAAGCCAGGGTGTCCCTGGAGATGGAGCACGCGAGAGGTGGGCGCCGGAGGGACTGTAGTGCATCACCACCCTCGGCAACCAAATTTTGATTTGATGTAATTTACTGTAAAAGTTTAATTTGAAATTTGTCAGTTCTGGTGTCCTTGCCAAAAGGGGGCACTTGATTTACGTTCAATTAAAATAGTTGAAAATAAAAAGTACAGAGGAGAAGTGAAAAGAAAATAAGAGGGGTAAAGAGACGGCACGAGAATAGATTAGCAGATGAGATAAAAAATTGCTAAAGATGAGGTACTTTAAAGGCTGGCAGTAATTGTGTGACTGTGGTATCCGATCTAACTCCCTCTTGAATATATCCAATGAACTGGCATCAGCAACTCTCTGCGGCAGGGAATTCCACAGGTTAACAACTCTCTGAGTGAAGAAGTTTCTCCTCATCTCAGGCCTACCCCTTATCCTAAGACTGTGTCCCCTGGTTCTGGACTTCCCCAACATCGGGAACAATCTTCCCGCATCTAAACTGTCCCGTCCCGTCAGAATCTTATATGTTTCTATGAGATCCCCTCCTCACCCTTCTAAACTCCAGTGAATACAGGCCCAGTCGATCCAGTCTCTCCTCATATGTCAGTCCATCCATCCCTGGAATCAGTCTGGTGAACCTTCGCTGCACTCCCTCAATAGCAAGAACGTCCTTCCTCAGATTAGGAGACCAAAACTGAACACAATATTCCAGGTGAGGCCTCACCAAGGCCCTGTACAACTGCAGTAAGACCTCCCTGCTCCTATACTCAAATCCCCTAGCTATAAAGACCAACATGCCATATGCCTTCTTCACCACCTGCTGTACCTGCATGCCAACTTTCAATGACTGATGAACCATGACATCCAGGTCTCGTTGCACCTCCCCTTTTCCTAATCCGCCGCCATTCAGATAATATTCTGCCTTCGTGTTTTTGCCACCAAAGTGGATAACCTCACATTTATCCACATTATACTGCATCTGCCATGCATTTGCCCACTCTCCTAACCTGTCCAAATCACCCTGCAGCCTCTTAGCATCCTCCTCACAGCTCACACCGCCACCCAGTTTAGTGTCATCTGTAAACTTGGAGATATTACCCTCAATTCCTTCATCTAAATCATTAATGTATATTGTGAAGAGCTGGGGTCCCAGCACTGAGCCCTGCAGTACTCCACTAGTTACTGCCTCCCATTCCGAAAAGGACTCATTTATCCCGACTCTCTGCTTCCTGCCTGCCAACCAATTCTCTATCCATGCCAGTATATTACCCCCAATACCATGTGCTTTGATCTTGTACACCAATCTCTTAAATGGTACCTTGTCAAAGGCCTTTTGAAAGTCCAAATACACCACATCAACTGGTTCTCCCTTGTCCGCTCTACCAGTTACATCCTCAAAAAATTCCGGAAGATTGGTCAAGCATGATTTCCCCTTCATAAATCCATGCTGACTTGGACCGATCCTGTCACTGCTTTCCAAATGCACTGCTATTTCATCCTTAATAATAGATTCCAACATTTTCCCCACTACAGATGTCAGGCTAACCGGTCTATAATTCCCTGTTTTCTCTCTCCCTCCTTTTTTAAAAGTGGTGTTACATTAGCTACCCTCCAGTCCATAGGAACTGATCCAGAGTCGATAGACTGTTGGAAAATGATTACCAATGCATCCACTATTTCTAAGGCCACCTCCTTAAGTACTCTGGGATGCAGACAATCAGGCCCTGGGGATTTATCGGCCTTTAATCCCATCAATTTCCCCAACACAATTTCCCGCCGAATAAGAATATCCTTCAGTTCCTCCTTCTCACTAGACCCTCGGTCCTCTAGTACATCTGGAAGGTCATTTGTGTCTTCCTTCGTGAAGACAGAACCAAAGTATTTGTTCAATTGTTCTGCCATTTCTTTATTCCCCATTATTAATTCACCTGAGTCCAACTGCAAGGGACCTACGTTTGTTTTCACCAATCGTTTTCTCTTCACATATCTATAGAAGCTTTTGCAGTCAGTTTTTATGTTCCCGGCAAGCTTCCTCTCATATTCTATTTTCCCCCTCGTATTTAAACCCTTTGTCCGCCTCTGCTGAATTCTAAATTTCTCCCAGTCCTCAGGTTTGCTACTTTTTCTGGCCAATTTATATGCCTCTTCTTTGGATCTAACACTATCCTTTATTTCTCTTGTTAGCCACGGTTGAGCCACCTTCCCTGTTTTATTTTTACTCCAGACAGGGATGTACAACTGTTGAAGTTCATCCATGTGATCTATAAATGTTTGCCATTGCCTATCCACCGTCAACCCTTTAAGTATCATTTGCCAGTCTATTCTAGCCAATTCACGCCTCATGCCATCGAAGTTAGCTTTCCTTAAGTTTAGGACCCTAGTTTCTGAATTAACTGTGTCACTATCAATCTTAATAAAGAATTCTACCATATTATGGTCACTCTTCCCCAAGGGGCCTCGCACAACAAGATTGCTAATTAGTCCCTTCTCATTACACATCACCCAGTCCAGGATGGCCAACTCTCTCGTCGGTTCCTCCACATATTGGTCAAGAAAACCATCCCTAATACACTCCAGGAAATCCTCCTCTACCACATTGCTACCAGTTAGGTTAGCCCAATCTATATGTAAATTAAAGTCGCCCATGATAACTGCTGTACCTTTATTGCACACATCCCTTATTACTTGTTTGATGCTGTCCCCAACCTCACTACTACTGTTTGGTGGTCTGTACACAGCGTTTTCTGCTCTTTGGTATTCCGCAGCTCCACCCATACCGATTCCACATCATCCAAGCTAATGTCCTTCCTTACTATTGCATTAATTTCCTCTTTCACCAGCAATGCCACCCCGCCTCCTTTTCCTTTCTGTCTATCCTTCCTAAATGCTGAATACCCCTGGATGTTGAGTTCCCAGCCTTGGTCACCCTGGAGCCATGTCTCTGTGATGCCAATTACATCATATCCATTAACTGCTATCTGCGCAGTTAATTCGTCCACCTTATTCCGAATATTTTCCATTATTGTGCAGATCGCCCCAAAATGGGCGTTATTTCCAGCGTTGGCATTTATTATGGCTTTTGAGATCTATAGATTATCGCCCATTTTCAAAACCCCAACTTTCCACTTTATAAAATGGCCATTACCGGTAATTTTTTTGCTCTTCTGCCGTAAAATGTCACCGTCCATAGCAATGCCATGGCAACGGTAATTTCCCATGTTTCAGGATGTCAGGGGTCATCAATACATGTGCGGAAGAGGAGAGAGAGAGAGAGAGCAGAGAGGAGCTGAATGCATGTGTGGGTGTATTGTGTTGTTGTTTGGCTGTTGTGGGAGGTAGGAAAGAGATTTAGCAGCAGTATCAAGAATTGAGAGCACAAATAACTTTGTTTGCATGGAGATTTTGGGGAAAAAAATATAATTCAAATGGAAGGCATGGAGGAGGCGACATACCACGATGTAGAGATTGAGGACGCTGGCGAGAGCAGTGAGGTGGGAGAGGAAATAGAAGTGGAAGGACGAAAATGAGTTCGGAGATTCTCCGATGAGGCAAATGCCTCCCTCCTGCAGGAGATGGAATCATGCTGGGGTCAATTGGCATGGGAAGCCCACCCCAAAGGTTTACCAAAAGATTTGGCCCGACATAGCCAAGGTGGTCTCGTCGATGACGAATGAGGTGTGTGAGGACAACCAGTGCCACAAGCGCTGGAACATAGAAACATAGAAAATAGGTGCAGGAGTAGGCCATTCGGCCCTTCGAGCCTGTACCACCATTCAATATGATCATGGCTCATCATTCACCTCAGTACCCCTTTCCTGCTTTCTCTCCATACCCTTTGATCCCTTTAGCCGTAAGGGCCACATCTAACTCCCTCTTCTTGAATATATCCAATGAACTGGCATCAACGACTCTTTGCGGCAGGGAATTCCACAGGTTAACAACTCTCTGAGTGAAGAAGTTTCTCCTCATCTCAGTCCTAAATGGCTTACCCCTTATCCTAAGACTGTGTCCCCTGGTTCTGGACTTCCCAACATCGGGAACATTCTTCCCGCATCTAACCTGTCCTGTCCCGTCAGAATCTTATACGTTTCTATGAGATCCTCTCTCATCCTTCAGTATAAACTCCAGTGTATAAAGGCCCAGTTGATCCAGTCGCTCCTCATATGTCAGTCCAGCCATCCCTGGAATCAGTCTGGTGAACCTTCGCTGCACTCCCTCAATAGCAAGAACGTCCTTCCTCAGATTAGGAGACGAAAACTCCTAATCTGAGGAAGATTGAACACAATATTCCAGTTGAGGCCTCACCAAGGCTCTGTACAAATGCAGTAATACCTACTGCCCCTAGCTATGAAGGCCAACATACCATTTGCCTTCTTCACCACCTGCTGTACCTGCATGCCAACTTTCAATGACTGATGAACCATGGCACCCAGGTCTCGCCGCCATTCAGATAATATTCTGTCTTCGTGTTTTTGCCACCAAAGTGGATAACCTCACATTTATCCACATTATACTGCATCTGCCATGCATTTGCCCACTCTCCTAACCTGTCCCAATCACCCTGCAACCTCTTAGCATCCTCCTCACAACTCACACCGCCACCTAGTTTAGTGTCATCTGTAAACTTGGAGATATTACCCTCAATTCCTTCATCCAAATCATTAATGTATATTGTGAAGAGCTGGGGTCCCAGCACTGAGCACTGCGATACTCCACTAGTTACTGCCTCCCATTCTGAAAAGGATCCGTTTATCCCGACTCTCTGCTTCCTGCCTGCCAACCAATTCTCTATCCACGCCAGTACATTACCCCCAATACCATGTGCCTTGATCTTGTACACCAATCTCTTATGTGGTACCTTGTCAAAGGCCTTTTGAAAGTACAAATACATCACATCCACTGGTTTTCCCTTGTCTACTCTACCAGTTACATCCTCAAAAATTTCCAGAAGATTGGTCAAGCATGATTTCCCTTTCATAAATCCATGCTGACTTGGACCGATCCTGTCACTGCTTTCCAAATGCACTGCTATTTCCTCCTTAATAATAGATTCCAACATTTTCCCCACTACTGATGTCAGGCTAACCGGTCTATAATTACCCATTTTCTCTTCCCCTCCTTTTTTAAAAAGTGGTGTTACATTAGCTACCCTCCAGTCCATAGGAACTGATCCAGAGTCGATAGACTGTTGGAAAATGATTACCAATGCATCCACTATTTCTAAGGCCACCTCCTTAAGTACTCTGGGATGCAGACAATCAGGCCCTGGGGATTTATCGGCCTTTAATCCCATCAATTTCCCCAACACAATTTCCCGCCTAATAAGGATATCCTTCAGATCCTCCTTCTCACTAGACCCTCGTCCCCTAGTACATCCGGAAGATCATTTGTGTCTTCCTTCGTGAAGACAGAACCAAAGTATTTGTTCAATTGGTCTGCCATTTCTTTGTTCCCCATTATTAATTCACCTGAGTCCGACTGGAAGGGACCTACATTTGTTTTCACCAATCTTTTTCTCTTCACATATCTATCGAGGCTTTTGCAGTCAGTTTATATGTTCCAAGCAAGCTTCCCCTCATACTCTATTTTCCCCCTCCTAATTAAACCCTTTGTTCTCCTCTGCTGAATTCTAAATTTCTCCCAGTCCTCAGGTTTGCTACTTTTTCTGGCCAATTTATATGCCACTTCCTTGAATCTAACACTATCCTTAATTTCCCTTGTTAGCCACGGTTGAGCCACCTTGTCGGTTCCATCAGAGTAAGTATTACATTTATTTACATATTTATATAATTTGAGTTGTAAGTGTAATGAATGATTAAAATCAAATGTAATGTCTTGCACCTGTTCAGGGTGGTATTGCGACTCGCCTCCTGAGTGGTCCAGGCATCTAAAGCGCTGCTGAAGTACTCCAATAGTATTCTCAACGATATTGGGTGTGGCTCTGTGGCTCTCATTGTATTGCTTCTCAGCTTCTGTCTGGGTGTTACGCAGGGGGTCATCAGCCAGGTGGCGAGGCCATATCCTTTGTCACCAAGCATCCAGCATTGACCTTGTGGCTGACTGGTAAACACGTCAGATACAGCGCTCTCACGCAGCTTGTGAGCATCATGGGTGCTGCATTTACATTTACTGCCATTATAATTTGCTGGTGGTCGACAACGTGTTGCACATTCAGGGAGTGTAATCCCTTTCGGTTCCGAAAAACCTCTGCATCCGGAAAAGGTGCCTGCATGGCGATGTGCGTATGATCTATTGCTCCCTGCACCTTGGGGAAGTTTGCAATTCTGGAGAATCCTAGAGCCCTCTCAGTCTGCGCCTCCCTGGTCAAAGGGAAGCTGGTAAAGTCCATCCTGCATGCGTAAAGGGCTTCAGTCACCTGTCAAATGTTGCAATGTGTGGCATGCTGAGATATATCACAAATATCGCCAGCTGAGGCCTGAAAGGAACCCAATGCGTAGAGCGAAATTGCCGCAGTGACCTTGACCTCAACGGACAGTGTGGTCCTGATGGTGCTGGCAGACTGCAGATCTCCCCTGATGAGCTGGCATACCTCACTGATAACCTCTTTCCGGAAGCGCAGTCTCCTAAGGCACGCGTTATCGGACAAGTTCAGGTAAGACCGCTTCTCCCTGTAAGTGCGTGAGGTGTAAGTTCTCGTCCTCCTCAGCAGTCTGCCACCTCTTTGATTGGGCACATAATGCTCCTCAATATACCTTCTGCCATCTCTAGTCTGCAGCATGTGTGTAGTCATCAAGACAGGCTGAGAAATTACAGGCCCCATTACAATAACAATTAGTATTATACCTATTGCTCACAAACAATAAATTTACCTACTAAGACACCTAAAATAAATTAAAATCGTCCACAGTATGATAAGATGTTTGTTCAGATGTTCAAATCACCTTAAAAGAACTCCACAATACATCAAAACTCCCCAGAAGTTAAAGCAGCCTTTTATATGAATCGACCTCTGATTTACAAAACGGCGTCCATACCGCTGGGTTTAGTTCAGGTGAGAGCAACTTTTTCTCAGCAGTTTTTTTGGTGAGCGATATTTTCGGTGATATGTGGGCGAGGTGCCGAAAGTAACACTCGGCGATATCATGGGCGTTAGCCTCACCCATTCTGATTTTTACGGCAGAAAAAAGTGGGTGGGTGATATTATTAATTCTCGGCGTTAAGTACACGCCGAAAGTAACGCTGGACAATAAGTGAACGATACATGGGTGTTAGTTTCCATTTTTTTGCTAAATGGGTGATATCTGAGGGTAATATCTCATCTCAGCATTAAAATGGACATTAAGTGGGTGATATCAATGCAAAAAATAATGGCAAGTCTAGCCCAAAGAACTAGGATTGGCAATAAATGTCGGCCCATGCCAAAGGCACCAACATTTCATATCTCGGTTCACTACAATATAAACACCAACAACTAATCAAATAACAAAATAAAGTATACAACAACTTAATACCACCTGCTACTAATAGATAACAGTAATAATTATAAATCACCCGTGAAATATCAGTGGATTACTGAAACAATGACAAAATCATGGCATCACTGGCCAATAGTATGGTCATGACATGAGCGAAATATCAGTGCTGGGAGTGGATCACTGCCCCGAGGGAAGGATCAGTGCAAGAAGTGAATCACTTGCCAGAGTAAGGTATTGGAGCTGTGAGTGGATCACTGACCTGAGGGAGGGTTTTGATACTGGGAGTAGATCACTGCCCTGAGGGAAGGATCAGTGCTCGGAGTGGATCACTTGCCAGGGCGAGGTATTGAAGAAAGGGTGGATCACTGGCCAAACGCTATCAGTGCTGGGAGTGGATCACTGGCCAAAATAATGTATTGGTGCTGGGAGTAGATCACTGCCCAAAGCAATTTATTGGAGCTGGAAGTGGATCGCAGGTAGGAGTGAGGTGTTGGACCTAGGAGTTCATTGCTGGACAAAGTAAGACATTGGAGATGGGAGTGGATCACTGGTGAAAGTGAGGTATTGGAGATGGGAGTGGATTACTGCTCAGAGCAAGGTATTGGTGCTGGGAGTGGATCACCCTTTAGAGTAAGGTATTGATGCTGTGCATGAATCACTGGCCAGAGATATGTATTGGGACTGAGAGTGGATCACTGGCCAGAGTGATGTATAGGTGCTGGGAGTCGATCACTGGTCGGAGTGAGGTATTGGTGCGAGTAGTAGATCACTGTCCAATGTGAGGTATTGGTGTCAGAAGTGGATCACTGGAAAGATTAAGGCATTGGAGCTGGGAATGGATCACTGGGGAAAGTGATGTATTGGAGCTGGGAGTGGATCACTGGTCAGATCGAGGGATCAGTACTGGGATAAGATCACTGGCCAAAGTGAGGTATTGGGACTGGGAGTGGATAGCTTGCCAGTGTGAGGTATTGATGCAGGGAGTGGATCACTATCCCGAGAGAGGGATCCATGTGGGGAGTGAATCACTGGCCAGAGTGAGATACTGGTATTGGGAGTGGATCACTGCCCTGAGGGAGGGATCAGTGCTGGGAGCGAATCACTGCTCAGAGTGAGGTATTGGAGCTAGGAGTGGATCTCTAGTTGAGAGAGGGTTTTGCTACTGGGAGTGGATCACTGACCAAAGGAAGGGGTCAGTGCTGGGCGTGGGTCACTGCCCAGAGTGATGTACAAGTGCTGGGAGTGGATCACTGCCAGAGTGATGTATTGGAGCTGGGAGTCAATCACCATCCAGGGCAAGGCATTGGAGCATGGAGTGGATCACTGCCCTGAGGGAGGGATCAGTGCTCGGCATGGATTACTTGTTAGGGAGAGGTACTGGAGATGGGAGTGGATCCCTGGTCAGAGAAAGGTATTAGTGCTGGCCAAAGTGAGGTGTTGGAGCTGGTAGTGGATCACTGGCCAAAGTGATGTGTTGGAGCTGGTAGTGGATCACTGCTCAGAGTGAGGTATTGGTACTGGGAGTGGATCACCAGTTACAGTGGGGTATTGGAACTGGAAGTGGATCACTGATCAGAACAAGTTATTGTTTCTGGGAGTGGATCGCTGGCCAGCGCGAGGTATTGGAGCTGTGAGTTGATCAATGGTCAGCACAGAGTATTGGAGCTGGGAGTGGATAACTGCCCAGAGAGAGAGAGATCAGTGCTGAGAGTGGATTACTGGCCAGATCGAGTTATTGAAGCTTGGGGTGGATCACTGACCGAGCGAGGTATTGTTGCTGGGAGTGGATCACTGGCCAGCATGTGATATTGCTGGTGGAAATGGATCACTGACCAGAGAAAGGTATTGGATCTGGGAGTGGATCACTGAACTGAGGGTGAGTTCTGGTGCTGGGAGTGGATCACTGACCAGCACAATGTACCGGTGCTGTGAGTTGATCATTGGCCAGAGTGAGATATTGGAGCTTGGAATGGGTCACTTACCAGAGTGAGATATTGGAGTTGGGAATGGATCATTGGCCAGAGTGAAGTATTGGAGCTGGGAATGGATCACTGGCCTAAGTGAGGTATTGGTGCTGGGAGTGAATCACTTTCCCGAGTGAATTATTGGTGCTGAGAGTGGATCACTGCACTGAGGGTGGGATCCATGCTGAGAATAAGTCACTGGCAGAGTGATGTTTTTGAGCTGGGAGTAGGTCTCTGACCTCGGGGGGGGGGGGGGGGGTTGTTTCTGGGAGTGGATCACTGGCCAAAAGAAGATATTGGAGCTGGGAGTGGATCACTGATCTGAGGGAGGGTTTTGATGCTGGGAGTTGATTACTGGCCAGAGTGAGGTATTGGATCTAGAAGGGGGCTCTTATCAGTTTGAGGTATTGGTGCTAGGAGTGGATCACAGGTCACAGTGAGGCATTAGTGCTGGGCGTGGATCACTGGCTACATTGAGGTATTGGTGCTGGAGTGGATCACTGGGTAGATTGAGGTATTGGTGCTGGAGTGGATCACTGAGGGAGGGTTTTGTGCTGGGAATCGATCACTGCCTTGAGGGAGGAAACAGTGCAGGGAGAGGATCGCTGGCCAGAGCAATGTATTGGTGTTGGGAGCGGATCACTACCCTCAGGGAGGGATCAGTGCTGGGAGTGAATCCCTGACCAGAGTGAGGCAATGATGCTGAGAGGGTCCACTGCCTTCAGTGGGATATTGGTGATGGGAGTGCATCACTGACCAGAGTGAGGTATGGGACTGGTAATGGATGACTGGCCAGAGTGAGGCATTGGAGCTGGGAGTGGATCATTAGCCAGAGTGAGGCATTGGTGCTGGGAGGGATCAGTGACCAGAGCAAGGTATTTGAGATTAGAGTAGATCACTTCCTTGAGGGAGGGATCCTAGCTGGGAGTAAATCACTGGCAGAATGAGGTATTGGATCTGGGAGTGGTTCACTGGTCAAAGCGAGGTAGTGGTGCTAGGAGTGGATCACTGTACAAAGGAAGGAATTGTTGCCGGGGATGGATCACTGGTCAGAGTGAGTGATTGGAACTGACAGTTGATCACTTTCCAGTGAGTTATTGATGTTGGGAGTGGATCACTGCCCTGAGGGAGGGATCCGTGCTGGGAGTAAATCACTGGCAGAGCTAGGTATTGGAGCTGTGAGTGGATCTCTGTCCTGATGGAGGGTTTTGTTTCTGGAAGTGTATCACTGACCAGAGGGTGGGATCAGAGCCGGGAATGGATCACTGCCCAGAGGGAGGGATCAGTGCTGAGTGCGGATCACTGGCCTGAGCAAGGTGTTGGTGCTGGGAGTGGATCATTTGCCAAAGCGACGTATTGGGAATGGGACTGGATCATTGGCCAAAGTAAGGTATTGATGCTGGGAGTGGACCATTGGAAAGAGTGAGTTATTGGAACTGGGAGTGGATCATGACCCAGAGGGAGGGATTCTTGTGGGAAGTGTATCACTAGCCAGAATGAGGTATTAATGTTGGCAATGGATAACTGGCGAGAGCAAAGTATTGGAACAGGGAGTTGACCACTGATCATTGGGAGGGATCATTGCTGTGAGTAGATCACTGGTCAAAGCAAGGTATTGGAGCTGGGAGTGGATCACTGATCAGAACAAATTATTGTTACTGGGAATGGATCACTGGCCAGAGATAGGTATTGTTGCTGGGAGTGGATCAATGGCCAGCACAGCGTATTGGAGCTGGGAGTGGATCACTGGTCCAAGGTAGGGATCCATGTAGGGAGTGAATCATTGTCCGGAGTGAGTTATTGGAGCTGGAAGTGGATAACTGCCCAGAGAGAGAGAGATCAGTGCCAGAGCGAGTTATTGGCGCTGAGAGGGTATCAGTGACATGAGCAAGATATTGTTTCTGGGAGTGGATCACTGGCCAGCGTGAGATATTGCTGGCCGAAATGGATCACTGACCAGAGCAAGGCATTGGAGCTGGGAGTGGATCACTGACCTGAGGGTGAGTTCTGATGCTGGAGTGGATAACTGACCAGAGCAATGTACCGGCGCTGTGAGTTGATCATTGGCCAGAGTGAGATATTGGAGCTTGGAATGGGTCACTTACCAGTGTGAAGTATTGGAATTGGGCAATAATCACCGTCCAGAGTGAGGTTTTGGAATTGGGAATGGATCATTGGCCTAAGTGAGGTATTGGTGTTGGGAGTGAATCACTTTCCTGTGTGAATTATTGGTGCTGGGAGTGGATCACTGGACAGATTGAGGTATTGTTGCTGTGAGTGAATCACTGACCACAGTGAGGTATTGGATCACTGATCTGAGGGAGGCATTGGTGTCGGGAGTTGATCACTGGCCAGAGTGAGATATTGGAGCTGGGAGGAGTCACTTATCTGTGCATGGTATTCGTGCTAGGATCACAGGTCATAGCGAGGCATTGGTGCTAGGTGTGGATCACGGCCAGATTGAGGTATTGAAGCTGGGAGTGGATCACTGACCCGAGGAAGTGTTTTCAGCTGGGAATGAATAATTACCTGAGGGAGGGTGCAGTGCAGAGAGTGGAGCACTAGCCAGAGCAAGGTATTGATGCCGGGAGGGATCACTGCCTTAAATGAGGTATTGGTGATGGTAATGGATCACTGACCAGAGTGAGGTATTGGAGCAGGTAATGGATCACTGGCCAGAGTGAGGTATTGGAACTAGGAGTGGATCACTTGCTAGAGAAGGGTATTGGATCTGGGAGTGGATCACTGGACAAAGTGAGGTATTGGAGCCTTGAGTGGATCACTGACATGAGGGGGGGGGCTTTGATGATGGTAGTTTATTACTGATCAGAGCAAGGTATTTGTGCTGGGAGTGGATCACTGGCCAGAGTGAGCAATTGGAACTGGGAATAGATCACTTACCAGGACAAATTATTAATGCTGGGAGTGGATCACTGCCCCGATGGAGGGGTCAGGATTGGGAGTGGATCACTTACCGGTGCAAGATATTGGTACTGGGAGTGGATCACTGAGCAGAATAAGGTATTGTTGCTGGGAGTAGATCTTTGGTCAGAGAGAGGTATTGGAGCTGCGTGTGAATTACTAGCCAGAGTGAGGTATTGCTGCTGGGAGTGGATCACTAGCCAGAGTGAGGTATTGGTGCTGGGAGTGGATCACTAGCCAGAGTGAGGTATTGGTGCTGGGAGTGGATCACTGGTCAAAGGGTGGAATTGGTGCCAGGGGTGGATCACTGGCCAGAGCACCATGTTGGGGGTGGGGATAGATCACTAACCAAAGCAATGTATTGTTGCTAGGAGTGGATCTCTGGTCAGAGTGAGTTATTGGTACTGGGAGTAGATCACTGACCAGAGCAAGATATTGGTACTGGGAGTGGATCATTGTCCAATGTGAGGCATTGGAGATGGGAGTGGGTCACTGAGCAGACTGAGGTGTTGGAACTGGGAGAGGATTACTGACCAGACTAAGTTAGTAATTCTGGGAGTGAATCACTGTCCTCAGGAAGGGATCGGGGCTGGGAGTGGAAAGATGGTCAGAGTGAGGTATTGAGGCTGGGAGTGGATCACTGACCAGAGGTAGAGATCCATGTAGGGAGTGAATCATTGGCCAAAGTGAGGTATTGGAGCTGGAAGTGCATAACTGCCCAGAGGGAGGGCTCAGTGCTGAGAGTGGATCACTTGCTAGAGTGAGGTATTGGAGCTAGCAGTGGATCACTGGCCCTGGCGAGGTATTGTTGCTGGGAGTGGATCCTTGTCCAGAGTGTAGTATTGGTGCTTGAAGTGGATCGCTGACCAGAGCAAGATATTGGAGCTGGGAGTGGATCACTGACCTGAGGGAGGGTTTTGGTGCAGGGAATGGATCACTGACCAGAGCAAGGTATTGCTGTTGGGAATTGATCATTGGCCAGGGTGAGGTATTGGAGCTGGGAATGGTTGACTTACCAGTGCTAGGCATTGGTGCTGGGAGTGAATCGCTGGCCAGAGTGAGGTTTTGGAGCTGGAGATGGATCACTGCCCTGAGCTATGTGTTGGAGCTGGGAGTGGATCACTGATGAGAGCAAGATGTTGTTACTGTGAGTGGGTCACTGGACAAAGTGAAGTACTGGTGATAGCAATGGATCACTGGTTAGAGGGGGGTATTGGAACTGGGAGTGGATCACTGGCCAGAGACATGTACTTGAGCTGTGAGTGGATCATTAGCCAGAGTGAGGTATTGTTGCTGGGAGCGGATCAATGACCAGTGCAAAGTATTGGAGATGGGAGTGGATCACTGGTGAAAGTGAGGAATTGGTGGTGGTACTGGATAACTGGCTAGAGTGAGGTATTGGAGCTGGGAATGGAACACTGGTCTAAGTGAGGCATTGGTGTGTGGAATATATCACTGGTCAGAGTGAGGTATTGGAGCTGAGAGTGAATCACTTGCCTGAGTGGGTTTTTGAAGCATGGAGTGGATCACTGCACTGAGGGAGGGATCTGTGCCAGAGCAAGGTATTGGATCTGGTCGTGGATCTCTGATCTGGGGGGGGGGGAGGGATCAGTTCTGGGAATGGATCACTGCCCAGGGGAGGGATCAGTGCTGAGCGTGGATCACTAGCCAGAGCGATACATTGGAAATTGGGGTGGATCACTGACCAGAGCAAGGTATTGGAGCTGGGAGTGGATCACTGTCCAGAGTGAGGTATTGGTGCTGTGAGTGGATTACTGACCACCACAAGGTATTGGAGCTGCGAGTGGATAATTGGCCAAAGTGAGATATTGGTGCTGGGAGTGGATCACTGAACAGAGTGAGGTGTTGGAACTGGGGGAGGATCACTGACCACACCAAGTTAGTAATACTGGGAGTGGGTCACTGCCCTCAGAGAGGGATCAGGGCTTGGAGTGGATTACTGGTCAGAGCGAGGTATTGGAGCTGGGAGTGGATCATTGCCCTGGGCAATGTGTTGGAGTTGAGAGTGGATCACTGACCAGAGCGAGATATTGTTGCTGTGAGTGAATCACTGACAAAAGCGAGGTATTAGATCACTGACCCGAGGGAGGGACTTAATCTGGGATTTGATCACTGGCCAAAGTGAGGTAGTGGAGCTTGGAGGGGGCACTTGCCAGTGCGAGGTATTGGTGCTAGGATCACATGTCACAGTGAGGCATTGGTGCTGGGTGTGGATCATGACCAGATTGAGGTATTGGAGCTGGGAGTGGATCACTGACCTGAGGGACTGTTTTGTTCTGGGAGTGGATCGCTGCCCTGAGGGAGGGAGAAGTGCAAGGAGTTGATCACTGGCCGGAGAGAGGTATTGGTGTTGGAAGTGGATCACTGGCCACAGGAGGGATCAGTGCTGGGAGTGAATCCCTGACCAGAGTGAGCCATTGGTGCTGGGAGGGATCACTGCCTTCAGTGAGGTATTGGTGATGGGGTGGATCACTGACCAGAGTGAGGTATTGGAGCTGGTAATGGATCACTGATCAGAGTGAAGTATTAGTACTAGGGGTGGATCACTGTTCTAATAAAGGAATTGGTGCTGGGAGTGGATCACTGCCCTGAGGTAGGGATCCATACTGGTAGTAAATCACTGGCAGAGTGAGGTTTTTGAACTGGAAGTGGATCATTGCCCTGAGTTATGTGTTGGAGCTAGGAGTGGATCACTGATGAGAGCAAGATGTTGTTGCTGTGAGTGGGTCACTGGCCAGAGAGAGGTAGTGGTGATAGGAGTGGATCACCAGTTAGAACTATGTATTGGAACTGGGAGTGGATCACTGACAAGAGAGAGGTATTTAAGGCATGAGTGGATCACAAGCCAGAATGAGGTACTGCTGCTGGGAGTAGATCAGTGGCCAGCGCAAGGTATTGGAGCTGGGAGTGGATCACTGTCCTAAGTGAGGTATTGGTGTTGTGAGTGAATCACTGCACTGAGGGAGGGATCCGTGCTGGGAGTAAATCACTGGCAGAGCAAGGTATTGGAGCTGGGAGTGGATCTCTGACCTAAGTGGGGGGGGGGGGGTTCTTTCTGGTGGTGGATCACATACGAGAGGGAGGGTTCAGTGCTGGGAATGGATCACTGGCCGGAGCGAGGCGTTGGAGATAGGGGTGGATCACTGACCAGGGCAAGGTATTGTTGCTGGGAGTGAATCACTGAACAGAGCAAGGTATTGTTGCTGGGGGTGGATCACTGAACAGAGCAAGGTATTGTTGCTGGGAGTGGATCACTGAACAGAGCGAGGTGTTGGAACTGGGAGAGGATCACTGACCACGCTAAGTTAGTAATGCTGGGAGTGGTTCACTGCCTTCAGAGAGGGATCAGGGCTGGGAGTGGATTACTGGTCAGAGCGAGGTATTGGAGCTGGGACTGGATCGCTGACCTGAGGTAGGGATCCATGTGGGGAGTAAATCATTTGCTGGAGTTAGGTATTGAAGCTGGAAGTTGATATCTGACCAGAGGAAGGGATCAGTGCTGAGAGTGGATCACTGGCAGAGCGAGGTATTGGAGCTGGGATTGGATCACTGGCCACAGTGAGGTTTTGGAGCTGGAAGTAGATCATTGCCCTGAGCAATGTTTTGGAGCTGGGAGTGGATCACTGACTAGAGTGAGATATTGTTGCTGTGAGTGAATCACTGACTACGGGGAGGTATTGGATCACTGACCTGCGGGAGGGATTTGGTGCTAGGAGTTGATCATTGGCCAGAGTGAAGTAGTGGAACTGGGAGGAGGCGAGGTATTGGTGCTAGGATCACAGGTCACAGTGAGGTTTTGGAGCTAGAAGTGGATCGCTGTCCAGAGCAAGGTATTGGATCTGGGAGTGGATCACTGGCCAAAGAGAGGTATTGGTGCTAGGAGTGAAACACTGTTCAAAAGAAGTAATTGGTGCTGACCTCTGACCTCAGGGAGGATATTGTTTCTGGGAGTGGATCACTAACCAGAGGATAGGATCAGTGCTGGAAATGGATCACTGCCCAGAGGGAGGGATCAGTGTTGATCACTGGCCAGAGAACACAAAAGTCTGCAAAAGGACATAGAAAGACTAAGTGAATGGGCAAGAATTTGGCAGATTGGGTATAATGTTGGAAAGTGTAAGGTCATGCACTTTGACAGAAAAAAAATCAAAGAGAAAGTTATTATTTAAATAGAGAAAGATTGCAAAGTGCTGCAGTACAGTGGGACCTGGGGATGCTTGTGCATGAAACACAAAAGGTTAGTATGCAGGTACAGCAAGTGATCAGAAGACCACTGGAATATTGGTCTGTATTGCAAAAGGGATGGAGTATAAAAGCAGGGAAGTCTCGCCACAGTTGTACAGGGTATTGGTGAGGCCACACCTGGAATACTGTGTGCAGTTTTGGTTTCCATATTTACAAAAGGAAATACTTGTTTTGAAGGCAGTTCAGAGAAAGTTCACAAGGTTGATTCCAGAGATGAGGGGGTTGACTTATGAGGAAAGGTTGAGTAGGTTGGGCCTCTACTCATTAGAATTCAGAAGAATGAGAGGTGATCTTATCGAAATGTATAAGATTATGAGGGAGCTTGACAAGGTGGATGCAGAGAGGATGTTTCCACTGATAGGGGAGACTAGAACTAGAGGGCATAATCTTAGAATAAGGGACCGCCCATTTAAAACTGAGGTAAGGAGAAATTTCTTCCCTCAGAGGGTTGTGGATCTGTGGAATTCGCTGCCTCAGAGTGTTGTGGAAGCTGGGACATTGAATAACGTTAAGACTGAAATAGACAGTATCTTAAATGAAAAGGGAATGAGGGGTTATGGAGAGCAGGCAGGGAAGTGGACCTGAGTCCATGATCGAATCAGCCATACTCGTATTAAATGGCGGAGCAGGCTCGAGGGGCCGTATGGCCTACTTCTGCTCCTATTTCTTACATCCTTATGTACTTATGTGACACCTTGTCAAATGCCTTCCGGAAGTCCAAATATACCACATCCACTGGTTCCCCTTTATCCACCCTGTTCGTTACATCCTCAGAGAATTCCAGCAAATTTGTCAAACATGACTTCCCCTTCATAAATCAATGCTGACTCTGCCTGACTGAATTATGCTTTTACAAATGTCCTGCTACTGCTTCTTTAATAATGGACTCCAACATTTTCCCAACAACAGATGTTAGGCTAACCGGTCTATAGTTTCCTGCTTTTTGTCTGCCTTGTTTTTTAAATAGCGGCATTACATTTGCAGTTTTCCAATCTGCTGGGACCTCCCCAGAATCCAGTGAATTTTGGTAAATTACAACCAATGCATCCACAATCCCTGCCGCTATTTCTCTTAAGACCCAAGGATGCACGCCATCAGGTCCAGGGGATTTATCTGACTTTAGCCCCATTATCTTACTGAGCACCGCCTCTTTAGTGGTTGTAATTGTGTTAAGTTCCTCCCCTCTATAACCTCTTGACTATCCACTGTTGGGATATTGTTTGTATCCTCTACCGTAAAGACTGACACAAAATATTTGTTCAGAGTTTCAACCATCTCCATGTTCCCCATTACTAATTCCCCGTTCTTGTCCTCTAACGGACCAACATTTATTTAGCCACTCTTTTCCTTTTTAAATACTTAAAGAAACTCTTGCTATCTGTTTTTATATTTCGTGCTCGTTTACTTTCATAGTCTATCTTCCCTTTCTTAATAATTTTTTAAATCATTCTTTGCTGGCTTTTAAAAGCTTCCCAATCTTCTGTCCTCTCACTAGTTTTGGCCACTTTGTATGCCCTTGTTTTTAATTGGATACCATCCTTTATTTCTTTAGTTAGCCACGGATGGCTATCTTTTCTTTTACACCCATTTCTCCTCACTGGAATATATTTTTCTTGAGAGTTGTGAAATATCTCCTTAAATGTACAGCACTGTTCATCAACACCAACCGGCCTACACTTTAATCTATTTTCCCAGTCCACTTTAGCCAACTCTGCCCTCATACCTTTGTAGTCTCCTTTATTTAAGCTTAGTACGCTGGTTAGAGATCTAAATTTCTCACCCTCCATCTGAATTTGAAACACAATCATGCTATGATCACTCATTCCAAGGGGATCCTTTACTAGGAGATTGTTTATTAATCCTGTCTCATTACACAGGACTAGATCTAGGATAGCCTCCTCCCTGCTTGGTTCCGTTACATACTGCTCAAGGAACCCATCCCTTATGCACTCTATGAACTCTTCCTCAAGGCTACCCTGACCAATTTGATTTGTCCAAACAATATGGAGGTTAAAATCACCCATGATTATTGCTGTTACCTTTTTACAAGCCCCCACTATTTCCTGGTTATACTCCGACCAACAGAGTTGCTACTATTAGGGGGCCAAAGACTACGCCCACCAGTGACTTTTTCCCCTTATTGTTCCTTATCTCCACCCAAACTGTTTCAACATCCTGATCATTTGAGCCAATATCATTTCTCACTACTGCAGTGTTGTAAAGAGAAAAAGGTTAGTAAAGACAAACGTAGGTCCCCTGCAGTCAGAATCAGGGGAAGTCATAACGGGGAACAAAGAAATGGCAGACCAATTGAACAAGTACTTTGGTTCGGTATTCACTAAGGAGGATACAAACAACCTTCCGGATATAAAAGGGGTCAGAGGGTCTAGTAAGGAGGGGGAACTGAGGGAAATCTTTATTCGTCAGGAAATTGTGTTGGGGAAATTGATGGGATTGAAGGCCGATAAATCCCCAGGGCCTGATGGACTGCATCCCAGAGTACTTAAGGAGGTGGCCTTGGAAATAGCGGATGCATTGACAGTCATTTTCCAACATTCCATTGACTCTGGATCAGTTCCTATGGAGTGGAGGGTAGCCAATGTAACCCCACTTTTTAAAAAAGGAGGGAGAGAGAAAACAGGGAATTATAGACCGGTCAGCCTGACCTCAGTAGTGGGTAAAATGATGGAATCAATTATTAAGGATGTCATAGCAGTGCATCTGGAAAATGGTGACATGATAGGTCCAAGTCAGCATGGATATGTGAAAGGGAAATCATGCTTGACAAATCTTCTGGAATTCTTTGAGGATGTTTCCAGTAAAGTGGACAAAGGAGAACCAGTTGATGTGATATATTTGGACTTTCAGAAGGCTTTCGACAAGGTCCCACACAAGAGATTATTGTGCAAAGTTAAAGCACATGGGATTGGGAGTAGTGTGCTGACGTGGATTGAGAACTGGTTGTCAGACAGGAAGCAAAGAGTAGGAGTAAACGGGTACTTTTCAGAATGGCAGGCAGTGACTAGTGGGGTGCCGCAAGGTTCTGTGCTGGGGCCCCAGCTGTTTACATTGTACATTAATGATTTAGACGAGGGGATTAAATGCAGTATCTCCAAATTTGTGGATGACACTAAGTTGGGTGGCAGTGTGAGCTGCGAGGAGGATACTATTAGGCTGCAGAGTGACTTGGATAGGTTAGGTGAGTGGGCAAATGCATGGCAGATGAAGTATAATGTGGATAAATGTGAGGTTATCCACTTCGGTGGTAAAAACAGAGAGACAGACTATTATCTGAATGGTGACAGATTAGGAAAAGGGAAGGTGCAACGAGACCTGGGTGTCATGGTACATCAGTCATTGAAGGTTAGCATGCAGGTACAGCAGGCGGTTAAGAAAGCAAATGGCATGTTGGCCTTCATAGCGAGGGGATTTGAATACAGGGGCAGGGAGGTGTTGCTACAGTTGTACAGGGCCTTGGTGAGACCGCACCTGGAGTATTGTGTACAGTTTTGGTCTCCTAACTTGAGGAAGGACATTCTTGCTATTGAGGGAGTGCAGCGAAGATTCACCAGACTGATTCCCGGGATGGTTGGACTGACCTATCAAGAAAGACTGGATCAACTGGGCTTGTATTCACTGGAGTTCAGAAGAATGAGAGGGGACCTCATAGAAACGTTTAAAATTCTGACGGGTTTAGACAGGTTAGATGCAGGAAGAATGTTCCCAATATTGGGGAAGTCCAGAACCAGGGTTCACAGTCTGAGGATAAGGGGTAAGCCATTTAGGACCGAGATGAGGAGAAACTTCTTCACCCAGAGAGTGGTGAACCTGTAGAATTCTCTACCACAGAAAGTAGTTGAGGCCAATTCACTAAATATATTCAAAAGGGAGTTAGATGAAGTCCTTACTACTCGGAGGATCAAGGGTTATGGCGAGAAAGCAGGAATGGGGTACTGAAGTTTCATGTTCAGCCATGAACTCATTGAATGGCGGTGCAGGCTAGAAGGGCTGAATGGCCTGCTCCTGCACCTATTTTCTATGTTTCTATGTTTCTATGTTTCTATCCTTTATCAATAGAGCTACCCACCTCCTTTTCCTTTCTGTCTGTCCTTCTGGATTGTCAAATACCCCTGAATATTTAATTCCCAGTCCTGGTCACCTTGCAACCTTGTCCCTGTAATGGCTATCAGATCATACCCATTTGTATCTATTTGTGCCATCAACGCATCTATTTTGTTATGAATGCTACATGCATTTAGACAAAGTGCCTTTAAATTTTTTACCCTTTTTTCCTCCTTGTTTCCTCTCTCCTTCAAACTCACTGTCTTTATTTTTGCTTTCTAATTCCAGCTATACTCCCTTCCCTGCTGAATCTATTTTCAGGTTCCCATCTCCCTGCCAAGCTAATTTTAGCAGAACTAGCAACACCGCCGCCCCCCACCCACCCCCTGTGAGGATATTGGTCCCGGCTCTGTTGAGGTGCAACTGAGAGTGGATCACTGGCCAGAGAGAGGTAATGGTGCTGGGAGTGGATCACTAGCCAGAGTGAGGTATTGGTGCTGGAAGTGGATCACTGGTCAGAGTGAGGTATTGGAGCTGGGAATGGATCACTTGTCAAAGCAAGGTATTGGTGCTGGGTGTGGATCACTGGTGAGATGGCGGTATTTGAGCTGAGAGTGGATCACTTTCCAGAGTGAGATATTGGTGCTGGGAGTGGATCACTGCCCTGGCGGAGGGATCCGTGCTGGGAGTAAATCACTGGCAGAGTGATGTATTGGAGCTGGTAGTGGATCTCTGACCTGAGAGCGGGTTTTTTCTGTGAGTTGATCTCTGACCAGAGGGAAGGATCAGTGCTGGGAATGGATCACTGCCTAGAGGGAGGGATCAGTGCTGAGTGAGGATCACTGGCCAGAGGGAGGTGTTGGAGAAGGGGGTGGATAACTAACCAGTTTGAGGTATTGGAGCTGGCAGTGAATCGTTGGCCAATGGGAGGCATTGGAGATGGGAGTGGATCACTGCTCAGAGTGAGGTATTGGTGCTGGGAGTGGATCACTGCTCAGAGTGAGGTATTGGTGCTGGGAGTGGATCACTGCTCAGAGTGAGGTATTGGTGCTGGGAGTGGATCGCTGCTCAGAGTGAGGTATTGGTGCTGGGAGTGGTTCAATAGACAGAGTGAGATATTGGAACTGGGAATGAATCACTGCCCTGAGGGAGGGATTCAATTGGGAAGTGACTCACTGGCCAGTGTGAGGTATTGATGCTGGGTGTAGATCACTAGTCAGAATGAGGTATTGATGCTGGGAGTGGATAACTGGCCAGAGCGAGGTATTGGAACAGGGAGTTGATCACCGACCAGAGTGAGGAGTCAGTGCTGAGAGTGGATCACTGACCGGAGCTAGGTATTGGAGCTGGGAGTGGATCACTGACCAGAACTAGGTATTGTTGCTGGGAGTGGATCATTGGCCAGAGTCAGGTAATGGAGCTGGGAGTGGATCGCTGACCTGAGGGAGGGTTTTGGTGCTGGTAGTGGATCGCTGACAAGAGCAATGTATTGTTTCTGGGAGTGGATAGCTGTCCAGAGTGAGGTATTGGCGATTGGAGTAGATCACTTACAAGAGCGAGTTATTAGTGCTAGGAGTTCATCACTATCCCAAGGGAGGGATCAGTATTGGAAGTGGATGATTTACCAGTGTGAGGTATTGATGCTGACAGTGGATCACTACCCTAAAGGAGGGTTTTGGTGCTGGGAGTGGATCATTGGCAAGGTATTGGATCTGGGAGCCGGTCACTGCCCTGAGGGAGGGATAGGTGCTGGGAGTTGTTCACTGGTCAGAATGAGGTATTGGTGCCGTGAGTGGATCACAGCCCCGTGTGAGATATTGCTGCTGGGAGTGGATCATGGCCCTGAGTGAGGTATCAGTGCTGGGTGTGAGTCACTGACCTGAGAGAGGGTTTTGGTGCTGGTAGTAGATTACTGACAAGAGCAAGGTATTGTTGCTGGGAGTGGATCAATGTCCAGAGTGAGGTATTGGAGATTGGAGTAGATCATTTACCAGAGCGAGTTACTAGTGCTGGGAGTTCATCACTACCCCAAGGGAGGGGTCAGTATTGGGAGTGGATGACTTACCAGCACGAGGTATTGATGCTGACAGTGGAAAACTGCTCAGAACTATATACTGGTGCTGGGAGTGGATCACCGGTTAGAGTGAGGTATTGATGCTAGGAGTGGATCACTGCCCTGATTGAGGGATCGGTGCTGAGAGTGAATCATTGGCAGAGCAAAGTATTGGAGTTGGGAGTGGATCTCTGATCCAAGTTCAGGTTTTTGTGCTGGGAGTGGATCATCTATCGTTGCACGGGATCAGTGGTGGGAGTGGATCACTGGCCAGAGCGAGGTGTTGGAGCTCAGAGTCAATCACTGACCAGAGTGAGATATTGTTGCTGGGATTCGATCACTGACCAGAGCTAGTTAGTAGTGCTGGGTGTGGATCACTTTCCTCAGAAAGGGATCAGGTCTGGAAGTGGACCACTGATCAGAGCAAGGTATTATGGCTGGGAGTAGATCACTGCCCTGATTGAGGGATCATTACTGGGAGTGAATCACTGGCCAGAGCGAGGTATTGGAGCTGGGAGTGTATCTCTGACCCAAGCTAGGGTTTTGGTACTGAGAATGGATCACCAATCAGAGTGCAGGATCAGTACTGGGAGTGGATCCATCTTCTTTTTCTTTGGTGATCCGACGTATCGAGAATGACTTGCTTCCACACCAAAAAGGGAGGAGTTCACGTTTTCAATGAAGGTACTAATATTCCAGGTTCCCGAACTACATATTGAAGGGTGGAAGGTGACTGTGCGTGGATTTTTAAAATGTGTGCTTTTTAATATGTGGTGGCCGCTGCACACCAGCCACCACATGGGCTTGGTCCAGTGGCAAATGGATCACTGCCCAGGGGGAGGCATCAGTGCTGAGAGTTGATCACTGACCAGAGCGAGGTATTGTTGCTGGGATGTATCACTAGCCAGAGTGAGTTTTTGGTGCTGGGAGTGGATCACTGGCCACAGTGAGGTATTGGAGCTGGGAGTATATCACTAACCAGAGCTAGTTCGTAGTGCAGGATCACTGCCCTCTGAGAGGGATCAGGGCTGGAAGTGGATCACTGGTCAGAACAAGGTATTGGAGCTGGGAGTAGATCACTGACCTGAGGGAGAGGTTTGGTGCAAGGATTGGATCACTGGCCAGAGTGGGGTATTGGAGCTGCGAGTGGTTCACATACTAGTGCAAGGTATTGGTGCTCACAGTAGATCACTGCCCTGAGGGAGGGATCCGTGTGGGGAGTGAATCATTGCCTAGAGTGCAGTATTGGAGCTGGGCGTAGATCACTAGCTAGAATGAGTTATTGTTGCTGGGAGGGGATCATTGTCCAGAGCTACTTTGTAGTGTTGTGTGTGGATCACCCTCAGAGAGGAAGCAGGGCTGGGAATGGATTACTGGTCAGAGCGATGTATTGGTGCTAGAACTGGATCACTAGCCAGAGTGAAGTTTTGGTGCTGGGAGTGGATCACTTATTACAGTGATGTATTGTTGCTATGAGTGGATCACTGACCACATCGATAAATTTGAGCTAGGAGAAGATCACTGACCAGACCAAGTTAGTAATGCTGGGAGTGGATCACTTCCCTCAGAGCAGGATCATAGCTGGGCATGGATTACTAACCAGAGTGTGGTATTGGTGTTGGGGGTGGATCACTGGCCAGATCAAGGTATTGTTGCTGTGGGTGGATCACTGACCAGGGTGAGTTAGTAATGCCAGGAGAGGATCACTATCCTCAGAGAGGGATCAGGACTGGGAGTGGATCACTGGTCAGGTGAGGTATTGGAACTGGGAGTGGGTCACTGACCTGAGTTGGGGATCCATGTGGGATGTGAATCACTGGCCAGAGTGTGGCATTGGAGCTGGAAGTGTATAACTTCTCAGAGGAAGGAATCAGTGCTGAGCGTCTATCACTGGCCAGAGCGAGGTATTGGTGCTGAGAGTGGATCACTGACTTGAGCAAGGTATTGTTGCTGGGAGTGGATCACTGGCCAGAGTGAAGTATTGGTGCTGGAAGTGGATCACTGGCCAGAGCGAGGTGTTGGAGCTGGGAGTCAATCAGTGATCAGAGAGAGGTATTGTTGCTCTGCGTTGATCCATGTGGGAAGTGAATTATTGGTCAGAGTGAGGTATTGGTGCTGGATTTAGATCGCTGACCAGAGCAAGGTATTTGAACTAGGAGTGGATCACTGCTCAGATTTAGGTATTGTTGCTAGGAGTAGATCACCGATTAGAGCATGGTATTGATGCTAGGATTGGATCACTGTCCTGATTGAGGGATCAGCGCTGGGAGTGAATCACTGGCCAGTGTGAAGGTATTGGAGCTGGGAGTGGATCTCTGAACCGAGGTAGGGTTTTGTTACTGGGAATGGATCTCCGACCAGAGCAAGGGATCAGTGCTGGGAGTGGATCAATGCCCGGGTAAATCCTCTGTGGTGAGAGTGGATCACTGTCCAGAGCGAGGTGTTGGAACTGGAAGTGGATAACTTCCCAGAGGGATGGATCAGTGCTGGGAGTGGATCAATGCCCAGGGGGAATCCTCAGTGTTGTGAGTGGATCACTGACTAGAGTGAGGTATTGGAGCTGGGAGAGGATCACTTACCAGACTGAGCAAATAATGCTGGGAGTGGATCACTGCCCTCAGAGAGGGATCAGGGCTGGGAGCGAATCACTGGTCAGAGTGAGGTAATGGAGATGGAAGTGTATAGCTGCACAGAGGCGGGATCAGGCCTGAGAGTGGATCACTGGCCAGAGCAAGATATTGGAGCTAGGAGTGGATCACTGCTCATAGCTAGGTTTTTGTGGTGGGAGTGGATCACCAATTAGGGCGTGGTGTTGATGATGGGGGTGGATCACTGCCCTTATTGAAGGATCAGTGCTGGGAGTGAATCACTGGCCAGAGCGAGGTATTGAAGTTGGGGTGGATCTCTGACCCGAGGTAGGACTGTGTTACTGGGAGTGGATTACCAACCAGAGTGAGGTAATCCTGCTTGTAGTGGATCACTGCCCTGAGGCAGGGATCTGTGTGTGGAGTGAATCACTGGCCAGAGTGAGGTTTTGGAACTGGGCGTAGATCACTAGCCAGAATGAGAAATTGGTGATGGGAGTGGATCAGTGACCAGGGCAAGGTATTGGTGCTGAGAGTGGATCACTGACCAGAGTGAGGTATTGGTGTTGATCATGGATCACTGCCAAAAGTGAGGTTTTGTTGCTAGGAACGGATCACTGGCCAGAGTCAGATAGGAGCTGGGAGTGTATCAAAGGCTAGATTGAGGTATTGCAGTGGCGAGTGGATCACAGGCCAGGGTGAAGTATTTGTGCTGAGAGTAATTAGCTGGCCAAAGTGATGCATTGGAGATGGTAGTGGACCACTGGCCAAAGTGAGGTATTGGAGCTGGGAGTGGATCTCTGACCCAAGAGAAGATTTAGGTACAGGGAGTGGCTCACCGACCAGAGAGAAGGATCAATGCTGGAGATGATCACTGACCAGAGCGAGGTATTGTTGCTGTGAGTGGATCACTGACCAGAGTGAGATATTGGAGCTGGGAAAGGATCACTGAACAGACCAAGTTAGTAGTGTTGGGAGTGGATCTCTGCCCTCAGAAAGGGATCAGGGCTAGGTGTGGATCACGGGTCACAGCAAGTTATTGGAGCTGGGAGTAGATCACTGACCTGAGGCAGGGTTTTGGTGCTGGAAGTGGATCACTGATCAGAGCAAGGTATTGGTGCTGGGAGTTGATCCCTGGCCAGAGTGAGAGATTGAAGCTGGGAATAGGTCAGTTACAAGTGCGAGATATTGATGCTGGCAGTGGATCACTGCCCTGAGGGAGGGATCTGTGTGGGGAGTGAATCACTGCCCAGAGTGAGATATTGGTGCTGGGAATGGATCACTGGCCACAGAGAGGTATTGGAGCTGGGTGTGAATTAGTGGCCAGAGCGAGATATTGGATCCATGAGAGGATCACTGACCAGACCAAGTTAGTAATGCTGCAAGTGGTCACTGATCTCAGACAGGGATCAGTGCTGGGAGTGGATCACTGGTCAGAGTGAGGTATTGGAGCTGGGAGTGGATCACTGACAAGAGTGTGATATTGGGGCTGGGAATGGATCACTGACCAGAGTGAGGTGTTGGAGCTGGTAATGGATCACTGGCCAGCGTGAAGTATTCATGCTGGGAGTGCTCACTGACCAGCACGCAGTATTGGAGCTGGAAGTGGATCACTGATCTGATGGAGGGTTTGTGCTGGGAGTGGATCGCTGCCCTGAGGGAGAGAACAGTACAGGGAGTTGATTACTGGCCAGAGTGAGGTATTGGTGCTGGGAGTGGATCACTGACCTCAGGGAGGGATCAGTGCTGGGAGGGAATCCTTGATCAGAGTGAGGCATTGGTGCTGGAAGGTATCACATCCCTGAGTGTGGTATTGGTGCTGGGACTGGATCACTGCGTTGAGTGGGGTATTGGTGCTTGGAGTGGATCACTGACCAGAGTGTGGTACTGGGACTGGTAATGAATAACTTGTCAGAGTGATGTATTGATGCTTGGGGTGTATCACTGACCAGAGCTGGTTAGTAGTGCTGGGAGTAGATCACTGCCCTCAGATAGGGATCAGGACTGGGAGTGGATCACTGGTCAGAGCGATGTATTGGAGCTGGGAGTGGATCACTGCCCCGAGTGAGGTAATGGTGCTGGCAATCAATTACTGGCCAGAGTGAGGTATTGGAGCTGGGAGTGGATCACTGGCCTGAGCGAGGTATTGGAGCTTGGAGTGGATTACTGGTCAGAGTGATGTATTAGAGCTGATAGTGGATCACTGAATACAGTGGGAGATTTGAGCTGGGAGTGGATCAGTTGTCCAGTATTGACTCTGTCACAACTCTGAGAGTCCTAAGGAAGTAAATAACTCTTGTGAAGTGGGACAAGGCTAACATTATAATAGCTCGGTTAACATTATTATAGCAATGCTTGAATTGTTAGTAAAGTGCATCTTTGAAATAAATGCTGTACACGGTAATGGTTCTTCACCGAGACATGAAGGGATGCTTGACCACAGGTACCTTTAGAGCCAGCTAACTTATTTAGAAGCTTGGGAAAATAAAGTGATGATTAAAAGCTTGGAAAAATTACTCATTGTTATGTTCAGAACAACAAACTAAGGAAAATGAAGGCCAAACAGGGTTGCCATGGGAATGGGGTGGGGGGGGCAAGGCTAGTAGGTGGCCTTGGAAATAGCGGATGCATTGACAGTCATTTTCCAACATTCCATTGACTCTGGATCAGTTCCTATGGAGTGGAGGGTAGCAAATGTAACCCCACTTTTTAAAAAAGGAGGGAGAGAGAAAACAGGGAATTATAGACCGGTCAGCCTGACCTCAGTAGTGGGTAAAATGATGGAATCAATTATTAAGGATGTCATAGCAGTGCATTTGGAAAATGGTGACATGATAGGTCCAAGTCAGCATGGATTTGTGAAAGGGAAATCATGCTTGACAAATCTTCTGGAATTTTTTGAGGATGTTTCCAGTAAAGTGGACAAAGGAGAACCAGTTGATGTGGTATAATTGGAATTTCAGAAGTCTTTCGATTAATGTGCAAAGTTAAAGCACATGGGATTGGGGGTAGTGTGCTGACGTGGATTGAGAACTGGTTGTCAGACAGAAAGCAAAGAGTAGGAGTAAATGGGTACTTTTCAGAATGGCAGGCAGTGACTAGTGGGGTACCGCAAGGTTCTGTGCTGGGGCCCCAGCTGTTTACATTGTACATTAATGATTTAGACGAGGGGATTAAATGTAGTATCTCCAAATTTGCGGATGACACTAAGTTGGGTGGCAGTGTGAGCTGCGAGGAGGATGCTATGAGGCTGCAGAGTGACTTGGATAGGTTAGGTGAGTGGGCAAATGAATGGCAGATGAAGTATAATGTGGATAAATGTGAGGTTATCCACTTTGGTGGTAAAAACAGAGAGACAGACTATTATCTGAATGGTGACAGATTAGGAAAAGGGGAGGTGCAACGAGACCTGGGTGTCATGGTACATCAGTCATTGAAGGTTGGCATGCAGGTACAGCAGGCGGTTAAGAAAGCAAATGGCATGTTGGCCTTCATAGCGAGGGGATTTGAGTACAGGGGCAGGGAGGTGTTGCTACAGTTGTACAGGGCCTTGGTGAGGCCACACCTGGAGTATAGTGTACAGTTTTGGTCTCCTAACTTGAGGAAGGACATTCTTGCTATTGAGGGAGTGCAGCGAAGATTCACCAGACTGATTCCCGGGATGGTTGGACTGACCTATCAAGAAAGACTGGATCAACTGGGCTTGTATTCACTGGAGTTCAGAAGAATGAGAGGGGACCTCATAGAAACGTTTAAAATTCTGACGGGTTTAGACAGGTTAGATGCAGGAAGAATGTTCCCAATGTTGGGGAAGTCCAGAACCAGGGGTCACAGTCTAAGGATAAGGGGTAAGCCATTTAGGACCGAGATGAGGAGAAACTTCTTCACCCAGAGAGTGGTGAACCTGTGGAATTCTCTACTACAGAAAGTAGTTGAGGCCAATTCACTAAATATATTCAAAAGGGAGTTAGATGAAGTCCTTACTACTCGGGGGAATCAAGGGGTATGGCGAGAAAGCAGGAATGGGGTACTGAAGTTTCATGTTCAGCCATGAACTCATTGAATGGCGGTGCAGGCTAGAAGGGCTGAATGGCCTGCTCCTGCACCTATTTTCTATGTTTCTATGTTTTTAGTAGGAGTTAAGATAACGGGAGACACCTGCTGGACTTGAATAAATTCCATTTATTAACTGGGTTGTGAAGCTCATGTGATACGTGTTAAAACAGTGTGTACTGATTTATGACTGTCGCAAAACAACCCAAATTGCACTAACTTGTGTATTATAAAGGTATGCTGCAAACGCTGTATTGTTGAGTGTGGTATCTCAGGCAACTGAGAATCACTCCCTTGCATTTTCTCGAATAAACTCTACTTGCTGCACTTAGAAAACTCGAGAGTGGTCATTTTTACCACAACATCCTGGTATCTGTTATTGACCAACACGGAACAGCTAATATGTCCCACAGGCCTAACATTGTCAATCACAACAGCAAGAAACCTGCTTATTGGCTCTTCAAGGGTTTTAAATCATAATAAGGATTCGATGCTAATCCGTGTACAGAGATTTCTCTTTATTGTACAATATTTCAATAGATTACATCTCCCTTTAGAACCAGTGAAGATGCAGGAAACACAGGGATTAATGATTGCTCTGTGCTGTTCTCAAACACTGAGTAATCAAGATTTGAGCATGGAAAACAAGTGCAAGGTTCCAGTTTACAAGAGGTCCCATTAGATCGGCTGCACCTTTATTACCGAACGGCCTCCTTTTGTGCCGTAAATTTCTATGATTCTATGATTGCAATAGCGAGTACCGAATGCACAACTTTGAGATTCTTTTCCATATCTCCATGTCCTAGTTGCAGACGCAATTGCTGCTTCATTGGCTGAGTTATGTCCCTCGTGCTCGGGTGTCCTAGGTCAGTTGGGGTTGGCTCCTACTTCGATACTTGCCTTCTGGTGAAATGCATGGACTTAGCAATAGGCACCCAGGTTCTCAGCCACTGTCTGCAGGTAGTCCTTGTAGAGTACACACACCGGCACACCCTGCTCAACAACCTGCCACTTCACTGAGATTACTGTGCTCTCCACCAGCAATGGAACCTTCATCTGTCTACTCATCCCAGATCCGCCTCTACTTGTGATTGTCTGTAGAAGGAAAGAAAACACAGACGGCAAGATCAGTTTCAAATCTCTGGCGGTTTGCCTTGCAGCCGTGACAGCCAGCTTTAATTGCTCTCCCCTCCACCCCTGATGGCACTGACTCAGGCTGGGGCCAATAGCCCAGCCAAATTGCCATTTTCATGTGTGAGTCCTGGCATTGACTCTTGGTAGGCTATTCCAGTGTTTAGGCATCACAGCTGAGCCCAATCCTTTCCTCGCCCCACATTTGCACACATCCAGTAGGGGCCACTAGATAATGGCCAGGAGCGGAAACTTTGGTTAAGTGCTTCCTCCTCCCCCACACCCAATGAAGGGCACTGAGGCCAATAGTATCTGCCCTACTACTGGCCTGGCTGAGATCAGCGAGCGCAACGCGGGCTGGGGATGAAATCTGTGATCTTTATGCTCTGTATAGCTCAGGACCACAATAAACATCTTTATAGATTATCAATTAATGTAACAGGCCTCAGAGTGGAGCCGGCTGGCTACAAGAAATGACTCCAGGAACCTACAATCTGACTCTCAAACAATAGAAATGAGATAAGCAACAATTAAAAAATATATAATTTTTGCAGTATAAAAAACTCACATTGTCATCATTCAGGTGGAAATTGAGGGCCAGAGTTTCGATCCATGCATTATCTGTGTTCCTTGGGTCATCCACATATCCGCTGTAAACCTGAAACACACACACACCTAATACCTGAAACAAACAGCATCTAATACCTGAAACACACACAGCGCCTAGTACCTGAAACACACAGCATTAATACCTGAAACACACAGCATTAATACCTGAAACACACACACTAATACCTGAAACACACACACACTAATACCTGAAACACACACACACTAATACCTGAAATACACACACACCTAATACCTGAAACACACATACACCTAATACCTGAAATATACACACTAATTCCTGAAACACATACACACCTAATACCTGAAATACACACACACTAATACCTGAAATACACACACATTAATACCTGAAATACACACACACCTAATACCTAAAACACACATACATCAACATTTGAGATCAACTCAGGTTGGATTCAATATTCCTCCCTGATCTACAACAGATCTGTGACCAGCATTATACACTGACACATGCAGACACGATGCCTGCAAGTACACAATGAGAAGAGGCAGAGACACCAACCAGGGAGACAGAGGCCAGGGGTCACAGAGAGAAGATATACAGACAAGGGAGATGGAAATGCAAGAGGTGTAGACTTGAAGACACAGAGAGATACACAGAAGACTCTGATAAGTTGGGTGATCACAAGAGACGAGACATATTCGCAGACAAAGTGCAGGCAAGGCACCAGCACAGACAATACAATTGTGAAGTCATCCAGACAAACTGATTTATTCTTTAACCATCAGTCAGCAAAGATGATGCTATTGGATGTTAGAAGCTGTTATTTCCCTTGTCGGGAAAGATTGTTCATCCACACAATCGGAAGGTTCACACCGCACAAATTCAGCATCGCTGTGAAGTCACAGCAATACTAAACATTGAATGGAGATGGCGTGTGAAGTTTGAACTGATTCCAAAGTAGAGTGAGTGTAGGCCCTGACTCTGGATTCAGGCTGCAATTATACTGTCAGGTGAGATCGTACCATATCGACCTGATATTGGCAGTGTGAATGCACCCAGTGTGACCTAACTCTTCAAACTAATTTGCACAAAATTTAGCTCCAACCTCGATGGCATCCTTCTGGAAATTCTGAAACATGTCCAGCATCTTTGGATTTAAAATGAGCTTCAGACTCTTTGGGAACGTCTCTCCAGGGTCCAGGACTCCCTGAGGGGAAAAAAATAAACAATAGAGAGACTTTGTTTACTGAACATGAGCTGCAGATATATTTTATCCAGTTTT
This sequence comes from Pristiophorus japonicus, assembly GCF_044704955.1. Lineage (NCBI taxonomy): Eukaryota > Metazoa > Chordata > Chondrichthyes > Pristiophoridae > Pristiophorus > Pristiophorus japonicus. The sequence continues at coordinate 215,104,607 of NC_091979.1, read as the reverse complement.
CTCCCATTTCTGCTCAAGGTTTTTATTGTGTATGGAGAAAGAGTCAGACAGAACACTGTGAGCTCAAAGTAAAGTGTGACCGAAATCTTTTATTGCAGGTCTCCAGAATGCCTCTCCAACCTGTGACGCCTCCTTAAATACCTGTGCTCCCAAGGGATTATGGGATCCTTTGGGACTCCAGGGGATGAGCCCTCTGGTGGCTGTACAGAGTAAATACAAGTCCACATATATAATAACACTCCCCCCCCCCCCAAAAGTCAATAGTGTAACTGTTTACAATGTGACTCGATCTGGGGCCCTTCTTGTCCTGGTTGATCGTCTCGGTGTAAAAGCTGGTGTTGTGAATCATTTGTTGGGCCCTCGCTGGGCTGCTGTGCAGCTGGCCTTGCTGGGCTGCCTGGTGTGTTGGGCCCTGCAGGGCTGCTGTGGATGATGGGTTCTGCTTCGCGTGGTTAACTGTGGTGCCGGTTGCCACTGGTGTGTATGTTGGAAGATCAAAAAAGGTAGGGTCCAAGGCGGGTTGCTCAGGATAGTCCGTGAATCTGAGTTTGATTTGGTCCAAGTGTTTCCGGTGAATGAGTCCATTTGAAAGTTTTACCCGAAACACCCTGCTCCCCTCTTTGGCCACGACAGTACTGGGAAGCCACTTGGGACCTTGTCCATAATTTAAAACAAATACAGGATCATTGATTTCAATCTCGCGTGACACATTTGCGCTATCATGGTGTGCACTTTGTTGAAGCCGCCTGCTCTCTACCTGTTCATGTAGATCAGGGTGAACTAATGAGAGTCTTGTCTTAAGTGCTCTTTTCATGAGCAATTCAGCAGGTGGGATCCCAGTGAGTGAGTAGGGTCTTGTGCGGTAGCTAAGCAGGACTCGGGATAGGCGAGTCTGCAGTGAGCCTTCAGTTACCCTCTTCAAGCCTTGCTTGATGGTTTGCACTGCTCTCTCTGCCTGACCATTGGACGCTGGTTTAAACAGGGCAGGTGTGACATGTTTGATCCCGTTACTGGTCATGAATTCTTTGAACTCAGCATTGGTAAAACATGGCCCGTTGTCGCTCACCAGGACATTGGGTAAGCCGTGTGTGGCAAACATGGCCCGCAGGCTTTCAGTAGTGGCAGTGGACGTGCTAGCCGACATTATCTCACATTCAATCCACTTGGAGTACGCGTCTACAACCACAAAGAATATTTTACCGAAGAAGGGCCTGCATAGTCGACGTGCACCCTAGACCACGGTTTGGAAGGCCAAGACCATAAACTTAGCAACACCTCCCTGGGTACGTTGCTTAACTGCGAGCATGTATTAGATCTGTGAACGCAGGACTCTAAGTCCGCATCGATACCGGCCACCACACGTGGGATCTGGCTATCGCTTTCATCATTACGATGCCTGGGTGGGTACTGTGGAGGTCATTGATGAAGGTGTCTCTGCCCTTCTTGGGGACCACTACTCGATTGCCCCACAGAAGGCAGTCTGCCTCCATAGACATTTCATCTTTGCGCCGCTGAAACGGCTTTATCTCTTCCGGCATTTCCACTGGACCAGCTCCCGTGAAGCACACAGCTATTGACTAGAGATAATAAGGGGGTCTGGCTTGTCCAGGTTTTGATCTGCCGGCCAGTGACAGTGATTGCTCACTCTCAAATGCTTCCATAACCACGGCTAGATCTGCGGGCTGCGCCATTTCCACCCCGTGGTGGGCAATGGCAGCCTACTGAGAGCATTGGCGCAGTTTTCTTTGCCTGGCTTGTGGCGGATGGCATAGTTCTATGTGAACAACGTGAGCGCCCATCTCTGGATGCAGGCCGATGCATTGGTATTTATCCCTTTACTCTCGGAAAACAGGGATATAAGTGGCTTATGGTCAGTTTCCAATTCGAATTTTAGCCCAAACATGTATTGATGCATTTTCTTTACCCCATAGACACACACTAACGCTTCTTTTTCAATCATGCTGTAGGCTCTCTCAGCCTTAGACAGACTCCTAGATGCGTAAGCAACCGGTTGCAGTTTCCCGAAATCATTAGCTTGTTGCAATACACACCCGACGCCATATGACGACACATCACATGCTAGTACCAAACACTTACATGGATCATACAACACAAGCAAGTTGTTTGAGCATAACAATTTTCTCGCTTTTACAAAGGCATTTTCTTGGCTTTTGCCCCAAACCCATTCGCCCCCTTTTCATAGTAAGACATGTAGTGGTTCTCGAAGTGTGCTGAGACCTGTTAAGAAGTTACCAAAGTAGTTCAAGAGTCCCAGAAATGACCGCAGCTCTGTCATGTTCTGTGGCCTCGGTGCGTTCTCGATTGCCTATGTCTTCGTGTTGGTGGGCCTGATGCCATCCGCCGCAATCCTCCTTCTCAAGAACTCCACTTCAGGCGCCAGGAAAACGCACTTCGAACGTTTTAACCTGAGCCCCACGCGGTTGAGTCAATTAAGAACCTCCTCCAGGTTCTGCAGTGCTCGACTGTGTTCTGACCTGTGATCAAGATTTCGTCCTGGAAGACCACGGTGTGCGGGACCAACTTCAGTAAACTTTTCATGTTTCTCTGGAATATCGTCGCGGCTGATCAGATTCCAAACGGGCATCTGTTATAAACAAAAAGAGCCTTGTGCGTGTTGATGCAGGTGAGGGCCTTCGATGATTCCTCCACTTCCTGTGTCATGTAAGCTGAAGTCAGATCCAGCTTCGTGAATGTCTTTCCTCCTGCCAGCGTTGCAAAGAGGTCATCAGCCTTTGGTAGTGGGTATTGGTCCTGCAGGGAGAAACGATTGATAGCTACTTTGTAATCACCACAGATTCTGATGGTGCCATCTCCCTTGAGGACTAGGACAATAGAACTGGCCCATATCGCTGAACTTAATCGGTGAAATGATGCCCTCTCGTTGCAGCCGGTTTAGCCGATCTCTATCCTTTCTCTCATCATGTACAGTACTGCTCTTGCCTTGTGATAGATGGGTCGCGCCCCCGGAATTCGGTGGATCTGCACTTTTGCTCCTTGGAATTTCCCAATGCCTGGTTCGAACAGCGAAAGAAATTTGTTTAAGACCTGGGCACACAAAGTGTCGTCAGCGGGCGATAGCGCTCGGACAACGTCTCAGTTCCAGCTCCTGCCAAGCAGTGTGGGACCATCGCCCAGAGTGATAGCTTGTGCACTGCTCCATCGTAGGAGACCTTTACGGTAGCACTGCCGATTACAGGAATCGATTCTTTCATGCAAGTTCTTAGTTTCATGCGAACTGGAGTTAAGACTGCCCTTGAGGCCTTGTTGTACCTGAACCTTTCGAAAGTATTTTTGCCCATGTTGGACTGGCTCATGCCCGTGTCCAGATCCATTGACACCAGGAGTCCATTTAGTTCAACATTCAGCATTATCTGGGGATAATTCGTGGTGAATGTTGCACCCCATGTACCTCTGCCTCCTCTGTCTGAGGCTCTAGTTCGTCGTGATCTTCCGTGGATCTGTCCTCCTCTGCAACATGGTGGTTTGCAGGTTTAACAGGTTTAGCAGCTCGCCTGCACGCTCGCTGGAGTTGTCCCATTGCTCCACAGCCCTTGCAAACGCACTCTTTGAATCGACATGAATGGAAACGATGATCACCCCCGCAGCGCCAACAAGGTTTTAATGGCCTTGCATTCATCACCCTTGATGGTGGACTCTGAGACATCTGCGGATGTGTAGCTGCAGGTATGTGTGACCTGCCCTGTGCATTACGATTCGAAAAAACATCACTTTGTTCACAGTACTTGTAGCAGCGCTTGTGTGCTGAGATATTTGCTTCGTATTGTTACTGGTGGCAATGAACGCCTGGGCTATCGCTATGGCCTTACTCAAGGTTGTGGTCTCTACAGTCAAAAGTTTGTGAAGTATGGTTTCGTGGCCAATGCCAAGTATGAAAAAGTCTCTGACGATGTTCTCCAAATGTTCTTCAAATTCGCAATGTCCTGTAAGATGTCTTAGCTCGGTGACATAACTCGCCACTTCCTGGCCTTCAGACCTTTTGTAGGTGTAGAACCGGTACCTCGTCATCAGAACCCTTTCCTTCGGGTTCAAATGCTCTCGGACCAGTGCGCACAAATCGTCGTACGATTTCTCCGTGGGTTTTGCTGGAGTGAGCAGATTATTCATGAGGCCATACGTTGGTGCCCCACAGACAGTGAGGAGGATCACCCTTCGTTTGGCAATGTTCGCTTCTCCATCTAGCTCGTTGGCTACAATGTATTGGTCGGTTGCTCCACAAAAGTTTCCCAATCAGCTCCATCTGAAAATTTCTCCAGGATGCCCACTGTTCTCTGCATCTTTGGGTTCACTATCTGTATCTCGTCACCAGTTATTGTGTATGGAGAAAGAGTCAGACTGAACACTGTGAGCTCAAAGTAAAGTGTGACCTTAGTCTTTTATTGCAGGACTCCATAGTGCCTCTCCAACCTGTGAAGCCTTCTTAAATACCGGTGCTCCTAAGGGATTATGGGATCCCTTGGGACTCCAGGGGATGAGCCCTCTGGTGGCTGTACAGAGTAAATACAAGTCCACATGTATAACAGTTTTGACTTTTGCTGGGATATGGATTCCATGGTCAGCAGTAGCTCTCCAGCAACTCATCTGAAGGGCCATTGCCTCTCTGTGAGTCTAGAAAGTCAGTATCAGCAAGCTATTCAATCGTAGAGCAATATCTCTCTCTCAATGTCTCTCTTTCACTCTCTGTCTCTCCCTCTTTCTATCTTTATTGTGCTCTCTCTATCTTACTCTTGTTCCCTTATATCTTGCTCTGGCTCCCTTTCTCTCTATCTCTAGCGTTCGCCCTATCTCTGTTTCTCGCTCTCTCCCTGTTTCTCTTTTTCTCTCTATATCGCTGTTGCGTCGTTATATATCTCACTCTCTATCTCTCACTCAGACACGGACACTTCCTATAGTGGTCACGAGTCACCGATCACGAGTTGGTAATGGTAACTCTCTCTAAACTGCCTGACAGAGATCAGCAAACAGGAGTAGACCGTTTAGTCTCAATAGGCTTGTATATCTTTTAAGAACTGTGATAATCCATTTCAGATTGCAAGTTTGATGCAGCTGCTCTGAGATGATTTGTCCATGCCACTGTCACAGGAATCTGTGATCAAGATTAGTTAAGTTACTCAGTTCTGGCAGTGTATTTAAAATGTTACTATGAAGGGTGTAAGCCTTGGCTTGTCAGAAGATTGTGGGGCCAAGCCTTACTTGAGACTGGAGAAGATAATCCAGGCTGACACTCCAGTGCAGTACTGAAGGAGTGCTGTACTGTCAGAGGTGGTGTTTTTCAGATGAGACGTTCACTCTCTCAGGTTGATGTAATCGAAAAGGAGCAGAGGAGTTCTCCCTGGTATCCTGGCCAATAGTTATCCTTCAATCAACATCTTATCTCGTTGCTGTGTACAAATTGGCTGCCGCATTTGCTACTTTACAACAGTAAGAAAGAGGTGGGCTTCAGGGCTTCAGCCCCTCCCATCAAGGTTCCTGCCCCTGCCCACTGGGCTCCATCTCAATAGCCCCCAAAACTAAGGTGGTAGATTGCAGACAATCCTGCCTAAGTGCTCTCCTTAATGATATTATTGCATCCCTCTGAGCCATTGGAAATAGCACTGGCAAACTGTGGTCAGAGAGGAGCATAGCATTGTTCTCATAAAATTTGCAATAGAAGTTTCTTCAGCCCGCAATCCTCCTTCTCTAACCCCTCCCCTCCGGGCTCCAGTCCCTCCCATCAGGGCTCCAGTCCCTCCCATCAGGGCTCCAGTCCCTCCCATTAGGGCTCCAGCCTCTCCCATCAGGGCTCCAGCCTCTCCCATCAGGGCTCCAGTCCCTCCCATCAGGGCTCCAGTCCCTCCCATCAGGGCTCCAGCCCCTCCCCTCCAGGCTCCAGCCCCTCCCATCAGGGCTCCTGTCCCTCCCATCAGGGCTTCAGCCCCTCCCATCAGGGCTCCAGCCCCTCCCATCAGGGCTCCAGCCCCTCCCATCAGGGCTCCAGCCCCTCCCCTCCGGGCTCCAGCCCCTCCCATCAGGGCTCCAGTCCCTCCCATCAGGGCTCCAGCCCCTCCCATCAGGGCTCCAGTCCCTCCCATCAGGGCTCCAGCCCCTCCCATCAGGGCTCCAGCCACTCCCATCAGGGCTCCAGCCCCTCCCCTCCGGGCTCCAGCCCCTCCCCTCCGGGCTCCAGCCCCTCCCATCAGGGCTCCAGCCCCTCCTATCAGGGCTCCAGTCCCTCCCATCAGGGCTCCAGCCCCTCCCCTCCGGCCTCCAGCCCCTCCCATCAGGGCTCCAGCCCCTCCCATCAGGGCTCCAGCCCCTCCCCACTGGGCTTAGCCCCTCCCATCACTGGGCTCCAGTCCCTCCCATCACTGGGCTCCAGTCCCTCCCATCACTGGGCTCCAGTCCCTCCCATCAGGACTCCAGTCCCTCCCATCAGTCCCTCCCATTAGGGCTCCTGCCCCTCCCATCAGGGCATCAGCACCTCCTCTGTGGGCTCCTGTTAAAGCTCACTGTTACAGTGTACAGCCTCCTGGAAGTCCATATAGACAATATCCAAAGACACTCCCATATCCACCATATATTAGTGACATCCTCAAAAAATCAACTACATTAGTCAGAGGTGACCTACCTTTCACAAATCCATGCTAGCTCTATTTGCTCACCTAATACTGTTCCTCATACTCAATCACTCAGTCTCTGATTAAAGATTCTGTAATTTCACCACAACTGGTGTTAAACTAACAGGTCTGTAGTTACCTAGTCTCGCTCTTTCTCCCTTTTTAAATAATAGGGTGATATTTGCCATTTTTTAATTTAAATTCCTGAATCTACAGTGTTTTCGATCATTATGACTAACACATCTGCAATTTCCTCACCTCTTTCTTCAAATTCCCTGAGGGTGGAAACCATCAGATCCTGAAAAATTTGTCTATCTTAAGTGCCATTATTTTCTCCATTACCATTTTTAACATATTAAATCCACTAAGCTTCTCACTCGACCTATTTTTATGTTCCCTTGTATCACTGTTATTTTTTTTTTTATTAATCCTCCAATATGTAAACAGATCCAAAGAATTAAGTTAACTAGTCTGCCATTTCCATATTTCCCATTATAGTCTAACCTGCTTCTGTCTTTAATTGGCCCTCATTCACCACTGCCACTTGCTTATCTTTATATTTCTATCCCTTGCAACATTTTGTTCATATTCCAATTTTGCAGCTCTTATTACTTTTGTTATATCCCTTTATTTTTGTATAATATCTTTCCAAGTTTGCTTGATTGCCACTTTTATTTGCATTTCTTTTAGCTTGATACTGTCTCTTACCTCATTTTTTGATCATGCTTGCTTAATGATACAAGTAAAGTATCCAACTAGTCATAGCCACAGAATCACCTGCAACAGCTTCTCTTTCTGCTCTTGCATCATTACCTCTGGTGTCCCCAAGGATCAATCCTTGCCCCCCTCCTATTTCTCATCTACATGTTGCCCCTTGATGACATCCTCCGAAAACACATCAGGTTCCACATTTACACTGACGACACCCAGCTCTACCTCACCACTACCTCCCTCGGCCCCTCCACTGTCTCTAACTTGTCAGACTGCTTGTCCGACACCCTGTTCTGAATGAGCAGGAATTTCCTCCGACTAAACATTGGGAAGGATGAAGCCATTGTCTTCAGTTCCCGCCACAAACTTTGATCCCTGACCACCAACTCCAACCCTCTCCCTGGCATCTGTCTGAAACTGAACCAGTCCATTCGTAATCTTGACACTAAGATGACCTTCCAACCACATATCTGCTTGATCACCAAGACTGCCTACTTTCACTTCCGTAATATCGCATGACTCCGACCTACCTCAGCTCATCTGCTGCTGAAACCCTCATCAACGCCTTTGTTACCTCTGGACCTGACTATTCCAATACTTTCCTGGCCAGCCATCCATCTTCCACTCTCCGTAAGCAGGAGCTTGCCCTTGCTCGCTGACCTACATTGACTCCTGCTCCGACAATGCCTCAATCTTAGAATTCTCATTCTTGTTTTCAAATCCCTGCATGGCCTCAACCCACCCTATCCAGCCCTGCAACCCTCCGAGATCTCTGTGCTCCTCCAATCTGGCAGCTTGCGCATCCCTGATTTTAATCACTCCACCATTGGCTGCTATGCCCTCACCTGCCTATGTCCAAAGCTCTGGAATTTCCTCCCTAAACCTCTCCGCCTCGTCACCTCTCTTTCCTCCTTTAAGTCGCTCCTTAAAACCAACCACTTTGACTTAAGCTTTTGGTCACCTGTCCTAATATCTCCTTATGTGGCCAGTGACAAATGTTTGTTCAATAACGCGCCTGTGAAGCACTTTGGGACATTAAAGGCGCTAGTTAAATGGAAGTTGTTGTTGTATCTATTGTGTATCTGTAAAGCATGTACTCTCATGTTCCGCCACCAGGGAGCTCTTCCCCTGAAGTCCCAAGGGATCTCAGCATCCCTGAGTGCAGCTTCATCTGTGTTAGGAGGACAATAACTGGCGACGAGAATACGAATCCAACGCACAGGTGCAACAAACTGTGGGCATCCTGGAAAAGTTTTCGGAGTGTGAGGACTGTGAAGCCTATGTCGAACGACTAGACCAGTACTTTTTGCCAATGAGCTGGACGGAGAAGGAAGCGCTGCAAAAAGGAGAGCGGTCCTCCTCACGGTCTGCAGGGCACCGACCTACAGCCTCATGAAGAATCTTCTGGCTCCGGTGAAACCCACAGATAAATCATATGAAGAACTGTGTACACTGGTTCGGGAGCATCTTAACCCGAGGGAGAGCGTACTGATGGTGAGGTATCAGTTCTACACGTGCCAGAGATCTGAAGGTCAGGAAGTGGCGAGCTACATCGCCGAGCTAAGGCGACTTGCAGGACAATGTGAGTTTGATGGCTACCTGGAGCAAATGCTCAGAGACTTTTTTGTACTGGGCATTAACCACGAGACCATCCTATGAAAACTTTTGACTGTAGAGATACCGACCCTCAGTAAGGCCATTGCGATAGCACAGGTGTTTATGTCCAGCAGTGATAACACCAAACAAATCTCTCAGCACACAAGTGTTAGCAATATTCATAAATTAACTGGAACTGTGTTTGCGAGCAGAAATGTACAGGGCAGAAACCACGAGTCTGCAACTGCCAGCAGGCCTCAGGTGACCCAGATGACTCAGAGTCCCCAACAAAGGATGAATGCAAGGCAATTCCCACCTTGTTGGTATTGTGGAGGCTTCCATTCAGCCTATTCATGTTGCTTCAAAGGGTATGTTTGCAAGAGCTGTGGAACAATGGGACACCTCCAATGAGCTTGCAACGGAGCTGCAAGCTCTGCAAAACCTGCTAACTACCACGTGGCAGAGGAAGATCAGTCTATGGTGGATCAAAGCAATTTCGAGTCTCAGAGTGAGGAGGCAGATGCTGAAGTACACGGGGTGCACACATTTTCAACGAAATGTCCACCTATAATGCTAAACGTAAAATTGAATGGCTTACCCGTAGCCATGGAAGTGGACACTGGCTCTAGCCAATCCATCATGAGTAAAAAGATGTTTGAGAGACTGTGGTGCAACAAGGCATTCAGACCAGCCCTGAGCCCCATCCACACGAAACTGAGAACATGCACCAAAGAGCTTATCACTGTCCTGGGCAGCGCCATGGTCAAGGTCACCTACGAGGGGACGGTGCATGAACTGCCACTCTGGATTGTCCCAGGCGATGGCCCCACACTGTTTGGAAGCAGCTGGCTGGGCAAAATCCGCTGGGACTGGGATGACATCCGAGCACTATCACATGTCGATGAGGCCTCATGTACCTAGGTTCTTAACAAATTTCCTTCCCTTTTTGAGCCAGGCTTTGGAAACTTTTCTGGGGCGAAGGTGCGGATCCACTTGGTCCCAGAGGCATGGCCCATTCACAACAAGGTGCGAGCGGTACCTCATATGATGAGGGAGAGAATGGAAATCGAGCTGGACAGGCTGCAACGCAAGGGCATCATCTCCCCAGTGGAATTCAGCGAGTGGGCCAGCCCGATTGTTCCAGTACTCAAAAGTGATAGCACGGTCAGGATTTGCGGCGATTATAAAGTAACTATTAATCGTTTCTCGCTACAGGACCAATACCCGCTACCTAAGGCAGACGACCTATTTGCGACGCTGGCAGGAGGCAAGATATTCACCAAGCTCGACCTGACTTTGGCCTACATGACGCAGGAGCTGGAGGAGTCTTCGAAGGGCCTCACCTGCATCAACACGCACAAGGGACTGTTCACCTACAACAGATGCCTGTTTAGAATTCGGTCGGCTGCAGCGATCTTCCAGAGAAACAAGTCACGGTGGTTTTTCAGGACGACATATTGGTCACGGGTCGGGACACCACCGAGCATCTACAAAACCTGGAGGAGGTCCTCCAGCGACTGGATCGCGTAGGGCTGCGGCTGAAGAGATCGAAATGCGTCTTCATGGCAACAGAAGTGGAGTTTTTGGGGAGAAAGATCGCGGCGGACAGCATTCTGCCCACAAGCGCCCAGGCCACAGAACGTCACAGAGCTGAGGTCGTTCCTGGGACTCCTCAACTATTTTGGTAACTTCCTAACAGGGTTAAGCACCCAGTCAGATGGTAGAAAAAAAACAAGTAATTGCTTTTGAGAAAGCCAGAAACATTTTATGCTCCAACAAGCTGCTTGTATTGTATAACCCGTGTAAAAGACTTGTGCTAGCATGTGACGCGTCGTCGTACGGAGTCGGGTGTGAATTACAACAAGCTAATATTGCGGGGAAGTTGCAACCTGTCGCCTATGCTTCCAGGAGCTTGTCTAAGGCCGAGAGGGCCGACAACATGATTGAGAAAGAGACATTTAGCGTGTGCGTTCGGAGTAAAGAAAATGCATCAGTACCTGTTTGGCCTCAAATTTGAGCTGGAAACCGATCACAAGCCCCTCACATCCCTGTTCGCTGAAAACAAGGGGATAAATACCAATGCCTCAGCCCGCATACAAAGGTGGGCACTCGCACTATCAGTATATAACTATACCATCCACTACAGGCCAGGCACTGAGAACTGTGCAGATGCTCTCAGTCGGCTACCATTGCCCACCACGGGAGTGGAAATGACGCAGCCTGCAAACTTATTGATGGTGGCACAGCCCGCAGACTTGTTGATAGTCATGGAAGCGTTTGAAAATGATAAATCACCTGTCACAGCCCGCCAGATTAGGACTTGGACCAGCCAAGATCCTCTGCTGTCCCTAGTAAAAAACTGTGTACTGCATGGGAGCTGGGCCAGCATCCCCATTAAAATGTAAGAGCTAATCAAGCCGTTCCAGCGGCGAAAGGACAAGCTGTCCATTCAGGCAGACTGCCTGTTGTGGGGTAACCGCGTAGTGCTACCCAAAAAGGGCAGGGAGACGTTCATCTCGGATCTCCACAGCACACACCCGGGTATAGTAATGATGAAAGCGTTAGCCAGATCCCACGTGTGGTGGCCCGGTATCGACTCTGACTTAGAGTCCTGTGTGTGGCAATGCAGCGTATGTGCTCAGTTGAGCAACGCGCACAGAGAGTTTGTGGTCCTGGCCCTCCAGACCATGGTCGAGGATCCATGTCGACTATGCAGGCCTGGTTCTCGGTAAAATCTTCCTGGTTGTGGTGGATGCTTTTTCAAAATGGATTGAATGTGAAATAATGTCAGGAAGCACTGCCACCGGTTCGTGACAACAGGCCATGTTTCACCAGTGCCGAATTGAAAGAATTCACGACCCGCAATGGGATTAAACATGTCACTTGGCCCCGTTTAAACCAGCCTCCAATGGGCAGGCAGAGCGGGCAGTATAAACCATCAAACAGAGCCTTAAACAGAAGGCTCACTCCAAACCCGCCTGTCCCGAGTACTGCTCAGTTACCGCACGAGACCCCACTCGCTCACAGGGATGCCCCCGGCTGAGCTACTCATGAAAAGGACACTTAAAACCAGACTCTCTCTGGTTCACCCCAACCTGCATGATCAGGTAGAGAGCAGGCGGCAGCAACAAAATATAAACGATGGTCGCGCCACTGTGTCAAAGGAAATTGATCTGAATGACCCTGTGTATGTGCTAAACTATGGATATGGTCCCAAGTGGATCGCGGGCACGGTGATAGCTAAAGAAGGGAGTAGGGTGTTTGTAGTCAAACTAGACAATGGACAAATTTGCAGAAAGCACCTGGACCAAACGAGGCTGCGGTTCACAGACTGCCCTGAACAACCCACAGCAGACACCACCTTTTTCGAGCCCACACACACACCCAAAGGATCAATGACACCACCCCGGACCAGGAAATCAAACCCATCACGTCCAACAGCCCAGCAAGGCCAGGCTCACCCAGCAGCTCTGCAGGGCCAACAACACGCCAGCCCAGCGAGGGCACAGCCAACACACCAGAACAGACATTTGTACCGAGGCAGTCCACCAGGGAAAGAAAGGCTCCCGACCGCCTCACCTTGTAAATAGTTTTCATTTTGACTTTGGGGCGGGGAGTGATGTTGTGTATGTGTAAAGCATGCACTCCCATGTTCCGCCACCAGGGAGCACATCCCCTGAAGTCCCAAGGGATCCCAGCATCCCTTGGGAGCACTGTATCTAAACCGGTCCCTAAGGCCTGTACCTCACTCTGAAGTGTCTTAATATAGACTGAGGTCACTGTTACTTTAACCTCCCTGTGTGCAGCCTCATCTCTGTTAGGAACACAATAGTATCATCATGGTGTAATGTTACAGTGCGCTGTCATTGGTGTATTGGTGCATCATTACCCTGTACCGTCATTACAGTTTGTTGTGACTGGTACATTGTTACAATGTTTTTAAAGTTGTCAGCCTGGTAAAAAGATCAGTATTAGTTTAGCTGGTATGTTGCTCGGAGGAGAGGAGGACTAAATGTAAGTATTGGAGTGATTATTAAATACATTCTGAAAGTGTTTATTGGTGTGAGATAAATTAAGATTGGAATGTTTTTTCTTTGCTGTTGTCTCTCATTTCAGTTTTAGGGCTTTGGTATGGAAGGGAAAATGGATGTGGTGGAACCGGGAAGTGGGATGGAATTCATTGGAACCGAAGTCCCTTGCAGAATCATGATTGACTGGCTGCCTCCTCCTTCGCTGTTGTTGCTGTTCCTGCTCCTCCTCCACCTCCTTGTCCTAGTCCTCTTCCTCCTCTTGCTCCTCCTCCTCCTGGTCTGCCTCCTCCTCTTCAGGTGGTGTGGCTATGCCTGGTGGCAATGGCTATGCCCTCATGATAGCGAGGTTGTGCAGCATGCAGGCGACGACGACAACGAATAGGGATACCCGTTCAGGCGAGTACTGGAGGACTCCTCCTGAGCAGTCAAGGTAGTGCAACATTTGCTTCAGCACTCCGATGGTCTGCTCAATGGTGGTGGCATGGCTCTTACTGTATAAGTGCTGTGCAGGAGTGTTGGGGCTGCGGAGGGCAGTCATGAGCCAGGTGAAGAGTGGATAGCCCGTGTCTCTGAGCTTCACTTAGGGGCTGAAATAGAGCTGGCACACCAGTCTGGTGCAAGATGAAGGCTGCTGCCAGGATAGCGGGCATTCATGGTGAGGATTCTGCGTGTGTGGTTGCACACCAACCGCACATTCATTGAGTGCCAGTGGTGCCCGCAAAGTGACATGGATGCAGTCAATGGCGCCCTGCACTATGGGGAAGACCACTCTCCTGACAAAGCCACATGCACGCTCGTGTTGCTTCTCTCTGCTCATGGAAGGAAATGTAGTCCCTCCTCCTTCTGTCATCATCATCATAGGCAGTCCCTCGGAATCGAGGAAGACTTGCTTCCACTCTTAAAATGAGTCCTTAGGTGGCTGAACAGTCCAATAAGAAAACCAGTCTCTGTCACAGGTGGGACAGATAGTGGTTGAGGGTAAGGGAGGGTGGGACTGGTTTGCTGCACGCTCATTCCGCTGCCTGCGCTTGATTTCTGCATGCTCTCGGCGATGAGACTCGAGGTGCTCAGCGCCCTCCTGGATGTACTTCTTCCACTTTGGGCGGTCTTTGGGCAGGGACTCCAAGGTGTCAGTGGAGATGTTGCACTTTATCAGGGATGCTTTGAGTGTGCCCTTGTAACATTTCCGCTGCCCACCTTTGGCTCGTTTGCTGTGAAGGAGTTCTGAGTAGAACGCTTGCTTTGGGAGTCTCGTGTCTGGCATGCAGACAATGTGGCCTGCCCAGCGGAGCTGATCAAGTGTGGTCAATGCTTCAATGCTGGGGATGTTGGCCTAGTCGAGGACGCTAATGTTGGTGCGTCTGTCCTCCCAGGGGATTTGTAGGATCTTGCAGAGACATTGTTGGTGGTATTTCTCCAGCGACTTGAGGTGCCTACTGTACATGGTCCATGTCTCTGAGCCATACAGGAGAGCGGGTATTAGTACAGCCCTGTAGACCATGAGCTTGGTGGCAGATTTGAGGGCCTGGTCTTCAAACACTCTTTTCCTCAGGTGGCCGAAGGCTGCAGTGGCGCAATGAAGGCGGTGTTGAATCTTGTTGTCAATGTCTGCTCTTATTGATAAGAGGCTCCCGAGGTATGGAAATGGTTCACGTCGTCGAGGGCTGCGCTGTGGATCTTGATGACTGGGAGGCAATGCTGTATCGCGAGGACAGGCTGGTGGAGGACCTTTGTCTTCCATAGAAACATAGAAAATAGGTGCAGGAGTAGGCCATTCGGCCCTTCGAGCCTGCACCACCATTCAATAAGATCATGGCTGATCATTCCTTCAGTACCCCTTTCCTGCTTTCTCTCCATACTCCTTGATCCCTTTAGCTGTAAGGGCCATATCTAACTCCCTCTTGAATATATCCAATGAACTGGCATCAACAACTCTCTGCGGCAGGGAATTCCACAGGTTAACAACTCTCTGAGTGAAGAAGTTTCTCCTCATCTCAGTCCTAAATGGCCTGCCCCTTATCCTAAGAACGTGTCCCCTGGTTCTGGACTTCCCCAACATCGGGAACATTCTTCCCGCATCTAACCTGTCCAGTTCCGTCAGAATCTTATATGTTTCTATGAGATCCCCTCTCATCCTTCTAAACTCCAGTGTATAAAGGCCCAGTTGATCCAGTCTCTCCTCATATGTCAGTCCAGCCATCCCTGGAATCAGTCTGGTGAACCTTTGCTGCACTCCCTCAATAGCAAGAACGTCCTTCCTCAGATTAGGAGACCAAAACTGAACACAATATTCCAGGTGGGGCCTCACCAAGGCCCTGTACAACAGCAGTAAGACTTCCCTGCTCCTATACTCAAATCCCCTTGCTATGAAGGCCAACATACCATTTGCCTTTTTCACTGTCTGCTGTACCTGCATGCCAACTTTCAATGACTGATGTACCATGACACTCAGGTCTCGCTGCACCTCCCATTTTCCTAATCTGCCGCCATTCAGATAATAGTCTGCCTTTGTGTTTTTTTCCCCCAAAGTGGATAACCTCACATTTATCCACATTATACTGCATCTGCCATGTATTTGCCCACTCGCCTAACCTGTCCAAGTCACCCTGCAGCCTCTTAGTGTCCTCCTCGCAGCTCACATCTCCACCCAGTTTAGTGCCATCTGCAAACTTGGAGATATTACACTCAATTCCATCATCTAAATCATTAATATATATTGTAAAGAGCTGGGGACCCAGCACTGAGCCTTGCAGCACTCCATTAGTCACTGCCTGCAGATGTTTAGCGTAAGGCCCATGCTTTCTTATGCCTCAGTAAATACGTCAACTATGTCATGGACTTCAGCCTCTGTATGTGCGCAGACGCAGGCGTCATCCGTGTACTGTAGCTCGACGACAGAAGTTGGGGTGGTCTTGGACCTGGCCTAGAGACACAAAGGTTGAACAGGTTCCCACTGGTTCTGTAGTTTAGTTGCACTCTAGCGGGGAGCTTGTTGACTGTGAGGTGGAGCATGGCGGCGAGGAAGATTGAGAAGAGGGTTGGGGCGATGATGCAGCCCTGTTTGACCCGGTCTGGGCGTGAATTGGATCTGTAATGGATCCGTTGGTAAGGATCACGGCCTGCACGTTCATCACCATTGTAAAGTCCTTACACACTACCACAAATCCACACGAGGCACGTTCTATGGACGAAATCACTCTGTGACTGCATCTTTATTCACAGGACCAAGAAGTGCTGATCCTGTGTGGGACCTCCCTTTTAATAAAACCTGGATGACCAGGTGAGGAGTGTCTCCCACAAGTTCACCCCCTGTGGTCAAGATGTGCATTTCTCAAGTATATACAGTATTGCAGTGTTGTTACATGAAGGTTACATACATGACATCACCTCCCCCGCCCCCCCCCAACGTCTCATTGGGATCATAGGTTAAGTCTTTCGGGTGGTCTGCACTCCCTCGTGGAGCGCCGCAGTTGGGGCTCTGGCTGTTGAGCCTTGGCCTGCATGTCTGTCCCCTGTGGTGATTCCGGCCTGTCCGGGCTGACCGCAGGGACTGTGCATGCTGCTGAATGTTCTTGTTGCTCATTCACTGGCGGTAGTGTGAATACCATCTCATGATCTTCCTCAGTGTCCATGCTGAACCTTTTTTTTAAACTTGGTCCAGATGCTTGCGGCATATCTGCCCATTGTTAAGTTTAACCACTATGACCCTATTCCCCTTTTTGTCTATTATAGTACCCTCAAGCCAATGGGGCCCCAAAGTGTGATTGAGAACAAATACGGGGTCATCAATTTCTATACATCTCCTCCTTGAATTATGGTCACGGTACTCATTTTGGGACTGGCGCTTGCCCTCAACAATGTCGGACAAGACAGGATGAATGAGGGACAGCCGAGCTTTGAGTGTACGTTTCATAAGGAGCTCCGCGGGCGGGACCCCCGTGAGCGAGTGCGGTCGGGACCTATAGGCCAGCAGGAGGCGCGATAGGCGGCATTGAAGGGAGGGACCTTGAATCCTGAGCATGCCTTGTTTTATGATTTGGACTGCACGTTCTGCCTGGCCATTGGAGGCCGGCTTGAACGGTGCTGTCCTGACATGATTGATGCCATTATCCGACATGAACTCGTAGCAAGTGAAACATGGGCCATTATCGCTAACAAGGATGTCCCTCAAACCATGGATCGCAAAGACCGCACGTAGACTCTCCACAGTGGTGGATGTCGTGCACGAATTCAAAATGATGCACTCGATCCATTTCGAGTATGCATCAACCACGATGAGAAACATTTTCCCCATGAACGGACCCGCGTAGTCTACGTGAATGCGTGACCATGGCCTGGTGTGCTAGGGCCACGGACTGAACGGGGCCTCCCTGGGGGCATTTCCCAGCTGAGCACACGTCGTGAACCTGCGAACACAGTGTTCCAGGTCTGAATCAATTCCCGGCCACCAAACGTGTGACCGGGCAATGGCCTTCATCAGCACCATGCCTGGGTGCTCGCTGTGGAGTTCCCTGATGAAAGCTTCCCTGCCCCTCTGGGGCATGACTACCCGGCTGCCCAATAGTAGGCAGTCGACTTGGATGGAGAGCTCATCCATCTGTCTGTGGAATGGTCTGACCTCCTCACGGCATGCACCGTGTGCGGGCACCCAATCCCCAGTCAGGACACATTTCTTAATCAAAGATAGGAGGGGATCTCTGTTGTTCCAGATTTTGATCTGGTGGGCTGTGATGGGGGAGCCTGTGCTGTCAAAGGCATCAACGGCCATGACCATCTCGGCGCTTTGCTCCGCTGCCCCCTCAGTGGTGGCCAGTGGAAGCCTGCTGAGCGCGTCAGCGCAATTTTCGGTGCCCGGCCGGTGCTGTATGGTGTAGTCTTACGCAGCCAGCGTGAGAGCCCATCGCTGTATGCGAACTGACACATTGGCATTGACAGCCTTGCTGTCGGACAACAGGGATGTTAATGGCTTGTGGTCCGTTTCTAATTCGAAGCTCCTGCCAAAAAGGTACTGTGCATCTTTTTCGCCCCATAGACACATGCGAGTGCTTCCTTCTCAACCATCCCATATCCACGTTCTGCTTGAGAGAGCGACCTGGAGGCATAAACCACAGGTTGGAGTTGGCCCTCAGCATTTCAGTGCTGCAACATGCACCCAACCCCATAGGACAATGCATCACATGTCAGAACCAATTTCTTACAGGGGTCATACAGGGTCAACAACTGATTTGAAAGTAGTAGATCATGTGCCCGATTGAAAGCCCGTTCCTGACAGTCCCCCCAAAACCAATCGCAACCTTTACGCAGGAGCACATGTAGCGGCTCCAACAATGTGCTTAAGTTCGGCAGAAAGTTCCCAAAATAGTTCAAGAGTCCCAGAAATGAACGCAACTCCGATGTGTTGCAGGGCCTGGGCGCTCGTCGAATCGCCTCTGTTATGGATTCGGTGGGCTGAATCCCGACTGCAGCAACCCTCCTGCCCAGAAATGCAACTTCGGGAGCCAAAAACACAAACTTAGGTTTCTTGAGTCGCAGGCCCACCCGGTCCAGTCGGCGTAGCACCTCTTCCAGGTTGTGGAGGTGTTCCTTGGTGTCCCGACCCGTGATGAGGATATCGTCCTGGAATACGATCATTCCAGGAATGGATTTGAGCAGACTTTCCATGTTTCTTTGAAAGATCGTGGCCACTGATCGAATGCCAAACGGGCACCTGTTGTAAACAAACAGTTCCTTGTGCGTGGTGATTGTGGTCAGTAGTTTGGATTCATCGGCCAGTTCCTGGGTCATGTAGGCTGAAGTAAGGTCCAACTTGGTGAACAGCTTGCCGCCTGCCAGCGTGGCAAAAAGATCCTCCGCTCTCGGAAGCGGGTATTGGTCTTGTAGGAACACCCAATTGATAGTGGCCTTGTAGTCGCCACAGATCCTGACCAAGCCATCCGCTTTTAGGATGTGAACAATGGGGCTCGCCCAGTCGCTGAATTCAATGGGCGAGATGATACCCTCTCTCAGCAAATGGTCCAATTTGTTTTCAATTTTCTCCCGCATCACATACGGCACAGCTCTGGCTTTGTGGTGCACTGGTCTGGCGTCCGGGGTGATGCAAATTACTACTTTGGTACCTTTGAACGTCCCGATGCCAGGTTGGAATAGTGACTCAAATTGCTGCAGGACCTGTGAGCATGAACTTCGCTCCACAGATGATACTGCATGCACATCCCCCCTATTTCCAGTTCATCTCGGCTAACCAGCTCCTCCCCAACAGTGCGGGACCATTGCCTGGGACAATCCAGAGCGGCAGCCGGATCACCGATCCATTGTGTGTGACCGCCAACATTACACTGCCTAGCACTGGAATGATTTCTTTGGTGTACTTCCGTAATTGAGTCTCAATGCGTTCTAGTTTGGGTCTGCTGGCTTTGAGTGGCCATAGCTTTTCGAATTGTTGAACATTCATGAGTGACTGGCTGGCCCCCGTGTCCAGCTGCATACGTACCGGGACGTCGTTTAATAGGACATTCATCATCATAGGTGGCGTTTTGTTATATGAGTTGTGAATGTTTGCCACATGAACCCGCTGAACTTCAGCATCCATTGATTTGCCCCAAGCGTCATCCTGCCTCGCAGACCCCTCTTCTGGTCCATCCACCTCGTAAATTAGCCTGGTCGCAGACTTCCTGCACATTCTGGCTAAATGGTCAGTGAGGTTACAATTTCTGCAGGCGAACTGTTGAAACCTGCAAGTCCTGGCAGCATGTCTGCCCCCACACCTCCAGCATGAACTGAGATTCCCATTGTTGTGAACAAAAGAGCTGTTACCAGGCATTCCTCGCTGATTGTCCCTTTGACTGCTCTTGAGCACCCATCAATGGCCCCATCCCAGAACGCATTGTCCACTGAGATGGCGTAAATGTCCATTCGGCCTGCCATTTTCTGTGTTGAAAACCTGTTCTGGGGTCTATTGCTGCCTGGGGTGTGTCGAACTGCCCTTGCCTGCCTGCTGGGCTCTGAGTCGCGTTTATGATATTGACCCCCTGATCCATCGCCACGTTGGAGTCAGAGTTGTGCGCGTATATTATCTTGGTTTCCTCCTCCCCCGCCATAAAAGTCTGAGCCAGCAACGCCGTCGCTTCCAAGGTCAAGTCCTTGGTCTCGATTAACTTCGGAAAATCCCAGCATGACCGATGCCCTCAATAAAGAAATCCCTTAGCATCTCCCCGCTGCAGGCGTCTGTGAACACAGAGGCTGGCCAAGCGCCAGAGATCCGCAACGAAGTCCGGATGCTCTGTCCTTCCTGACGTCGGTGGGTATAGAATCTGTGTCGGGCCATGTGTATGCTGCTCACTGGTTTGAGGTGCTCACTGATTAGTTTGCTGAGCTCTTCAAAGGTTTTGTCCGCCGGCTTCTCGAGTGCTAGCAGGTCTTTCATGAGCGCGTAAGTCTTAGATCCACAGCTGGTCAGTAGATGAGCCCTTCGCTTGTCAGCCGCTGC
This sequence comes from Pristiophorus japonicus, assembly GCF_044704955.1. Taxonomy (NCBI): domain Eukaryota; kingdom Metazoa; phylum Chordata; class Chondrichthyes; family Pristiophoridae; genus Pristiophorus; species Pristiophorus japonicus. Next base: position 215,084,148 of record NC_091979.1, on the reverse strand, counting down.
CGCTCCCAGCCAGTCCTTTGTGACAAAGCTCTGCTGAAGCCTCTCAATGAAATCGTCCCAGTCCTCACCAGCACAGTACCGTTCATCTGTGCTGTCGGTGGCCATTCTCGTGAGTCGTTGATTCCTGTTTCTCGTCGCCACTGTAAAGTCCTTACACAATACCACAAATCCACACGAGGCACATTCTATGGACGAGGTCACTCTGTGACCTGCACCTTTATTCACAGGACCAAGAAGCAATGACCCTGCGTGGGACCTCCCTTTATATACCTAGATGACCAGGTGAGGAGTGTCTCCCACAAGTTCACCCCCTGTGATCAAGGTGTGCATTTCTCAAGTATATACAGTATTGCAGTGTTGCTACATGAAGGTTACATACATGACAACCATCCTCCACCTGCTCCTTCTGTACAGAGCATCTGTGACCTCGCGGATGGAGCAATGGTCAACAAACTGGGAGATGTTGGAGATGTCCCTGTTGCTCCCTGGAATGCTCCATTAGCATAGAAATTGAGCGCGATGGTGACTTTGACTGTCACTGGAAGAGCCGTCCTTACCCTGGTCTGGTTGCAGCAGATGGCAGTGCTCTGTGACCACATCCTTGCTGAAGCACAGCCTTCGAACACACTGTTCCTCAGATAAATTGATGAAGGAGAACTGCTGCCGGAATACCCTGGGAGGGTAAGGTCTCCCGTTGGCAACCATGTTGGGCCTTCTCCCACTGACCACATTTTGCTGCCTTTCTCCCTGTCCCTCCCTGTCTCTCTCCCTGTCTCTCTCCCTCTCCCTGTCCCTCTCCCTATGTCTCTCCCTGTCCCTCTCTCTGTCCCTGTCATGTATTCAACCAGCATTGTAACCCATGTATAAACTGACCTAAGTTGTACACCGTGAGAACACTGACCACTAGGTGGGAGACACTCCTAACCTGGACCTTCAGGTATAAAAGGGGAAGCTCCACCCACCTTCATCACTTGAGTGCTAAGGAATAAAGGACAGGTCACAGACTGACCTTCTCTCAAGCATGGGCCTCGTGTGCATTTATACTGTGTAGTAAAGACGTATCAATGGCGACAAGAAACTGGGATTTAAACCACGCGAGCATGGCCACTAGCAGAACAGACGAGAGGTACTGTGTTAAGGAATGGTTGGGACAGAGATTCAACATTGTTAAAGCAGCACACAGTTCTCCAGGCAGACAAGGGCAGTCAGGCATGCCCCAACATGTAGTCGAACCCAGAGGGGGAGTTCGTCAGAGACAATGGCAAGCTGAACAGCGATTCACGCCATTGCAAGGGACAATGCGGCCAGTAATGGGGCCATCAACACCTGTTAATGGTGCACTCAAGGACAATAACAGGGGCAGTCAGGGACGATCGACTGGCAAGGGACCTTTTGTTTCAAACCGTAACTCATGCTGGAGGCGTAGAGACATACATTCAGCCGGAGTTTGCAGAGATGAGCAAAATACCTGCAGAAATTGCAGAAATGGACACTGGAGGAAATCGCTGGAAGCTGAAGTTCAGCGAGTTCATGTGGAGCATGTATACATTTCATACACCAGGACGCCACCGATAATGATGAAAGTGCTCCTCAATGGCATCCCAGTAACAATGGAGTTAGACACGGGTGCCAGCCAGTCCCTGATGGGCATCAAACAGTTCGAAAAGTTGTGGGCATCCAAGGCCAGGAGGCCAAAATTATCACCGATTGACGCACAGCTACGGACTTACACAAAGCAAATCATTCCGGTGCTAGGCAGCGCCACGGTAGTTGTGACCCACAAAGATTTGGAGAACAGGTTGCCACTCTGGATTGTCCCAGGGGACGGTCCCGCACTACTGGGGAGGAGTTGGCTTGCTGTCATGAACTGGAAATGGGGCGATGTCAATGCAATTTCCTCTGTGGAGCGAGTATCATGCTCACATGTCCTGGACAAATTTGACTCATTATTTCAACCCGGCATTGGCACTTTCATGGGGGCCAAGGTAGTGATTCACATAAACCCGGACGCCAGACCAGTACACCACAAAGCCAGAGATGTGCCGTACGTGATGCGGGAAAAGAGAGAAGGCGAATTGGACCGCCTGTTGAGGGAAGGCATCATCTCGCCAGTCGAATTCAGTGACTGGGTGAGCCCGATTGTGCCGGTGCTCAAGGCGGATGGGTCGGTCAGGATATGTGGCGATTACAAGGCCACCATCAATCGGGTGTCACTCCAAGACCAGTACCCGCTACCGAGAGCAGAGGACCTCTTTGCGACGCTATCCGGTGGCAAACTTTTTTCAAAATTGGACCTGACCTCAGCTTACATGACCCAGGAGCTGGCGAGTGAGTCGAAGAAGCTGACCACCATCACGACTCACAAGGGGTTGTTTGAGTACAACAGATATCCGTTCGGGATTCGCTCGGTCGCCGCTATCGTCCAACAAAATATGGAAAGCCTCCTCAAGTCGATTCCAGGGATGGTGGTTTTTCAGGACGACATCCTCATTACGGGTTACGATACTGAAGAACACCTCTACAACCTGGAGGAGGTGCTATGCAGACTGGACCGGGTAGGGCTGCGACTGAAAAAGGCGAAGTACGTCTTCCTAGCTCCAGAGGTAGAATTCCTGGGGATGAGGGTAGCAGCAGACGGGATCAGCCCTACTGCATCCAAGACGGAAGCGATCCAGAGAGCACCCAGACCCCGTAACACGACGGAGCTGCGTTCGTTCCTGGGACTCCTGAACTATTTTGGTAACTTTCTTCCCAAATTGAGCACACTGCTAGAGTCGCTACACGTGCTTCTACGTAAAGGTCGCGAATGGGTCTGGGGGGACAGCCAGGAAAGGGCTTTTAATAGAGCACGCAATTTGTTATGTTCCAACAATCTGTTAATGCTATATGACCTATGTAAGAAACTTGTGTTAACGTGCGATGCATCGTCCTATGGTGTCGGGTGTGTGTTCCAGCATGTCAATGCCAAGGGTCAGTTACAGCCGGTAGCTTATGCCTCCAGGAGTCTGTCCCAGGCAGAAAGGGGCTACGGGATGGTAGAAAAGGAGGCGCTCGCATGTGTATATGTGGTAAAGAAAATGCACCAGTACCTGTTTGGCAGGAAATTTGAGCTGGAGACAGATCACAAACCCCTAACATCCCTTTTGGCCGACAACAAGGCCATAAATGCAAACGCATCGGCCCGCATACAGAGGTGGGCACTCACGTTAGCTGCCTATGACTACACAATTCGGCACAGACCGGGCACCGAAAACTGCACCGATGCACTCAGCAGGCTCCCACTAGCCACCACTGAGGGGGCTACCGAGCATGGTGCTGAGATGGTCATGGCTGTTGAAGCTTTCGGAAGCGAAGGCTCACCCGTGACAGCCCATCAGATTAAAGTCTGGACAAATAGAGACCCGCTATTGTCTCTAGTCAAGAAATGTGTCCTGAATGGGGACTGGGCAGCCACGTACAGGGCATGCTCTGAGAAATTTAAACCATTTCACAGGCGCAAGGATGAACTCTCGATTCAGGCCGATTGCCTACTGTGGGGAAACCATGTAGTCATGCCCCAGATGGGCAGAGGGGTGTTCATCAGAGAACTCCACAATGGGCACCCGGGCATTGTCACGATGAAGGCAATTGCCAGGTCACACGTTTGGTGGCCAGGGATAGACGCAGATCTGGAACTTTGTGTTCGCAGGTGCAACACGTGTGCCCAGCTGGGCCAAGCGCCCAGGGAAGCCCCCCTTAGCCCCTGGCCATGGCCCGCCAAGCCTTGGTCACGCATCCATGTGGACTACGCAGGTCCTTTCATGGGGAAAATGTTTTTGGTTGTAGTAGACGCCTACTCCAAATGGATCGAGTGTGACATTTTAAATTCATGCACATCCTCTGCCACGGTAGAAAGCCTACGAGCAATGTTCGCCGCCCACGGTCTACCGGACATCTTGGTCAGCGACAATGGCCCGTGCTTCACAAGCACTGAATTCCAGGACTTCATGGCAGGCAATGGAATTAACCATGTTAGAACGGCACTGTTCAAGCCGGCCTCAAACGGCCAGGCAGAACGAGCAGTGCAGATAATCAAACAGGGGATGCTCAGATTCCCAGGGGGGGTTCCCTACAAACCCGCTTATCACGCCTCCTGTTGGCCTATTGATCCCAACCACACTCGCTCACAGGGGTTCCACCCGCAGAGTTACTAATGAAAAGGACGCTCAAAACCCGATTATCCCTTATACACCCCACCATGAAAGAAATTGTCGAGAGCAGGCGCCAGTCACTATGGGCCCAAGTTTCCACATGATTCGCGCCTGATTTTTAGGAGCAACTGGTGGAGAACGGACTATTTTAGAAATCGCAATTCTCCACATTTTTTTTTCTGCAGTTCTAGTCAGGTAGAACAGTTCTAGTTTAGAACAGAATTTTTTCTTCAAAAGGGGGCGTGTCCGGCCACTGACGTCTGATTTGAAAGTTTCCACAGTGAAAACGTACTCCAAACTAAAGTAGAATGGAGCCAGTGAAGATTTTTGTAGAACTGAAAAAACCTGTTCTACACATTAAAAAATCAGGCGCAGGTTACAAATTAGGCGTCCAGAACGAGGTGGGGGGGGA